>NC_132783.1:46173490-46809490 GCF_048418805.1 Vulpes vulpes | reverse complement strand
CTATAAAGGTTATCTGCTCTCAGTTTAGGCAGTGTGGTTTACTTTATACCCAAGTATCTCTCCAAGTATCTCTCCAAACTATTGCCCAATCTATCCTTAGGATACCACTAGAGTTGAGAAACTTACTTCCTCCATCGTCTGAAACCAATGTCTATTAGAACATTCCTTCCTCATCTGGCATCACATTTTAACTTCTTTAATTTCTTTTTGAAACTCCTATATTAAATAGATAAATGGATGAACGAATAGATAGATAAATAAATAAATAAATAAATAAATAAATAAATAAATAAATAAATCTCCTGTATTGGAACAAGAGAGTATGTATAAGAGAGCTTCACATTCTTCACTACAATCTTATAAATCCTGTGTCTTTGGAAGTGTGAGATATCTATCTATCTGTCTATCTATCTATCTATCTATCTATCTATATGTATTTATACATATATACATATATATAAAGTACATATCCACTTAAAAATACAGTAGTCAAGACGGTAAATTTAATATAATTAGTAATTTAATATAAATAATGATTGTAATGCTTCAATATCCTTAACTGAAAATGGATTTTTTACCCTTGGGAATGCATGGCTTAAACTAATATAGTTCAATGGTACTACCTTGATTCAAGATAAGGAAACAACAGTTTTACCCACTATTGCCTTTTACCATTGGTGTAGATGCCAACCAATGAAAAACTCAAATAGCGTCTTGGCATTATTATAAAAATAGTTTGATATCACAAGCACTTGAAATTGCCTCAGGAATCCGCAAGAATTTGTAAACCACACTCTGAGAAAAACACTTGGAAAAGTTACCATTGTAAATGAAATAATTAAGAAAATAACATCTTTTATATAAGCATTTCAAATGCAAACTCCTATCCTTCTTAAAAAACATCTATACCACTTTCTCTAGGTGAATGTTTTTCTTACACACGAAAGGTTTTGTAGTTCTTCAGAAATACACATATGGTATTCCATGTTAGATCACTAATAAATGCCTGCCAGTTTGGATGCAAGCTTATGTTTAGTTCAATTTACACATGTGCACGCTCCTTTGTCTTCCTTGACTGAAGATGTGGATTTTGTGTTTGGATTAAGGATAACTTATACCTCAGCTAATAGGAAGTCTAATTCTATCTTAATGAATGACAACTTCAGTAATTTGTTTTGAAAGTTGCACTCAGCCAATGCTTAATATATGGTATAAGTTATTTGAGATGTGTTGAGTCAGACTTTCCCAATGTTTACATAACAAGGAACTTCTGAAAATAGTGTTTTTGTTTTTAGTTAAAACTTTATTTAACTAGTTTATTATTTTATTTAACTAGTTAAAATATTAATATAGATTCCAAGATGTCTGATTTAGGATTGGGTGCTAGGAGAATCTGACTCAGCTAATTCCGTAATGAATGGAAGGGAGTTGTGAGCAACACAATGGTGTGAGAATGGGGCATTGAGGTCATAATGAAGAACACTGAAGTGGTAATAGCTAATTTACCTATCTTGGAAAGAAATAACCAGGCATTGGTTTCTCCACCACTCCCTAAAAAAACCAAATCCATGAATGGTGGAAAATAGCCAGGGAGTTCATAATCACCATTGTTTCCCATGGCTTTCCTCCCTATGCTTTGTTGTCATTTCCAGTAAGCTTCAGTTCTTTTCTATTTCAGTGACTATGGCTGTTAAGCTACTTTGGTTACAAACACCAGAAACATACCCTGTTTTCTTTATTCCTAAAGAAATAAATTTATTGGAAGGATGTTCACTAAAATAGTAGAAAGTAAATGAATTATGATGCTTACAAGAGGTATGTTACCTCTTTAGTCAAAATTCCAATAATTCAGAGGCACCTCGGTGGCTCAGTGGTTGAGCGTCTGACTTCGACTCAGGTCATGAATCCCAGGGTCCTGGGATTGAGTCCCATATCAGGCACCCTGCAGGGACCCTGCTTCTCCCTCTGCCTATGACTCTGCCTCTCTCTCTGTGTCTCTCATGAATAAATCAATAAAATCTTTAAAAATCCCAATAATTTAAAATAATGTTCCTAATACATAATGTAGAAGATTAGGTACAATTTTTAAGTAGTCATCAGATCTGCATTCTTGATGGAACCTATTCTTGGCACATTCTACATTGTTATTTCTTTTCCACAATAACTGCTGGAACACATATTTTGAAAAACAACTGACAAAACAAACAAGCTGATGATTGAGCAAGTTGTCATTTCAACTATTGACAGTGCTTTGTGATTCTGGCATTATGAAGCATCCCACTATTTATAAGTTAGTCATTATCTCCACACTATAAATAAAGCTGTAGAGTTCAGATTAATAAGCAGTAATTGACTATGTTCTTTGACCAAGATAAAGTGCCAGAAACTGAGAGAATATAGCTCCTGGGAAAAAAGCAGCTCTGAGTTCTGTTAGGGAGAGGGGTGTACGAAGTGAACTCTAATGTGAGGTAGTTTGTGACAAATACTAAAATGTGGATTTAAGTATGTTTGATATACGATCAGAGGAAGAAAGAATTATCCAAACTTTAGAAAGAGCAGATGAATTCTTCATATAAATGCTACACTTTGGGGAAAGACTGTATTTTGACAGCAGAGAATGATGAGGTAAACATTCCAACCACAAGAACAAACTTAAGTAGCCACCAATACCTGCTCATGTGGTCATATTCTGAAAATACACAACAGTCTGGGGATGCTGGGGTATAGGTCATGCAAAGGCATTAGGAAATGGTGTAAAGAAAAAATTAATAATAACAAAAAGGGAGGAGCACATTCAAACGAATTCTAAATTTTTTTTTTCTCCATTTCTGTCTTTCTGCTCAGAGTCTCAAGTCCAAATAAATTGCTCTTTCTCCATAGATCCATTACAGATTCTGGGGAGATAAAATTTGATTGGTCCATTCGTAGGATCTTTTTCAGTGGAAGAGTGTAGTAGCTAAAAGTGGGAATCGTGCTATCTGGTGGTTGGTTTTTTTAAGTTTCAACAAACATTGATTATTTTATATGAGCCAGACACTAAGTTGAGTGCTAAAGGGTACAATGATGAAGAAAATATAAATTATTCTTGTCCATAATGAACACACAGTTCATTTGAAGAAATGAATATTAAATAACATAGAAATATTTAATTGTAAATTGTGATAAATTCTCTGATGGAAAACCTAAGAGTATGACTAAAGGCAATTTCAGATATTCCTGATTTATATCAGAAGTCAAGTTGGGGGGGCATCCCGGGTGGCTCAGCGGTTTAGCACAGCCTTCAGCCCAGGGCCTGATCCTGGAGACCTGTGATCGAGTTCCACATCAGGCTCCCTGCATAGAGCCTGCTTCTCCCTCTGCCTGTGTCTCTGCCTCTCTCTCTCTCTCTCTCTCTCTCTCTCTCTGTCTCTCTCTGTCTCTCATGAATAAATAAAATCGTTAAAAAAAAAGAAGTCAAGTTGGTATAGTATTTGCCTTTCTCTTAAATATGAATAATTTCTAGATTACACTACTGTTTGTATATATGGTTTCTCTCTCTTAATAGCAATGAAATGTTTAAGAAAGAGTGAACTTTGAAGTATGCACGTTGTTTAAAATTCTGCCTCAGGTAATTATTACCTAATTATAGTTATCTGATCCTGTTTTTCCATAAGGACAATAATTCCCAACTTATAAGATTGTCTTTAAAATTAGAATTAGTATATGTAAAAGCCAAGAGATGAAACTGCTCATATTAATTAATAATAAAAAACTATCACCACCACCATGGACTTGCAATGAATTTTTAAAATAATACAAGTTATCATTTAGAAAACACACTTAAAATTGTTACCAGCTAAAATATTTATGAGCTAATAATGGATCGTTGACCATGTTAGGGTTTAAGGTTGATATTTAATCAAATACCCTTTCTCTCTTGCCCTGCCTCTATCCCCTACAGTTGAGAACTAGTTGAAAAATAAACTGAGTCACATACCTCTAAATAGCAGCTGTATTTCTGCAAGTGCTAAAATGGAAAACATGACTAGAATCTAGAGCCAAATTGGTTCCCAATTATTACCTGTACCAACCCCCCTAATCTAGATTTTAGAGAGATTCATCTAAAGGAAAGTTTGGGTGTGTAAAGAAGGCAAACACTACTGAAATAGTGATAAGTGTCATCATTCTATCTTGTCTTTGAAGTCTGGTGAGAGAGGCCTAGTGAAAATGTTTCCAGACATTAGAACTTAGGCTTCCTGACCAAAGTGTGTTTCTCAAGTGGAAACAGACACAGCAGTAGGTACCTACCAGTCCAGAGGTGATGCTTCTCTTAATAATGGACATAATGAGACTGAGATGCACATGTTCAGTTCCCTCTCCCAAGTCAGAAGTGTCACCATCACCTGGATCACACGATGCCAGGCAAATAGACTTTTCCAAAAGATCCATTGAATGCAATAACAATGTGGGCAATCTAGACCAGGATGATTAAATTATCTACGCTGAAACATGAATAAGAAAGAGGATATCAAGTACAGATCTTACCAACTTAACACTTTTGCCAAATGCCATCCTTCACTGTGTTTCTTTTATTATTTTTTTAAAGATTTTATTTATTTATTCATGAGAGACACAGAAACAGAGGCAGAGACACAGGCAGAGGGAGAAGTAGGCTCCCTGCAGATAACCTGATGTGGGACTTGATCCCGGGATGGGGATCACACCCTGAGCCAAAGGCAGAGGCTCAACCACTGAGCCACACAGGTGTCCCCTTCACTGTGTTATTTTAAAATAAGTGTTCTTGGGGTGGATGGGTGACATAGTCAGTTGAGCATGGTCCCTTGGTTTCAGCTCAGGTTGTGATCTCCAGGTCGTGTCCAACTCTGCACTCAGCACAGAGTCTGCTTGAGACTTTCTCCCTCTCTCTATGTCCCTACCAGCCTCAAACACATAGATAAATCCTTAAAAAATAAAAAAAAAGTTACTTAAGTAATAAAATAAAATAAGTGTTCTTGCCACTTTGATTCATGACCTGTTAGCCTCCAATCTATGCAAGTTTTTTTCTTATTAATCACATTTGCACTATAGTATACTTTGCCTATAAGGTTATGTTTATTTGCAAAACCATTTCCTAGGACTGTGATAGACTTATTTAATTAATTTGAAAAACTATGAAAATAGTGTTCTTAGTACAAATATTTCAGAAATAAATAATAATTTTGACAGTTATATAATTACTAGTTCAGTATTTTGATCTCTTAACATAAAACACATAGTCCTAAATGAGTATGGAAAGTTTATTTATTTTTATTTTATTTGACTATTCATGCATTTTAGTACATAGATATTTGTCCTTATTTAATTGGAAATAAACATACTGGTGATAGACAAATTGAGAAAGAGAGGAGAAAATGTGTGTGTGTGTGTGTGTCTGTGTGTGTTTACAAAAAGAAAATAGACATCATATAGACACCTTAGTTATAGCAGCAAAATAGAATGATTTTTTAAAGATTTATTTATTTATTCATGAGAGAGAGAGAGAGGCAGAGGCATAGGCAGAGGGAGAAGCAGGCTCTCTGCAGGAGCCTGATATGGGACTCGATCCCTGATTTGGGGATCACGACCTGAACCAAAGGCAGCCACACAACCGCTAAGCCACCCAAGCATCCCTACAAAACAGAATTAATCAATAGTAGATTGGAAACATAGAAAGGATTGCCTTCATTTTTTTTTTTTTTTTAGATTAGGAAATTGTGACCCTGAGAAAAACAATGGCATGAGATCCCAGACAACTCAACCCCCAGTCCTGGGATTTATCCGGGTGATTACACACATCCTTACCTATCTGCCCCCTGCCATGTCTCACAATTTCCTGTCACAGAGCTTGAGATTACCTTGCTGAATTCCCTCATTATACTGGGGCATTGAAACATGTTGTTGAAATCCAAATATTGAATACAAATAATGTTTCAAAATGATTTTATCAAATTGTTTATCTATACTCTTTGAAGAATGAATTTAGTAGAGAATGAATCTGAAGAACATCTCAATGGAGAGAGAATAATGGGAAGCCTTAGACACAAGGATGTTCTGAAGAATATCAATTTCTGCTCAGAAATGAAAAGTATAAGAATTACAGAGTGCTGCATGGTTATAGAGAGGACATGAAGGCATTGAATGCACAATTCACGTATTTAACAATCTCATTATAAAATCAGACTTACTCAGACTTAATACTTTAGAGTCTGAATCATACAATCTTGATCCTATAATTTACTATATAAATCTTGTCTTTCCAAGCTTCCAAGTGCACCTAGAGTAGGAAGCGGTTTCTGAATTTGTAGCTGATGTGAATCTCCCAGCTGGCCTACTCAGAAGTACCACTATTCCTACCTTTCTTTTTCTAAATCTGAAGTAAAATGGACTCTTCCCATAATCTCACCAAATTAGCAAAAATTCTATTCTCAATATTTCTCAAAATATTCTCTTTTCCATTTTCACACTAAATTCAGGAGTTCAGCTGTGTTTAGAAAATAGATAAAGTGTCCCTAATCACAAGGCCATTTTGTTCATCTCTCTGCAAAATGGCTTCTAAATCCACTTCCTCCCAGTCCCTGACCCCTGCTGCTTTTTCCTGACTACCTTTCAGCTTTCCTGAAAGTCTTTCACTCCTCCTCACTGTGTCCTTTAAAGGTATCCTTTTACAGATACTTAAGCTCTTTCTTCAAAGACTTTAGAATCCAAGGATAAAAGGAAAAACCTATTGTCTTTAACAACTTCTGATTTCCATTTACGATATCATCTCTGAGTCAAGGGCATATATGCCTGAACCAGGAAGAAAAGAAAACATCTGTGGAGACCATGGCCAAAGTTTTTGCCTCCATCATGCACACTACGAATTCCACTTCTCTGTTGTTTTCTGTTTTCAAGGCTACTTAGATATTTAATCTAAATTTTATCTGTATAAATATGATGGTAGTAGGAAAGAAGAGCACAGTACAACTGGCACTGTGGTCCTCTAGTCTACAAAACATAAAACAGCCCCATGTGAAATCTATTTTAGGTTTTGCAATTTATAGAGAAGTTAGCATGCGTTTCTGACAAGGGTCCTTTGAGGTGTCCAGGATTTCTATCTTTCTTTTAATTAGACTATGCTCTAGTAGCATTTTCAAACCCCTTTTGTACCTAGTGGTAGTATTTGTGTGTAAGGGTATTAGTTCTAACTCCAAGGTTTCTGACACATCAAGTGATAAAGTAACATAATCCTTCACCAGAAACCTCTGGTTCATTTTACCTCAATGACTGTTTTTCCTATGCAGGCATCAATTTCTTTTTACCTCCCATCTCCCAAGAAACCAGCTGATTTAATTAGATTTTCCTGGTCTGTCCAGTCATGGTGAGCCCTACAACCAGTAATAGGACTTAGACATTAATAGCGTAGGTAGGATATAATCTGTAATAGGGGCTCCCTTCATTCTTGAACATCTCCTATTCAGCATTTATATTAATGCATAATTAAATAGCTGTCTCTTTAAAGCCTTTACTTATATCAAAGCTATATCTCCAGTACACCTCATTTTCCCTGAGAGAGAGAGAGAGAGAGAGAGAGAGAGAATCCCTACAGTATTCACTTTTTAATGTATCTATTAAAAATGCAACACAGGAATTGAAAATGTGCCTAAATCGTTTAGTAACCTCTTTTGACATTTTCATTACGTCTCCTATTACTGGAATCAAAATGAGAATAAGATTATTTCAGAAGTCTTAAGGAAGCCCTCCTGGCAGTTTATGCACTGTGACATGCAGTGTGCAATTTCATATTGTTCAATATACAGTGCTTTTTTCAAAAACAGGATATAATACAGGCAACCTCGTATTCTTCTTCCCTGTGGACCTGGCTCCTGAATATATTGGTGAATCAGCTTTTCACCAGTGTCTATGGGAACTAAACACCTTTTGCTGACGATATTATTGAGAGGATTCAAACATGAAATGGGAGGCTAAACTTAGTATCATTAAGACTCTTTTTAATTTTAATACTTTATAATTGGCCAATGGCTACACAAGTAGCAGGCAGCATTTCGGGAGGAGTTTCCCTTTTCCACCTGTCCTTATGAAGTAGATGCATAAGTCAGAATGAGCATAAAGCAAGGAACTCCTAAAATGTTCGCCTTTCCTACCAACAGCCAGATGATATTTTTCTCCTAGATGTTAGAAGAGGCTCATTCTCATGGCCATGAGCCTCTAGCATTAGTGGCCAACAGCCAAATAGTAACTGTTTACAAAACTCTTATTATGTGCGAGGCATAGCATTTAGCGTTTTACTTGCATTTTCTAACTTAAATTTCAGAATAATCCTGTGATTTTAACGTTGTTGGTATCCCTTTTGACAAAAACAAAAGCCTTACTTACCCTATTTCTTACTAATGTCAGTATAGAAATAGTCCAGGTTGGGGGTTCCCTGGGTGGCTCAGTAGTTGAGCGCCTGCCTTCTGCCCAGGGCATGATCCTGGAGTCCTGGGATCGAGTCCCACATTGGGCTCCCTGCATGGAGCCTGCTTCTCCCTCTGCCTGTGTCTCTCCCTCTCTCTTTCTGTGTCTCTCATGAAAAAAATCAAATATTTTTTTTTTAAAAGAAATAGTCCGGGTTGGAGGGTGCATAACGCAAGTCAAAGAATTTTTTTTTCCTATGGCATCAGTATGGAGGAGAAGCAAGTTACACCTTTTTATTTTGTGGATAAGTGCATGGGGCAGGCAGTCTGTGTTCAGCTGGTAAGTAGTTCAGTCACTTGCACTCTTATTCATTTATGGATTCATTCATTCGCCAATATTTAATCATGTCTTCCAAGAACTAGGCATTGTGCTAATTGATAGAGATAACAAAGAATAAGACAGACATAGATTGCGCCAGGTGAAGTGTAAAAAGTAAACGAGAGGCTGAGATATCTTCTAAGTTAATGATGGGGAGTTGGGTACTTGGAGGGAGTAGTTGTGGGCTGCCTAGTCAGAGACCGTATCATAATAATTATTACTACATTTACTTGTTAGGAACTTCTCAGGGTTATTTAGCAAATAATTGATGTAAGAAGCACAGTCCTTAATATTGCAGGGAAAATTTAATCCTCCTATGATGTGACTCCTGGGTCTTGCCCAAATCATCTGGCTAAGGCTCTAGCCTTCCCACATAGCATGGTTGCTTAGGGAGTGGCTGACAGGATACCTTTAGCCCACTGGGCTACATCTCTTCCCCATATGTCAGTTTTGTAATGAAGCTGTCAACCAGGGTGATTTATCTTTGTATCATGTGGTCCTTTAAGAATTTCTTTCTTGGATAATTGAATGTCACTCATCCAGGGAAGCTCCTACTTCCTGCATTAGGATGTCAAGGGATGCATGGCAATCAAGAATTGGATGGCCACATATGGCATTGCACTATACATTATAGGAGTGGCTCTGCATGGCTGATTCTCTTGCAGAGAAGAGCAGAGCAGCCTACCAGCTGGAGACCCCAGAGGACTGCGGAATATGCTGAAAACTTCTGATACTTTACCTCACTAACTGTAAATGCA
This sequence comes from Vulpes vulpes, assembly GCF_048418805.1. Taxonomy (NCBI): domain Eukaryota; kingdom Metazoa; phylum Chordata; class Mammalia; order Carnivora; family Canidae; genus Vulpes; species Vulpes vulpes. The sequence continues at coordinate 46,799,942 of NC_132783.1, read as the reverse complement.
AAATTATAAAAGTAAATGTTGAGACATGCCAAAACAGCTACTTTTACAGTATCCTTGCTGCTTGACATGGCTTAGGCTCAATGGACTGAAAAAAACAAATAGGACATTGAAAGGAAAAAAGACCCTGCACTGGGGACATGGCACTGATTGCTAATCCTATTTTGTTTGACATACTTGGGTGTCTCCTAATATTCAAAGTACTCTTCTGAAACTAAGTTCAGGCGATGTGTGTAAATCGGTATTTTATTTAAAGAAAATTTTGGGGAGGAGAGTGAATTAACAGGGATAATCTCTGGATGGTGGGATTATGATAGTTTTTTTGTTTTGTTTTGTTTTGTTTTGTTTTTTTAAATTTTTATTTATTTATGATAGTCACAGAGAGAGAGAGAGAGAGAGAGAGAGAGAGAGGCAGAGACACAGGCAGAGGGAGGAGCAGGCTCCATGCACCGGGAGCCCAACGTGGGATTCGATCCCGGGTCTCCAGGATCGTGCCCTGGGCCAAAGGCAGGCGCCAAACCACTGCGCCACCCAGGGATCCCCGATTATGATAGTTTTAATGTTATTTTCGGTTTATTTATAGTTTTAACTTTTTAAAAATATGTTTGAATTACTTTTGTAACATAAGTAAAATTAGTTTAAATTTTTAATATTCTTTGTCATCCAAAAAATTGAAAAGAAAGCGTGTTATCTAAATGAAATAACTAGTGTCATAAATGCCCTGATGGGATAAATATTCTAACTATGGAATATGTCATATTAACTAATATTAATTAGTTACATTTTCACTTATCTTTAGATCACAAGTTGGAAAAAATGCAGTGATCTATCAAAAGGAGCATAAACTGATTTTTAAAATAAACCATACAGTAATGAATTTGTTTCCTGCTTTGGCATTTCCTCTTATAACATACCTCTGCTTGTTAACATATTCAAGTTCTTCTTTATGGAATAAATTTGGTATGCAAGTTCTGGGGTGTCTATTCATTAGCATCCTCCTGCTGCTCACATTTTATTAATGAAACATCCCATCACCCCCCTACTGGCAGACACTTAATTCCTTCCCAGAATCCATCTGCTTTTCATGGGCTTCAGAATCCAAGTTTCTTTGCAAAATCATCTCTAACAAAGCTTTAATTTCATGGGTCAATTAAGTAACAGAGACTGTTAGCTATTTCTCAGTATCAGAAGCTCTGAAAGTAGGTTTTCGTTGTGATTCTTATTCACATGCTTGGGGGATGGGTGATCAAGGATTTCGGGTGCCCCTTGTCAACTTGGCCATTCAAGTTCTAAATCCATATCGGGCAATCGTGGCTCCTATCATCTGCCCATTTTGCTGTCCTTTCTTCTCCCTCTGCCTTCTTTCCTTTTTTCCTCTTAATAATACAAATGTCTTTATTGGCCCATTTATAGGTTCGTTTTATCTACATCAGGCAGCTTTTGTCAATCAAACAATCCAAGGAAACTTCAAAAAGGACCATTTATAGATGTTACATGGAAAGGATTTCAATGTTATTAAATTTGAGAATCTAGAATTCTGAGAAAATATAAACCTGTACTCAGACGAAGTTCTTTTTAAAGTTGTCCAGTCTTCTGTGCAGAGTAAGATATATAAACACATATATGTATATATAAATATACATATATATAAGACGTGCATACACACATATATGCATATACATGTATATGTACATATACAAATGTGTCTGCATTTATATACATATATGTATACATATCAGTATTTTTTACATTTGTAAATGTCAAGGGATTACAAAAAGAGAACAGGTTAGCCTCTACTTCTTCGTTACTACTTTTCATGTGAGACACGTTACATTTACTCTCTGTTAAATGAAAATTAACTCTAGCTTAATCCTGGAATCCTTCCTTTCCCTTCTCCATAGTTACTACTTCAGTTATTTCATATAAATCATACCTTTAGATACTAAGTATTCAGTGATGATCCCATACTTGTATCTGTAGTGTGGATCTCTTTTCTGAACTCCAAACTCATAAATCCAGTTGCCAAATTGACATCTCCATTAAATATCAAAAGGTGACAGACTAACCATGTCCAAAGTTATCTCCATCCATATTGCCCTATAGCCTTGCCTTCTCAATTAATGGCAACTTCATCCTTCTGGTTATTTATGCCAATATCTTTGATGTCATCCTGGTTTTCTCTTTGATTTTTGTTTTGTTTTGTTTTGTTTTTTTGAACCCCTGTATCTAATCACCAAGAAATTCTATTAATCAGACTCAAAATATATCAGAATCTAGTCATTATTTATGACCATTATTTATTTCACCTGATTCAAGAAACAATAATCTTTCATCACCACTATTTTTGCAAAAGCCTGAGATTGGATTCCTCACTACCAGTCTTGCTTTTCTACTGTCTATTAGACAGACTACTGTCTGTAGTCTATTCTTGACCTAGCAGCCACAGTGATCCTCTTAAAATAAGACACATAGCATGTTATTTCTGCTCAAATCTCTCCCCTAGTTCTCAGTGTCCTTCAGAGTTAAAGTAAAATGTTTATGTGATCTAAGGCCCTACTGCCTCTCAGATCTTGCCCCCTATTACCCTTCCTTTGTCTGCAAGCTACACCAGCCACCCTGAACTCCAGACTGTTTTTTAAACTTTTGGCCCTTGTCTCTTCTCTATGTCTAGAATGCATTTCCTCCATATACCTACACGGCTGCCCTTCCCTCCCTTAGCTTCTTTGTGTCTTTGTTCAAAGATAAAAGGCTGCAAGCCATCATGGTGAAGGGCATGGAGCTCAGAGGCAAGCCACCTGCACTTAGGAGATGGCTCTGATACTTTCCAGCTTTGTGGATCTTGGGCTAGTTGTTAACCTTTCCTTCAGTTTCATTTTCTATGAGTTGAGACAAATAATAGTACCTACTTCATAGAGTAATCATGAAGATTAAATGAGTTAATATTTGAAAAACACTTAGCCTGGAAGGTAGTGTTATAGTAAGTGTTTTTTGTAAACAATAAAAACGTCATCTTAATGGGGCCTTCCCTGACCCTCTATTGAAAAATTTAAACCATTTAACCCTGTCATTCACCATCTTTCTTTCTGTTTTGTTTACTCTTTTATACCTACTATGCTAATATACCTTTTATACCTATTAATACTTTTATATCTCCTAATAATTGACTCATTTATTTCACTATCTGCCATTTTTAATAGATTCCAAGCTCCATGAAAACACTGAATTTCACTATTTATTAGTTAAACCAGTGAATGGAATATAGTAGATGCTCAAGAGCTATTTGTGGAAGAAAAATGAAATCAGTGATATGATGCTAACTTTAAATTAACCTAGAAAGTCAGTTGATGCGTGAATCTTTCACTTTGGATTTTGAGAGCCCTTTAGGATACATCATGGTGTAATTTGAAATACAGCCAGTTATATTGTTTGGGTTTTTATTCTATCAGAATAGGGTCATTGGCTCTCTCTAGAGTGGCATTTTGGTGATGTCACCTTAACTATGAAACCTTGCTAGAGATAAATTGCTAATATAACTTGCAGGCAGAGAAGTCAGATTAATGTTATTTGGCTGCATTCTAAATGTCATTGTTTTTATTTCAAAAGGCCAGGAAATAACATTTAAAATATTTGTATCACCACTATTGAGCATCAATGCATTTAGAAGAAACCAGAATCTGAAACTATCTCTATCAGATTTTTACTGTTTTAGAAAAAAAAAAAAAACATTATGAAGTATACCTTGGCACTCAGTAGGTGTTTCACTATATTTAACTAATATTTTGTTTAAAATATTTAGTGAAAAAAATAATAAAATAAAATATTTAGTGAAAAAAAACATCCTTTGAATAAATCTTGTGACTTATGAAAAATCTACTTTTCCCCATAGAAAGGAGAATCAACATGATTCCTAAGGGCTGTAATGATAAAGATAAGTGAATAAATAATTATAATTATTTTATAATTATAATTATAAATTGTAATTATAAATATATATGGTCTGCCTTTGCTCCCTGAAAAAGGATTAAAATGACTAAACAATTAGGGATTAATGATTAATTAATAGTATTCATTTTCTTGGGGTGCCTTGGTGGCTCAGTCAGTTAAGAGTCTGCCTTTGGCGCAGTTCATGATCTCGGGTTCCTGGGATCAAGCACTGCATCAATTTATCTGCTAAGCAGGAAGTCTGTTTCTCCCTTTCCTTCTGTACTCTCATTCCCTCTCTCAATTTCTCTCAAATAAATAAATAAAATCTTAAAAAATAATAAATAAATAATATTCATTATCTTTCCATCAAAAATTCTCTAAGGCAGTATGTGTGATTAAACACAATGGGAAAATATTTTTCCCTAAATTTAAGTTTCAATATTTTGTTGATGTTGGTGATGGGTTAGAAATGAAACATTTTGAATAGTTCCAGAAACACACCAGGAATTGGCAGCATCTCTTCCAGAGAACTCATTCAATAAATATTTGTATCTGATGTGTTTCAAAGAGTTTAAATGAAAATTATATTTCACATGTTTATTTTATTTTATTTTTTTAAATTTTTTTTTTTAATTTTTTTTTTTTTTTTTTTTTTTTTTATGATAGTCACAGAGAGAGAGAGAGAGAGGCAGAGACACAGGCGGAGGGAGAAGCAGGCTCCATGCACCGGGAGCCTGACGTGGGATTCGATCCCGGGTCTCCAGGATCGCGCCCTGGGCCAAAGGCAGGCGCCAAACCGCTGCGCCACCCAGGGATCCCCACATGTTTATTTTAGAAGAAACATTAACCTGCAGGGGATTAGGAATATTTAGATACTTGAATTATAGGTATAACTGATGAACGATGTAATCACAACAGAGAGAAACATTGTAATCATTCCGATATGACAAATAAGTTTATTGTTAAATGATGCTATGAACTTTTTAGTTGTGAGTTTTTAAAAAGTTCTGGGCAGAAATGTATAGTTAAAAGATTAACATTTCAAGAGATAGAAAAGATTAGACTACAGAAAATTGCAAACCATATATCTGATAAGGAACTTTTATTTAGATATATAAAAGATTTTTGAAATTCAATAACAAAAACCCCCAAACAACCCAATGAAAAATTTGGCCATCAATTAAACACTTGTTCAAAGAGAATACAAAGAGAGAAAATAAACACATGGAAAAAAAATTCTTAGTATCATTAATCATTAGGGGAATGCAAGCTGATATCACAATTAAATACTGCCTTCCACAGATTGAATGTCTACAATTCAAAGACTGACTACAAGAACTATTGCAGGTATTTGAATCGACTGTAATGCTTATAAATTACTGATTGGTATATAAAACATACCACTTGAAAAATAGTTTTGCAACGTCTTAGAAAGTCAAACATACAATTACCACACACCTAGTCATTTCACTAAGTAACAAAGATAAATGAAAGCATATTTTCATAAAAAGAATTTTATGTGAAAGCTCTGAACAGCTTTATTTGTGATACCCCAAGCCTAAAACAATCCAAATGTTCATCTAGATAACCAAGTTATATACATCTACACATCGAATTCCTACTTAGAAATAAAAAGAATGAACTACTGATAGATACATGTAACAACATAAATTTCAAATAATGATGCTGAATAAAAGAAGCTCAACAACAAAAACCATATACAGTATGTTTCTATTTTTATAAAATTCTATAAAGTGGAAACTAATCTCTAGAGACAGAAAGCAAATGAGCTGTTGCTTGTGGCTGAGAGAGTAGGGGAAGGATGAAGTGAGGAGTAAAATGAGTCACAAGGAGACTTTGAAGTAGGGATAGATATTTGCTGTCTTGATCATGTTCATCGTCTTTCAGGTGTATACAAATGTCAGAACTTGTTAAATTGTGTACTCTATTTTTTAAAAAAAGATTTTATTTATTTATTTGACTGAGAGAGAGAAAGCACAAACAGGAGGAGTAGCAGGTAGAAGGAGAGAAAGAATAGGCTCTCTGGTGAGCAGAGACTCCTAGGTGGGGATGGGTCCTAGTACCCTGGGATCATGGCCTGAGCAGAAAGCAGACACTTAACCAGCTGAGCCACGCAGGTGATCCTAAATTGTATACTTTAAATACACATTGTTGGATGCCAATTATATTGTTGTATGGCTGTTTAAACACAAATACACGCATAAACACACATTGAGAAGAAAGAAGTGAATGTTCTGTTCCAATGATTATCATGGACAAATCTATGCCTTAATCAATCTCCATCACAAACTCTGCAATCAGAACTGTGCTGGATCAGCAAAAGGCAGGAGGCTCAGATCATGCCCTAGATGGAAAAGGGCATCTGTTAGCAAGATGTGTCCTAAGGTATTGAAAAACCCTATTAGAGATTATTTTCTAGGTCTGGGAACACTAAAAAATGTTTCCATAAACATGCTTCTTTGTTTTATACCACTTTGGCCTAAGAAAGTTTTAATAGGAAGTCTCTGCTTTCAGATAGCAGGGGAAACTCATATTGGTTATTAACTATCTTGGTCTAGGCAGTGGAAAAAGTCATGTTTTCCATAGTGCTTCTTTTATAGGAGTATATTGTCTGTTAAAAAAAAAATCCTAGTTACAATATTTATAGACAAAGCTTTTTTTTTTGTAATCTTAGGAACAAGGTAAGAAATAGAGGTAATTATAATTTTGTTAATGTCCCCTAATCCTGAAAGTTTAAAAATGTGCTAGGTATTATAATATGCAACTGCAGTTTAAAAACTCAATTCAGGGATGCCTGGGTGGCTGAGCGGTTGAGCATCTGCCTTCAGCTCAGGGAGTGATCCCAGGGTCCCAGATAGAGTCCCACATCTGGCTACTGAGGGGAGCCTGCTTCTCCCTCTGCCTACATCTTTGCCTCTCTCTCTCTGAGTCTCTCATGAATCAATAAATAAAATCTTAAAAAAATAAAAAAAAACAAAGCAGAATATCCTATATGCTTTTACTTTATAAGAGAAAGAATCAAGTTTAAATATAGTAGTATCTTTATCCAAGTTTGGATGTTTATTTATAAATCTAAACCAAGAAAAGAAGACCAAAAATTTCTGATAAATAGAAGAAAGTGAAAATTATCAATACATATACTGACTCTAATATTAGGCTATTGTCTTAAATTTGCTGAATGCAGAGTAGTACAAGATTGTGGAATTCCTGGGGGCAGCAATCTCATAGAACCTCAAAATTATCATGGGTTTTACCTCCAGAAATCCCACCAGGTCTTCATGAAGAACACTCAGGAGAGACCCTCTCATGTTTCTGGCAGCAAGAAGTGAAGAGTACTCATTGCAGAAATATCCCCACAGAGTTCTCTATAACACATCTCTATTCTCCAGGAAAACAAGTACAGATCCTTGTCCTAGAGGAACTAAAGACATTCTTCTCTCCCAGACCCCTCTAGCTTTCCTATCTCACCTAAAGGGTGTGTGTGGAGGAGAGACTATGTCACTAGAGAAAAACTTGTGGAAATTAAAGACCAGAGACACAGACCCATTACTTACAGACTGAGACATAACCTTAAGATATTAGAATGCTTCCTAATCACCTAAACTTTACTACCATAGCAACAGGGCTCCAGCAAAATAGCAGTGGATTATAGCTGAAAGAGCTAAAGGAATCAGACTCTCTGGGAAGAAGTACTTAGAGAAGCCCAAAGTGAAGCAGGGAGGCAACAAACAAACAAACAAACAAACAAACAAACAAACAAACCCACTAGAGGAATACAAAGTTTCTGGCACCTGTGGTTACAGCAAACATTAATCACAGCCCAACTCCTAGCCAGATTAACACAAATCCTCACAATAAAGCCTTATTTATCTCATTACCTATTAGCTAATACACATCCAGCTTTCAACAACAACAAAAAAATTACAAGGCATGTTGAAAGACAGGATGAAAGTCTGAAGAGACAAAGCAAGCATTGGAATCAGAACTAGATAGGACCCAGACATTGGAATCAGAAGAACCTAGACAGAGGCATTGTCTTTCACAAAAATTATTCCAAATGGATTATAGATTTAAATGTAATGTGCAAAACTATAAAACTTCTAGAAGAAAGTTGATGTGATTTGTTTTCAACTAGCGATGAGTTTTTAGATACAATATCAAAAGCACAATCAATAAAAAAAGTAAGGACTTCATTATTCCAAATAAGTTGGACCTCATTAAAATTTTTAAATTCTTCTCTAAGAAAGGCACTGTAACAGACTGGGTGAAAATATTGGGAAAAAAACCGCACATACATGATAAATAATTTGTATCCAGAATATACAAGAACTCTCAAACTCAACAATAATTAAATAATGGACAAAAAATCTGAATAGACACCTCAACAAGGAAGATGCAAATGGCAACCATACACAAAGATGCTTAATGTTATATTTCATCAGGGAATTAGAAAACAAAACAAAAACAGAGTAATACTTCGCATCTATTAGAATGGCTAAATTCCAAAAACCTATCAATGCCATTTGCTGGCAAGGATGCAGAGCAACAGGAATTCTTGAATCTTTGTTTTTCAGAATGCAAAACATAGGCAGTCACTTTGCAGACAATCTGACTGTGTTCTGCAAAGCTAAACAGTTCCTTAAAGCGCCGTCTCTCTTACCATCAGCCTTATTCATATTATATTTGTCCAACTGAAATGAAATATTATGTTCTACATGTGAATATTTAGAGAAGCTTCATTCATAATCTCCAAAGACTGGAAGCAACCAAAGTGTCCTTCGAAAGGTGAATGGATAAACTGTGCGTCCACAATGGAATATTTTGCAGTGATAAAAAGCAATGACTGTCAAGCCATAAATAGTCATGGATGAGTCTTAAGAACAAACTTGTTTTTCTTTAAAGATTTTATGCATTTATTCTTGAGAGCCACACACAGAGAAGCAAAGACATAGGCAGAAGGAGAAGCAGGCTCCATGCAGGGAGCCTGATGTGGGACTTGATCCTAGGACTCCAGGATCACACTGCAGGCCAAAGACAGGCGCTCAACTCCTGAGCCACCCAGGCATCCCTTAAAAACAAACTTGTAAGAGAAAAAAGTCAATATAAAAATATGACACAGACTTATACCAATTATGTGAAATTCTGTCAAAGAAATAACTATAGAGATAGTAAAAAGATCAGTAGTTGTCAGGAGCTTGTGGGTGGGATGGAGAGAGGTTGAATAGGTGAAGCACAAAAGACCTTTTAGGGCATGAAACTGTTATGCTTTTGTAATGGTAGATACAGGACACTATGCATTTGTCAAAGCTCATAGAAATTGGCAGCACAATGAGTGTATTTTTATATATGCAATTTTAAAATAAAATCATTTAGGAGGTCACTGGATCCTAGGATGGATTATAGAAGGTGACAAAACAACCTAACTATATTATAAATGTCTGATCCAACCTCACTGAAGTGAACGGAAGAAGGAAAGTGCTGACCTCTGTAAGTTCGGGAATGGTTGATATCTCTAAGACTAAAGGCAAAAGAAACCGTATGTAAACGTTGTTTCCTAGTTTCCCACAGGGTAAGGGATAACAATTCTGATACTGATGCTCATGTATACCAGAATTAAAAATTAAATAAATGAATTGTGGATAAATAAAACAGGTTTCTCATCATTGGAGTGGGAGGTTACAGATATTCAAGGGTAGGAGGACAGAATTATCCATGTGGTAATGGCTTAGAGATAGGCATACAGAAAATACACAAGATGAACTGCAAAATGAATCTTGCAGTTCCAGAAAGGAAGCACTAAGGAAAAAAAGATAGGATAATGGTGGTGTGTCAAAGAGATACAGGAGCCAACTGAAAGAGCTCTCAATGGTCAGAGCTGGAAAAATGTAACAAAATAAATGAATATTGGATTATAAATCAATGTATAAAAGAAATATTCATAAGTTCACAGTGATATAAATAAATGACTAAATAAATAAATGATTAAATGAATAGATAGGAGAGAATAGACAAATTTTCTGTGTGGAAGAATTCCAAATAATTTATGCAGATACTCATCCCTCAATTAAGTAAAGCTTAACTCCCTACTTCTCAAGTATAGATTTCAAATACTAACTTCCTTCCAAAAAGTATAATGTGGAATGGAAGAAAAAGAACTTGAGAGTGGATAAATCTGACACATATCACCTCAATCAAGTGATCGAAGTCAGCATCTACAGTGATATATCATGTTGATAGCATTAACCTGGATGTATTATCGTGAAAATGGCATGTGATCTAGAGGGCCTTTCTCCAAAAAAAAAAAAAAAAAAAAAAAAAAATAGTAACCCCAATCCAAACATAATAAAAATGAACAAATCCCAAAGTAAGGATGTTCTACAAAAATATGACCAGTGTTTTTCAAAATTTTCAAGTAATGTTTGAGAAATTGTCACAAACAAGAGGAACCTAAGGAGACATGACTTTTTTTTTTTTAAAGAAAACATCTTTCATAGGTTTATTGGTCCATTACTTTAAGTTAATTGAGAAAAAGAAATCTTTTAAATCTACAAGCTAACAGTTTGTCAAGCAATACAAATTCTTTTGTTTACCTCAAAATGTAATACTAATATCATAGTAAACAATGGACAGAATTCTTTAGTACACAGATATACGAAAAAAAAAGTGGACAAAAACCTTGTGCCAGCATCAAAAATGCAACAAAAACTTTTTTTTTTCTTTTTACAATCTCTGGGTTCTGTAACAAAGAAAAATAAAAAGTGACATTCTTTTTTTTAAAGTTTGGTAGCTTCATGAAACAGATACTTTGACCTGGGAATAAATCCCTTTTTTTGTCTACACACATTCTTGAGCACATTTTAATTTTTTTTTCACAGCTTTTAATTTGGCTTATTGGCAGCATGGAGAGAAGAGAACACATCTACACGGAGGACTAGTGTATGTGGTATCTGAATGGGATACTGTCCTGGATGGGATAGAAAAAGGCTATTAGGTAAAAACTAAGAATATCTGAATATAATTAAAACTTCAATTAAAAATAATGGATCAGGGACACCTGGGTGGCTCAGCAGTTGAGCATCTCTCTTTGGCTCAGGGCATGATGCTGGGTCTGGGTATCGAGTCCCGCTTTCGGCTCCCTGTGAGAAGCCTGCTTCTCCCTCTGCCTATGTCTCTGCCTCTCTCTGTGTGTCTCTCATGAATAAATAAATACAATCTTTTAAAAAATAACGGATCAATAATTGATTGTTAATGTAACAAATGCATCATATTAAGTAAGACGTTAATAATAAGAGAAAACTGGATATGGGGTATATGGGAACTGTTGGACTACTTCACAATGATTCTGTAAACTTAAAATTGTTCTAAAATAAAAAGCTTATTTAAAAGCATAAATGATAGAAATACATGTTTACACATCACACAACTCATTTCTATTGAGATATAATTAATATATATTATATTTGTCTCAGGTATACAACACAACGATTCACTCCATATCTTTATATATTGTGAAATGATCACCACAGTAATTCTAGTTAACATCTATCATCATACATAATTAAAATTTTTTCCTGTGATAAGAACTTTGAAGGTGTACTTTCTTTGTGATTTTTAAATATATGATACATTTTTGGGGCATCTGGGTGGCTTGGTCGGTTGACTGTCTGCCTTCAGCTTAGGTCATGATCCCAGTGTCCTGGAATCAAGCCCTGCATCTGGCTCCCTGCTCAGTGGGGAGCCTGCTTTTCCTTCTCCTTCCACTCCTACTACCTCTCTATCTCTGTCACTATCTCTATCTTTCTCTCTCAAATAAATAAATAAAATCTTTTAAAAAAAAACCCAAATATACAATACAGTTTTATTAACTATAGTCACTACACTGTCCATTACATTCCATGACTTATTTATTTTACATTTGTAAATATGTATCTTTTAATCACTTTCACCCGTTTTTCCTACTTGCACCCCCCACTTCTGGCAACCACCAATCTGTTCACTGTGTGAGTTCATTTTGTTTCTTTGTTTACTGGTTTTGTTTTTAGATTCCACATATAAGTTAGATTGTACAGTCTAGATTAATCCATATTGTTGTAAAGAGCAAGAGTTCCTTCAATTTATGGATGAATGATATTTCATTGTGTGTGTATGAGTGTTTATTTATATTTATATATAAAATACATTTTCTTTATCCATGCATTCACTGATGGACACTAAAGTTATTTCCATATCTTGGAATTTTCAGTTATTGTAAATAATGCAAGTATGAAATGGGGATTCATATATCTTTTTGAATTAGTGTTTTCATTTTCTTTTTGGGAGGTAGGGGGGAGGGGAAGAGAGAGAAGGAGAGAGAGAATCCTAATCCGGCTTCAAACCCAGCAGGGATCCCAATGCAAGGATGGATCTCACAACCCTGACATCATTACCTGAGCTGAACTAAAGAGTCAAACAGTTTAGTTTAACCCACACAGGTGTCCTTGTTGTTTTGTTTTGTTTATAAATACCAAGAAATGAAATTGTTGGATCATATTGTAGCCCTATTTTTAACTCTTTGTTAAAGAGTTATAATGTTTGTGACTCTACAAGACTATAAACCAGACAATTATTCTACTCCATGTTAGTCAACCAAATGTCTCCTTCAATTTCCATCAATGAGATTAAGGAAAAAGGTTTGATTCCTAATAAAAGAAATTAGAAATAAATTCTTTGTTTCCTTCTTATTAGGAATAAACTTAGGAATCTTGTGACCTCATTATATGACTCAAGATACTTACTAGCAGTAGAAAAATATAGTGACCAATTACAACATTTTTGATAGCCTGGTTGAGTTTATCTCAGTAGTGGTAGGTCCCAGGAATGGACTTTGAAGTATAAGGAAAGAATGATCAATGTGGTTGTCATTGTTGCATTACTCTCTGCCTTTATCTGAACTAGCTTCTTAAATTTGTGTCTATGTTTCCCACCTAAAGTCTCAGGTGCATTTCAGTTTTGGGGTTTACCCCACCTAAATCACAAAGTGTGTCAATGCCTTATCCCTCTTCCCAAGATTTAGAGTTAAGTCATTATCCTGGACCCAATACCTTGAGGGTTTAACACTGAGTTCTTGTGGAACCCAAGTCACATTTCTGTCCTTCCTCAAACCTCTAATATTGACTCTGTTCATGTAATGGGGTTTCTATATTAGTTTATTCTCTAATAGCTTAAATTCATAATTTAATAATGACACAACTCATAATTAATTTAACTTAATTTAGTGTCTCATAAGTTAATTTAATTGGTACACTTCTCAGTATCAATCACCCCACTCTATTATAAAGGAGTCCTGCTCTTAAACTCAGCTCACTAAGAATTTTTCTTTTCCTATGTACTATTAGTGTTTTTCCAATGAAGAGAAAGCTGATGTAGGCATAGAATATGAGACTGTATATCTATGAACAAGTTTAGCTTCTGTTTCTCTTATCTGGTATCATCTCAACTTCAAAATTATAACAGTTATTGTTAAGGTTTCCATTTTTTTAAATTTTAACTATATCCCAGAAATTCTCCACAATTCAATGTAAGAAAATTATATCTATATAAAATATACACATATTTTAAATAGCCATATTTATTTATCTATAAATATATAAAATTTTATTTATATATAAAGTTTATGTGTTCTAATGTTTTAATTCAAAAGAACCAATAGTATAAATTTGTAATAAGATGACATAGCATCTAATATATACTGGCACTATTGGGGTTTTTGGCAGTAAGAAAAGAAAAAATTAGAAAAGACAGCAAGGAAAAGGAGATGGTGCACTGTAATTATGAAATGATTGTTATGTTTTAGAAATAAGTGTTGGATCCACCCTCTAGGCAATTTTGAAAATATTTGCATCTCTGTAGGAGCAGATATCTTTCATTTACCATGTTCATTATTTCAAAATGTGTTTTCATAGCACTTGCTAAAGATCTTTTGTCAGCTTAAATACTATCACAACATTCAAGAAAAATAAGTCAATTTTTATCTTGATTTTTTTCATACTTTTAAATTTGTTGAAACTTCAACAATATATGGGTAATGTAACTTTTTTGCTACCTTTTCCCCTTAAATCTTGATAGAGACCCAGGTTAATACCTTTAATGCAAAGCTGAGAGCAGACTAAACTACTTGAATAGGTAACATTTAAAATTATTCACTAAAATCTAGAGGTGTTTGCTTTTCAGTCCTGGTCCAATAAGGCCATATAATAAATAGTATGGCCTACTGAATGCTTTCACACTCAGATCACCTCACCTTGTTTTTGGTGTATATGCAGTTCTGGGAGAGGTATTTCTATCTTTAAATGTTGATGATTTGCTGATATGATATGTTACTATTCGGGAAATTAATTGAGTCTTCATTTCTTGAGCTATAAATATAAATTTAGTGTGTCTTTGTCATTTAGCTAGTGACATAGCTATTACATAACTACATAAAAACCAATAAACCAATAATACTGACCATTAATATTATTGCCAAAAAGCAGCCATTGAAATATCTATATCAATATATGTGAAGGGAAGAAAAATGATACAGAACTGCTTATATTATATAATCTCAAATACAATAAAAACATACAGAAAAAGACTAGAAATTTCCTAGTTGTATAATTTGTTTAAATATTATGGATGACATTTTACTTCATATTTGTCTATACTTTATCTTTCCTCTTTGTAAGAAAGATGCACTGTTCTTATGATCAGAAATAAATTGATAAATAAATTAAATACAAAAAGTCATTATCATCTACCAAGGGATGTGCAAATCCCAGCCTCTCCCTCTGGTGCCCATCCACCTGTGATCCTTTGGTATATACATACATACATACATTAGCTCAGGTAAACCTTCATAATAACCTTACTTGGTTAAACAGAGATTATTCTCCCAATTTATAACAAAGAATACAGAGATCAGGTAAATAATAAGACTAACCCAAGTTGCCACAATTGGAAAGTGGGAAAATAGGGAAAATTCCAGTTTCTCAGACTCCTTTTCAGGAGGAGGCACAATGCTTGCCATTGTACCATATTGCTCTGTTTCCAGTCTTGAACCTTATTAACATAAATAGTGTAACATCTGAGGATCACATTTTTAGAAGCGGTGCTTCTAAATGAATGAATGTTCTTCAAATACTGGATGTAATTACTTGTTTCTGGGCTAACATAGCACTTTATCTGGACCTTCCCTTTGTTCTTAGTCTACTGAAAAATAAGCTCTATATGAACATATTATCTGTCTTTTCATCTTTTTATTTATGCATCAAATACAAATTTAACATCTAATGTTGTTACATGCATTTCTAAGAGATCGATGGAAATGCTGAATGGGATTGAAAAGCTCACTGTTCTTGTTTTATGCACCCAGTAAGTTAATTTTAGACCAAACATTTCTGGAATAAGAGCGTTGTATAAATAAGGAAGCTTGGGCTAATGAAGTAATTTATTTGGGTAGCAAGGGAAAGTGAGGAAGGGACATTAAGATTGAGAACTGAATGGGGAGAGGAGCCTGCCATACAAAAAGCCACAGTGAAAAACCTGAGAATTCTAAGACCATGAGGCAGAAGAGAGCTTGGCAACTAAATGAAAAGGAAGGAAGCAAATGTTTCTGGAGTATAGTAAGCATGGAAGGAGCAGTCCAAGAAATATGTAAGATTGTACCATTGATGCTTGTAATGAATTTGCAAAACCACTGGGCCATTTTATGCAGGGAAAGAGCATAAATGGAAATAAGTTTTATAATGGTAACTGTGTGAAGACTAGGTTTTAGGATGTTAGGGTAGAAGCAGGGAGACCAATTAAGAAGTCATGAAAATAGTCTTAAAACAAGGTGATGGTGTCTTGAATTAGAGTTATAATGTAGAGAAAAGGAAATGAACACATAAAAAATATTTATCTAAGGACTTGCTGATAAATTCAACAATGTAAGAAACACATGTTGGAGAGGATGTAGAGAAAGGGGAAACCTGCACTGTTGGTAGGAATGCAAATTGGTGCAGCCACTGTAGAAAATAGCATGGATGTTCCTCAAAAAAGTTAAAAATAGAACTACTCTATGATACAGCAATCACACTATTAAGTATATATCCAAAGAATACAAAAATACCAATTCAGAGGAATATAGGAGCCCTGATGTTTATAGCAACATTATCTACAACAGCCAAATTATGGAAACTGCCCAAGTGTTCATTTACTGATGAATGGATAAAGAAGATGTGATATATATCTTTATTATGGAATATTATTCAGCTATAAAAAAGAAAGAAATCTTGTCATTTGCAATGACATAGATGGAGCTAGAGTGTAATACTAAGCAAAGTAAGTCAATCAGCAAAAGACAAATATCATATGATTTCACTCAAGTGAAATTTAAGAAACAAAATAAATGAGCAAAGGGCAAAAAAGATAATGAGACAAATCAAGAAACAGATTTGTAACTACAGAGGGCAAAACATGGTTACGAGTGGAGGAACGGGTGAAATAGGTGCAAGAGATTACAGACTGCACTTGTGATGAGCACCTGGTAATGTACGGAAGTGTTGAATCACTATCTCATATACCTAAACTAATATAACATTATATGTTAACTAATTGGAATTTAAAATAAAACTTAAAAACTTAAAAAAAGGACTTGCTGATAACCTGAAATGTTTGGAGTACATAAAAGGAAGAAGTCAAGAAAGACTTTGGGGATTTTATTTGAATAATTGAGGATGTGATCTGACATTCTTTGAACTTGAGAAGACTAATGAAGAGATAGTTTGAGAATGGAGGGAGGAATCAAGACCTTATTTCCAGATACATTCTGTTTCAGAAGACTAGTAGAATATCAGTGTGAAGACATAAATTCTTTTTTTTTTTTTTAAGATTTTATTCACGAGAGATACAGAGAGAGAGAGAAGCACAGACACAGGGAGAAACAGGCTCCATGCAGAGAGCCTGACGTGGGACTTGAGCCCGGGTCTCCAGGATCACACCCTAAGCTGAAAGCAGCACCAAGCCGCTGAACCACCAGGGCTGCTCAAATCCTGTAGTCAAATAAAATGGGGTTTAGAAGAGCTTTAGAGGATGTATAGAAATTCCTGTCTTGAGGACATGGGTCATATATTTAAAGCCATAGCCTTGGATGGGTCAGCCATGGAGGGGGTGGAAAGAGAGAAGACAAAAGCCCGGAGTTCAGAAATATGTAGCAATTGGAGAATACTGAAACCTGGCCCATATGCTCTGAGAAAAGTAATAAGGAAGGAGAAGACAACTGTGTAAAATATTTTTGAGAATCTAAATAAATGACGACGGAGAAGTATGGACAGAAACAAAATTGGAGTGATTTTAATAGTGGATAAAAGGCTTTTTGATTCAAAGTGACACACTGAGTAAAAGATGGACATGTATTTCCTGAGATAATTAATATTATAGAATATAATTTTAATGATATAAGCCCATAATAATCCAGAGACAATGTAAGGATCATTAACAGGGAGGAGGAAATTCAATGAATTTTTGGATGCTTATTAGCAAAAGAATATGTTTGGTAATGTTGCAGAATGTAGTCTTCCAGTGAGAAGCCTGTAGCAGGAGATGACCTGCCTGACAAAATCATCGGAAAGAATTTGTTTATGGACAGCACAGATACAATGGAAGGTAGGACAGAGAAGTAAGGCAACAACTAAATGTACTAATGGACCTATTGAAGAGCAGACTTCTCTACTTCCCTGGTAGGGAAATACAATTTTTGATCCAATTTTACTTCTGTTTTTGTCTGATAGAAATGAAGAACTGTAGGTGTGAAGAGACTGTGACTTGGTACACAAGAAGAGTACTTCTTAAACTTCAAATGGAGGAAAACCATAGAGGGGTCTTAAGAAAATGTAGATTCTGATTCAGTAGGTCTGTAGTGTAGCTGGAAATGCCACATTTCTAGTGGGATTCCAGGTTTTGCTGATGTTGTGGTCTAAGTCATACACTTGGAGTACCAAGGCACAAGGTGGTGATTAAAAGAGAAATTTGAACCGTATGCTGTTAAATCAGCAATCCTAAAGAGAGTGAGAAAAAAAAAAAAAGAAAGTTTTTCAATGTTGAACAATAGCAGAACTTTGAACAGTGGGTGAGCACTTTGAATTGCTTGACAAACTTGAAATTAGCAATAAGGATGTCAGAAGTAAGATGAGCCAATCAAAGCAACAATTGGTGACATCATTTGAAGCCATTGGGAGAATGTGGGGAAATGGTGCTAAGCAGGGAAGAGTTTCAATGTAAATGAAACTCTCATTTTATTAAATAAAGGTGTTTTCTGATATCACTTCAGAATATTTACCTTGAGTAACCAACATTCTAATTATTGTCTTCCAACTGGGTTGTGGAAATAAATGCACTTGTAATATATAGAAAAAATGTTAAAATGTCTTTGGCTAGATGAATAGGTCACATTTTTCAATGTTGGCAAAAAAAATATAAGGACAATAACAATAAACATGGGATCACGAATTAGCAAAAATCTTTGAGCCTCTGAACTATTTTTCCTACTGGTAATTGTAAAGTTAAAATGAAATATTATATATATATTTTTGATGCATGTAAAGATTCCTAAGAATTTTAATATATTTTCCTATTTAATACAAGCAGAAGGAAAAACCAGCTATTCCCATAATATGTAAATTTGTTAATGGAATATTCTCTAATAGTTTCTTAAGATTTCTGATTCCTTAGTAATTTTTAAAACTTACTTTTAAACTTAATTTAGTATAGGATATCAGATAGCATTACCTAAGAGAAAAAAAAAACACAGTACGAGCAGTTACATTATTAGCCAAAGTGAATATACAATTTGTTGTCTACATTTTTCTTTTCATGGGGAAATGGGAAGACAGTACCCACAGTTAAAGGAAATAGCTAACTACTATTTTTCTCATACATAAATGGAAACAAAGGTATTTTTCTATTTCCTATGAAATTTAGAGCAATGGAAACATCAAAGAATTTCTTGAGATCTTTACATTTTATTTAGCTGATTTCCATTGAGAAGGTAACATATATAAACTAAGTTTGCTCTTTTTAACTTTTAATTTTTAATCTAATTGTGAATTACATATTGTGGATCTGGATGAATGTTTAAAAAGATTTTCTTTCCTCAGATAAGATTGTTTATGTTAGTGTATAAGCAAAATAATGCTCATGCCTCGACAAGGCTATTCTGATCTAGCAGTTTAGTCTCATCACCAGACTTATAAAATTATCAAATGGTAATAATCAGGTACCACTCAAAGATTTTCTCAAACAACTGAACCAAATCAAAGTTTCTCTTTATAAATGGGCCCTGATGATCCACCTTTAGGTATTTCTGGTATCTGTGGTTGTTGAAATTTCTTCTATCAGTTCTTGGATCTTATTTACCAATGTGGGCTAGGCCAAGTGGTTATGAGAAGACTGGCAGCTGGAAACAGAGCCTGAACTGTAAGCCTGAACTGAGAAAAAGTTAAGAAGAGTTAAGTTGAATTTGTATATTTATTCTCTGAAGCCCTGAAACCTCTCGATTTTAAATATCAAATAAATACCCTTACTTTATATTTCCCACGTGCTTGAAGATTGAAAATAGTGCTCCGCATCGGGAATCTGATTTTCATGTCACCCTGTCAAATAGTTGTTTCCTTCAGCTATAAAAGTGCTGGCAGTCCTAGGAGCACCATGCCTAAGTTTAATTGACTTCAAAGGACAACGATTCAATGAAATGAAACCCTGTGCTGGAAGGAGATTGTCCCAGGGCAAATCAATAAGGTCATTTTGGGGGGCTCTGCATTTGAGAGGGAGTTTCTTCTAGTACATTCTGTCATATGTGTCCAAAAGCTTTTTACTTTGTGAAGTCTAAGTCCAGTCACTGCTTTCTTCTGTAATTGAGGTGGATTATTCAAAGATATTGTCGGCTCAATTTAAGTGAAATTTAGCAAAACACAGTTTAAGTAGGAATTTCTTTAAAATGATTGATTTCAAAAATGTTTATGTTGTGATAAAAGCAATGTGCATTCTTAATAAGGTTGGAGTAAGCCATTATAAAATGCTGATTTGCTCTTCCCCTGTATTAGGCTATATTTTCTAAAGTAAAGCATCTCATATTAATATATTTCCAATTTACATCATGACAAAATCTGTTATGCTTGATTTCTTGTTCTGACGGAGCTTTAAATATTCAAACAGTTGTAGATGAATCAATGGTTCAAACTATTTGGTTGCAAAAAAGACATAAATTCTTAAGTATAAGGTTAGTTAGCTATGAAGTGATATGGAGAATGCAAAGTCTGGCAGTTGGTATAGACTCATTAGGAAGTATACAATGCTAGTGGTAATCACTCTCTAAATATAATCTATATTCTTATTCAAGAGATTTTTATTGACGTATACTATTTCAACAAAAGACCTTAGTATGTGGTCATCATATCTATTTATAAGACCTTTAAAGAAAAAAAAAAAAGACCTTTAAAGAAAGAAAACTTCCAAGTCATTCTCAAACATCCTTGCAGTTCCTCAAAGACAAATTATTCCTCTAAGATAGTGAGACTTCTTTAAAGGAATGTCACAATGAAATGTTCCTTGTAGTGAAAATGGTACTTTCTACTTTAGATATAGCGTTTTGCCCTTGAAGCCTGGGTCTTAGTTATAAAATAATGACAAGTTCGGCAGTAAGGATATGTTCCTGGTATCACTTAAGCTGTCCCCTGCTTTTGTGGCATGCTCAATTTCTTGAAATAAATGAATTATTGGAAAATCACTATATTAAACACTTGAGAGGTGGTGTGGTCCCTGGTGACTTACAAATCTCATATGTTTTTTATTTTTTATTTTTTTTATTTTAGAGAGAGGGAGAACATGAGTGGGGGTTGTGAGACTCTCACTGAGCAGGGAGCCCAACGCAGGGCTTGATCCCAGGACCCTGATCATGACCTGAACCGAAGTCAGATGATTAACCGACTGAGCCATGCAGGTGACCCCAAATCTCATGGGTTTTTGAATAATTTGACTACTGGCTTTGTGAAGAAGCCCTCATCATTGCCTATGTGATTGGATATACGAAATGCTTTCTTTTAGCAATCATATCAAATTTGGTTTTGTCTTCTAAAAAAAATAAACAATTCCTATGATTACTAGATTTTAATGCTATATTTAAAGTTGTATCAGACTTAAAGAGGAAGAGCAACCTCTGTCCCTCCTCATAAAATGCCTATTGTCATCAAGGTGGGATGACTCTCTTCCTACAAGGGAAATTGTGGTCTCATTTCTATCCATTTGGTTCCCATGCACAGAGAGCCCTGTCCATGGCATGAAACATCTAGGCTCTGTTCACTAAATCTCTCATTTCTCCAACCTTGTGAGCTGATACTTGCATGTATTGATTCAATCCAGGTGGCATTGTCTCCCCCAACCAGGTCAATGGCTCTCCTATATATAAGGCATAGAGAGGGTATTTGTTTGCTAGGGCTGCTACAACAAAGTACCACAGACTAGGTAGCTTAAAAACAATAGAAATTTAGTGTCTCACAGTTTGTGGGGCTAGAAGTCTAAAATCAAGTTGTTGACAGGAATCCCTCTGAAACTGCGTAGAATCCTTTTTTGCCTCTTCCTGGCTTCTTGTGGTGGCTGATAATCCTTGGTGTTCATTGGCTCACAGCTACATTAGTCCAATCTCTACCTGTAATCACAGGATCATCTTCACATTATCTTCCCTCTGTAGTGTGTCTGTCTAAATTTCTCTTTTTTATAAGGACACCAGTTGTGTTATATTAGGGTTCACCCTAGTTACCTCATCTTAACTTGATTAAATCTTCAAAGACTACTCCACCTAAAGTCAAGTTTTGACTTACTGGGGATTGAGATTAAAATATATTTTCTTGTGTAGGATACAGTTCAACCCATAACAGAGAATAAAGTTTACTTATTTTAAAAATATTTTCAGAAGTGAGGAATATATTCCCAGACATAAATAGATGGTTTGTTGGTTTGTTTATTTGTTTATTTGTTTGTTTGTTTTTTTTTTTTTTTGGTAGTGACACTTTGGTGTCTTTATTTTGCATTATTTACATTCTTCTAACTCCACATTGTTTAGGTTTGACAAATAATGAGAATGCTAGTCATTGTCTGAAGATAAACGGTGGATTATTGAATTCCAAGCACAACGTTTGTCACGAAATCAACGAAACACCTGCTAGTTGCTCCATCCCTGGGGACATTTAAAGAGTACAGGTAATCAAAAACAGTCAGGCTTTGAGATTTCTTTCCACATCATTTTCTTTATATATACCTCAAGCACTCCATCTTTAAAGTATGTTTCTTCCTTAGCCATTTCACCTCTGCCTTCTGTGCTTCCTTTTACCCGGTCCCAGAGCTTTGGATTGTGTTGATTCATTCCTGGAAACAACAAAAAGCATTTTACTTTACAATGGCATTTCTCAAAGAATGGGTGTGTTGTTTTTCCTTCCATTGGTCCATTTCTACTTCACTGATATCTGAACATATTTTGCTGTTATCAAACAGTACCTGTGCACAGAGTAATGTTTTCACGTGCCGTAAAAGTCATTTTACCTAGAAGTGTCATTGATTTACTTGTGGCAATATAGGATTCCTTGATTAAGAGTTTGACAAATCCCCATTGAAGCTCCATAATAAATCAATCTTTTACTGGAAAAGCCTGAGAGAGGGGGGTAAGTGAAGATGCTATACATTAATACCTGGAGGAGAGTTACTAACCTCTATTCTCTGGTGATCAATCACTTTGGCTGGGTTGCGCTGACAATGTCTGGAGGTCATCTGGTTAATGAGACAGCACTGAGAGAGTCCTTTCCAGGATTACATTTTATCAGTCAATCATTAACACCCATATTAGACACCAAGATCCATTTGCTACTTTTAAGAGAAAATCTTGTGAAATATACCCAGAGCAGATTAATGATTATAAATGGATTACATAAAAACAATTAAGAAAAATATGCCAATGCTCTTAGAGTCTCTCCATTAGGAAGAATAACACAAATTACCACTAAGTTGTTTTTTTATTAACCCAAGAGTCTTTCTTGAATGCACAATTTTATTGTGCCAAAGGATAGGAAAATAACAATTAAGTGATTATATCACTTTAAAAAATGGATCAATGGTGGAGATATCAACATTTTATTGAGACTGTACACATCCTTGCTCAAATGTTGGTATCCAGAACATGGATGTTTGGAAATTACCATCACAGGAACATGTGTACTAAAGAAACATGAAGAATGAACTTAAAAAAGAAAATGATTCATATTTCATGAATCATAATTTTGGTTATTAGCTACAGAGATGAGTCAAAATACATACTTCTCTTCTTTCTTTTGAGGAAACAAAGGAAAGATGAAGTTGGGCCCAAGGCTCATTTAGATTTTGTTTTCAATCTCTGATAAATATAGCAAATTACTTCATTTAATTACTGTCATATAAATGGCAGACATCATTCATCTTTATATCCTCAGCAACTAGTAAGTAGACACTCAAAAATTTTTTTAATAGTTTGATTTTTATTACAATTTTAATCTCATAGAAAGAGAAATTTTCAGTACAGGCCTTTCTAAAGAAGAAAACAATCTTTACTATTTTTACCCAATATTATCCATTTTTCTGTGACACTGAAATATAAGTATATATCCTGACTTAGGGTTATGAAAAGCATTGAGCTATCAATATGTGAGTTTTTATCATAGCTGTCCACTAATTTTAATTTTTTTCTTCTCAAAGTACTTGGATGGCATATTTAATTGAAGGATTTCTTGTGTATTATATTTATCTGTTTAAAAATCTACTGCGTCACCCCAATATAATTTAAGTTTCCATAGACTGTTGATCCTATCACATTCATTTAAACAAAAGTGATTCGGAAATAATAATTCATAAATTATGATAATATTTATTGTGTAACAAAATGGTTTATATAATCTTATTCTTTTAGAAAAATTATACTAAATATGCAATCTGAAGTCATTTAAAACTTTAAGCTATCTAACTTTATAAGTAGCATATTATTTTATTGAAAGTAACAGCTTTATATTTATTTATATATTCTGTCTTTTGATTTTTCTATATTTATTTTCTAGTTTATCCACGTAGTTACATAAAGACTGATGTACTTAATGCATTATTGAGGTTTTCTCAAATAAACTAAAGCTTTTCTGACAACTGTATTTCAGTAGTGTTTCCATTAATTCAGAGATGACCAGAGTAAATTTTATTTTTAAATATAGATGCTATAGATTGTGAGAAATCTAAGCATGTAATTATTTTCACTCCAAATACATATCAATCTGGGCAGAAAATAATAATAAGAAGAAACATTTAAATTCTCCAGATTATTATCCAGGCATCTTTCCAAGTATTTTGCAATCTTTACAGGGTATCTATAAAAGTAGAGATACTATAATTTTATCCTCATTTTTACAGAGGAGGAAACTGAGGCATACTTTATCTCAGTTCACTCAGCCAATAAGTGTTAGAGCTGGGATTTAAACACAAGCCAGCTGGCTCTAGAGATTGTGCTTTTAAGCTCTGTACTCCATTTACTCTATTGGAGTAGAAAAAACAAAGCAAAGAATGAGTAGGTTAGAACTTAATGATTATTCCAGCCAAAATGCATTTATGTTTGGAGATTCTCTTGCAATCGTGCTATATCTTATATTATGCCATAGCTTAAAAATTCAACAGTTGAATTGATTTAAGGTACAAAACAAAACAAACAAAACAAAACAAAACAAAACAAAAAACTGAAGCCAGTGCAGTTTTTTCTTTGTTTATATAAAAGAAAATAGAGAAATTCCCTTTTGTATTTCTGACTTTATATAAACCCTATTCAATATAGGGAAGAATAGAATTAATGTTATGTTATAAGGGACAAAGCAATTCAGGAGAAAGGCATCCATGTCAATATGTATCCAAATGAGGGGCAGCTGTGCTTTGAAAACCTGTACATGTAGCACCATGACCTGCCTGATAGACACCAATTCAATGTCTGAGAGTATGCACACCTGAACTTCTTTCTAACTGGTCCCACTCCACGTGCACTTCACCTTGTACACATAGATTCAGTAATTACTGCTTTGTCAACATGTAAAATCTTCATGAAAAGGTTTAAAATAATTGCAATCTGCTAATAGGACTTCTCTGTATCTTTTCACTGCCTGTGCCAATAGCATTTTCTATAGTTAATCTTATATCTTTAATGGACAGTATAAAATGCTATATTTAGAAAAATGATCACTTTTACTCTTCAGTTTTTTAAAACTCTGAATTTGTAGCTAATTCCCGCAACTCCAGGAGAAAGGAAATGACTAATGCCATTAAATCAAAGCCCTATCTTTAAAGCTAATTATGTGAGGCCAAGGTATGAATATCATTATTAATATCATCACTCCATCAATCTGGTTAAAGATTTTTAAAAATTTATTTGGTGATTACAGATTTGTCTCTCTACATCTCTCAGCCCCTCCCCCAAATTCTGCAGTTTCTTCTATCCTCTTCCCATATCACCAACTCCTAATTTCCTGAAAATCTCTTTTCGTAGAGATCAGTAAGACTTGATTAGATCATTTCAGTAATGCTTTGATTTCCAGAAGTCATAATTGACTCCGGAATTTATTAACCACACCAAACCTCCAGAAGCAGACATCATGTTCAGCAGTGTAGTATTTGATTCAAGCTTACCTAAATACATGTTTGTCCTTCACTCCCTCTCTCTCTCTCTCCTCTTTTCCTGAGTGCTGGTGGGGCATGAAACAAGTTAGCTTTAACACCCTTTGCCTCTTCCAGAATCCAATGTGCTATTCTTGGAGTGTCACCTGCACAAAATTCAATCAATTATAAGAATATTAAATATCTATATTTCTTTCTTCTTAATTTTTCATGTGTTTTCTTTTTTACCATTGTTATTTTAAGCCAGTCTGTGTTAAAAAAGAAAAGGCCCTTTATAGATGGTTGCAGAAGATGATGGCTGCATATCATAGCCAATGCTGGAAAGGTTTTTATTTGTTAGCAGAGATCTTGTGGGAGGAGGTTATGCTAAATAAAGTTATCTAAGACTTGGTCCCCTGGAACATTCAATCTGGAGATACATTCAGAGAATGAGATTAATAGGAAGCAGAGTTGAAATGGGGAAGAAAGAGGAGGATTTGGAGAGAATAGTGAACACTTTTGTGTTGGATCTCTCACTGTGTTTTTTGGTTACTTAAGATGGGAAGTTTTATAAACTATTTTCATAGGTGGGAATTGCATGTGATTCTCAATTACTTATAGCAATAAATACTCTATGTCTTTGAAGGAGAAAGCACTCAGTGCTTATGTGCTAAAAGGATGAGAGGAATAGGTAATTATATCTTATTGATAGAACTATGAAATATACCTGTGATGCATTTTTCAACAATGATTTACTAATTTTGTTTCAACTTACTCTAGAAAGAATTTGAATAAATTAAAGCTCAAAATGCATAAAATTAGAAAGCTAAAAATACATAATTAAGGAATAATATATTATATAATAATAAAAGCAAGATAAAAGATAAACACACTTAAATGAGTATCATTAAGACCTCTCATTTGACAACAAAATTTGGCTCTAAATTCTCAAAATGTCAAGGCAAAGCAAGAAACAGATTCAGTGCCATATTCTTATATAGCTTTTTAGAGAAATGCATTTTTTACTGATAAGGTATGGGCAGTTTCTCCCATGGAGTAGAAGCACTTTGAGGACATCTATGACACCACGAATAATGTCCCCAAGATAGAAACAATGTCCAGGTTCAAGATACAACCTAGTAAATAAATGTAGGAAAGCACTACGTGCAACTCCTGTAGTGGATTTTTAAATCTGTCTCTACTCTCTAACAAACTTAAGCTAATTGCTAGAGTTTTCACAATGTGATCATAATTACTTCATCAAGCTTTTATAGAAATTTACAATATTGTCGTAAACCAGAAAGAGTTCTAAGGATTTGGGTTTGAGAGCTGACCCTGTGTTGGGCGACAAATAGAAGGGGAACAATTCAGGCAGGACCTCTGCACAGGCCCTACTTTTGTTTATTTACCTGTTTCCTGTCTCACTTACATTTCCTGACCTCTGTTATCTGACCTGCAGTCACTGGAGTATTTGTTGATCCACATTTCTACCATAGGCCTCTTCCTCGAATATATTTCTGATCTTTTTTGGTCACAAGTTCATAGCTTATATCTGCACTTCGCTGCATCTGTGCAGAATCCTGGCATTTCCTAACCTCTCTGACATTTGATGATTGTAAAGTATGGAAGCAGAAATAAGGAAGAAAGGAAGAGAAAAAGGAAACAAAGTCTGAGGGAAAGTGGGTATAGGAGAGAAGTAGAGGAGTCCTCATGTCATTCAATTAGTTCACTCCACCCAGGCTGACCTGGGAGCCTAAAGGTTGGATTGTCATGCTCAATTCCTATCAGTTACTTTGGAAGCTGAATTAGCCTTATTCATCTCTGAAAATCTATCACAAATGCATATAATTTTTCATTAAGCTCATATGATTTCCAGAATTAATATTACTACATATATTCCCTAATAAATTTTGCTTAAATTCTGTAAGTTGTTCCAATTAAGTAATCACATTTAATGATAAAATTCTATTCAGAAGAATTTGCTTTGAAGGGAAGAATGACAAAAATAAAATAAGTAGACTACCACTGTAACAATGAAAGTGATGGACTTAAGGAGGTGATAATAAAAATATCCAACAATTTAAATTGTTTTAAAAGTAATGATAAAGCAGTTTGACTGATGGGAGAGTATTTCTGTCATGAAGAAGACGGAAATACTTTTTCTAAATGTACTGATCAGACTGTGCATTCCTTCTTGATTTGCATCTTTGATGCTTCTCTTTCATTAACTACCCAAATCAAATGAATCAGGAAATCCCCTTAGCTCTACTCTCAGAATGCATCTTGACTATGACCTCTTCTTAACATCCCCTCCTTGATTTCCTTTTTTAGAACTACCATTTTCTCTTGCCTGAGATATAGTAGTAATCTCTAAAATTATCTCCCTCCTGTTCTTGACTCCAGACAGTCTATTCTCCATACAACAGACAGGGAGATTATCTTAAAATACAGTGTTATCATGTGACTCCTCTATCCTATGAAGTTCAATGATCCTCCAGCTCCTGTAACATCTGTCCCACACCCACTGTCCCTCTAAACTCAACTTCTACAACTTCTGTTGATCACAGTACTCCAGCCATGCTGACATACTTGATGTTCCTTGAAGACACCAAACATGTCTCAGCTAAGGACAATTACAACTGTTCTTCCTTTGCCTATATCACCACTTCCCCCAAAGAGTCACAAAGATTTTCCTCTAAATTCTTTCAGATACATGCTTAACATCACCTTATCAGGGAGAACTGTGTTGCCCTTTCTAACCCCATCACTGTCATTTTTCTTTATTTATTTTCCTTTTGTTTTTTTCTATATTTTTAAGTGTGATAACATCAAACATATTAAAAATGTAAAATATATATATATAGAGAGAGAGAGTTTAAAGAGGCAAGTAAAATAAATACCCATATACCCACCCCCAACAGAAGAGATAGAAGTTTATCAACACATGTGAAGCACTGATGCACCCTTCACAGATTGAGTCTACTTTGTACCACATCCTCTTCCCTGCCATCCTCAAGAGAAGTAACTAGGATTCTGATTTTAGTTCCTTGCTTTTATTTATTTTTTTTCCTTGCTTTTATTTTAAATAGATTTATCCCAAATGTATGTATACCTTACCTAAATGATAGAGTATCTATTCTGTTTTCTATAAAAGAAATAATACTTTTATGTAACTTATGCTTTCTAACTCAATAAAGTGCTTTTTATGATTCATCCATGTTGATGCATATGGCTACAGTAGATTAAATTATATTACTTAAACCATTATATGAATATCTATCTGAATTATAAGAATTCTGAAAGGTCTGTGATTTTATCCTTCTTGTATGCTAATCAGTTTGTTTGTCACTGTTTCATGAGTCCTGCTAGAAGACACAGAACTCCTAGAGCAGAGACTAAGAATTTTATTATGCATGCATAGTCAGAAGCAGGAGCATCAGCATATTTTCCCAGTACCCTGAGCCTCAGTTTCCACAGAATGACAAGAAAAGGGCCAGGTGACACCCACATGGACAGTAGATTGTGTTACAGGGAAGAAACCCTGAGATTATGAAATACAAATCTTTTATGATGGATAATTAGCTATACAAGGGGACATCATTGTTCTGAGCAGTAAAACGGCCTGCTTTTTCCTCTGGTGGGAGGCAACATGTCTTTATTCCATGGCTGTAAGCACACCTGTCCTCTATAGTAGAGGGAAACATTATATATACCAATGTTTCTGGCTATACCAGTGTTCTTGAAAAGAAAGTCCAAGACAAAGAGTAGTCAGTGCTTCCCTCACAAAATGTATAGAAACATAAAAAAATTTCTCAAAAATTTTCTCCTGGGTATAAGCATAGCATGGTTATTTATTCTATACTTGCTAGATGTTTGATTGGTTTCCAGATTTTTGTACTATAAACAACACTACTGCAAATATTCTTAAAATATGTTCTGGTTCATATGTGCAAGAGTTTTCAAGGATATAATCCTAAGAGGGAGTTGCTGGCCTATGCCTTCACAAGTAGTGCATAATCATTTTCATTGCATTTCATCCTCACTAATTCTTTATATTGCCAAATTTCTAATTTTAGCAATCCTGTGGGCTAAATCATATCTTAATTTAGTTTTAGTTTTTGATCTCTTAGCACTTAATTGTTGATCATCTTCTTTGTTTTTGCTTCTAATAAAATCTTATCCACTTTTTCGCCTATTTTTATATTGAGATATCTTTTTCTTGTTCATTAATAAGTTTTTTTATGTGTTACAGATACTACTTTGTCAATTTTATGTTTGCAGATGTCTTCCATTTTGGGTAGTCTTTTTAATATCATTATGATATATTTTGAAAAACATAGTCTTATGAGTTTATTTTCAATATAATTGAAATTCTTACTTTTCTTTATGATATTGCTTTATTATTCACTTCAGAATTCTACTTCTATTGAGATCATAAAAATTCATATTGATGATTTTATTTGTTTGCTTTTTTTCATCTTATACTTAGGATAAATTAGGTTCTGGAATCTGAGAATTTGTGTCTTTTATTCTAGTAAAAATCTGAGTCATTATTATTTTGATTACTGCTTCTTTTTCATTTTTCTACTTCCTTATTTAGGTATTTAGCAACTATTAATTGAATATCTGTGTTATTCTAATCAAGCATTTGTTAACTCTTCTTTTTCCTCAGAGCTTCTTAAACTCATTTTTATATTTGTCATCTCTATTTGAGTTGTATTCAAGTTAATTTATTCATATCTACTTGTTCACTAATTCTTATCAAATGTAATATGCCTTCTATGTTGTCCATTGAGTCTTCACTGAACTTTTTATGTTTTGAAAACTTGATTTGAACCTTTTTAGTTGACAGTACTACTTATTTTTATTTATTTAAGCATCTTAACAGTATAAGTTTTGTCTAAATCTTACAACTTCAATACATTTGATTTTATTGAACTTCACTCTGTACTTTACTTTTTAGTTTTTTTTTTCTTTTTTTTTTCATGTACATTGTAATTGTAGTGTGAGCTCTTTTCTATTGTACTTTATCTGTAGAAACTATTTGTCATCTGGCTGCAAGTGTCTTTTCCTTGGATTTCTATACTTATATAGAACACCTAGGAGTAAAAAAAACAAACCCCCCAAACCAAAAACAAACCAACCAAACAAACAAACAAAAAACAACTGAAGAAATATTTTATTTTTTTTAAAGACTTTATTTATTTATTCACGAGAGACAGAGACACAGGCAGAGGGAGAAACAGGCTCCGTGCAGGGAGCCCGAC
Organism: Vulpes vulpes; assembly: GCF_048418805.1. NCBI lineage: Eukaryota > Metazoa > Chordata > Mammalia > Carnivora > Canidae > Vulpes > Vulpes vulpes. The sequence goes on along the minus strand of NC_132783.1, from coordinate 46,769,040 downwards.
GTGGGACTCAATCCCTGGTCTCCAGTATAACACCCTAAACTGCTGGGCCACCGGGTCTGCCCTGAAGAAAGATTTTAAATTAAACTTTGGCATTTGGTAGGAAATGGTTAGGGATACAATATATGAATTCTGACCCATGTAAGTGCAGAAATATCATGACAGGGTGTTGTTTTGTTTTGCCTTGCCTTATCTTTCTTTATATTCTGCCTAGAGCTAGAAATAACAGTAATATTTTTCATACTCATATGTATGCAGTTTTTTTTTTCCCTAGTAGAAAGGAAAGGTTACTTTCAACAATCTTAAGTTTTCTACAGGTGTTATGACTTGTTAAATTAACATTTGTTAAGTGAAGTAGAGGGTGCCAGATAGTGAGCCAGGGTTCAACAATAGACTACAAAAGAAATCGAAACAGAGAAGTTTATTACTCACAGATCCTAAGGGAAGTACACAGCATGCCTCAAGGGCTGCATGAAGTCAAAGCCAGATGTAGGCTTTTGTTAGAATTCTATCTAGAAAGATAGAAACTGGGGCACATGACTTTATTAGGGCTTCTGGGTGGAGTGGTTTGGAGTTCCTGGGTAAAGGCCAGGTATGTCAATTCAAACCAAGACCAGGGTTTTGCTAAGCAGCACAAGGGTCTTACCAAAGGGGCACATAAGAAGGATCTGGGAGACGGGGAAACTGTTCATATCAAGGCCCATTGGGGAAGTCATAGGAGGAACTTACATTTGCTTGTGACTCTAGGGACTGTTATCTAGGGAATGAACTTGAATGAGTGGCTAGTGTCAATTAAAGGTCCTTCCAGGTCTCTTGACCAGAGAAAATGAATGCTGAGGCAGCAAACCATGGAGTAGCTTAGCTAAACTCTTGGCAATACTTCTTATGATGCCTCAGCATCAGGAATAGCATTCATTTGAGTAGCAGATATATTAAAGGACCTAAGTAATGCTTTCTGAAGCCATTATAAAGAACATTCAATCAAGTGAACAATGATGAAGATGATGATGAATAGATTCACTAGTGTTTGAAATTGTTTTTAACGGTTTCCCCATTGGATATGGAGAGCCATGAGAATAACTCAAGGACCTCAGGATATGTGGGTATTTGTTGAAATATTTTAGCTATATCATACATGGTCTGTATCCTGGCAAGCAATCTGGATACTGACCAAGGATGAAATAAAGATGCTTCAGATCACAAAGTCATTTACCCCTTCATCTAAGGTGGGGTGGGGAATTGGCCTGTGTCTACTGACACAGTGGCAGTAGATCTGGGGGTCGCTGCGCAGGTTTCATTTCCTAATGTGATTGGCATCCACCAGGCAGAGGGCCTTCTTTCTTCTCTCTGAGATGCACAGAGTTCTGCTAATGAGTCCTGGAGCTATAATTTCAAACTCCTGCAAGATTTTCTATCAATTTGGCTTAATCAGATGGGCTTAATAACCCAAATAATGAGGCAAAACTTGTGGCCTGAGATTCATAGCTGGTATTGAGCCATCATTTGGACCAAGAAAATCTGCACAGTCATGACTGCTGAGCAATTTAGGAGGAGTTTATCATCTGGAATCTCTCTTATAAGAGGGTCATATTGTACAATCTTCCCTCTAGTGGGTCAATCAGTTTGTGGAAGATGGTGAGATAATAAAAAAAAAATCAAAATTGTAAAAGGAACATTTACCTGGTAAATGGATATGAAAGACATTCTTTCTAATGTCAAAGGAGTGGGACTTTCCTGTAAGAACTAGCAAGGAGGCTTTGGAGAAGACTTCTGGTGGTGTGGGGCATTTAGAGACCTGAAGATTGGGAATTAAGCAGTATTAGAGCCTAGGATAAAACTTCTGTCCATTAAGAGAGCCACTTACAGTTTAAAAGCCTGAGAAGCATGTCTTTGAGTAAAGTGACTGTGCCTCTCTGTAAGTCCAGCTGCTTGGGGCCAGTAAGCCAGATGAAAATTCCACAATATTCCATTCTCTAGAACCCATGACAGAACAGCTTGAGTAGTGAATGGGTACCTTGATATGAATCTATAATATCTGGTAGGCCAGAGGGAGTGAGCACATACCTGGTTAAAAAGGAAATTACATGGTGGGAAGCACTGTTTCTGGAGGGAGCAGCCAGCATAAGCCCAGTAAAGGTATTGACTCTGGTGGGTACACTCCTAGTAGTTCTAGCAGAATGCACCAGTGGTTTGATAAAACCAATTTTCCCTACTAGTAGGTTCTGTCCTCAGGGGCACGTTTCCATGTGGAGTCTTCCAGAGTTTTACTGTGGAGAAAAGGAGGCAAGTTTTACCACTTAGGCTAGAGCTAGGGGGAAGGGAGAGGCCACACTGCATGCCAAATCTGAGTGTTGTCACTCCTCCATGGACTGATGTGAGTCTACACTGCTATTGAGTATGGCATCTCCGGAGAAATAGTGATGTCTGGGGCTGTATCTGGTATTTGGAGGTGGCTCATGTAGAACCTTGGAATAGGTGTGCAATTGGGTAAGGAATCTACAGTATTGTAATGTGTTTCTGGGGTTTTTTCGCATGTGTATGCAAAGATAGGAGTGACTAAGGTCACTACCTGTGAATTAGCGATTTGTTTACAAATGGAGATTTCCTGAGATGCTTTCCCTGAATCATGAGATTACTCTTTAGACATTGTCCAGACCAGACTAAGAGCCCCTTGGATGAACCTCGACAAGACTGAGTCCTTCATCCAAGGCAGGATGAAGGCTAGTTTGTGAAGTTATAGAGGCTGTGAGCCCATTAATAGCTTTCTTTCTAAAAGGGCCTGTAGGTTGTCAAGATTTGGCCCTCAAGTGGCATGTATCAGGCTGCTGTCTGGGGTAGGCATTGCTCCAGAACTTCCATGGGCAACCAGGTGGAGTCAGGGTTTGTCCAGAGACTCCATGAGACACAATCAGGCAGCTCCAGTACTTTCAGTGACAAGTCTAAACCCAGAAAAGCAGACATTCTGTATGGCAGTTTGTTGGGGTATTCCCCAATGGAAAGAGACTGATTTGCCTGTAATGGCATAAATAGGTCTAAGTAGAATGGATAAATGGGCAATGTGTTGTCTGCAAAAAGGGAAATGACCTAATATGTGCTGTGCCTGTTGTAATCTAGTGGCAGGCTGCATTGTGAGGAATTAAACAGTAAGAGGAAATTTGCAGCCCTCTGCTGACCACACTATACCAAGGTATATACACACTATATCAAGGTAACTTGATAGCAGTACTGGTCCCTGGAACTTATGCAGGGCTATGGCCCATTCTCTCTGCTGAAAATGTTATTAGGTGTCAGTCTTCCCAGATGGCATCCTCAGAGAGTTTCCATAACAGGAGTTCATCTATATAATGCCAAAGGCAGCAGTGGGTTAGGTGCATTTAGATCTTGTCAGCACAGGGTATGTGCAGTAGCATGGTCAGTCTAGCAAAGATAGACTGGGTGCCCTTGAAATTGAAAGTAAATTGAGGTTATGAGGCTTCACTTATTGGGACTTAGTAAAACAAATTGCCTAAATCTAGGACAGCAAAGTAGGTACCCTGAGCCTTTTGGATGTCATCCGTCATCTGTAGTACTGGGAATGGGAACTTGAATGGTGGGAAACTGTACATTTTATTTTTGATAGTCAGTTGTTAGTCTCCACTCATAGTGGCTAGTTTTAAGGCCTAAAAACCCTGATGTCAAACATGTCTCTAAAGATGGAGTGAAAGCCCTCTGTACCTTGCTTCAGCAGGTATTGTGATGTGTTTACTCTTTTTAATAAACAAGACAGTTAAACAGGTTTCCATTTGGCATCTCCCCTGAGAAAGGTCACAAAATTGGGTTTGTTTCATCAAACATGTCACTGAGTAGGGCATCCATATCTATAATAGGAAAAGAGAGAACCAGGAGAGCTACTATCACTGGCAATTGTTAGAAATGTGGTGCAGATAGACACATCTAGCTTAATTTGTACTTCCTTTATAGTTTTACCTGCTATGTCTCTTCCTTCAAGAGTTTAGGGGAGATCCCTGGAATTACCATGACTTGGACTCCTGAATGTAATAGAGTCCGGAATAGCTGGGAGTTGTCTGTGTTATAGTGGACCATCAGAGTTGTAAGTGGATGATTATCCCTGGAAGATATAGGACAAGCTCTAGGGAGCTGCCAAGTCCCTAGGGTAATGCTTTAGAGGCTACTTAGCTATAGGTCAGGGAAGTTGTTTAGAGCTGAAGAGGCCATTGAGATTGGGCTATATAGTAAGGTAAATATTTATATTAAAGAGAGGAGCTGGCATCAAGCTTGTCCAGATATCAAATCACTGGAGACATCCAATTGGTAGAGCTGTTTTGAATCATCCAGGCATTGTTTCCTGATGGGTTTGGTATGGGGACTCCAGGACCAGGAGGTATGTTGTGGGCCTAATACCTGAAGGCTGACTTTGCAGTTGCAGTCTTGGTTCTACAAAATCTGGGAGTCCCGGTGAGCCACCATGTGTATTATCTTCAGGACTATCCCTACCATGTCTATTCCTATTAAGTGAAGAGTGTGGCCCTGTAATTTGGTGGTTGGGGGCATTTTTTGTAAGAAGAATTCTATGGATTCAGGTCAATTGGGATCTCTGGGCCAAACTATTAAAATCTAAACAAGCAAGGAAAGAGATTCTCTCTATTTATCTTTAGGGCTAGTGCCTTTGGTTTTGGATTCTCCTTCATCTCTGGAAGCCTAGATCATGGCATTGGGATTATCCACAGAGGCAGCTCTTGCTTTAATTCTGATTTATTTAGTGATTTCAGTGTTGGGCAGCTTTTCATATGTGAAGGATCAGGGTCACCCATGTCTCCCAAGAATTTGGCCCTCAAGCTCTGGGGGTCTTTTAAAAGGTGATGCCCTGAAAGGGTTTAGAAATACCAGCATGTTGCCTCATTTGTGGTGTCATGTAGCAGCTCAGAGCCAGTGCTCAACACTCTCAACAAGCAATGGGCCTGTTTCCCTTTCTCCTGACATACAACATCTTTTAAAATAGTTTGACTTTCTAGGTGTTCCAAGTTTTCAGTTTCTAATTCTCTATTACCTCCCTTTGATTTGACCTTATGAATTGTCACTGGAAAGATCTGAGGTAGATGACCTCAGGAGCTGGATTCATAGGCAGCTGCTTCCTTCACCAGGCTGTCCTGATCTACTTCACTAGGATAGGGATCAGCCCTTTTTCCTGTGCAATGGCAGAGAATCATTAGGGCCTGCCCCTGGATCCTGAGAGTGTAGAACCAGTGCCTTGGTCTGTTGGTATGCTGCCCTGTTGAGCAGCACCACATCCTCTGCTATGGGCAGTTTATATTTAATCAGGAGCATGCTGACTACCTTGCATGTTTTCGGTGACATTAGCATGAGGTGCTTAGGCCATTTATATCAGGCCACTGGATCTTGTGCCACTATACACCAAGGGAGCGACTATAGGAATAGAGGATAAGGTGGGACAGCAGCAATATACCTTTGGCCTCATCCATACTTGCCTGAGCAAGGAGCCAGTAATGCCTTGGTAAAGAGCCAGGCTGACCATGGCTTACCTTAGGAGTCCCTGACAAGAGTATCCTGGTGCCTCCCACAACACAGAGGTCAGAGAAGGGGAGTCTCCCTCTCCTTCTTTTGAGGACACTGCTAAATACCATTCTCCATTGCCCACATTTAGGCTAAGGGTGGCACTCCTGTGTCCTAGCCATTAATTAACTCAACAGTACCTTGTGAAAATCTTAGCCAATTCTACTAGCTGGCAGTGGGGTCTGTGTTTAGAGTCAGGAAATGCACCCACTAGGGGGATTTATCCTCCATATGATATGAATAGGGAGAAGACATATGCATGGCACCTCAAATGAGCTCTGATGAGCAGTGCTCCAAAGTTTCAGAAGACTTTATTTTGCTTTGGAGCATCCACTTTGAAATGGGAAGCTAAAGCAGCACTCTATAGCATAAAGCAATGCCTGGAAGCAGAAGACCACTCATGATAGAATTACCTTCAGGGAGAGCAAGTTAGTCAGCCATTTGCAGCTACAAGGCATCCCCTCCACTTCACTGCAATCACCACTTTACCACTCTGTAGGTGGCAATTGTTATGACTTTGTTAATTAAACATTTTTAAGTGGAGCACGAGGTGCCCAATGGGGAGCTAGAGTTCAACAACAGATCATTAGAGAAACTGAAATGGAGAATTGTATTACTTATAGGTTCTAGAGAAAATACACAGCAGACCTCTGAGGAGTCATATGAGGTAGTCAAGGTAGGATGTAAGCAAAGAGAGACAGAACCTTGAGTACATGCCTTTATTAGTGTCCATGGATGGAATGGTTTGGGGTTTCCAGGCTAAGAACATATTTGTCAATTCAAACCAAAAACACAGGTGTTAAGCTCCACATGGGGCTTTATCTAATGGGGCTACAAGAGGAAGGCTGTGGGAGGCTGGAGCCAGGTGAGGGAATCCTATTAGGAAGTCTAGATTTATCCTCCATTCCTAGTATTCTTGATCTTTTAAAACCCAGACTCTAAAACAACTGAAAGCTTATATACTCCTTCAGCTATATTGTTTCTCTATCTTGTAGATCTGATATCACAGTATTTTCCTAATGCTCATGGCAACTCAAAAGTTCATTAAAACATTTTTTTTTTAATTTTTATTTATGATAGTCACAGGGAGAGAGAGAGGCAAAGACATAGGCAGAGGGAGAAGCAGGCTCCATGCACCGGGCGCCCGACGTGGGATTTGATGCCGGGTCTCCAGGATCGCGCCCTGGGCCAAAGGCAGGTGCTAAACCGCTGCGCCACCCAGGGATCCCAAAACTTTTTTTTTTTTTTTAAGTTTTATAAGTTGATGGGCGGGCACCTGGGTGGCTTAACCAGGTGAGCGTCTGACTTTTGATTTTGGCTCAGGTCATGATCTCAGGATTGCGAGATCAAGCCCCATGCCAGGCTCCCCATAGGGCTCCAAGCTCCTTGGGGAATCTGCTTCTCATCCTCCCTCTCCTATCCCTCAGCATCAGCTTATGCACACAGGTACTCTCTCTCTCTCTCTCTCTCTCTCAAATCAATAAATAAATGAATCTTTATTTTTTCTTAAGTTATCCTATACTGAGAAGAATTTCCATGAATATTTTAACAGAAGTTCTTAATTTTTCTCTATAACATGGAAGTGATCTGACACTATCTGTTTATGTTTTGTGCATTTGCGCCATATTGTAAGCTTTATAAGAATATATTTATATTGACCTATGTCCATATATATGTTTCTGATAATAACAGTCTCCGTCATATGGTATTTGCTCAGTCAGTATTTGTTCATTTGAATGCATCTTTCCTTCTTCGCCAATCTTTTTTGAATTACTTAATTTATTTATTATTAAAGATTTTATTTATTCATGAGAGACACACAGACAGAGGCAGAGACATAGGCAGAGGGAGAAGCAGCCTCCTTGCAGGGACCAATAACAGGGCTCAATCCCAGGACCCCAGGATCAAGATCTGAGCCAAAGGCAGACACTCAACCACTAAGCTACCCAGCCATTCCTCCACCAATATTTTAATTTTCAGGAGCCTCCAATGGAGGTTTACCCCTCTAAAACTTATCTTTCACACAGTTTCCAGAGTGATCTTTTGAAAATATGCACTTACTTATATCTTACCATTAATAAAACTTTTCACATCTTCATTACCCACAGAATAATTTCCAAATTCCTTAGCTTATTATAGGATGTCTCTTAAAATTTAACTCATTATTATCTTTTTAATTGTCAGACTCCTTGACCCTCAATTTATGCTCTAGTCCAATAGAAATAGCTGTAGTTCACAATGAGATACCACCTCACAGCTGTCAGAATGGCTAAAATCAACAATATGTGTTGGCTAGAATGTGGAGAAAAAGGAACCTTATTGTTGGGAGGAATGCAAATTCCTCCCAGCAATTGTGGAAAATAGCATGCAGTTTCCTCAAAAATTAAGAATATATCTACTTACAATTCAGGAATCCAGGAATCACACTACTGGGTATTTACCCTCAAAATGCAAAAACACTAATCCAAAGGGATACATCCGTCCCTATGTTCACTGAATCATTATCTACAATAGCCAAAGTATGGTAGCAGCCCATGTGCCCATCCATAGATGAATAGTTAATTAACATTTGGTGTGTGTGTGTGTGTGTGTGTGTGTGTGTGTGTGTGTGTCTGTGTATAATGAAATATTATTCAGCCATAAAAATAAAGGAAATATTGTCCCTTGCAACAACATAGATAGAGCTAGATAGTATAATGCCAAGCAAAATAAGTTCATCAGAGAAAAGACAATTACCATATGATCTCACTTATATATGAAATTTAGGAAGCAAAACAAATGAGTAAAAGATTAAAAAGAGAGAGAGAGAGAGATTGAGACAAGCCAAGAAACAGACTCTCAACTATAGAGAATACACTGATGGTTACCAGAGAGGAGGTGGGGGAGGATGGGGGAAATTGAGGATGGGGATTAAGGGTGTCACGTGTCCTAATGCGATAAAATAAAATGACAGTGGTAGTTCTAGCACAGAATGCAGTCCATCTGTTCATTGGTTTTCCATGTTATTTTAGCCACTCTTCTTCATTTGCCAAACTCCTATTTATCCTCCGTATCTGTCTTCATAAGTGAATTCCATTGTATGTATTATTTTCAGACAGCTCTTTCCTTTAAAGTAGTTTCTTCTTGCTGCTAGTTCTTTGCACTGTAATGTGTTCTAAGTCTTATCATCCTAAAAGGTGTTTGCTATCTTTATTATCAGAAATATTGTCTTTGCATCCCTCTAGTTTTTAAAAGTAGTGTTATCTTTTTCGTTTTTTTTATAGTTTATACACCTGTCTTTTTTTGTCTTTCATTATTTGCACTTCCTTTCAACATATCTGCAGAGTATACAATATGTTTTGGTTAAATAATCAATTGATAGGTTCCTGCTTTGACAGCCTGCATTTTGCCTTTTCTCCCCACCTAAAGGACTACAGAAATTGTCCTTCTTAAGGATAATACAATATGACCTGCCTTGTAAATCCATGGGAAATTCTGCATCTCCTTAATCTCACCCAGTGCTTGTCATTGTGCACCAACCCCCTGCATTAATCATGTGTTTCTGATATTTTGACATCTCAAACCTTGCTGACCCTGGAGGGACTCTCCTTGGAGAAGACTGCCTTTCATATGCAAACTATTCAATCAAGAACCCTTATTCCCCAATAGCCTCCTTTTTCAGGTTAGTTTTATAGGTCAGCCTTCTTTTCTGGCAACTAATCATCCCAGGGCAAGATACCAGTCACCTAGGAGAAGCCTAGAGCCCCAGAGCTGAAATTATTAAAACCTGAAATTATTAAAACTAGGAAATTCTAAGCCTGCCTCTTGGCCTCATTCATTCCTTCCCATCATAGGAATCATCATAGGCTTGTGTCCCTGTTTCCCCCTGGCTCCCTCTGCCTCCAGACTGATGCTGGTGCTCCCTTGTGGCCCTGCCTCTGTGTGCTGACCTCCTGGGGGAATAGTTAAGCATTACCTTTTCAGTGGCAATTGTCAATTGATCTGTTGGCCTCACTGCACCTGCATAATGATAAAACTTAACTTTTTTCTACTGTGGCAGAGGAGTCACCTGATTTTCTGGGATTATTTCCTTTTTACTAAATTCAAGACTGGTTATATAATATACCAGGCCCCTTGCAAAAATGCATGGCCTCATTTTCAAAGAGGACAAATGTGTCATTAAAGGTACTACAATGTAAGGCTTTTTCTTTTAAAATAATTTACTACTTCTCAAACATATTAGGAGTAATAATTATACATGAATAACAGCATAAAAATTAAAGTTGCAAAAATGTTTTCATAAATATACACAAATAATAATGCTTTGTTAATGTGATATCTTGATTCGTCATAGGATTTTACTGACTCACTTTTTTTGCAAATTCATTTATTAGGTCATCAAAGGCGAGTTTATTTTTAATTGATATAATTAGAAATGATGTCAGGTTTTTCCTGACAAATGTAAGGTCTCAGTGTTTCAATGTTAAATCTCAAGATATTAAATAATGTTTAATACTTTCTAATTTGGGGAAAGATCTCTTCTATTGGTATGACTGTTACTAAAGCTATTAAATCTGTTTTGTAGGCTGTTGTAACACTGGAATATATTTTTTAAAGATTTTATTTATTTATTCAAAAGAGACAGAGAGAGAGAGAGGGGTGCTCACATGAGCAGGGGGAGGAGCAGAGGCAGAGGGACAAGCAGATTCCCTGCTGAGCAGGGAGCCTGACCTGGGGCTCCCTCCCAAGACCCTGAGCTGAAGGTAGTCTCTTAACTGTCTGAGCCATTTGGGCGTCCACTTTTAAATGAAATTTATATAATGGCTTTTTATGTTTCTTCTAATATTTCCTGTCACTTGTGGAAGTTGTAAAAGAAACCAAAAGTGGCTCCAAGATTTGTATACAATTCAAGATACCTAATTATTCATTCTACCACTGTATTTTCCATTATAAGAAAAAAATTAAAATTGGCATCCTTTTTAATAATTTGTTCATTTGAAGCTTCATATGCAGTTTTCTTTTTCATTGAATGTGGCAAATCTATAAATTTAATATCTATTCCTAAGCCTGTGGACATTTGTTTTGCAAGGTTGCAGTTCTCAGAATCACAGATTCTAAACACTTTGAAAATTTTAATATCACCCTAATATGCTTTACTGCAATGACTATGTATACACTTTATTTTGTAATAATTTACCCGACAAAGTTTGCTACCTGAGCACCACCAGTTCCTGTTCTGGGGCTCTGGCCAGAGAGTTAAAAATTGTGCATATACCAAGGTCTGGGGGTCACAGATTGGCAGGCAAGTCAGCCTCCCAAGGGCATGTGAGACACTGTGGAGCCTTCTCTCTCTTTAGTGTGGGCCTCTGCTGCTGCTGCTGCTGCTGCTACTGCTTTTGCTGTCTCTCTGGGTGCATGGCCCTGGCCTGCAGCTTTGGCCTTGAAAGTTTGTTGTAGTCAGCTAGACTCAGTGTACCTCAGCCGTCCATATTTGTCAGCCCTGAACCTACCCTTGTGTGCACTAAAATTAAGCCTATCTCACCTGTTCGTGCACATGCCGTTTTCTTATCAGACTTGACTTACAAAACACAAGTTCAAAGATATAAAAAAATAATAATTTCAAAATCAGGATATGAGAGCATTAAAACCGTCACAGGCTCCTTCTGCAAGTGGGGTTCTTTTTTCCCATGTAGATCTCTCTGTGTCTCTCTCTGTCTCTGTCACTCTCTGTCTCTGTCTCTCTCTCTACACACACACACACACACACACACACACCGGTCCTGATTGCATCGTCTCTATGTCACTTAACTGATTCTTGTTGTTTACTTTCCATGTTGCATAAACACTTCCAAGAATTCGTTTACTCTCACTCAGCTCTTTATTCTCCAGAAGAAATAAGTCATCCTAATAATAGATTTTAATAATTACCTATAATTTTTAACCCTTAACTTTGGTCTCTTGCTCTCTTGCTCTCTCAATATCTCCATTGCCTCTGTGGCTGATAGTATAATTCGACTCAGATGGCTCACTCCAGAAACTTCCATGGTTCTGTGTGCTTTTAAAAAGTCATTATCTTCCCAGAAAAATTGGCTTCTTTTTGTGTCTCTCTCTAAATCCTATAAATAATGTTGCTATTCTTTAAGTGATCCAGGCTCCAAGCTGAGTGTCAACTTTTACTTTCTCTTTATATACCATCATTTCTTTCTGTATCATTTCCTTCTATGTTTGGCATTCATCATCTCCCTTCTATATTATTATAACAGCTTTCCAAGTGAAATCCCTGCTCTGGCAATCCTTCCTTTCTTCAATCTATCTTATATAGGAACAGCTGAGCAAGCTACCTCAAACCTTCTTTTAATGGTGTTACTTTTTTCCCCACCACCTCAAACCTACATTTAAAGTCCATAAGCCAGGGATCCCTCGGTGGCGCAGCGGTTTGGCGCCTGCCTTTGGCCCAGGGCACGATCCTGGAGACCCAGGATAGAATCCCACGTTGGACTCTCGGTGCATGGAGCCTGCTTCTCCCTCTGCCTATGTCTCTGCCTCTCTCTCTCTCTGTGTCTCTCATGAATAAATAAATAAAATCTTTAAAAAATAAAGTCCATAATCCAAAATGAAATATAAATTTCCCTATTACTATGCTCACCATGATCTAGATGGTTAAGCTAAACTTCACAACAAGAACTGCTATTCTTAGATAGAATAACCTATTATTCTCTTTCTCTATAATTCCGTATCGCCTCACCTCAGTTACATATGTTCATACACACATAATTATGCTCCAATATTTTCTATTTTACATTAACTTTATTGTATCTGTTGCTCTGGCAACAAAGAAAACTTTGACTTCTGAGACCAACCACCATTTCCTCCTTTCCTTTTTTTGGTATGTCTTGTCTTTCCAGCTAGATAAGAACTAAAATTAAGAACATTGGGTGGAGTTAAGCAGTCCTTTTCCTTAGAGATTCTCTTTGTTAAATAAGAATGGAAATATATGGTTTATGAGCTCAACTGAAAAGTTGATCGCCATCTGCAGTGGGGGATCAGCGATGGACAGATAATTCTGAAAACCTAGGCACCCATGACAGAAGCCAGAGTTAAAGGAAGAAGCCCAGGACTCTGGAGCATGACCACAAAAGCTTGGCATAGGCCGGAGCATGCAGGTGGGGCTAGATTGCTGTGTTACTGTGAAATGCCCATTGTAACCCTCCCTCACATCAATCCATCACACACACCTGTGATCTGTCTACATTCCCCTGGAATAATTGCACACTAGGAAGGAAAGGATAACTAAAAAAATCTGGGCAGCTCCTGGCACTGCCTTTCACAGACTTGCACATAGAAATAGGGTTGTGGATTTAGTTAAAAGACAAAAGCAAAAATAAAGCAGGACTCCGGGTTAAATTTTAATTTCAGGTGAACAATGAATGCTTATTTTAGTCTAAGTGTCTTCCAAATATTATGTATGTATACATATACATATGCATACATAATATGGACACATATCAAGTACATATGTATATGCAACACGTGTTATGTATATATGATATGTATATAGTATATTGCTTATGCTATGATTACTCTATTAAGTTTGAACTTTAGATAAACAAAACCATAGGTTTGCATATGCCTTAAATGTAGCATGAGTTATTTACATAATAAAAAAATGAAATTCAGATTGAATTGCCATCCTGCATTTTACCTGTCATCATGGCACAGGAAACAATGGTGTTTCCTTACTGGTGGAAGAGAGAAGTGGATGGCAACTGGCTGCCCTGCAGAAGAGCATCACCTGCAAGCCACCCAGCAGAGCCACCAGGGTGATGGCCATACAGCTTCAGAAGAGGCTGTAATTACATGTAGGTAACATCTCATGGCCTACCCACCCAGGCCCCAAACAAGGTGAGGGCAGAAGGATTACAAAAAACAGCCAAAGACTTCTGACACACTGCCTCCTTCCCCACCATGATAACCCTAGTCTGGAAGTCAAAAATGAAACCACAGGACTGATTTCTGCTTTGAGTGAACTGTTAGCTTCTTGTCAAAGAGAAACAACTGAAAATGAGAGCAAATAGTAGCTATTTTTTCAGAACAATCACTTGCCTTTGGGAGAGTGGGAAAGCAGGTGTGGAGTTGGGAGAGCTTTATATGAAAAAAAATGGATGGTTTCAGAGATGCTCTGATGGGAAGCTTTCAGATGGGGGAGCTGGAGGCAGACTAATTAGAAACAGGGCACTTTATGTAATTAGTTTGGAGAGATTGTTTTATTTTCTCTACTGGACCTGAGTTGAAAACAGTGCCAAAATTGGGAAGCTGGAAGTCACTGACCAAGTCCTTATTGTTCTAAGCCAATTGCTATAAGAATTGTGTGGCTTCTTGGACCAGTGGCTGCTATTTATGGGTCAGAATTCCTTTGCACATGTGGTCTGATCATTTCTAACTGTTTATTTAGTCTCCTCAATGTGTATGTCCTATAAATAAAATTAGACAATTTATTTCAAGTTCTTTGGTGGTGTCCAGCATAGCACAGCACTCCATACGTAAAGCACTGCTATTATCAACACTGGTAATAGTAGTTACTGTGTTAGATTTGTATTCTTTTTTTTTTAATTTATGATAGTCACACACAGAGAGAGAGAGAGAGAGGCAGAGACATAGGCAGAGGGAGAAGCAGGCTCCATGCACCGGGAGCCCGACGTGGGATTTGATCCTGGGTCTCCAGGATCGCACCCTGGGCCAAAGGCAGGCGCTAAACCGCTGCGCCACCCAGAGATCCCTGATTTGTATTCTTTTTTTTTTAAAGATTTTATTTATTTGTTTGAAAGAGAGATTGAGAGCATGGGGGCAGAGAGCAGAGGGAGAGGAGAAGCAGGCTCCCCGCTGAGCTGGGATTCCCACACAGGGCTTGATCCCAGGACTCTAGAATCCTGATTTGAGTCGAGGGTAGATGCTTAATGGACAGAGCCAGACCCTATTAGGTTTATTATATTCTGAACATACTGAGAAAGAACACTATGAAACCTGGAAACAAGAAGTCTGGTAAGTTTTCTTCCCCTGACTTTGACAAGAGAGTATGTCAATAAGGCTTGTATTGACTCATAGGAAATTGTCTTTTTTTGTAGGTCAACAATTTTAACAGATCCACTACCAAATATTAATTAAATATTATTTAGCTGATGGTATGTATATAAACCTACATGATAACCCATACATTTACCTTAAAATCTTTATCATTAATATTCTCACTTTTATACAGCCAAAGCTCATTATTTCATTCAGTGAAGATGTCCAAGTTTTAGAAGCAAAGTATGAATAATTGCAGAGGGAGCAATAATTACATGGAATGTTTATCAGGATTGTTTTAAAAAAGAGTAAGTCAATAAACATAAATAAAAGTTATTTACATCACCCTAATATGCCCAGAACTTAGAACATTTGTAAAGAAGCAAAATATTTGAAATCAATCACTTGCCTGCTGTGGCATTTTGCAGAATGTATTCAGAGAGAAGTGTTGCATGAAAGAATTAAGTATTTGTAACTTTAAGAGGGTGAGTTCATATGCTTTCTGCTAAGCTCAAGATCTGCTTGGAGAAATCTCCCCTCCAGATCTAGCTTGCTTACTTTCTGTAATATCCTAATATGAAGTGAGCCCAGTGATAGCCTACTTAATGATTTACGTATAATCACTCATATTATTTGGTAATATTGCTTTTAGACCTATTTTTATGCAAATGAGGATAAGGCAAAACCACCCTTCAATAAGCCTAATGGCATTGTTCACATCGTATGTCTAATTTTCTATCCACTCCCCCTTCACATAATAGCTAAATTGAATGGGGTGGAGAGCTGCAAATTTTATTTTAAAAAGTTATGTAAACGTTAGTTGAGAGATGATATGGAACCATTAACAAGTCATGATTTCTACCGTATTGTCCAGGTGAACGAAAAATGAAGACTAAGTCTATTGGCTCTGAAATGAAACAAGCAATTCAGGTTCCTTTTGCCAGCCATCATCATTCACTATATTAATGATGAAAATTGCCAAAGGGGATCAATTCAAGCCATTATTTTTACACACAGGTAAGATATAATGAATACTCAAACTGTCTTGCCACTCATCTTTGTAAGAAAACTTTTCCTTTCTATCAGCTTTAAACAGGTACACTAATGGTGACTAAACCTGAATGTAAGTGGTGCTTCATTTTAAAACTATAAAAGAGAATTCCATGGGGTAAAAGTATGTCCATGTATGCAATACTTCAGAAATTTCTTCTTCATAATTAAGCTTTGTTATTCTAAAAATGAGGGCATATTTTGCATATGGTAAGTTCACTCTCAGTCTTCTATGTTTCCATATGTAAAAAGATTTGTAAACTTTCCCACACCAATTCCTCAAAACTGTTTCTTTAAAGACTACTGGCTTAACAGAATTATTTGGCATGAGTACAAATATTATTGAGCTTTTATTAAAGTGTCTTTTACACTGCAGAATTTTTATGTAATCAGGAAAGAAGCCAACACATATAGACTAATAAATAACTTAATGTCTTACAATGGATATCTGCTGTGTTTGCACATAATCAGAATTATTATCTGGCCAGCAGATGGGTGCTTAGCCAGTTGGATAAAACCTCTATTTGAACAGTCTTTGGAAAAAAAAAAAAAAAAAAGCCTGAATATCAGAGAATTTTTTTCTTTCGTCATCTATTTCCCATTAAATAACTGAAACAACTTGGTATCTACTTACAAAGATTCAAATTCACTTAAAGCATACTAATTAAGGAGTAGTTATAATACCTTTTATCTCTTTCCATTTACTCTTCTTCAATTTTACAATTACAAAAATAACACTGAAGGCAGTGAATATAAAACTAACTGCAGAACTTCTCAGGATAATCTTCCAGGCATTTAGCAGCCTTTAGCCATATGGGT
This sequence comes from Vulpes vulpes, assembly GCF_048418805.1. Taxonomy (NCBI): domain Eukaryota; kingdom Metazoa; phylum Chordata; class Mammalia; order Carnivora; family Canidae; genus Vulpes; species Vulpes vulpes. The sequence goes on along the minus strand of NC_132783.1, from coordinate 46,752,561 downwards.
TTTACATGTGCAGATCCAAAATGGCTCTTATCCATATACATTTATGGAGAATTTTTTTAAAGAAAATATATTTGGGTGATATTGAGGACAAGTGTTAGCAACTATGAAACTGAGTTTTCCATAGGCCATATATCATCTGTTTGTAAACCACTTGGTATGGGCTGGCCTTTTTTGTGATTAACTTGTGTTAGTTCTTAAACTATTATCAGTAGCAGTTCTAAATACCAAAAAATTGAGTTTTTAATTTTTGGGTTTGTATCTTAAATTCAAACACACTATAAAAATATTTTTAGAAAAAATTACTGTTTCTTGTTAGAATCATTTCGCTGACAGCATGGTGGCTCTGCCAGACTGGCTGGGATCCTCCTTTAGCTAACTTTATCTGTGAACCTATTCCCAGGGTCTGAGTATCCCTGTGGCCTTTAGAAGATGGCCTATGGGTTTGAAGTTGCCATGTGCACTCAGGGACAGTCGGTTCCTGAGAGTTCACTTTTCACTGATGAAAGTGGGTGAGAAGGCAATGGCTGATTGGCCCTTGTACAACGAATGAATACTAGTAAGTAAAATGGTTAAAGAAGAAATCCTTGGTTCAGAGATTTAAATAAATTTGATCATTTTGATTCTTTCTTTTCTTTCTTCCTTGAAAGAATGAATTGTTACTGTTCATGACGATAATTTCTTAGAAACCATACAACCTACGACTTGATGCTCTGAAGTGAGTTTTAAATGTGGGGGAGAGGGAGGAGTATGAGGTACATAGAGAAATTTTACCATATTGGGCAAATCTTTGTTTCTATCATTATACTGTTGCACAGTAACCGTTCATGGTCTCTGAGACCAAATGTAGTAATCATTGAAAAATCTCTTGGGATGGGGGATCCCTGGGTGGCTCAGCGGTTTGGCGCCTGCCTTTGGCCCAGGGCGCGATCCTGGGGTCCAGGGATCAAGTCCCACGTTGGGCTCCTGGCATGGAGCCTGCTTCTCCCTCTTCCTGTGTCTCTGCCTCTCTCTCTCTATGTCTATCATAAATAAATAACTAAATAAATCTTTAAAAAAAATCTCTTGGGATAGGAGATGATGCAAAAGGTAACTTGAGTAGCTCAGTGTTAAAGGGAGCGAGAATGGCAAAATGATGGTCTATAAACACTCGAATAATGGCAATGCAGATAAGGCAAATAAAAATATTAAAATTGCATTTTTCGATTTTAAAGCTTTAATTTCAACTTTAGGTGAAACATATTTGTACTGAAACTATTTCATCTGCTATTATGATGAGCACTGATTCTTTTATACTGCAAAATTACATTCAGCTTCATATGAGGATCTAGTAACTTATAAAAAACACAATAAAACACACAAACATAATTATAATCCTAAGAACTTTGCAATCCTGTGCTATATGGTTATTCGTTTGTGCATGAAAAGTAGAATCTTTGATTTTTTTCCTAAGAATGTATTTCATTTGAAAAGAAAACAACACTTTTGAATAACTATGCATGAGGTTTTCAACGATTAAATGGTCTGTCATAATTCTTGACTTTAGTCAGTAAGATACAATAATTAATGAATAAGTTAGTTGCTTTTAATGTTCCACAGTTTAGTGATATACAACTTACAATGTCTCAGAATCTTTTAGAGTTATGCCTAGATGAGCAGGCGTCTGATATATTGCTTCTTTGGTAAGAGTATAATAGCCAAAGAACAATTACTAGCTTTGTGAAGATGGCATTTTATCAATGGAACTTCCATTAAGTTAGCCTTCCATCTTGTTAATGTCATGCTTTTTTTTCAGGACCTTGACATCATTATAGTGTGTCACTATATGGGGAAAAATGTACTTTTTAAGTGCCATAGATATAAATGTGTATTCCTGTCTCTGGTAAATTAGCATTCAAAGCTATCTTGTGACAGTCATTTTAAGGACTACATAGGAATAATACAGATATAAAAAGTGTATCACCTTTATAAGAAAAACTACAAGCTGCCCAAGTTGCATTAACATTCACTTTTTACATATGGCATCACCCAAAAAGTAGTTTTTAAAGGGGTTTTCATAGTATAGTCAGCATTCTGCTTCACTTGCCTTAATGGGAAAGCTTAATGTGAATTAAGTTGAATATTCATAAAGATGGCATTTAAATATCTCTTCCCTGTATACAGAGTCATCTTACTGGCTAGAAATGAAATGCTTTAAAACAACAAAATGTTCATTCCTATTAGGGTATTTGATTCTTATTGTATCATGTGGGGAGAGCACATATCAGGAAGTATAAATATAGTAAAATTAAGTTATCTTAAATAAGTATAAAATATTATTGAAAGTGGCTATGACTGCATAATGCCAAAAGGAAACATTAAAAATTGAAAATTTCAGGCAAACAGCCAGAATTTTGATTGATTGGACTACAAGTAACTGATCTGATAGATTACTTTTTCTTCCAAGTAACTGCCCAGTTGTTAGATGAAGCTGACCAAATCTGTCAACTCTGTAGGTGGTATCTTACTGAATTGGGAAAAATATCAATGCATTCTTAATAAATCTACATGAAAAACTCTTAACTAAATAACTGCATACTGTAACTCTGGTCATAAGGTGTCTTTAAAACAGTTAAAAATATTCTTCTACCCATTTGAAGATAAAAATTACAGAAAAAAATGTCTTTTCCACTTAAAAACAAAAACTTCTTGTCATTTTGTATGCAGCATATTCCTGTCAAGTTTTTTACTAGTGTCTTCTTTAGTTGTCAATAAGCATGTTATATCTTCCTACACTCAAGATATGTCTCAGAGTTTCTTTCTTTTTAATTTTTATTTATTTATGATAGTCACACACAGAGAGAGAGAGAGAGAGAGAGGCAGAGACATAGGCAGAGGGAGAAGCAGGCTCCATGCACTGGGAGCCCGATGTGGGATGCGATCCTGGGTCTCCAGGATCACGCCCTGGGCCAAAGGCAGGCACTAAACCTCTGCGCCACCCAGGGATCCCTGTCTCAGATTTTCTATTAGCTTTTAATGTACCAGCCAAGAATATAAATGAGATCAAACCCCAGTATTCCCAAGCAATGAAGGAAGAATTTTTCATAAGGAGGAGGGCTATCTAAGCTTCACAGTCCAAACTACTGTTCCAAAGCTTCCTCTACCTTTGAGGGTTATCTTAGATATTACCTACTGCTAGGCAGGATTATTGGACCAGGAGGTTAATCTCTGGTGGATGCCGGACACACCAAACCAAGTAGAGTAATGATCCTCTAATGTTTTAACTAAAAGAAAACACAGAACCCTTCTCTTAATTCCCTGTAACACAGCTGAGACGAAACTAGAAGATACAAGCACAGCTTTGGTACAGATTCATATATCATTAAAGAGAAATACAAAGGTAAAGGGTTTATTTTTTAGACTTAATAATTCCCAGTTAAGGACTCTGATTGGAATGCCCACTTTTTACCACCCCTTCACTCTGGTGTAATCCAAAGCTGGAGATGCCATCTCAACTGTATCACCAATGCCTACTATCAAGGGTACCTACATTTTGAATTTCTGAATACAGAGATAATTGAATTGAATTGAATTGAATTGAATTGAATTGAATCGAATCGAATGGAACAACATCATCATCAACAACAAAAAGGAATATTTCCCACCCATTTCTTCCAAAGGTTAGTTTTCTGTATCTTCCTTTAATGTTAAAAAAGACTAACATTTGAATACAAGAGAAAATATCTAACATCTTCACAAGAGATATGCTCATATACTTGTTGGAAAGTTTTGTTTTAAAGCTTTTCTAATCTTCTGAGTTCATTTTTTTTCTTTTCTCCTTTTCTATTGTGACTGACTTCTCAAAAGAATAGTTTTTGTTGCTAATTCTACTGCCTTGTACTGTTTACAATCAATTGTCTACTACTGCATAACTTGAAACTGGCCATTTAATCACAAAATCAAGTGATTCTTTCTTCATTTAAAACTTTATCGACCTATCTGTGACTATCCACACAGCTGTTTTCTTAAAACTGTGTCATCCCATAGCTCTAATGACATATACTATTCTTTATTCACAGCCTACTCCTCTCACTTTTTCTTTATTGACTCTCCCTGATTCTCCAATGCCCAAACAGTTGTGTTACAAGAGTCAAGGCCATGCTTCTTTTCATCTCTACTGGTCTCTCTTTGGCAGTCCCAGAGTTACAACCATCCTATATTTGTGAGTACTTCTGAAATTTGAACCTTGAGATCTCTTGACTTATCCTGTCTACAACCTTTATTGTCCATTGTAATATCTAGCTGGACATCCTAATAGACTCTTCAAACATGTCATGTTTTGAACAATCTACACTTTATTCTTCAAAACAATCGTTTTTTTTTTTCATTTCTTCTTTTATCTGGCTTATGATAATTTTATTTTTCCCAATTGTCTAGTCTCCACACGTTAATAAAATAACATTTTATTTCCCTCTACTCTTCACTTTCCATGTTTAATCATTTTCCAAATCATTTTTTTTCTCTGAATCATATTTTGATGTTGTCCTTTTCTATCAATTCCCTTTTTCTCTATTCAAGATGTTTTTCTTTTCCTCTCTGGCCTTAACATTCTTTTTTTAATCCTTTTTTGATTATCAAAATAATTTTTATTCATAGTAAAAAGTAAACCACAATGGAATTTGAATTCTCTTCAGCATGAATATGCCATTCCCTTTTTACCAGTTTTATGTGTGTCATTACAAAATCATTTATGCATGCAATCGTATTTCCAAATCATCTTCAAAGTACTTGAAACAACATACTGTCTAGCAATGTATGAAGATGTGATTTCATCACAGTTTTCCTAAACCTTGTGTTATCATTCCTTAATATTTGCCAATATGTTCTCTTATTGTTGTTCTATTTTACATTTTATTATTTATGAATAAGATTGAGCATCTATTCATATAAGTAATTTGTATTGCTTTTTTTCTGCAAAACGCCTGTACATATTTAAAAAAAACATTTTATTTATTTATGAGAGACATACAGAAAGAGAGAGAGGCAGAGACACACAGGCAGAGGGAGAAGCAGGCTCCATGCAGGGAGCCCGATGTGGGACTCCATCCTGGCAGTCCAGGATCACACTGCGAGCCAAAGGCAGACACTCAACTGCTAAACCACCCATGTATCCCTATACATACTTTTTATTTGTTTTTGTTTTGTTTCTTTTTTTTTTTCCTTCTTGTCTCACTGCTTCAAGGCTCTTTTGGCTTCTAGGATGATTACAAATTGTTTCTGGATTAATTTTACCAATTCACATCTTTAGAATAATTGCCAATTAGAATACTTTAAACTATTGTTGATTTTTAAAAATAGAATTTAAGTCCCTTGGTCTAGTGTACAAGTCAAGGTTTTTGGGTCTGAGTATTAGGAACCAGAAATTTAAATGATTTTTGCAGAAATGCATTTTATTAGAAGGATATTGAGAAACTCACAGTTTATGGTAAGACTTGAGAACCTTATCTAAAGATCATGCATTTTGGGAAAGAAAATACTTAAAATTATGCTACCAACCCATTTCATTAAAGATAACCAGTAATGTTGCTCTGATATTACCAACAGATAGAGTCAATGGATCTATGCTCATGGCCAACTTTGGAAAATAAGTGAAGCTGATCCCATTACTACTGATAAGGGAGCAGAAGGCAAGCTGAGATCAAAACACAAGCTGACACCCCACAATGTTTGATATTCCTCAGGTACTCCTGGCTGTCTTAAAACTAAGGGAAAGAAAAACAAATGGTTAACTAATAGAGATCACAGTCCTGCAAGACTGGAGTCTCCATCAGTTTACAAATGTCTTGGTGATTTACAAGGAAAAAGCATTCCTATCAATAGCCTAACTTTCAGAAACCCTTAGACTCAATTTGCTAAAATCACCCTTGCGTCCATACTGATGTGGGAAGCAAAGTAAATAAAATAAAATTTCCTTATAACCTGTAGCCCCATGACAAACACTTGAGTCAGGCAGGTATTACTTGCTCTGGTTAACTACCAACTGTCTTATTTGTTAATGCCTCACTAGAGGGAAAAACAACCTTAGCTTGACAATAACAAGGCCTCCAGTATACTGAGAGTCTTCTTTAGTATAGTATATCAAATCCTTTTGGACACCTCCCTTTTTCCTTGCCCCCAACAACTCTCAAGTATAAAATCAGCCATTCCTCACAACCCCAGTACAGCAGCTCTTTTGGCCCATGGGTCCTGTCCCTGTGTTTTAATAAAATCAACCTTTTTGCACTAAAGATATCTCAAGAATTCTTTCTTGGCCATAGGCTCTGGACCTAACATTGCAAAACTACATCACTACCATACCTAGCTGGTCATCCATTTCATATTAAGAAACTGGGATATGCATATCTGATTGCCCTACATCCTGTGCTAAACCTTACATTCAAGAGAAATGTGGAGAGGAATCATCTGACATTTTCTGTTTCTATAGTTGAATATGTGCTTTGCTTCACAAATCAGTGGATTTCCCAAGGATAGGAAGGGTTTCAAAAGCTGAACTCAATGTAGAGTATCAGATATCTACTGGAGTAGCAATTGATTTCCTCTCTGATTTTCCCTTGCTTTTTTATTTTTTATTTATTTATTTTTTACACGAGGCTTGAATTCACTGACACAGGGATCAAGAGCTGTGTGGAGATCAAGCATCAGATGCTTAACCAACTAGCCACCCAGGCACCCTTTCTCTCACTTTTATTTATTTATTATTTTTAAAGATTTTACTTATTTATTCATGAGAGACACAGAGACAGACAGACAGACAGACAGAGACAGAGACAGAGAGAGACAGAAACATAGGCAGGGAGCCCAATGTGGTACTCTATCCCAGAACCCCAGGATCATGCCCTGGGCTGAAGGCAGATGCTCAACTGCTGAGCCACTCAGGCATCCCATACCTCACTTTTAAAAAGCTATTTGTTTTATTATTAACCTAGCCTGTGATCAGGTCATCTTGACATATGATTCCTAATACATACATACATACAGCCTGAATTTCTTGCATTTCTCCTTTTGCTTATTCTGCTATTTCTACCTGATTGCTTACTTTTGATATTTTTCTCTTTAAAAAAAAAATCTACTTCAAGTATCTCTCTCTTTTTTTTTTTTTTATTTTGAGGCTTCTTTAATACTTGCTGTTCTTCTGAACCGTCAGACAATTTGATTTCTCCAAACAATAAGATACATCGCATTCTACCTTAACTGGAAATTATTCTAGTATATGTCATCTTATCCCATTATTATATAAGCACCATTTTTTCTAGGGACAATTCCTTTACATTTTTCAATGCATTCAACTATTCAGAAGATTTAAATATCAGCTTAAAGAATTCACCAGAAATAGAGTTCTAATTGCTTACTATTCATTCATCCACTCAGCAAACCTGTATTGGATACCTAATCTCTATGCCAGCATTTTGCTCAGAGCTACAGATATAATGACAAACCACAGTGATAATACTTTATAGATTTTAGAAACCCAAAACCAAACTCCAACAATAGCAAAGCATACAAGATACAGGTAAACAAAACTTCAATAAAACTAATGTTTGAAATATGTTATGAATTCAAAATCATTTCATATGTAAAGAGTAATTTGGAGGAACACAAGAAAGGAAGTGGTTTAATTAGTTAGAATGTTTAATCAACATGTAAATGAAAGATGACAACTGCAAGGATGAAGATTGCAGCAGTGGAGATGGAAAGAAGTACAAAGTATTCAAAATAGAAGCTGAGAAAGAATTCACAGGACTTGATAGTGATTTGGATATTGTAATATGAAAAAAAAAAAGACCAAGGACTAAATGTCTCTGTATTTTGCAGGTACTATTTTTTTTCCACCAGTGCTTCCATCTTCTTGACCTTCCATCATATCTGCCTGACTCACTTCCCCCATGTTGGACAATCTTCTGTCTCCCTAGGGCATTGGATATCATAAGAGATCATTGTACTGGGAACACTACAAATCCATAATTTTCAATCCAAATTTCAATCCTATAATAATAGAGATATATTAGGAGCTAGAAACCATGTTTTGGACAGGGAGAATGTAATATAAAGTATTATTAACTATGATTAGGGAGCAAATATTAAGGGCAAAGAGCACTCTAGAAACTCTCCTAAGGCTGAAGTAGCAAAACCAAGGAAGGAACATATTTGGGAGTTCCCATCACAAGGCTGGGGACTCAGAACTCACTGGAGAAGGTGTGGATCCAGCAACGTGCTGGATGGTAGAGAACTGTATTGGGTTGCCCCAGGCCAGTATTTGTCCACAGTAACTAGGCAAGTGGGAAATATCTTTTACGATGTGGAGAGTAAAGGTAGAAGAAGGCAGGGAACCATGGCCCAAGGTGGAAGTACCTCTTGAGAGCCCAAGTAGGCTGAGACTGGCACAGCTGAGAAGGATACAGATGTGCAGGGAATGGCAGCTGGGACTGGCAATCAGGAAACAATTTTCTAAGGTGCAGATGAAATAAGACTCGCAGATTTATGTACAGAGGGATTCTGGACCCTGACAACCCTCACACTGGCTGGAGGCACAAGGTTAGGGTAGTTCACTGTCTGCACAAGTGGCCCACTTTGATCTGGTCACCATGATACTGGAGCTGAGGACTCAAGCTCCCTGACATATTGCACATTCTGGCACACAGCTGGGGGTCAACATCATTGGATGATCTTCTCCCTTGCTAAGGTAACCATGCAAAAGAAGAGAAAGAAACAAAATAAAGGAAATCATAACCAGGAAGAAAACCTCTTTTTGCAGTGTCCCTCTGGTGACCCTTACTATCAATTTTTAAAGTTGTACTTGCAACAAAAAAGAGATGCCTGTGAGCACAAGCTCCATTATCACTGTGAAAGTAATCAAAGTGGATTATAAGTATTATAATACTTAGAGGTAGCACTTCAGAGAAACAGGTTTTTAAGCTCAAGAACTTATCATCCACATGTAAATAACTAATATGTTACAGAACTGGGATTTAAACTCTTGTATGATTTCAAAAACATCCATGGGGAATGTAGATAGGTACATTAATAAATTAAAATCCAACATAGCTGAGAACCCCCAACAATGGCTGAACAAAATGTCATGGAATCATTGCAGACAGCAACTTAATCCACTGACAGAGATTACATTATCATAAAGTCTTGAGAAATGGAATTGTGTTAAAACTAATTTGGACATTTTTCACTACCGTATATTGCTATTTACATGGAGCCCAGTATTTGGAAAACTGCCAATTATAAAAAAACAATCATTGTTTTGCCTGTGCTGCTAAAGTGAAAAATAATACATATGTATATCTACTTTTTCCTAGGGATAAGATTTTGCTGCATACTCTTCATTCCTGAATTTGTCAAAGAATATTTGCTCATTATATGATAAACTGGTTTTTAAAAATAGCTGAATTTTATTACTGTCTTTCATCTATATTTTTGTCTTTACTTTTGTTGTTATTTAAAAAGCAGAGCAAATTCATTTAATAAAAATTTCAAACTATACAGAATTATAGAACACATATGGTGAAAGAATTTTTAACAGTTATGTGTGTATCTCTTCAAATAGTTCCTTTGCCAAATATGTGAGATTCCATCAAAATCACTATATTTGTAAAATGTTTAAATCTTATAAAGATAATTACATATTTCATACAGTCCTAGTGGGAATATATGGTATTACAATTACTTTGGAGAATTGGTAGAAGTTATCTAGTAAGGCACATGTATACTTCGTAACTCCATGGTAGCTCAACTCTTTAGCATATATCCTGGGGAAATTCTTGCAAGTATTTATCAGGCAACATTGAACTGTCTATCTAGTTTGTTCCACAAGCATAGTTTAATTATAATAAAATCAAATAAACCATTGTCTACACACACACAAAAAGGATGGATAAATAAGTTGTGCTATATTCATGGAATGGGATTCTATATAGCAGTGCAAAAACGAATGGACTGCATTTATCCCCATAAACTTGTACTAAATCACAAACTGAACAAAATAAGTTGTAGAATATAAATATGTTTACATTTATACAGTTTCAAGATATACAAATTCAAACACTATATTACTTGGGGATATACTCATTTGAGGAGAAATACTAAGAAGTAAGAATATCACATCTCAGAAGTCAGGATAGTGTTTAACTCTAGGATGTGAAAGAGTCAGTAGTTTTCTCCCAATATACTACAAGCATTTTTTTTTTTTAAATTTGGGAGAAAGTCCACATGTGTTTATTATTTTATTTTATTTTATTTTTAAGATTTTATTTATTGGGATCCCTGGGTGGCGCAGCGGTTTGGCGCCTGCCTTTGGCCCAGGGCGTGATCCTGGAGACCTGGGATCAAATCCCACTTCGGGCTCCCGGTGCATGGAGCCTGCTTCTCCCTCTGCCTGTGTCTCTGCCTCTCTCTCTCTCTCTCTCTCCCTGTGTGACTATCATAAATAAATAAAAATTAAAAAAAAAAGATTTTATTTATTTATTCATGAGAGACACAGAGAGAGAAAGGCAGAGACACAGGCAGAGGGAGAAGCAGGCTCCATGCAGGGAGCCCGATGTGGGACTGGATCCCAGGTCTCTAGGATCACACCCTGGGCTGAAGGCAGTGCTCAACCATTGGACCACCTGGGCTGCCCATGTTTATTATTTTAAAAATATTTTTAATTTTAGTGTAGTAAAATGGATTAGCTCTAAGAAGGTAGCAAAGGGAAATTAGTGGATGGTGAGGAGATATCATGAGCTGTACTGTATCTTTATTATGTTGTTGGTTACATAACTCCATATATTTCTTTAAATATAAAATTGTACACCAGAGGGTGCCTAGATGGCTCAGTCGAGTGTCCAACTTGGTTTTGGATCAGGTCATGATGTTGGGAATGTGGGAATCAAACCCCACATTGAGCTCCACGCTAAATGGGGAGTCTGCTTGAGATTCTCTCTCCCTCTCCCTATGCCCCTCCCCCTGCTGCTACTCTCTCTCTCTCTCTCTCTCTCAAATAAATAAATCAATCTTAAAATAAAATCATGCAAGAATTCTTACAAATGACACCATAATTTTAATTTACAAAAGGAAAATTAAGAATACATTAGAATTTATCAAAATTAAACATTTTGCTCTGTTAAAAATAGTAATGTAAAAATGAAAAGACAAGCTACAGAGTGGGAGAAAATATTTGTAAAACCCATATATTACAATGACTTCCATCCTGAGCGTATAAAGAATTCTCAAAATGATGTTAAGAAAACAAAATATCAAAAATAGGCAAAAATAATTGAACAGATGCTTCACCATGGAGTATATGTATGATAAATAAGATAGTAAGAATATGTTCAGTATCATTAGTCATTAGAAAAATACAAAATTAAATCTTTGACAAATCACTATACACTCCAGTAGGACTGAAGTTAAAGATAAAACAGTGCTGATACTACAAAGTGTTAGTGAGGATGCAGAACACTTGAAATTCTCATGTGATGGTGAAAGGCAAAATGGTGCAGCCACTCCAGAGAAGTTTGGCAGTTTCTTCTGTAGTCAAGCAAATACCTGCCATATGACTCTGTAAACCTATTCCTGGTATTACCCTAGAGAAATTAACTTTTTTTTTCTTACACAAAATTCTGTACATGAATGCTTAGAGCAACTCTTTTTATAATCCCTAAAAACTGGCAACAAACCAACTATCTTAACAGATAAATGGATAAACAAAATGTAATACATCATCAAATAGACTAGCACTTGGTAATAAAAAGAAACAATGTTTGGCAGGTGTGGGATTGGGAAAAGGATGTGATTTTAAAGGGATACCATGAAGATTTTGAGGGGTGATGAAGTTGTTCTGTACTCTGATTTTCAAAGTGGTTTTATGATTGTATAATCGTATTAAAATTTATAAAACTTTATACTACCTGTCAGTTTTACTGTATAATACTTAAAATAAATTAGAGCCACAAAATATTTTCATGGACTAATTCCCTGGACTCTACTCATTTCTTCTCCTACTTAACTTCTCAACCAAAGATGCTGTTATTGACAAATCCATTTTCACACCTTCTATTCCCTTAGATTACAACAGCGCACTGTTGGGTTTTCCTCTCATCTGTTCTTAAATGTAGTTTGTAGATTCATGCTTCACTTCCCCAATATAAAATGCCAGAGTTTTTTCAGAATTCAGTACTATGTTTAGATTCCATTCACTAAACACTATCATAGTCTTCGCTGCCTTTGCCTATCATTGAAAATAATGGCAATTTTCAATTTTGTATTTGGAGTGAGACTTGATCCTCCATACTGTACAGACCCATTCAACTACTGAGTTGTTTCACAGGCGCCACCTCACATCATATGTTCATACTGAAATTATAAAACTCCCCCACTCCTTAAACAAAAGCCTAGTTCTTTCTAATCTATGATTTCCTGTATCAATAAATTATCCCTCCCATTCTGTTGTATAGGTCAGAACTGAGGAGTAACCCCAGAAATTTCTTTTTACTTTACCACTCATATATAGGGAACCGATAAGTGATACTGAGTATTTTTCCAAATGCTTCCTGAAAGCCTTCACTTATTTCCAGCAACGCCATCACCTCTCAACTATACAACTTCAGTAAGCTGCTGCTGCTACTGCTTCTCCTTCTTCTCCTTCTTATCCTTCTTCTTTCTCCTTCTCCTTCTTCTTTCTTCTTCTTCTTCTTCTTCTTCTTCTTCTTCTTCTTCTTCTTCTTCTTCTTCTTCTTCTTCTTCTTTTCTTCTCCTTCTTCTTCCTTACCCTCCCTCCTCCCTCCTCCTCTTCCTGCTGCTGCTTTTGCTTCTTGTTCTTGTTCTTGTTCTTCTTCAAATTCTTAGGGAACAGGCATAACTAATTTATTTTATTTTTTTATTGCTGAATATTATTAATACTGTAATTTATTAATTTACCTGTTGATGGACACTTAGGTTATTTCTAGCTTGGGGCTATTACAAATAAAGTTGCTATGAACATTCATTATTTATATAGACATATCCTTTCATTTATTCTGGGTAAATAGCAAGAATGAAATGTCTGCATCATTTGACATATTTACATTTTTAAGAAACTGAATAGCTGTTTTCAGAGTATTTTTATGATTTTACATTCCCACTAGCAGTATTTCAGAGTTCTAGATCTTCTATATCCTGGTCAACACGTTCTGTACAGGCAGATTTCTATTCTTACCATTCCAATGGATGTGATTTCTCATTGTGGTACCCTCTCCCTCCCTCATTTTTTTTTTAAACTGGGGTAAGTTTTTCTATTTCGGCAAAAATCATCATTGGGGTTTTGATGAGGATCTCACTGAATCTGTAAATCACTTTGGGTACTAGTGATATCATAACAATATTAAGTGTTCCACTGTATGAACACAGAATTATTGAGTGTTTTTTGTCATGAAGAGGTGTTGAAACTTTTCAAATCCTTTTGTGCATTAAGTATGATGGTCATATGGTTTTTTCCCCCCTCATTCTCTTAACATGTTATGTGATATTAAACAATTTTGGTGCATTGAACCACACTTGCATTCCAAGATTAAGTCCACTTGGTCATGTAGTATAATCCTTTTAATAAGCTTTCAAGTTTGATTTCCTAGTATTCTTCTATCTTTTCTCATCTTGCATCTTTTCTTGAATATATATAGTAATTTTCTAATTATTCCAATATATACACTTGTATTTGAATATCCTAGTCTTTGATGTCTGGTTCCCAGAAGGAAAAAGAGAGTAAGTGAAGTGTGGATGAAGGACAATACCCCTTTAAGTCCCCTGAAGATCACATTAGCTCCAGGGGGAGAACTTGTATTAATAGAAGGAGGCACAACAAGAATGGTTGCCCACTTCTTGGTCTGCATTTCTCTGATCAGAAGCAGCAATGAACACTGAGACCAAAGGTCCCCAGTATTTGTAGGACAGGATCTTTTCACCCACCTTGACTATCACAAGGTGTGTGCTGGTTCATCCAGGAACAGGTGCATAGGTGTGCTAAGATCTGAAAATGACCAAAATTAGCCACAATTTACTGTACAAGCTTTGCCCCATAATGCCTACTCTTTAAAATCCTTTACTGGTTACCAATGTATATAAGGGTAAGGATAAAATTCCATAAATCCTTACTTTAGTTAAGAGTTCATCTTGTTAGCTTCATCTCATGCCACTTTTCTGATTTCTTTTTGCTTTTCTAGCCAAATCTGCCTTCTTTTTGTATCCAAATATATCAGTGCTATTTCCCATGTGACTTTGCATATGTTTCAATCGTTTTTCCAAAAGTCTCTTCTCCAGGTTCATTTACTTAGTTAATATCTACTCATTCTTAAAGTTCAGCTAAAAATGTCCATTTTTCAGGGAATTTTTCCTGACACATCACTTTTTCATGAGGCATGAAACATGGACAAATGCAATTAGGTCCGCCTCTTATTTTCTTCATACTGCTTATCTTGCTTTAAGTTACATATTTATGAGATTAATTATTATATATTCCCCCTTTGGATTGTAAATTCCAGAATAACAAAAGCCATATCCATATTTTCTTTTTTGCAACAACTTTAGGGTCTGGAATAGTGTATGGCACATAATTGTCTTTCAGCCAACTCATTCAAATATCCCATTTTTTCTGTCATGAGACAACTACTGTGTGGAAGGACTGATTTCCCCATTTCTATTTCAATCTGAAGTTAGTTGTGTAAGGGACTCCTATCTTGATCTCTCCCAACTTTCTCATTTGGCGAAAGTCACTGCAACATCTAACACTGCTCCTTTTCTTCTAACCTTTTATTTAACAGGTCATCTTTGCTGTGTGTTGGGGTCTGCCACATTTTGGGGACTTTCACCACTGACTCAACCATTGCATGCCTTAGATCCAGGCCCAACGTCTCTGTCATATAGGTTGGGTTTAGCTGGAATGAACTTTTCCTTCATGTGTGGTTACTCCCAATGTGATTGGACCTTCTCTAACTTGCTTCTTCTTCTTCTTCTTCTTCTTTTTTTTTTTTTTTTTCTTGTAAAGTGTTCTCTAGGCTTCTGGCATGTATATGGATATACCACCTCATTTTAATTATTAATGTGTAGTTGTTCCTACTTTCTTTTTTTTTTTAAACTTTTATTTATTTATGATAGTCACAGAGAGAGAGAGAGAGAGAGAGAGAGAGGCAGAGGGAGAAGCAGGCTCCATGCACCGGGAGCCCGACGTGGGATTCGATCCCGGGTGTCCAGGATCGCGCCCTGGGCCAAAGGCAGGCGCTAAACCGCTGCGCCACCCAGGGTTCCCTTCCTACTTTCTTATATCGGGGGTAAGGAAGTTAAAGCATCACCTCTTCTTGCCATCTGGAAACAGATGCGTGTGCGTTTATGTAGGTGTGTGTATATGTGTGTGTATATGTGTATGTAGGGGGTGGATTACTATTGTGTCAGTTCTTAGTTTTCACCTGTTAGAAATTAAATGTCAATGAAATGGAGTATGAAAATATCACTCTTCAGCTTTTTAGTTCTTAACTATTTTTGCTTTTGTTCATACTTGAGTAACTCATAAGTTGCAAAAGCTTTCCATGCTAGTGAAGGACAAAATAGGAAGGAGTTGTCCTTTCCACTTCACAGCCCTTCAGGATTGAAACCTGGGTATGTCAGGTGCTTTTAAAAAGCCCTAATACCAGAAACACGTCCCTCCCACCTTCAAAATCTGTTTTTTAATTCAGGAGCGTCCTTCTAGTCATTCAAATAGTCCAATGCATAGTGATATCTTATTAATATTCAGTAAACATGTTACTTTTCTTGCTCAGATACAATGTCTCTGAATCAATGACTCCCCACTGACAAGAAGATAATTCCTAGACTCTTGATATGTTTATATATAATCTCTCCTGTCAAAACCAAACATTCATTGCCCACAAAATACTACAACTGATATGCACTATGAAGAAGATTTCCTCTTACCATACCCTCTGGGGCTGACCATCACTGCCTACCAAAATCTGTGATGTGATCTGATGTCCTGAATTTTCTCATGATCTCAAAATAATGTTTCCATCTTCTGAATGCCTACTGTGTTCACCAGATTTTTTTGCAATTAATCACTCATTTTTTATTGTTTCTGCCTTTAATGGTGCTTTCATTCTCATTTCTACGTATTGCTGATATGTAAGTTTTGTACTTATGCCTTAAATTTCCAAATGAATGGATCTTCAGCATTTTAAAAGCAGAAATTGCTTCTGTTTCTTTGTATCCTCAAATATACTCACTATTCTTTCCTATTATGTGTGCTCATAAATATTTTTATTTGATTTGATTTTACTGAAATTGTTCCAAGCTATGTAACTGTGTTCTGCACAATAATTGCTGCTTTTTCAAAATAAGCCATGTCATCTTTTGAGCACAGTATGAAAAGTAATAACTGAATTGAGGCATTAGACAATTATGGCAGAAAGATAAGACAAGTAATAGCTGGGTGGGGGGCAGGAGGAGCGAGTATAGAACAAAAAGAAAAAATAAAACAGAATACCAAAGTAGGTCATTTATTTTATCATCATTTCTTGTCAATCAACAGAAAAGACTATTCTGGTTTGAAGAAGCCATAAATGGTGATAGAAGGGAGTCAAATTTTCTGATGTAAAGGAAAGAAATAAAGAAAAGAATATGGAGACATGGCTTTTGCTTTTAAAGTTTGACCCTGAATTTTCATCATTAATGATGTCGTGGGTTTCTTGGACCAATTCCTAAATTGAAGTCAGTAGTAAGGATGTCATCAATCTGTCTGTTACTAGCAGATTCAACACAAATGAGGAATAAAACAGACAACCTCTCAGAAACTGAAGTGAATGATAAAACTTGGAACTTTCTGGAATAAGACTCGAGGAAATTTTTTTTTTTTAGTTTTATATTAATGTATTCTCACTATTTTTTGACATACAATCCATTTCTACATCTCCCTCATGTCTTCACCCTACAGCTTATGAAAGAAACATCATGCAATGTCATTAAAAAATTATATTGGTTTACATTCTCAAAGAAACAAAATGCTGTATTTTAAAGGTAGTCCCTCCAATAGCCTGCTGCTTTACAAAAACAAAAACAAAACAAGACAAAACAAAATAAAGAGCAATGGGACCAATACCAAGAGTAGCCAGCATACGTTATAAAGTAAAATGTATATGGCTAAAAACAACATGTTTCAGTATGACAAATTTAAAATATTCCAATATATTCCTTGACATTTTCAGTCATAATGTTCTTTTTTCAGTTACAATAATTTAATCTCTTTAAACATGCCTTTTTCCTTTCCTTTGATTCATTCTAACTGAATGAATTGAGATTAGTTTCTATTGTAGGCTGGAATATTAAATAGTTATGTTAGCAGCTGATTAAAATAGTAGATTTCTTCAATAAAAGTAGAACTGAATAGCTGAAAAAATATAAAGTTGTGATCTTTTTGAATTATTAATATGGTGCTATTTTAATGAGCATCACAAAGAACCTTCCTATCTGAAGGCACATGGAAGCCAAAAGACCTTATGCTTTCCTACTATGATGTTTTGCATCATTTCTCCTTTGTGTACTTTTCTTAATTTTCCCAAAACAACTCCCTACACACACACACACACACACACACACATGCATACACACTCACTGCCTAATCCTTATTATTTGCTCTCTCAGCTTGAAAAGGGTATTTAAAGTAACTCCCTGTTGCTTCAGGGACTATGAGTGGATATGAGGCACAAAACAGAACATGTCCTCGTCCATTTGCATTCATACCTTCAACCTCAGAGCCAGTGTTACATTTCTAATTTTATTATACTAGGAATAAAGTGTCCAATGTCCATTGATTCTTCAAAGCCACATGTCTATAACAGTCTCTCTGACCACTGTCTTGACTCTCTATGAACAGCAGACATCTGGGTGATATGGATTGTGTGTACATACTGCCCTAAGACAGCTGCTAGAAATAAATGCAAAGAAGGCAGCAGAGAGATGCAAAGGGGTCCATCAACACCATCAGTGGTGAGAACCATTATTTTGCCCTCCTGTTTTCCAGGATATAATTATAGGGTAAGTATGACCCATAAAGTTTTATTGATCACCACATTGCTTTCTTATGAGCACTAATTATCTCTGAAAAAATTACAGTCCAGCAATCAAACTCCCCAGAGAGATTGGGTGGTATTTTTTTGTTTGTTTGTTTGTTTTTTTAAAGATTTTGTTTATTTATTCATGAGAGAAACACACAGAAAGAGAGGCAGAGACACTGGCAGAGGGCGAAGCAGGCTCCATGCAGGAAGCCTGACACGGGACTTGATTCTGGGTCTCCAGGATCACACCCTGGGCTGAAGGCAGCGCTAAACCGCTGAGCCGCCTGGGCTGCCCTGGGTGGTCTTTTTGAATGGTGGTATTTTTGAAGGGTCCTTAAGGACACTTCATTGAAAATTTTATATTCCTAGTTTTTATTTGTTCGGCTATCATTATCTATGTCTCATAAGTTGAACATGACCAATCTTAATAAGTCACGAGGTTTTTATTTTCTTCAACCTTTCCCTCTTTTGCTTTCTATGTTTTTTTTTTCCTTATAAAAGTCTGCATTGTACAGAACCAACTACAGAATCCCCTCCCTACAGCCGTCACCACCCTTCCAATGTGGAATAATAAAATTGCAGTTTAAAATATAAATAATATAGGATTGTGGTCTTTCCATTATTCTGGAAATGAAATGATGTTAATTTGAGCATTTCTGAAGTCTGGAAACAATCCAGGTATGAGACACATAGTATCAGTCTATGAAAAAGAAATATGTTCTCTGCTTCAAATATAATTTAGGTATTATTAAACTATAATAATATTCAAACCCTTGAATGAGATGAAGAGTAAAACAAAATTATTTTGTAGTCAAAAATCATTCGAATTTATTATATTCTTCTGTATAGAAGTGTATATTCTTGAAGAAAGAAGGTGTATTCAGAACCCAGTTTTGAGAGTCATATCTACAAATCAGGTCCTAGACAAAATAACTATCTTCAGCTAATTTCAGCAGATCACTGACCTTCTTTTAAACTAAATTTTTTTCTAGGTAACACCTGTCAGGTGACTTGAGCTTGAATTTGATACTCCACTTCTACCATCCTCTTCCTATTGATTATATCTGGGATATTCTTTATTCTTCATTCTTTCTTGTTATCTGAATATTGCTGATCCTATAAAAATTCATAGATGGAAATGTAAAAACAGCACTCCAAATCGTTGGATACTTTTGGAGTGTCCCATTGCATAGCAGTTTTGAGGATCCAAATGATAACTCTAAGTGGTCCCTGTCCCTGAGAAATCCAATGGAAGAGTTACAAAAAAAAGCTCTTTCAGTACATTATGCTTTACGAATTAATAAAGACATGCACAGGATTCTCTGAAAGCTCAGAATAAAGGTCTCTGACTCAGCCTGAAGAGTTAAAACAGAAATGTTCTGCGGTCTGTTTCAAATAACAACTCAGAATTAAGCATGGGAAAGACAAAATGGTGTTTGTTCTGGGCATAGAGAATAACATAAGCAATAATGATTGAAGACGTAGGAGACACTTGCAGGAAACTATATGTTGCTAGAACAATTCTGAAAGAGTGATCCCTGGACCTGCACTGTCAGCATCCTGAGAAATTGTTAGAAATGTAAATTCTTAGGCTGCACCTCATTCCCACTGAGTGGGTCCTAGCCATCTGTGTTTGAATGAACCCTCTGGGAATTTTGACATGAACTAAAGTTTAAGAACTGAGAGATAGAAATCAAGCAATATCCAAAATGTGGCTTGATACTGTTTGTTGTAAGGAGTCTCGGAATGATATTATCAATGGGTGTCACATAACTAGATTTGAGGTTTCAAGAGACAAATGTGGTGGCAATGCAAAAAATACTATCATTTGCAGATTTATTTTAGTCTAACTTTATAATAAAGATCCATTCCTCTGAGTTTGCTTCAACTGGCTCAAGTGAGTATCAGGCATGATCCCCATGGCAGGAAGCTATTGCTTAACTATAACACAGTATTACTAGTACTGCTTATCATGTTATGAGAAAAATTCAAAGAACAGATGAGCATAAAATAAAACTTTTCCAACATATCTATGGATTAACAATATAATTTCAAGAATGTATCCACCATTAAAAATATGTTAGACTTTACCTGAGCTAATGAGTCAGAACTTGAAGCACTGTTGTTCTATAAAGTTAACACAACATATGGTCACCAAGGTGATTTTGAAGAACATAATTCCTAAAATGATTTTCTACATGGTATAGTGTTGTGGTTTTGCCACAGTTTATAATATTCAAATGTGGTCAGTACTGATTTCTGAGAGCTTATTTATTTTATTTTGTTATAATAAATTTATTTTTTATTGGTGTTCAATTTGCCAACATACAGAATAACACCCAGTGCTCATCCCGTCAAGTGCCCCCCTCAGTGCCCGTCACCCATTCACCCTCACCCCCCCCCCCCCCCGCCCTCCTCCCCTTCCACCACCCCTAGTTCGTTTCCCAGAGTTAGGAGTCTTTATGTTCTGTCTCCCTTTCTGATATTTCCCACACATTTCTTCTCCCTTCCCTTATATTCCCTTTCACTATTATTTATATTCCCCAAATGAATGAGAATATATAAAGTTTGTCCTTCTCCTACTGACTTACTTCACTCAGCATAATACCCTCCAGTTCCATCCACGTTGAAGCAAATGGTGGGTATTTGTCGTTTCTAATGGCTGAGGAATATTCCATTGTATACATAAACCACATCTTCTTTATCCATTCATCTTTTGATGGACACTGAGTATCCTTCCACAGTTTGGCTATTGTAGACATTGCTGCTAGAAACATCGGGGTGCAGGTGTCCCCGTGTTCCATTGCATCTGTATCTTTGGGGTAAATCCCCAACAGTGCAATTGCTGGGTCATAGGGCAGGTCTATTTTTAGCTCTTTGAGGAGCCTCCACACAGTTTTCCAGAGTGGCTGCACCAGTTCACATTCCCACCAACAGTGCAAGAGGGTTCCCTTTCTCCACATCCTCTCCAACATTTGTTGTTTCCTGCCTTGTTAATTTTCCCCATTCTCACTGGTGTGAGGTGGTATCTCATTGTGGTTTTGATTTGTATTTCCCTGATGGCAAGTGATGCAGAGCATTTCCTCATGTGCATGTTGGCCATGTCCATGTCTTCCTCTGTGAGATTTCTCTTCATGTCTTTTGCCCATTTCATGATTGGATTGTTTGTTTCTTTGGTGTTGAGTTTAATAAGTTCTTTATAGATCTTGGAAACTAGCCCTTTATCTGATAGGTCATTTGCAAATATCTTCTCCCAATCTGTAGGTTGTCTTTTAGTTTTGTTGACTGTATCCTTTGCTGTGCAGAAGCTTCTTATCTTGATGAAGTCCCAATAGTTCATTTTTGCTTTTGTTTCTTTTGCCTTCGTGGATGTATCTTGCAAGAAGTTACTGTGGCTGAGTTCAAAAAGGGTGTTGCCTGTGTTCTTCTCTAGGATTTTGATGGAATCTTGTCTCACATTTAGGTCTTTCATCCATTTTGAGTTTATCTTTGCGTATGGTGAAAGAGAGTGGTCTAGTTTCATTCTTCTGCATGTGGATGTCCAGTTTTCCCAGCACCATCTATTGAAGAGACTGTCTTTCTTCCAGTGGATAGTCTTTCCTCCTTTATTGAATAATAGTGGACCATAAAGTTTAGGGTCCACTTCTGGGTTCTCTATTCTGTTCCATTGATCTATGTGTCTGTTTTTGTGCCAGTACCATACTGTCTTGATGACCCCAGCTTTGTAGTACAACCTGAAATCTGGCATTGTGATGGTTTTCTGTTTCTGTTTTAGAATTCTGGCTATTTGGGGTCTTTTCTGATTCCACACAAATATTAAAATAATTTTTTCTAACTCTCTGAAGAAAGTCTATGGTATTTTGATAGGTATTGCATTAAATGTGTAAATTGCCCTGCGTAACATTGACATTTTCACAATATTAATTCTTCCAATCCATGAGCATGGAATATTTTTCCATCTCTTTGTGTCTTCTTCAATTTCTTTCAGAAGTGTTCTATAGTTTATATTGAGGATTGTTAAGTCCTCTTGTTGGATAGATCCTTTAAGTATGATATAGTGCCCCTCTTCATCTCTCACTACAGTCTTTGTAGTAAATTTTAGTTTATCTGAAATAAGGATGGCTACCCCTGCTTTCTTTTGAGGACCATTTAAATGGTAAATGGTTATCCAACCTTTTATTTTCAGGCTGTAGGTGTCCTTCTGTCTAAAATGAGTCTCTTGGAGACAGTAAATTCATGGGTCCTGCTTTTTTATCCAGTCTGAAACCCTGCGCCTTTTGATTGGGTCATTAAGCCCGTTCACATTCAGAGTTACTAATGAAAGATATGAGTTTAGTGTCATCATGATATGTATTCAGTCCTTGTTTTTGTGGATTGTTCCACTGGACTTCTTCTTAAAGGGGAATTTTGAGAGTCCCCCTTAAAATGTCTTGCAGAGCTGGTTTGGAGGTCACATATTCTTTCAGTTCCTGCCTGTCTTGGAAGCTCTTTATCTCTCCTTCCATTCTGAATGAGAGCCTTTCTGGATAAAGTATTCTTGGTTGCATGTTCTTCTCATCTAGGACCCTGAATATATCCTGCCAGCCCTTTCTGGCCTGCCAGGTGTCTGTGGAGAGGTCTGCTGTTACCCTAATACTCCTCCCCATAAAAGTCAGGGATTTCTTGTCTCTTGCTGCTTTAAGGATCTTCTCTTTATCTTTGGAATTTGCAAGCTTCACTATTAAATGTCGAGGTGTTGAACAGTTTTTATTGATTTTAGGGGGGGCGGATCTCTCTATTTCCTGGATCTGAATGCCTGTTTCCCTTCCCAGATTAGGAAAGGTTTCAGCTATGATTTGTTCAAATACATATTCTGGCCCTCTGTCCCTTTCGGCGCCCTCGGGAACCCCAATTAAACGTAGGTTTTTCTTCCTCAGGCTGTCGTTTATTTCCCTTAATCTGTCTTCATGGTCTTTTAATTGTTTGTCTCTTTTTCCTCAGTTTCCCTCTTTGCCATCAACTTGTCTTCTATGTCACTCACTCGTTCTTCCACCTCGTTAACCCTCGTCATTAGGACTTCTAGTTTGGATTGCATCTCATTCAATTGATTTTTAATTTCTGCCTGATTGGATCTAAATTCTGCAGTCATGAAGTCTCTTGAGTCGTTTATGCTTTTTTCTAGAGCCACCAGTAGCTGTATAATAGTGCTTCTGAATTGGCTTTCTGACATTGAATTGTAATCCAGATTTTTGTAACTGTGGGAGAGAGGACTGTTTCTGATTCTTTCTTTTGAGGTGAGGTTTTCCTTCTAGTTATTTTGCTCAGTGCATAGTGGCCAAAAACAGGTTGCATTGGGAAAAGGAGAAAAAGAGAGGAGAGAAAGATGGAAAGAAAAGAGAAAAAGAAAAAAGAAAAAAAGGAAGAAAAAAAAAAGAGAAGAAAAAGAAAGAAAGGAAAAAAAAGGGTGGGGGAAGCAAACAGAAATAAAAAAGAAAAAATAAAACACGGGGGAGTATCTTCTGATTCTGTATACTTTAAGTCCCTTGACTTCCCCTGGAACTTGTCCGTCCAGCTGGTCTTCTGGGGGAGGGGCCTGCTGTGCTGATTCTCAGGTGTTAGCACTTGGGGGAGCTGCTCTGCCCCTGCCTGGTGCAGGGCTCAGTGGGGGTTGTTCACCCCGTGAGGCCCCAGGAGGAACAACCCCAGTGGCGGGGGCAGCTCTGGGACCCTGGAGTCAGCTCCCACAGTAGCTCCGGGGCTCTCCGTCTTCAGGGCCTGGGGGCTCCGGGGCGGGGCCGCTGCTCTGCTCAGTTCCAGGCAGGAGCGTCCTCGCTGTCCTGGGCCCTCCCGGCCTCTGCCTGTCCCGGGGGAGGCCGGATCCTGGGCTGTGTCCCGGCGCCCTGTGTCCGGAGCCTGCGCTGTTGGATTCGCGCTCCCGCCCCGCAGCCCCCTCCGCGGAGCCGCCGCCCGAGCCCCTCCGAGCTGCTCCGGGTCCCGCCGTGCGCGCTGCAGCCCTTAGGGAGCTCGGCGCATCTCCCGGGGCGCAGGTGCCTGTTAGTGTCCCCGGGAGCCCGAGGGCATCCCCGCCCTCCTGGGTCCTGCCCTAACTCCCTGCGGGCCCCTTTCCGCCCAGGAAGGTTGGTGTAGCTCCTGCTCCTCCGGGACGGGGCTCTCCTGTCCTGGGGACACTTGCCCCGGCCTCAGCCCGGCTCCTCGTGGGGCCCCTCCCCCTTGGAGGCCTTTTATTTCTTTATTTCTTCCCCCCCCCCCTTCCTACCTTGATAGAAGCACGAACTCTTCTCACTGTAGAGTTCCAGCTGTTCTCTCTTTAAATCTCAGGCTGAATTCGTAGATGTTCAGGATGATTTGAAGGTTATCTAAGTAATTTGGTGGGGACAGGTGACTTGGAGACCCTACTCTTCTGCCATCTCGCCCCTCCTCCCCCGATTTCTGAGAGTTTATAGAGAAAACCAGTAAGTCATAGTACAAGGCAGCAGGAGGAAGAAAAAAAAATATTTTGTTTTAAATCCAAATTAAAAAAGAAATAATTTTGTTATATTCTTTACAGATAAAGTGATGCATATTTAATATCAAAAGCATAATTTGTGAAGTCAATTTTTAATCCTCTGTTAGTATTCAATGAAAATGTCCCTCTTATGAATTCCCTTCATGGTTTATATTTAAGAATATTCTTCCTGTTTATCCTAAATATAAATACACCTCTGACTAATGTAAATAAGATTTGGTCTCTATTAGCCTATGTTTCAATGCCAGTAATTACTTAGTCAGCTCTTTCTGTCACCTAAATTTTTGCTGGTGTGTTGGAAATCAAGCCACACTGGAAAATACAAATGAGTAAAAACTGGTATCAAGCTAGCTCTGCCAGTTTTTGCATAATTTTATTTGCTTCCCCAAAAGTCACTTTCAGAGACTTATTTGTTACAAGTAACAAAATGATTCCCATTTTGATGTCTGTTCTGAACCTACCCTTAGCCTGGAGTCTGGGTCTGTCAAGGAACCTAGTGTGCCATTGTTAAATCAGTTTCAACTATTCAAAAGCGAATAATTTATAAAGTGACTTATTTGTACAATTGAATTTTCTATTTTAGTCTTTGGTTATTTGATATATACAACAAGCCAAATAACAATATTTATTAGACATTCTCTATAATTAAAGTATCGGTGAGTTTTCAGAGGTTATGTAACTATGTGGCCGAAATTTCTCTGAAAAACAATTATTCATATTTATTTTTGCAATCACTCAACTTTCCTCATTATGATTCATAAGGGGTTATATTAAAGATCTATATATAGAATGGAGCCATCACAATAGAAAATTACAATGCAATATTGTCTTATGTTTTAAACAACATAATGATAATAAGGCATAGCAGAAGGCCAGTAGGGTGGGTATGAATATTATTTCATTTAATTCTCACAGTCATACTGAGAATTAAGTATGTTGCTATTTTGTAAATGAAATCACTGTGACTCTGATATTTTAATCAACTTGCTCCAAGTCTGGCATAAGCCTAGGTTGTCATTTTTCTATAGGCCAGTACTCACTTCATCTTGCCACAACTGAATATGCTATATAGTTCAAATGTCATGCTTTTCTACTGTAACGTCAAATTTAACAAAACTTTCAACCAGATGTCTCCAACACTGCAGCATGTTTATAAGGTTTTTCCACAGAGGTATCAGCATTGTACTGAAGTGATGTGATGCCGTTTACTAGAGAGCTCTACATTTACAAGAACAATTCTAGGCATGAAACCATTATTTAGAGATCTGTCTAGTCTTACCTTTGCATCTAAAACAATTGCTTAAAGATGGAAATACATTGTGAAAACATATTCCTTAATTCTCAGGGTATAGTAAGTTCTACTGCTGTGTCAAATACAGTATGCATAGAAATCAACACATTCCTATAGAAAAAATAATCCATGACCTCTCATTCCAATATATAATTTTCTATCCCTACTAACCAGTTTCTCGATCTCATCTTCAGGTAATGACAATTTACTCTTTTTCTCTCTTTATTTATGTCTTTCTCTAAATATCTATCTATATACTTCTCTCTCTCTCTCTCTCTCTATATATATATATATATATATATATACACACACTATATATATAATTTATTTACTTAGTCCTAGAACATTTTTGTTTATTTCTGCTTAGCAAAAAGCAGCAAAAGTTTTGTAGTCAGGTAAGTCCAGGATAAATCCAAACTCTTATAACTATAGTGGTAATATAATTTTTGGTGCATGAAAGGACTGAGCCTCGGTTTATTCATTTAGAAAGCCAAGACAATAATGCCCATGTGCAGTATTGTGAAAGTTGGAAATATATGTATGAAATGAACAGAGTGCCTATTAAATGGTAGGTAAATAATCAATGATGGTCATAAGAAAGCAGCCACTATTATTTTATTGTCATAAGGAGATCGTTATTTGACATCACTTTCGAGGATCAATTTCTCTTTGCCACAGAGCTGTCTAATGTGACTTTGTGCTGCCCTTGTCACATACCATGCACCTGCTCTTCCTCTAGTCATGCCCCGTGAAAGACCATGTTAATGTTCCAGTTTCCTAAACAAGCTCATTTACAAAGTGGGTTGCAGCAGGAGGAGCAGAGCGATGGGGAGGAGACAAAGCACAGATTTATACCTGCAGTGCCAGCACCTTAGGGGTATCCTAAGGAGCATTTCTGCTGATTCCAGAATGTGCAGCTGACCTGGTAATATGAGAAGTCAGTGAGTGAGATTTGTCAGAAAGAAAGAGGCCCCAAATTAGCAGGTCAAGGTTTCTCAGCATAATATCCAAGAAAGTATGGAAGAGAATGTCTATGCTTACTTGCTGTGTCTAAATATGGACTTAACTCTTACATGGTATAGCTAATACAGCAGAATGGTAAAGCAACAGCAACAACAAAAGATGGAGTTGCTTAACAGAGGGTATGTAAAAGATAGTCCATGACAGCAATTAAAGTTGAAGAAAAAGCTCCCAAAGCAGAAGAGCCCTTACCAATTATTGACTCATAAATCAGGAACAGGGCCATGCCTCACCTAAAGCATGAGGAGGGAGGCACAGAAATAGTAATTTGCAGCAAGGTGGACAGTAGCAAAGTTAAAAAAAAATAACACTACAAGTGATGTAGCTATGAGGAGTTTCTTTTTTGTGGGCAAGTTTCTGATGCTGTAATGAGGGGCTTGCCATAAACATCTACCACATTCCCTGGACTGTAGTCCTGATCCGTCTTGGGGCTTGCCATAAACATCTACCACATTCCCTGGACTGTAGTCCTGATCCATCTCGGGGCAGAGCTTGTGAAAAATGGGTGACTCTAGCTCAGGAGTTTTATGATCAGTCACTTCACCTTCACAGAAAAGAAAATTAGCAAATCCTAGAGGATTCCTATATGATTCCCAAAGGATTACCTTTCTCAGTAGCCACAGGTATACAAGGGGCCATTCAGGACAGATGCTGACTTACCTCTTTGGTTTTAGGGGGTAAAAAAAGTATCCATACACATTTCACAGAATATAAAAACAATAAAAATTGTCCATGGGATATAAATTATCTTAGAAAGCATTTACTATATTTCTGGTCTTTATCTTGAACACTCCTTCTAACACCTCATTCTGTTTTCCACTCAGTAATGAAGTAATCATATCTGCTGGCTAACTCAGAACACACTACAAAATCATCACAATAGGGTTTTTCATTGGGATTACATTTCAGTCCATTCTTCTATACCATGAGAGAAATTGGTACCTGGACAATTTCTTAGAGTGTCAGGATCATAAGCAAACTTATGTACTCATAGACCTCTTGTTCCTGGAGAACAAACAAAACACTGTTTTTCTCTGCCCTCCAACCTGCCAATGCCCTTCAACACATTTGATGTAACTGTGATTCTTTTATGGAGACTGTTGTGACAGTAGGGCATTCTCTGCATACCTGTGTCCTGCTTCTATCCTGCTCCAGGCAGTTTTTTGGAAGAGCTGTAACAATTGGCCACCAGTTCCTCACTGCCAGTAACATTTCTTCATACATCAACTCATTTGATCTGTAAAGTAAATGTGTGATGTAGGCAGGGCAGCTTTCTATATCCTCATTTAGGGGATAAGAAAATACAGTTTTATATAAAGAGCAAAACTAATTTGCTCAAGATTACACAGCCTGGAAGTGATGGAATTAAAACTAGAGCTTAGGTTTTCTGTTTCTATCCCAGCTTCCTCTTTTGTGGTTTATTGCCACCCACAACTGTGCTACTTTTCACACAACATACAAAGTAAAAGTAGAATATTTTAAAGTCCTAACTAGTTTGAAGTTACATTAAAGCCATAGAAATTGAATGTGTAAAATTGCAGTGTTAATTGTTTCATTTAGGTAGCACGTGCACAGAGAGTTGGGGAAAAGAGAAATTTAAACAACTATTTTTTCAATAAATATGTGTTTTTTAGTAACTGTGGAGTCATTAAGAAGAGGCTATCTTACAAAGTCTTATGAAAATAAGAAAGAAAATTGAAATGAATCAAAAGGAAGGAAAGGAGAAAAGAAATAAAAGATGAAATACTAGAGGAAGAAAGAAAGAAAGAGAGAGAGAGAGAAAGAGAAAGAAAGAAAGAAAGAAAGAAAGAAAGAAAGAAAGAAAGAAAGAAAGAAAGAAACAATTGCTGAGTATTTAATATGACATATTCTTTCATATACAGCATCACATCCATTGGTAGAGCTACCTCAGAAAAGGACTGGTTTAAGCCAAGAGGTAAGGGGGGCAGGGGGCATCCCAGCCAAGTTGATTATTTTTGGCTTGGTGTAGGTGGTTATGAGTGTGAAATGTATGGAGTTCATTAAGGAGATTGCCTCACTGGGATAGGAGATTCAGGATAATAATTATTAAGAAACAAGTTTGAATTACTTAGAATAAAATTTTGCTTATAGATAAGTTCCTCAAAATTTAGGAGAAAATGTTTTTTTGTACCAGAGAGGGACATATTCTTTCTTTCTTCTACCAGCACCTTATTTTAAGAGGGGACAATAATAATTCCTTTCTCACACTCTTACCACTTGATTGAAGTTGACCATATTCCCATTCTGTTCTAAGGATGGAGCACATTACCTATATATGCTCAGTGAGAATATTTCATGGTCCAGAATTTCTGAAGGATGATTTTATATTCCAAGCTCTGAAAATCAGACTCAATTTTGAGACTTTTCCTTAATAAACTGTTAAATCAGTGAGTTACAACCTCCTAGCAAACCTTCTCACAAGGGTTGCTAAATTCACAGAATGTTAGGGATTAATTCTGAATATATATATCATCTCATGGTGAAATCATTCCTTAGAAAGAAGCTAAAACAGAAGAAAGCCAAACCAGAGGTGAAGGACACAGTTTCCTGATGACATGATCTGAGCATGTGAACCATGCTATACCTTAAATTATGCCCAGACTCTTTAGTTTTGTGAGCTAATGAATCTTCAGCTCTCACTTTAAAGAAAAAGCAAAGAAACTAAGTTTCAGTGTTTCAGGGTTAGGATAATATAAATTCAGACTTTATATTCTAAGGGCATGAAGAAAGGGGGATTTTATGGGTCGGAGAAATTGATAAAAAACATTGTAGTGTGCCTCTTCTTTGTTGTTTGCAAATTTATCAGAAGTAGATAAACAGTTTAATATTTTTGAAATACTTTCTTTTTTTTTTTTAATTTTTTTTTAATTTTTATTTATTTATGATAGTAACAGAGAGAGAGAGAGAGAGAGAGAGAGGCAGAGACATAAGCAGAGGGAGAAGCAGGCTCCATGCACCGGGAGCCTGATGTGGGATTCGATCCCGCGTCTCCAGGATCGCGCCCTGGGCCAAAGGCAGGCGCCAAACCGCTGCGCCACCCAGGGATCCCAATTTTTGAAATACTTTCTACTTGACATGATGAAGATGTAGATATTCATAATAAAATTGAAGTAGTAAGGTCAAATCTGAACAATGTTTGGAGATGAACTGGCGATGAAGCTAAAGAGAGAAGGAAAATGTAAAGTTTTCTATACAAGAAATTTAGAAGAATTGGGCTGTATGGGGCTCAATCAGTTAAGCGTCTGATTCGATTTCAGCTCATGTCATGATCTCAGGGTTGAGAGATGAGCCCAGAGTCAGGCTCTGTACTAAAGAGTGGAGCCTGCTTAGGATGCTCTCTCTTTTCTCCCTCTCCCTTTCTCCCTTTCTAAAAAAAAAAAAAAAAAAAAAAAAAAAGAAGAAGAAGAAAGAAATTTGGAAGAATAATATTATACTGAAAGATGAGGGAGTTATTAAATAGAATAAATTATTTTGGTAAATAATATCTTTAAATTTCTTCAAAATGTATAAATTCCTACTAGAAAATTATATTTCATTCACTAATTATAAATTTTCACATCCAGGATTTAAAATATTTCATTCATTGCCTAACTCCTTCATTGCGTTGTCCAGCTTTATGCTTCTTGTAAAACAAAATAGGTCAGATGAGTCAATTATAATTCTCCTTTTTTATTATTTAAAAGTGTATATAGCACTTTCGATGAGAATGAATACAAGTTATATGTAATTTTTGAGTCACAACAAAAAACAACCATTGAACTTGATAAACAGACACTTCCCAGTCTCCTAGCAACACATTGCATTTCTCTCCCTAATCCTCTTCCCTCTTTGCCCCCATTCCTCCACCCACATAACGAAGATCTGCAGTCTTCCCATACATTCTGAACCTCCCATATGCCTGCTGGGTCATTTACTACTTCTTGTAATGCATCCTTTAGAAGTTGTTTTAGGAAACACAGTAAATTATCCCAGCTTTTGTTTATTTAAAAATTTCTTATTTAATCCTTGTACTTGAAATATCCTTGGGGGTTGGATTCCTACCTGACAATTTCTCTTGTCCCAGAAATTTGAGCATATTTTGTTACTCCTGTCTAGCTTACTTAGTTTTAAATGTAGAGCCCAGGATCAGACTAAATTTCTTTCACCTATTTGTAGGGATTCTTTTTACCCTGACTGCATTATAAAATCCTATGTTTTCTCAGTTTCAGTTTTACCCAGCTTTGAATTGTTTGCAACTTTGATTTTTTCATAAATAACATAGCTGATTTTTCTCTAAATTAAGTTAATGAAGCTAATTTTTAATACTTGTGTGAAAGATGTTCACTTTCTCCTCTCCTATTTCCCACTCTCTAAAATATTAATAGTGTAAGTTTGATTACTTAAATATACATATACATATGTTTGTGCATATATGTATTTATTTGGCTTATTCATCACATTCTTATACTGTGTGACACTTAATCAGCACATGATATTTTAACTTACCCTATTATTCATTCAATATTAAAGTGTTTCATTCCCATATTTTAAATTTTAATTCATACTTAAGTTAGCTGAAGTTGTCTTGGAGGACTACTTTCAAGAAAGTTAGGCAGATTTTCCTGTGTTTTCACCTATTAGTTTCAACTTACTTGAATATCCGGTCTTTTGTGGAAAACTTTCTTTCCTGAAAATGCCCATAGTGTTTAATCATTTTCTGCATTTCTGAAACAGAGTAGAAGTCTGAGGCTGTGGTTTATGGACAAACATATTTATGCATGGAGGAATATGAATTATTTTTAAAGGTTTTGTTTACTTATTCATGAAAGATACATAGAGAGAGAGGCAGAGGCATAGGTAGAGGGAGAAGCAGGCTCCCTGTAGGGAGCCTGATGCAGGACTCAATCTCAGGACCTGGGATTGGTTAGGGTCCTATCCCAGGACAACCTGAGCCAAAGGCAGATACTCAACCAGTGAGCCACCCAGGTGCCCCAGAATATGAATTTTTATTCTTGAAATTAGGATAGAAAATATGAGATTGTTGAAAAATTAGGAAAATAAACAAGGCAGAGGTGAGATAATGGATAATATTATTTGACTTGACACGCTAAAGATATAAGAATTTATCCTTTAGGTGATAAGGCATTATTATTTTAATCCTTTTTAGTACTACCAGTAGCATTGTTTTTTTGTTTGTTTGTTTTTTGTTTGTGTTTTTTTTAGCATTGTGATTATTATCAGAATACTAGGTTTATGTGGGAAATTCTCCAATTTGACATCCTGTCTGCATCAGTTAGCTATCACCATGTAGCAAATCACATTAGAGGCTTTAACACACACACATGCACACATAACGCACACTTTTCTTTAGCTCATAAATCTGTAGTTCAGAAACTTGTGCGTTGTTGGTTTGATTTGGTTTGGTCTGGAATTGATGAATCTGTTTTACTCATTCCTCTATCTGTGGTCAGCAAGTAAGTCTGCAATAGCTGGGTAATTTATAATGGCCTCAGATGTTACCACAGGGACAACTGGGCCTTCTCTCCAGGTGGCTTGTTATTGTTCAGGCTAGCTGGAGCTTGTTCACATAGTGACAGGGCTCCAATAGAAGCAACAGGGCAGATCCAATTTTCAAGCACTTTTTATCAGTTTGCAATATTTTTACTACTGTTCCTATAACAAAGGAAATCATAGGACTATGCTCAGAGTCACAGTACAAAATGAACTTCTAAGGAATCCTATTACAGGGAAACATGAACTAACTGGAGGTGTTACTGTGTCAATCCATTACACTGACCTGCATGGACTCTGAAATGCTGGGAATCTGAATACGTCATTGAAGAATTCCTTCAGAGAGAGTAGGTAGGTATTCATCACCAATGTTCGTTTAAGCTACTCTGGTTCTCTGCTTCCACCTCTGACCTAAGAATACACCCTCTTTAAAAAAACTATTTTTTCCTTTTCTTTTTAAAGATGTATTCATTTATTTGAGGAGGGTGGGGGCAGAAGGAAAGAATCTTTAAATAGACTCTTGGCTAAGAACAGAGCCCCAAGCAGACCTCAGTCTCACGACCAGGAGATCATGTCCTGAGCAGAAACCAAGAGTCAGATGCTCAACTGACTGAGCCACCCAGGTGCTCCTATTTTTGCTCTTGATTCATGTTGCTGGAAATAAAAGATCTTATTATCTTTTAGATTTGTATTTTGGCGGAAACCCTGAAACATTTGATATATAAGAAAATTTAAACGAAAAAAGAAACCTCCAGCTCTTTATGTAATACATCTATACCATTTTAATTATTTAGTTCAAATAAGTTTCATTTGGCAAATTTTGAAAATATCATAGTTACTGTCTTAAAATGTCATTATATATGTAGATTTTTAACACTGGGGACTGAAAGTAGAAATTGCAATGGGAAATTATAATAAAAGTAATACTGATTTCAGCCTGATTCCTATATGCCCCATATACTGCTGCCTCCTTCCCACAAATCCTCCTCCTTCATCAGGAAACTAAATGAGGCATCAGCTTGAACAATTTAAGATGCTGGGTTTTGCAGTATAAGTAAATATTTATTAAAACATATTATTTAATTATATATTAATATTTATTTATAGTAATATTCTTTTAATTATAATCTTGTTTCTGTTTGCATTATTTTGATTTTTGTTGTTCAATATCAGGTAATAAAGCATTCTTTTTTATTTTTTAATGATTTATTTATTTATCTGAGAGAGAGAGAGAGAGTGCAGTGGGAAGGGGCAGAGGGAGTGGGAGAGAGAATCTTAAGCGGACTCCCCGCTCAGTGCAGAGCCTGATGCAAGGCTCTATCTCATGACCCCATCCATGATCATGACCTGAGCCAAAAGCAAGACTAGGATGTTTAGCCAGACTGTGCCACCCAGGTCCCCCAAAACATAATTTTTCTTATATAAATTTAGAGGGGAAAGATCTAATTTAACTTACAGAAAGACAGTATTATTCCTTAAGTATGATTTTATATCTTATGTATTTTTAAAATGCCATTTGGTGACCTTATGAGTGGTTTATTAGTATACCCACGCAGCAGTCCTTGCCTTTCCCCCCACTGATGAGTGTTTCTCAAACCTGAGTTAAAAGTTAGACTTTTATTTTGTAAAAAATTAAAAAGTCATTTATAACAATGATTTCTATTGAGATGACTTATTTTTAAAAAGATCTGTACAAAATTGAAATTAGTTCTCCAGTTGCCTTACAGCCTCCTGAAAAGAAAATTAGCCTAATGAGTAAGAATAAGTATGAGAAGTTTCAGAACATGTGTAATACTCTACAGTAAGGGGACCTGCCTGGAGTCAGCTCCTCAGGCAGTTGCTCTCAGGGCAGGGAACTGTTCTCTCTTTATTATCTTTTGCATAGATTACCTCAGGGGCTTTTAGCATTCAGTCTTTCTCCTTCCTTTTCCCTTGTGCTCCTAATAATTTGCTGTGGGTATTTTCTGCAGGACACACAACTGCTGCTGCTAATGAGAACCATTCTCCTACTTTCTCCCTGCCACGCACTGCGAATGAACTGTCTAGAGCTGGGGTACAGAGTGGAAAACCTTACCAGGAGGCTGTAAGTGGAAGAATGATGATAGAGGAAAAAACCTGGGTAAGTGAGGCACAAGCAAAATATGATTAGCACAGCCTGTTATCCATCAGACCTCAGGGAAGAAAATGTTTCTCACCTCTCCCTAGCTCTGCTGCCTTGGACCAGGTGGCTGCTGTTTATGCCACATCCAGCACAGGGCCAGGCCTCCCGAAAGCACACCTTAATTAGTTCTAGTTGACTGATTCAAATGAGCTGGAAGGTTATATCAGGCCTTCTGCTTCATATTCTGTGTTTTATATTGGAGACAGAACGGATTATAATCTTTAAATGGAATTTCTCAGGGCCTTTGTGAACACCAAGAATTTGCTCTTGTCAACCAAATTAGAGATTAATTATCTTAATTGGCAACAAGAGTTTAAGAAATGTCTGCATTTAAAGATTATGGGATGACTGTTCGATAATACACTTACTGTGACCAGAGCAACAAAGCACTGTGGGGGGACTTCAAAGCAAGTAGAAGACAAATTCCTCCCCTCAAGGTATGTTGGTCCACGTTGGACAGACTTCAAGGAGCATTTTCAACAGTACAAGATACAGGCTTGACATTATGAGGCAAGGCTTTTAAAACTACAGAAATAGTGAGATGAAAACAATAAAATATCACAACTTCTTCGAGCTACACACATATATGTCTTTGAGTTAGATATTTTATGAATAAGTCTCTTCCTAGTTCACTACTGAACAGTTTTTATCAGAAAAGGGGACATAAAATTCATGAAGATGATCATTGTAGTAGAGAGTATTCTCTTTCATTAATTAATCCCTAAGAAGTATTTAAAAACTTTAAAAAAATCTCCCCAGTGATCTACTTGCTTCTCATATTACTCATTCTCTTTAATCATATCCCTGATAATAAGTTGTCTAAACCAGGAACCCTATGATTACACTTGACTTCTCCTTTATTCTCATATCCTGTCAATCAGAAACCGGATTACCAGTCCAGCCATCTCTGTACCTTCAAACTCCCCTGGCAACCACCTCCTTCACTCCATTCCCATTGTCTTATTTTCAGCCTCTTCATGCAGTACGTGGACAATTGGTATGGTCTTCCTGCATCTGACCTCTTGCTCTTACAGTCCATATTCTACTCTGCTGTGATGGTGATCTTTAAAAAAAATTCTGATGAATCTCCATTGCTTATAGAAAGAAGCCTACACTTAGTCATGGCAAATGAGGACTGAGGGAATCCTACCATTTATACTGGCTCTGTACTATGATAATACTCTGAGAGAGACATTGTTATACAATTTTTTCAAGATTAGACAAACTGCCTTACCAAAGACACACAGTAAATAAGAGAAAGGTTGATGTTTGTTTAGCTCTATCCACCTGACTGCGAAGCAAGGCTCTGGCCTACCTTCTTTGCCTCACCGTACTGACATCCACTGGTATCACGTTGGAATCTTACTGCCTCTTGTTGATGGCACAAACTTCCTGTGAATTTGGCTCATCCCTATCCCTCTTTCAAAATTGAGATCGAGTGCATCTTCAGTTCTTCTGTTTCCTCTGAAATTCTCCCTACAACAAAAGACTATTTAATTGGGTGTTTGCATTCCTATAGCATTTTATATATCCCTCTCTTGAGGGATTTTTAGATTATATCAGTTATTTGGTTATTTACTCTTCTCAACCATTAGACTACACGTCCTCTGAGACCTGAGACTACATGTTATTCTTTTCTAACATCCATGGTATCTACCATAAGTTGTATTTCATAGTAAGACTTGGATTGTATATTGGATTAAAGTGAAGTTGCAAAGAATTATAGAATGATCACATTGAAAATGTCTTATGTTAGAAGTTTGAAAAAAGCATTTCCTGTGAATTGCATGTTGGAATTTTGTTTCTTTTTTATTTGCAGAATCTTTAGTACATAGTAAATGCAGATCTAAATATATTTATTATCTATGTAGAGATCCACAAATATCCCTACTTATGTGTATTCATGTATGTATTAAAATATATTATAAACTATATAATATAGTTGTGTATATAATGCATATCTATTTTTTAAAGAAACTGGCTTAAGCAAGGTTCTGAATTATTAATTAAGAAATACTATTTCTTCTTCTTTATCTGACTTAGAAAGCAATGATCTCTTCAGAAAAGATCCTTCTACTAAAGGCAAAGATGGTCTGTTGTGAGGGTCTTCCAGAATGGAACTTATTCCTGAGGACTGGCTGGTCAGTAAGTGTAGGTCCCCTTAAAACCTACCAAATAGGGCATCTGGGTGGCCCAGTGGTTGAGCATCTGCCTTTGGCTCGGGTTGTGATCCTGGGGTCCTGGGATTGAGTCCCACATCGGCCTTTTTGCAGGGACCTGCTTCTCCCTCTGCCTGTGTCTCTGCCTCTCCCTGTGTCTCTCATGAATAAATAAATAAAATCCTTAAAAAAAAGAAGAAAGTTAGTACTAGAATAAAATTTGTCTGTTCTGTAGAACATAGGATAGAAGGAAGAAATCATTTTTAAATTAATAAGAAGACTTAAAGAATAAAATACTCCCTGGAAATACCTTTTCTATATACAGAAAGCTTTAAATTATACACCCTTGGCAGAGAGACAGGCATTCTATAAAATTCAATTGATGCTAGCAAATGATTAGACATCATTTACTTTTTTATATCATAATCCTAAGAAAGGACAGATTCATGATCTCTTCTGTTTAATAATTGCTTTGGTCTGAGTTCATTTATAGCATCATTTACCAAACAGACATGCATAAAAAATAATTATTAGTTCTCAAGAAAATTCTTCAATAGATTGTGTATTGGTGCCATTAATAGAAGGTGTATTTCTCAAAATGTATGAAGATGTCTCCATGCAATTCAGTCAAGCACAAATTTATCTAGTGATATGAATGAGGCAACAGAATTGGTATGTCAGCATTTTGGATATAATTGAAAAGTCATATTGCCATTATCTCTATGCTAAATAGCATACTTATATTATCCCCTAGATTACAGACAGCCATACACCTAATTATTTTATTTTTGGCATGTATTGTAGAGGAACTCTTACTTGAATAATAGAATGAAACAAATGTTTTTATTTGTTTTACCACCCTTTCCTGACCTGCTTGAAAATCATTAACTTCCTAGAAATTGGAACAAAGAATTAATGGATATTGGCATAAAGTATACTTTAAGTACTATTGCTGATGCTTTGCATTTTCCTCCCTAAAAGGAAACTTTGTGGTTTAGTAAATAAATATTCCATAGAAGAAAATGTTGCAAATTGAAAATATGCTCATTTGCCTGAAACATGATTGGGCTAAATGATTTTCAGTAGGTAGAGAAAGTCATAATTCGGTTTTGCTGATGTTTTCTTTAAGGAGAGACATCTGTAGCTAATCAGGACTAGTAAGAACAAAGAATGAGTAAGGTAAGTAGACCACATTATTGAGCACTTACAATCTCTTTTTATCCTCACAGCAACCCTATGGGTAGGGTCTTTTCTCTATATTTTATTGAGGAGCAAACTAAAGTTGAGCCAGGATTATAGAATAAATTGATGGAGGGGATAGGGTAGGGCCAGACCTGACCTGCTCTATCTTTTGCACCTAATTACCACAGTAAATGACTAAAACACAATTCAAATTTATAAGCTCTGAAATTGCCATTCTCATGGAAATGACTTTGTTTACTTGGACTTTTTGCTGTTGTTTTTAGGTAAACCTGGGAAAGACAGAGTGAAACTTTTACAAATCCAAGGAAGTTCTACAAGGAGAGATTAGGATTTGGGGATAATTTTTGGATTTTATTTATTTGTGGTATTCTATTTATCCATAGAAAAATAATGTCATTAAAAATATGTTATGTATTTATTTATTCGAGAGAGAAAAAGACAGAGCACTTGTTCATGAATGCAAATAGGGAGAGGGGAAGAGAGAGAGGGAGAGAATCTCAAGCAGTATCCATGCTCAGTGAATAGCCTGACATAGGGCTCAGTCTCATGACTTTGAGATCATGACCTGAGCCCAAACCAAGAATCAGACACTTAATTGACTGAGTCACCCATGTGCCCCAATGTCATTGTTTTTAATAAAACAAGGATGATTAGTAATTTTTTCAAGGTCCCACTTCTTTTAATAAAATCCTCTCCAAAATAAAAGTAGTAAAGTCAATTCCATGTTTTGAATATAGTCACTCAAATTATCACTGATATTTCACTTAGAATTTCTTTTTTTTTTCACTTAGAATTTCATAAGCATAGCTATCATTCAACTTCTCTGCCATCTACTGATTACACATATCCAAGTAAATAAACAATGACAGAGCAGCAGTACATATGAGGTGGTGAGATTGATGTTGTGAGATACACGATATATACCATCAAAATACTGCCAATCAAGTAAAGGGAATAAATCATAAGTCTTAATATCTCTCAAAGAAGGTAGAATATGAGGAATTCAGGAATGTAAAGTATAGTGATGGGTCACAAAATATCAGTGGAAGCTTTTAGGGAAGAAACAGCTTTTCCTGGGTGTTGGTTGGTAGGTAGACAATATTTGAACAGAGAAAAGGGTAAGTGCGAAAGAAATAGGGCATTCCAGAAGGAAAGAAAATCCTGAGAAAAAGCACAGTAGTAGTGAAAAAAGAGTATATTTCTTATAATCTAATGCCATTCTCCTGAAGAACATGAATGAGATTGATCAAAGGGACCACATCGTGGGAGGCTTTTGGACATCCTCTTAGGGGATTTGGATTTAATCACTTACTTTGAAAGAGATTCAGCAAACAACTCATATATTCTTCCAAGTTCTTAACTGGAATCAGTCTGTAATGTAGCCTAAAATGATGGGTAGTTTTATTCAATTTTTATATGAGAGTTGTAGTATTAAAAATCACAAGAGATCTGTAACATTAAGTGAGACTATTTATTTCCTTGTCAGAGATCCGCAGCTGTTTAGACTGCAGTATTACAGTAGCCTTTGGTCTCAAGAGACAAACTCCAGCCATCAGAAAGAAATACTTCCTTTTGTTGGAAAGCTAAATCTGTTTTCCTTTGTAAATTGCCATTGCAGGGATAGTTACAGGCATCTCTCAAACCGACCTATTTTCACCCTTAAATATGGTTCACTTAAATAAATAATATGAGGAATAAAAAATAAAATGAGATTTTCTGTCAATTATTCTGTAGCTCAAAATGACAATTATCAGTGACCATGAGAGACTATACTAAACTTTTGGGAAATAAGCTGTCCTTATGCTAAATATTCTTTATGTGATAAAGCAATGTGTACTTTATAAATGATATTTATAAGAATAGGATATACATGTGTATAATGTATTTAGTGAAAAAGTTACAAAAGCATACTGATAGCATGTTCTATAAAGATATATAAAAATGTAAAGAAATTCTTGAAGGACTTTTGTCAGCATATTAATTTTCTGTGTGAATGTTAATCCAATTTCTATATTCAATGCTACTTTCCTAATTTTAAGACATCAACCCAATTGATTCCAAAAAAGCTTGCAGTATATTCCCAATAAAATGTATTGCTGCTTTTTGAAGAAATTTACCAAGGTATCCTTTGCTCCATCCTACCACCCCTCCCTACCTTAAAAGTCTCCAAAAAACAAAACAAATTATATGAAAGTATTATATATGTAAGACTTTGTACCTTTTCCTGTAAGAATTTAAGAAATGTGAATGTTCTCTCATATTAAACTTAAAGTCGTAGGCCTCTACATCCCTTGTTATGAGAATAAGACACAGATGCACATAGCATTACCTACCACCTTGCTGTAGTGTAAATATAAAATAGGGTATACTGAGGGAAATTTAATGAGCAAAGAACTATCAGATCACAATATCCATAAGCTCTAAGGAGCCTGAGACCAGCTATGGTTGGACTGGATGTATCACAGAAAATTCTTCAGATGAGAGCACTTCCTGTTAAAACAAAACAAAACAAAACAAAACAAAATAATACAAAACAAAACAACCAACAGGCAGAGAATATTGCAACTAATGTGGAATAGGAACTTTCTTGGTAGGAAAAGAAAAAAAAATGTCTTGATAAAAAGACTGCATCCTCAGTGTGCAGTGTTTGTTACCAGCCAGTTCTTCATCGAACTGCCCTAGACGGACTGATCCAAGGGCTTTTTACCTTCTTGCTCATTATCAATAGTAGAAGAATGGGACCTTCAAGGTTATTTAATTCGTTTCTTGTCATTTGTTGAATGTAGCTTGGTCAAATCCCATTTCTACATAGCTGACTAAGTAATTAGTATAGGTAAGTGATGTAACATCTGATAGTTCAAGTAGGAAAAACAGCTCAATGATGATTTAGTAGAAAGCCAGAAACTGGGATGTAGTTGAGAGTAGATAATATATAAATAGTATTACCTATTATTTCTAGCTTAAATGGCCTTATATTTCACTGTAGTTTAAAAGGTGAAATAGATACATGTGAAAACATTTCAATAATCATGATGCTTCACAAATCCAAAATGAGTTGTAGAAATAATCATTGCTGTGTATTTATTCCTTTAGCGATTTTGCAATGAATTTGATGACCAAATAAGCACTCGCTAGTCCAATAAAATTATAAAAAATAACTTTTCATGATTTTAGGAAGGTTAATATGGAGTCTGTGGAATTTCACTTGAAATTTATTTTTTAATTTTTCCTCTTTTGCCCTGTTCAATATCAAATTGCAAAAAAAAGAAGATAAAATTAACAGCTAAGAGTGTGAGAGAGGGACTTCTTTTTTTCAACACATGTTCAGAGTTTTAACAGCTTTACTTAGTAGTTAGCCTTCCAATTGCTATTTATATTTTATTTTTCATAAAGCAACATGTATTCATCTTACAAGCAATGGGTGATATGCAGACTAAGATATTTTGGCACAGTATTAAGTAATTAGTCATTCTCGTAGATATTGCCCTTTTACTTTTAGGTTCTACAACATGACATTACACATGTAGAATAAAAAGGGCTATTTGGAATAATCCCAAAATGCTCCATAGTAATTGAGAAAGTTAATTGTTAATGTATTTTGGAATTGTCACATATCTATATAATCATTGACATCTTAAACCTATACACTCAGATTAGGAAGGGTGTATCCCATGCTCAAGCATGCAACAGTTTTTTTGGAATCTCAACAGGTAAATTTTTGACATTCTTCATGAAAAATAAAGCAATATTATATGTGCTTCAAACACAGCCTATATTCAATCAAAATTGTTTCTTAAAATTTTGGCTATTCATTCAATATTTTTTTTAAAAAAACACAAGCAGATGGAAATTTTAACGGCATTTCTTGAAGCACTTTTTAGTGTTTGATAATTATATACCTATATTACTTTCTTAAACCTCATGATCCTAGATTATTTTCTTCGTGTTATTTTTGTATTTTTCCCTTACTGACATTTAACTTCATTGCATAGTGATAATCCTCCAAGTATTTAAATATTATTTTAATAAATAATGATAAAATCAAGCATGATATGCTGTTCTTACCCCAAACTTTGGACTCAGAAACTGAAGTCAAGAAGTTTCAGTAAATTCTCCAGAATTACACAGCTGTAGTTAGGAGCCCATTCTTATGTTCCCATTCCACTTATCTTAGGAGAAAATGTGATATTGAGAGAGGGTTAAAATTACATTATTATTGATTTTTTCTTTTCATTGACTTGTATGGCCTTAATTAGATTTGGACTTTTTTTAAAAAAAGGATGCATAGGACTAACCTTTGGAATATGAGTTGTCCTTTACCGTTATACAACAGCTTTGATAATTTCCCTTATAGGCACTCTTTACATCACTTAGATAAATAATAAAAACCTTATTATCTCTTCAGTACATCATTTCCCACAGGTGCTGGAAACTTTCAAGTCAGAGAGAAGCATTTGAGGTTGTTTATATTCAGACAAAGCCCATCTTACTATTTGTAGTTAGTCACAATGTAAGTGGGATACCAAGGGAAAAAAAAAAAAAAAGAACCAGAATACTGAATTTCATAGAAGACTAACTTGGAATTTTATCAATTAATAAACAAATATTTTTAAATTAGAGTTCTTTATTGTTTGGCTGAATATTAATTAGTAGCCCCATTGATGGATTAGGAATAAGGAGGATGGATATGCAGAAAAGTAAACAAACCTTGTCTCACAAAAACCACACTCATCATAACATTGCATCTAGAGCTGCATGCTCCAGGAAGGGGGAGATAAGGTTGAGATGACGAACAGGAGAAATAAAAGATATTGACGAGCATTTATTAAAATCTATGGTGTGCTTACTACTTCACATGCCCTATTTAATTTAGACTTCCAACAACTCTTATTATATAATCCACTCAAGAAATGAAGGATTGAAAGCTAATAGAAGTTAAGTAAATAACTCAAGGTCAGTTATATGAATGTGAGCAGAGAAATTTAAATTGACAGAATAAAAAAGCAATAATAATAAAAAAGCAATAATAATAAGGTGAGATAGATCACAGATTGATTGGTTGATTGCTTTTGCTTTGATTTGTTCTACTTTCTCTGATACTTTTAAGCTTGGTGATTCCTTACTAGATTTTTTGATGCTCAAGTAAATGAGTAAATATATGTTGTAAACATTTCTGAAGTAATCAATTAATTTATTTCCATTTCAACCTCCTTGATTTCAGACTTTGCAAATTAAAATAGAAATTTTAATAAGTGAGGATTTACAAATGTGTTGGTAACTGAGAGATTTAACTGTTACAAATGTAAATCCATAAAGTGAGATCCATTGTAATTACATAATTTGCAAATTTAGCAAAACATGAACTAGGAGTCTTGAAAGCTAAGAATAGGTGGTTATAAAAAAACATTCAATATACTCAATTTTTAAAAATTTCATGAAGAAGGTAGTAGTTCACAAATTATTTATTAATTAAAGGAAGCACTTCGGGGCAGGGGGTTTCCAGACTTTTGTACTTCTGTGAAAGAAGGCTTATGGTTGGGTAGGAAGATAATGAGTTGGCAATTATATATTAGATGGTGATCATTAAAAGATGAGTAAAGATGTTTCTTATCTGTTTTTTAAGGT
The DNA here is from genome assembly GCF_048418805.1 of Vulpes vulpes. NCBI lineage: Eukaryota > Metazoa > Chordata > Mammalia > Carnivora > Canidae > Vulpes > Vulpes vulpes. The sequence continues at coordinate 46,708,994 of NC_132783.1, read as the reverse complement.
GTGAATTAATAACAAGCTGATTTTTGCCCATTTGGCTGTCTGGGAATTACTGTTTTGGGAATAGATTTTCAGGTTCAGTATATCGTTTTTGGGAATTAGTCCCAGAATGATATATGATCAGACCCAGCATCTTTATCTTTCTGTTTTTTCCTTAAACATAAACTTATTTCTGAAATACAAGATATACAAACAAACAACAAAGTCACATACTAAAATATGTAAGTAGATCTGAGGAAGGATCAACTTCTGTTTGCTGGCTACACATGGCTTGTTGGCACTGCAGACAAACCACATGGACAGAATCCCAGGGCCCCTGTGGAATAGACTGGCATGAGCATAGGTTGCTGATAATCATGCCTGACATGTGCTTCCAGGTATTTGGCAACTAAAAATACTGTGTGCATCACTTAGCCAGTCACACTCAGGATTCAAGGTAGGCATGGAAGGAAGAAACTAAGACTTGGAAAAGTTTTAAACTTCAAGAAATTACCTAATATTTACATCTTTAGCAAAATCAAATACTTATTTAAATTAATCAGTAGACATTGGCTTTTGGTTTCATCACCCCACCCCTTTAATTGGCTTTGTTATTTCATTTCTAAGGAAACTAAAACATAGGTGCTCTTTATCTGCTGCCAAGATCTATACTCTGAAGAATTAGGCAGCAATTCCTAGTGACATGTTGTAAATTTTGATCCTATAATTGAGTTGTTCTTTTTTTTTTAACTGGCAAGAGTTTGCTACAGATAAGTAAATGAATGAATGAATAGATGGATGAACGAATAAATAAAATAACAAATGAAACTGTGATTATTATAACCCTTGCTTCAGATCATGTCAACCAGTACTTTCTGAGGTGTATGCTGGGAAATTTTATTACAGTTCTCATAGATGGATTTCTTCTCCTTTTTGTGTTTCAAGGTAAAATCATTTTTTAATAACATTCTCTGTCATTAACTTTCAGGCAAGCCACAATTTTCTTCTCTATAAACAACTAGTGTCAAGTACACTTTTGATTGCATGAAGTATTAATTGCCTTTTCAATGTATTCTAACAATGTTATATAAGTACGTTTAGTTTCTTAGTACTAGACACATCACAAAATTTTTCTGGAGGCAATAAAACTATTTCTTGTAAAACAATATTCTCTTACAATATTGGAAAGAGTGTATGAAAAATTCAGGAGTTAATCATCAAAGATGTATGTCTATAAGTTTAAAAAAAGTAGTTCAAATATTCTTGAAAATCATCACTCACTCTGCCAAAAAAGAAAAGCCATCTTATTGAGCACTGTCGGTTACATATTAGTCTAGCTAAAAGCTTTATCAGGTTTCTGCTTTTCCAGATTGCTGAGAGTAATGTAAAAGGGCTATTTTTATTGCTTCAAGACATATGTAGTCAGTCAATAATTTTTCATTATTATCTTAGGCCAATAATGTGGGTAATATCTCCTATAGAGTTTTACATTGATTACATTTAAGAACTGGAGACATTCTGTGAAAAGCTTTTCTCTCATACAGAAGTAGCACAAGTTTTGCTGGGTATACATCATCTATATAAAAAAGGTCACATTTAGAAGTCTAACTTGACAATATCACTTAGCAGGGTAGAAGTTGATGTTCTAAACAATTTGTGGGAGTTTTTAAACTTTTCAATTAATTGTCTTTTCTTTAAAAAAAAAGAAATCTGTCTCATTGAAAACATCCAGAGACCAATGTGAGAAAATGAGAAGGATGAAATTATCCATACAGTTATGTTCTAAGATATCTAATCTTAACATTATGTTTGCAACACCAAAATTGTTTAGGGTATCTGTATGTATTTCTTTTAAAATTTAATAAAATTAGAATAATAGTTCATCTGCTGTCTTTAGCTTAATTTAACTCAATTATATAAAATTAATAAATGTATTTCTGTTATGCCATTTTACATGCTGTATAAAGTTCCATCTTAAGGATTTACCTTAATCATTCAAACCCCGATACTATTATGTGATTATTATTAATATTTTCCTCTATATTAAATAATGTTACATTAAATATCCTTGCAGCAAAAGGTTTGTGTATATCCTTAATAATTTTCCTAGGATTATTAATAAAAGTGGAGTTGCTGAACATTAATAGTTCATACCATACATCCCAGATACTGTTCTAAATATTTTACATCTCTTATCTTCAAATGAAGTGTACTATTATTATCCTTATATTAAAAACTAGGTCCCTAGGGCATATCGAGTTTAAGTAACTTGGTCAAGTGAGAATGGGGAAAATTAACAAGGCAGGAAACCACAAATGTTGGAGAGGATGCGGAGAAAAGGGAACCCTCTTACACTGTTGGTGGGAATGTGAACTGGTGCAGCCACTCTGGATAACTGTGTGGAGGTTCCTCAAAGAGCTAAAAGTAGACCTGCCCTACGACCCAGCAATTGCACTGCTGGGGATTTACCCCAAAGATTCAGATGCAATGAAAAGCCGGGACACCTGCACCCCGATGTTTCTAGCAGCAATGTCCACAATAGCCAAACTGTGGAAGGGGCCTCGGTGTCCACCAAAAGATGAATGGATAAAGAAGATGTGGTTTATGTATACAATGGAATATTACTCAGCCATTAGAAATGACAAATACCCACCATTTGCTTCAACGTGGATGGAACTGGAGGGTATTATGCTGAGTGAAATAAGTCAATCGGAGAAGAACAAACAGTGTATGTTCTCATTCATTTGGGGAATATAAATAATAGTGAAAGGGAATATAAGGGAAGGGAGAAGAAATGTGTGGGAAATATCAGAAAGGGAGACAGAACATAAAGACTCCTAACTCTGGGAAATGAACTAGGGGTGGTGGAAGGGGAGGAGGGCGGGGGGAGGGGGTGAATGGGTACAGGCACTGAGGGGGGCACTTGACGGGATGAGCACTGGGTGTTATTCTGTATGTTGGCAAATTGAACACCAATAAAAAATTAATTTATTAAAAAAAATAAGTAACTTGGTCAAGGTGGCCCCAGTCTGTGCTCTGTAGCACGTCAAAGTGTGTATAAATACCTTACTCAATTAGTTAATATTACTAGATTGTTCCCAAGCTCCAACAGGACAGTTGATCTTAATTAGCAATGGATATATATTACCTTTCTATGAAGTTTGCTTTGATTAAGAATTCACAAAATGTGGGATCCCTGGGTGGGTCAGCGGTTTGGTGCCTGCCTTCAGCCCAGGGTGTGATCTTGGAGTCCTGGGATGGAGCCTGCATGGAGCCTGCTTCTCCCTCTGCCTGTGTCTCTGCCTCTCTCTCTCTCTCTCTCTTTCTCTTTCTCTCTCTCTGTGTCTCTCATGAATGAATGAATGAATGAATGAATGAATGAATAAATGAATAAATAAATAAATAAATAAATAAAATCTTAAAAAAAAAAGAATTCACAAAATGCTATTATGCTAATGTGGTTCTACTAGCTGAATAGGAGTGAAGTTGACTATTGATAATCTACCACATTAAAGTTTGTTAGACTTTTTAAAAATATTTTATTTATTCATTTGAGAGAAAGAGCACATACAAGTAGGGGGGAAGAGTAGAGGGAGAGAGAGAGAAAAGGACTCCGCTAAGAAGGAAGCCCGATGTGAGGCTGGATTCCAGGACCCTGAGATCATGGCCTGAGCCAAAGGCAGATGCTTAACCAATTGAACCACCCAGGTGTCCCTAAAGTTTATTAGACTTAACAGTCCAGGAGCATCTGGGGCATCTGGGTGGCTCAGCTGGTTAAGCGACTGACTTTTGACTTGGGGGCAGGTTATGATCTCAGGGTTGTAAGATTGAGCCCCACATCTTGTTCCACACTGGGCTTGGAGTGTGCTTAAGATTCTCTCTCTCTCTCTTCCTCTGCCCCTTCTCCTACCTCTCACTCTCTCTCAGTCTCTAAAAAACAAACGAACAAAACAAAGGCAGTCCATCAGCATGTTTCCATTTCCAGTTCAATGAGGAATTGAATTTGAAGTTTCAATGAATACTTTCCTGGTGTTACTGAAAGATCCGTTCTAAGTTGTAAAGACTATAGCATAGTTAGGCTCATATGATTCTTGCAGAATTTTTCATTCTAGCCTGCTTTTGTAATTTCACATCGACCAAACTCAAGGATGTGCACACATACATCACACTGTGTACTTCAACCTGTCTAATTGTCAATTACTTAATTAACGTGAAATGAATGCCCCAAAGAGGTGTATTATATTGAGCTTGCTCCATTAACCTTGAATTTCTGGCCTAATTTTTGGAATTTTTGGAGAGAAGATGGAAAGAAGCATATCAATCTAATTTCATATAACTTGTAATCAATATTAGAGATTCCTGCATAGAATAAATACCAACGTGCCAAGGCAAAACTGGGTTGATATTAATATATACACTGCAGTCATCTGCTTGGAGAAAGATCTAAAAGCACAAGCTCATTCACTAGCCTTTTGTTTTTTGTTTTTTTTTTTAACTTTTTTTTTAAATTTTTGTTTATTTATGTATGATAGTCACAGAGAGAGAGAGAGAGGCAGAGACACAGGCAGAGGGAGAAGCAGGCTCCATGCACCAGGAGCCCAATGTGGGATTCGATCCCAGGTCTCCAGGATCCCGCCCTGGGCCAAAGGCAGGCACTAAACTGCTGCGCCACCCAGGGATCCCCTCACTAGCCTTTTGTGATTTGAAATCACTCCAGAATCTATCATTTACAATATCCAGTATTTCACGTTCTGGTATCATCAGATTAGAGTATTTGACACCACTAACATTTTCAAACACTTTATTGCAAGAACCTTATTCTAGTATTTTGAGAAGTTGAACAAAGAGAACACCAAATATTTCATAGATGGAAAGAAAAGAAGAAAATTAAAAAAAAAAACACTCAAGTTATTTTTTAAAAAAATGCTACAGTATTAAGTTTTCAGAAAAGCAAACAAAAAGCAAAAAAAAAAAAACAAAAACAAAAAAACCTCTCCCTGAAGCAAAACTATACTTCTTCACATATATGTTCCTTTACTGATTACTTACTTAATTAATTAATTAATTTATAAGATTTTATTTATTAATTCACGAGACACACACACACACAGAGGCAGAGACACACAGGGAGAGGGAGAAACAGGCTCCTGTACAGGAAGCGTGACGCCAGACTCGATCCCGGGTCTCCAGGATCACACCCTGGGCTGAAGTCTGCGCTAAACCGCTGAGCCACCGGGGCTGCCCACTGGATTACTTTAAAAGGAGTTCTTTACCTTTTCCTTAGAATGTAATTTGATTTTATTCTGAGGATTTTGTATGTGGATAAATCCAGATTCATGTACCATTTAAGAACTTTGATATTTTAGAATGGTAATTCTATGAAGCTATGAAACTCACTGTTCCATAAGTAAGTTGGTATTCGTTTAAGTGTAATTAAATTTTAGTTACTGTCATACTTTATACTTTTTGTTGAGCCATCAGACTATTTTTAAAGTTTTTTCATCCCCTAAATGAAATTGGAAAAAAATGAAAAAAATAGATCATTTTGCATTTCTTTTCCTGCATAAAAATTAAACAGTGGTACAATGCATTTTATGAGAGTTCTTTGGAAGACCAAATACTAATAACAGGAACACAATGATCATATTATATATTTTAAGTCTACTGAGTATTCAAATTACAAAAAAAAAGTTAAGATAGGTGTAAAAATGTTGATTTAATTAGTGCAGGAAGCCTTTTGATTGTTATCCATAAGTTATAAAGCAAATTTTTTTCTTTCTTTTTTTTTCTTTTTTTTTTTGCTGATCAGTTTACATGCTAAATCATAATTCAAATCATTCTTCACTTTGGTAAGCCAGCTGTACCTTGGTTCCACAGATCCCCATTTTAATTGGAATGAGTGCTATGTTTAATCTTTGCAAATCTATGTGGGAGGTAGTCAGATCAGAATGGTGAATCTGAATTGACCTGTATATCTGGCACTGCTGTTGCCCTGCTTGGATCCCCTTTGGGAGCGGACGCACCCAATCTCTGTTGCTGTGAGTGCTGGCTGCTAGTAGTTCACAGCTGCTTCTTCTCCTGAATTTTGCCCTCTGCTAATGGGAACTGCTTGGCACAGAAATAGGAAATTATGTTTCCCTTGTACCTCCCAGGCAGCCTGTGACCAATGCCTTACCCATAAGGGTGAAAAAAAGGGTCTGTGACTTTGCTTCGAGGGGTACAACTAAATGATCTCATTCCCACTCCAGGACTCCTGTGAAGTGCACTTAAGGCCAGACTTTACCTGCATTGACATCTGTACCTAGTTTTTCCCTGACCTTCTCTGCTTTCCTCACTTGCTACAGGTGTCATCAAGACTACTTCTCCAATACATGACTTACACAAGAAATCTGTTTCTCAAATTCTGCTTGTAGTGAATTTGGTATAAGATAATCTGGTATTTTCACTGGAAAATGAAAAAAAAAATGATGCTTTTTAAGTGTAAATTGAGGAAGTTCCAGATGATTCTAATTTTGCACATTTATTTAAAATGAAAATTTTAGGGACACCTAAGTGGCTCAGCGGTTGAGTGTCTGCTTTGGGCGCAAGGCTGATCCTGTAGTCCAGGATCAAGTCCCATGTCAGGTTCCTTGTTGGGAGCCTGCTTTCCCCTCTGCTTCTCCCTCTGCCTATGTCTCTGTCTCTCTAACTCTCTCTGTATCTCATGAATAAATACATTTTAAAAAAATCTTTAAAAAAATAAAATAAAATGAAAAATTTTAAAGACTGAGTTCAGGGTATTGGTTTATTTCTTAGTCCTAGTCTGTTTATATTTAAAATCAAGGTTGTTGCCTATTGAAAGTAATATGAAATCACATCCATAACATGCTTTCACAAAAGTTGCAATTTTACCTTTAAAACAAGGTTTATTCTTTTCCCACCATAAGGGTAAGGGAATTTAACAATATGAAAAAAGATTGTCAACTTTTTGTAGAACGTGTATAGTTTAGTCGATGCAATCGACAATGAATATGAAGAAAACCCAAATCTTTCCGTAAGCATGCTGGGTTCCTCAGCATTTTTCTCTGCTTAAATGATATTGACAGTTACCCTTATTGAAGAGGAAGTAAGTATGTGCTTGGAGCCTTGTAGACAACCATTCATCATTCTCTCATGCAAAAGAGAGAACCCCTGTGCCAGCACACAAAATCCAATGGCAGCTACAGTAGCAGAAAATCAATAGACTGTATTAGAAAATTCAGAGGCTAATCAGATCCCAATCTCCAGGCGTGATGAACTCCAAGAGAAGCATTGCTTTAGGACATAACTCAATTCTCTGAACACCACAGACTGTAGCTTAATTCGAGCATTTAGGGGGAAAATGAGGGTCTTTAAAATATACATTTTTTTCTTTACTGCCTCCCAGAGAAGCTTCAGTGCAGTATTGTAATGAATAATGATAACATACATTCTTAAAAACTGATGTTAGCTCTGTCATTATGCCCAAATAGAATGAGAGCCCATGCTGTGTGAAGCAATGAGATGTCATTAGTAAGCAGCATCTCTGCTAAAAGGAGGATGCATATTGTTACTTGTTAAACACACTATTAATATCCGTAAAGGTAAATGACAATTGGTTCTTTACTTTCTAAGCAGTTGCATATTTTAACTGATGCTGAACTCTAAGTGAAAATACATACCCAAATCAAAATTTATTGTGTGACAAATTTCAAATAAGTTGAAATTGACATTGTAGAATAAAAAAATGGGTAGGAAGTATCAGAAAGGGAGACAGAACATGAAGACTCCTAACTCTGGGAAACGAACTAGGGGTGGTGGAAGGTGGTGGAAGGGGAGGAGGGGTGACTGGGTGGCGGGCACTGAGGGAGGTACTTGACGGGATGAGCACTGGGTGTTATTCTGTATGTTGGCAAATTGAACACCAATAAAAAATAAATTTATTATAAAAAAATATGTGTAGGTTAAATTATTAAAAAATACCAAGCTTTCCACAATGCCTGAATATTTTGTACTGGTATGATATTTTCCCCCTTGAGAACTCAGAGCACTCTGGAATAATGCATCATATGGGAATTTTTATTAATTTTCTCTAGAATAAGAATACATTCTTAATTTGGGTATTTGTATTTATTTTTTGCCATCATGGAATTATAGATTTATGCAAGATTGTACCATTGAGAAGTATATTAGTATCTATCTTTTATATGTATGAAATTTTTATGATTTTTATGATTTTTAGTCATCAAAAGTCTCCCAAGAATAACTTTGTTTTTTTTTTTTTTTGATAAATTTATCATATCTCAACATGATTCTGGGTTGTATATAAAAAAATTCCTATTTCACTACTAAAGGGATATTTGTGTTTTAAATGACCCTCTGAATTTATCTTAGGCTAACAACTTGAATTTAAAGATTGTATAAATATTTGCATTTATTGTAATAGATGAAATGTCAAGGTCAATTTGAATCTAATAATACCAGCAAAATGAAGTAACATCATGAAAAATGAAGCTCTGTTTGGAAACAAAAGCTAATTAAGAGTTTTTTAATGCCCTAGAGAGAGAGGTGTATAGAGAGTAGTCATAGTTGGTTTAAGATTGGCAACTCTGTCAGATGTGACAGCACATTCAGCTCGTCCCATGCAGACACAATCAGGCATCTGGGATGATAATTATTAGACTTTAGAACACTTCTTGGAAACTGTCCATGCATTAGGGTGCTTACAAAAGCATGCCTTCTGGAATTACCATAGTTTTATTAATAAATTAATAAATGCTTTATCAATATCACTTTACCTTTGAGTTATAGCTATTTTGACATGCAAAAGAAGAGTTCTGCAGATTTAAAGAAACACTTTTACAAAATATAAGTCCTTTTGATTTCCTTTTAGAAAAAAATCTTTTTTTTTTAAATTTATTTATTTATGATAGACATAGAGAGAGAGGCAGAGACACAGGAGGAGGGAGAAACAGGCTTCATGCCGGGAGCCCGACGTGGGACTTGATCCCGGGACTGCAGGATCCCGCCCTGGGCCAAAGGCAGGCGCTATACCACTGAGCCACCCAGGGATCCCCAGAAAAAAATCTTGTTATTTGTAATGTCAGTATTTGAAGTTCTAAATACACTACTTCCATTGAATAATACTAGTGAAGAAACTATCATAAATAAAATGAATGAAAGGATCTAATTTTAGTACAAACCAAAATATTTTACCTTTTTTTTTTTTTTTTTTTTTACTATTTAACAATTTTGAGATGGCTTCTTTTTAAAGGTTTTTAAATAAATGTTCATATATACTAGTATATATAGAATATCCTAGTATATTCACTTAAAAATGTTATTTGATATGTAATTTTTAAGGTGAACAAGAAAAGACTAATTTAAAGCTTCAGTGGATAGTTTTCTGAATAGATTATTGTATACGTTGAAAATGTTTGAGTCTGTATTCTTTTCTGAGAGTTAATGTGATTTATTTATCAAGACATAGAACAGGTCCTGGCACTCTGTAACCTTGGGTAAGTCACCTCAGTGTGTTCATGTAGAATCTTAAAACATTTTATTGACTGTAAATAATTTACCACACATAAGTCTTACAGAATAAAACACAATTTTACAAACACATTTATATGCTACAATATGAAGATATTTTCTCAAACTTTTATCCAACACTATTCTCCCAAAATCACATAAAGTCCTTGTCCCATAGTTTTTAGCAAAGACACAGTCTTATTATAGTCTCTATTGTTTTAAGTTCTACGAGTCTTCAAATATACCCAATATATTATTGAAAAATCTTTTAGATAGTAGTAATGGAAACCAAATTTAAACATAATGGAAAATTGGATGGCTCATATAACTGGGAAATCCATAGTCTATGGTTTTGGGCACTACTGGATTCATGAAATCAATGGTGTCAAGGCCATGTTTCTTTCATGCTGAAACATTCCATCCATGTGATTGATGAAAAGCCTCCTGGCAAAACCAGATTCACATCCTAATAGCTTATCAGTGCCAGTGTGAATGGTACATTCCATTGCAATGAGGCTATGTCCCTGGAATAATTTCAGTCTAATTTTGTTATGAATATTTGTGGAGTAAATAAACCTTCTTCCCTTCCCTGTATCGGTTACTAAAGCATAGAGTTACAAAACTCTGGTTTGCCACACCTGCATAATGGCCCCAAAAGCATGAATGGGGGAGTGGCAGAGTCAGCTCCTTTTGAAAACAAGAAGTTCCAAGAAGATGAAAGGTTATGCTATGTCTTCTTGTTCCTAGATCTATAACTAAATTGGACTAGTATAGAATGTGCCTATAACTAGACTTAATCATTAGAAAGTCCAAAGGATAAGGTACAAAGTGTGACCCATGGAAAAAACTGCATGATTATTTTTAATATATACCTACTGAAATCTGGGTAACATGTATAGGAATGGATTTTAAAGGTGTGGGATAATGGTGGAAAGAACATAAAATTAGATACAGTCCCACTAAGCAGAGATTCTGGAGTCGGTGTTTGACTGAAGATGTTAGAAAGGGCTCTAACAATTGTTTTGCTTGTTGAACCATGGATCCTAATGCACTGATTCTACATGAAGATGAAGTTTCAGAATTGTCTTAGTATACCATAAAGGAGGATGTCCAAATGCTTAGAGAGATTACAACGTTAGAGTCTCTTTATCAGGTTAAGAACTGCTCAGTCATCCCAGGAGGGTCCATAGGACATACCTTTCATGATAAATATGATGACCACAATTTTGAGAGGAGCCCCAGCATCCCTAAAGAGTATGATGGTCATTCTTCTATGCAGGTTAGAAATTTCAATTGGGAATGCTGCCATCAAATGGGGTCCTTAAATGCACAGAGATAATGGAATGCCAGGATGGCAGGAGCCAAGTACTGGCACTTGGTTACAAAGACAAGGTAATTATGGCTAGAGAGAAATTATCCATGAATAACTGATTATTCTGCATATTGCTGATTCTCTTAGCAAAGGCATTTACAGAAAAGTTAAGAATATTTCTATAAGAAAGTATTTATTTCATATTAGTAAACTTAAAGACCTCTGTCTCTCCAGAGATATTTCAAAGTAATAATAATAATTAAAAAAAAATCCTTCCTCACCTCACTAGAGACATTTGTTTACATTTCAGAGTAAGAATAAGGTAACTCTCTCTCTCTGGAAGGTAGGACAGTCAGGTCACCCACAGACCTAATAAGTTTAGAGTTTCCTAATTTTTAAGTTTCTCTCCTATGACCTAGGCCTCTGTCTTGCAGGTAGTATATGCTCCCTATTGTGTCATCCTATGAAAATAGAGGTTTGAGTAATCAGTGTTCAAATGTTGTTTTAGTTCCTGCTTTTACTGTGAGTAATAAATTTACATTATTTGCCTGTGATCCATGGATCTAATGCCTTTTTATTTCTTCTCTTGGTGTGTGTTTGTGTGCGTGTGTGCATGTGCATGTGTGTGCATGTGTGTGTGTATGTATGTAAAATCAGACTAACTTGTAAACTTATAAGCATAGTAAAAGCTCAAATCCTTCACAGTGTCTGACTTATCATTTGATATACATAATACATTTTAGTGAGGAAAACTATTTTTATAAATATAAAATACAAAGGAAAAAGGCTTGATAAAAATATTTTTGCTAGTGAAAAGGATTTTTAAGGGAATTCTGAGTAACCTTCTTAGATAAGTAAATCAGAAGCCCTGATAAATAGGATATATGATTATATTCATCAGAATAAGGTATTGGTTACAAAAATTTGACAAAAGGGTCTGCCTTATGATGGTTATTCAATTTGGGTGAATTAATTAATGATAATTTCTTGTACATACATCGTGTGCATAAAGACATAGCTTGACAACATGATATTTGTCTCCAGGGAATCTTCAGTAGTGGTAAAGAGTTAAAACTATCTCCCATGAACAAAGGAAGCTAATACATCTAAATTTCAAGTTTCAGTGTGTGTATGCCGATTTTGAAATTTCAGAAAAATAAGAATTACTATGGGATGAAGTAGGAGAGAAAGACTTCATCTAGCAGAGATTTAATGATATTTAAAGATTTTAAGATTCAATTTTAACTGAATTAAAATTTTAATTTCTTCTTTGTAGCTAAATATTTTACAATAACTTTTATTAAAAGTTAACATGTCTCTGGTAGCATTATCCCACTTCACATAATTATTTCTAACTTAAGCCTACAAAAACATGCTGTGGAGTAGCAGGTAGATTTTGTGTGCATTTTAAACATTATGTATGAGGCTTGAGCAGAGCTGATTTAGACCCTGGAAAATGTAGATTTTTCAAGATGAGGCAGTTCAGGCTAAAAATTCTTCAATAGATTCCCATTATACTTACATTAAATCCAATTCCCTTAACAAAATCTGCAGGGCATCTGTGTGATTTGTCCCCTGCTTATTTTTCCAGTCTCATCTAATGCAATTCTCATATTGCTCATTAAGTTTCAGCCAAACTAGCCTTTGGACTATTCCAAGACAATATTAAATTCTCTCACTTCAACCCATTTGCATTTGTTGTTCTTTTTGCCTGGAAAGCTCTTTCCCTGGCTTCCATTAGAGTAGATTTTCCTCATTCATTAAGTCTCTAATTGCACTTATGCTGATCTTCCAGACCATAGACATTGTTTTCATCAGTTTTGGAACATTCTCAGAGATATTATCTTTAAATATTGTGTCTTTCATATTTTTTCTTTAATTCTTTTCTAGTGCAATGGTGGAAGACAATTTTCTCTTATCATCCCTATTGTATTTTTCATATATGTCTTTGGGAATTTGGGATAATTTTCCTAGTTTCCTTATTGATAAGTTGGGATAATTTTCCTAGTTTCCTTATTGATAAGTTGCATCTAAACTTTTCTTTATTTTTCCATTGGATTTTTAAAATTTTAATAAATATTTTGATTTCTAAAATTTATATATTTTTTTTAAAGATTGTATTTATAATTTGACACAGAGAGAAAGCATAAGTAGGAGGAGCTGTAGAGGGAGGGGGAGAAGCAGACTCCCCATTGAGCAGGGAGCCTGACATGGGACTTGATCCCAAGACCCTGAGATCATGACCTGAGCCACCCTGGATTTGTGACCTAAGCCGAAGGCAGATGCTTAACTGACTGAGCCATTCAGGTGTCTCCAGAATATCTACTTCTTTACAAATCTATGTTTGTGGTACTCTATTCTGTCATTATGCTTTTTAGTTCCTCTTTTACTTTTTAAATAATTTTATACATATTTTATAATTCATTAATTTATAGTCTGTTAGTTAAACTACTCTAGTAGGAATCTCATTTTTGGTGTCTGCTGACTCACTCATGTTTTAAATTGTTTCAAAATCTTGATTCTACTGTTTAGATGGTGAGATTAAGTTGCATCTTGCGGGCAGCCCCGGTGGTGCAGCGGTTTAGCGCCGCCTGCGGCCTGGAGTGTGATCCTGGAGACTCCGGCTTGAGTCCCACGTCAGGCTCCCTGCATGGAGCCTGCTTCTCTCTCTGGCTGTGTCTCTGCCTCTCTTTCGCTCTCTCTGAATAAATAAATAAATAAATCTTAAAAAAAAAAAAAAAGTTGCATCTTGTTTGAGCCCTACATGGGGAGTGTTGGGTACTGTTAGCTATAGAAATATCCTATAGATAAGCTTTATATTTACTTCTTCAGATTCAGCATATGAGAGAGTGCAAATTTGCTTTCCATTTGGAATCAGAATTTTTCAGGGGAAATCTTTTCTCCATACACAGAGCCATGAACAGGCAAGTTTTCCTTGAATCAATGGATAGATTTTCCAGTCTACTTTCTGCAGAAAGGGCTGCTTTAGAGGCCCAACATGAAATATAAAATTCAAGTTTCTTTTCTAGCTCATCACCTCACATGAGCCCATAACCACATTGCTTATCATCCTTTAGGCATTAGCATACTTTGCTAGTAAGTTCCATTATCCAGTCCTTACTTCTCTAAGCAGACAAAATATTAGCTCATAGGTTTAATATTCTGGCTAGAGTTTCCATTATTGCTTACTAGATTTATTAGTGCAAAGGTCCCATATTAACATATTCAATCAAGTTTTATAGTCAGGATTTGCCACCCTCTCAATATTCCCTATTTTTAAAGATCTTATTTGTTTGTTTGTTTGTTTGTTTACTTATTTATGAGAGACAGAGAACTTGACAGAGGGAGGGGCAGATGGAGAGGGAGAGAGAGAATCCCAAGTGGACTCCCTGCTGAGCACAGCACAGGGCGATCTGAGAATAATAAGATCATGACTTGAGTTGAAATCAAGAGTTGGATATGAACTGACTGGGCCACCCATGTGCACCCCACTATTTTCTATCTTAACATCATGTATTCTTTCTGTAAAACATAGCATTTTCCATAATTTGTAATTACACTTTAATTTTTTTTCTTAATCTTGAATGAAGGGAAAAACACTATATTATACACTGCTAGGAGTTTGGTGTTTAGAGTATAGCTTAAACACAAAGTAAAGGTTTACTAAATAAGTAATCATAATTACCAGATATACATAAAAGAGTAGCACATTACTCCAAAGAAAGAAAATATTCTGTATAAATAAAAAATAAAATAAAAGTTTTGTATCTGGGATGGCCAAGTAAGCACCTAACAAGCTGATCATCCCACAAATAAAACCTATGAACTTTGGAAAAATCTCTGGTATGGTGAAAAAAGAAAGGCTGTCACACTATGGAGGGAATTTTGATATGGAAAAATGGAACACTGTCAAATGAGTTTCCAAAATTTATGGCCGGTAACCTGAGAGTAGACCATGGTTAGGGCATATAAAAACTCCAGTAGAGAAAATCTATAATAAAAACGGCAAAATTCATTTCAGGAATATAACAGAATGCATAGCCTCCTTAACAACACATTCATAACATCTGGCCTAAAATAAAATCACTTGATACACGAATGATGAAGAAGATTGACCCATTCTTTAGAGGGAAAAAAAAAAGAGAGAGAGATAGTCAATAGGTACTAATCCCAGGATATTAGAAATAGCAATAGTGATTTACCAGCAGCTAATATACCTATGATAAATTAGACTTTAAAAATGTGAATTTGATGAAAAAAACAATAATAACTTCAGCAGTGAATTAAAACTATAAGAAAAACTAGAGATGAAAGAACTGAAAAATGTCAATCAAATGGACTTAAAATTGAATAAAAAATAGTGAGCTTGAAAATAAATGAATAAAAATTATCTCATTTGAAGATCATAGAGAATGAAAAGATTGGGGAAAAATGAGGATAAGCTTAGATTGTTCAATTAATATAAATAAACACTGACATATATATAATTGGAAACCAAAGAGAGAAAGAGGACATATAATGAGTCAGGAAAAACAGCTTGAAGAAATAATGGATGAAATTTTTCACATTTGGCTGATATATACATTTGAAAAAATAAGAAAATCAAAAATTCCCAAACTGGATAAAAGTTAAGAATAACAAGTCTAGGGGTGCCTGGGTGCCTCAGTAGGTTAAGAGTTTGCCTTTGGCTCAGGTCATGATTCCAGGGTCCTGGAATCCCACAGTCCCGGAATCAAGCCCCACATCTGACTCCCTGATCAGTGGGGAATCTGCTTTTCCCCCTGCCCCTCCCCCCACGCATGTGTTTTCTCTCAAATACGTAAATAAAATCTTAAAAAAAAAAAAGAATAACGGGCCTACAACATCATAGTAAAACTACTTAAAAACCAGTAATAAATAAAAATCTTGATAGCATCCAGAAACAAATTATGCATTACATCCAGGGAAAAATGATTCCAATGGTAGCTGACTTCCCAAAAAACATAGAGCCAAATGAAAAATGCGTAATAATTTTAAATCCCAAATGGAAAAAAAATATTAACCTAGCATCCTAACTCCATTGAAAGGAAATATCCTTCAAGAATAATGGTTGAATATATTTTTAGATAAAAGTAACTAAGAGAAAGAATCACCAGCATACTACACTACTAAAATGTTAAATGAAGCTGTATAACTTACCACAATTAATAAAAGATGAAAATAAGTCTATGACTATAAAATAAATTGATTTTATTTTAAAAAATCACCCCAAAAAGAGAAACCCATGCCCAGAAGATTCTGTTGTGAATTATATTTAAAAAATCAATTTTGTATAAAAAATAATTCATAAAATAGAGAAAGAAAGAACACTTCCCACTTTGTTTATACCAATTCATGTTAGTTATATCCCACAAAAGGAAAATACAGACAATATCATTTATGAACACAGAAGCAAAGATCTGTATAAAACATTAGAAAATTAGGTCCAGTATTACATACAAAAAATAATATACCATGACCAAATAAGGTTTATCTGTGGAATGCAAGATTGCTTTAACATATAAGTATTAAATAATGCTTCATCATAACAGAATAAAGAAAAACTCCACAATAATTTTAATAGAAGCAGAGTAAATTTTGACAAAATAAAATTCCTACTCATAAAACATTCAACAAAGCTAAAAACAGCAGGTAACTCTTTCATCCAATAAAAGGCATCAATGAAAAATTTACAGTTAACGTTATACTTAATTAAATATATTTTCTCTAAGACTGGAAACAAGGTAAAGATGTTTGGTCTTATCACTTCTTTTCAATATTTAACTATAAGTACTAGAATGGCAAGAAGAAAAAGGCAAGAAAAGAAATAAACCCATAAAGTTTGGAAAGGAAAGTAAAGTAATTTCTATTTAAAGATGTCATGATTGTATTCATTTAAAAAATCAAAATTTCAACAAAATAACTATTAAAACTAATAACTGGTTTTAATGGAATGTCATCAGATATAAAGTTAAACATCTAAAAGTAAATCATAATATATAAACTGGCAACAATGTTTTAAAATGAAATTTAAAAAATATTCTTGCCATTACATTAAATATAAAAATTTATAAGTTAAACAAATGATGCACAAAAATTCTATTGCTTGCAACAATGAAAAAGACCTGAACAAATGAAGAGATATATACCAGGTTCATTAATTGAAAGATACATTGTTGTTGTCAATTCTTCACCAATTAATCTATGCTTTTATTGCAGTCATAATTGTAATACTAATAGAGTTTTTAAATTTTTTTAGAAAGAAATGGACAAGCTCATTCTAAAATTTATGTGAAAATGAATAAAGACTCTCCAAAGAAGTCTTGAATAGCAAGAACTAAGTTGGATAACTTATACTACGTAACTTTTTAACTTAATATACAGGTATGATAATCAAAACTGTGTGTTTTCCAAATAGAATAACAGAAAAGAATAGCAATACAAAAATTGAGGCCCACTTACATGGTCAGGTGATTTTCATTATAGACACTAAAGCAATCTAATGGGAAATGTGATGTCTCTTCCACAACTTGTGCTGGATTATCTATCTATCTATCATCTATCTATCTATCTATCTATCTATCTATCTATCATCTATCTATCTATCTATCTATCTATCTATCTATCATCTATCATCATTCATCTACCTATAAAAGAAACTTAATTCTCTGCCTCTCTCCACGTGCAAAAATTAATTAAAGATCAATCATAGAACTAAACCTAAATGCTATCTTTATATCATTTTTAGAGGGAAACACAGAGACTATTTCTATGCTTCAGGGATATACAATTATTTTTTAAATAAAACACTGGAAATTTTAAAAATTAGTCAAGTAAATTTATATTAGTTTTTAATAACTGCATCAAATATAAAACATTCCACTCATCAAAACACACTGTTGGTAAAATGAAAGGAAAATCTTTCAATAGATTAAAAGAAATTATTTGTGAAACATATATCCAGGCTTCCAGAATATATAAAGAATTCCTACAGCTCAGTAATAAAAACATAAACAACCCCACTAAAACTGGCAAAATGACTTAAGATTGTTCACAAAAGAAGATATACAAATAGCCAATATGCATGAAAAAATGCACAGCATTTTCAACCATTAGAGAAATGAACATTAAGTCACTAGTACACATTGATTAGAAGAGCAATAATTAAAATAACTTATAATACCAAGTTTTGGTGGGGATATGGAATAACCAGAGGTTTCATATACTCTTGGTGGGTAGGTAAAGTACAACACTTTTTGGAAAATGATCTAGTACCTTCCTACAAAACTAAATATACACATACTCTATGACCAGCATTTTCAATACTAGATGAAACATATAGCCTAGAGCAAGATTTGTAATGCTGAATGCCATAGCATTCTTTTCTACTGTTCTATTTGTTGATGTTGAATAACTTGTACTTTGAATAGCATTATTCATAGTGGCCAAAAACTTGAAAGAATCCATGTGTTATTTAAAAGGTGAATGATAAACAAGCTAAGGACTATTCACACAAACAAATATTACTGAGCAACAAAATTAATGAATTATTGGAGCACACAATTGCACGATCGATTCTCAAAACCATAATGCTGAATGAAAGGGGCCTTACACAAAGAGTATATATTGTATAATCCTATTTATAAGAGGTTTTAGAAGAGTCAAATGTTAACTATAATAGATAAAATAAGAACAGTGAAGTACTCAGAGAAGATAGAAATTGACTGTGAAGTGGTATCAAGGAATTTTCTACAGTGATTGGAATGTTCTATACCTTAAAATTTTGAAGTATACACATTTGTCAAAACTCAGCCAATATGAAACAGAGATGTATGCATTTCATTGTATGTAAGTTTTATATGCAAGGCAAATATCCATAAAAATTTTTAACTAGTCAATGATATTCAGGCTAACCTGTTTAGGGAGAAGTGTACAGATGTCTATAATTTATTTTAAAGTACATCCAAAAAAAGATTCTATTTTGCATGAACAGAGCCAGAAATATATGGACAGACACTTGATAAAATAAGAATAGTGAATGCTATTGAAGTCAGAAGTACGTGATGGGTATATGGGTATTCACTGTAAAATTCTTTCAGCTTTTATATATATATATATTTTTTTTTTCATCAGCATCTTCAACGCCTTTAATTTCTGTCCCCAGCAATCACCAACCAAGCAGGCAGAAACTTTCATTCAATGTTTGCTGTACCCATTCTACGTGGATCAGACATACCTGAAACAGGAAGAGAATTTCACACTCATAGCCAAAAAGATCTCACTAGCCTTTGAGGATGGGTGTCAAGGGACATGATGTGGGTGTATAATGTCCTAAAATTTGGCCCTCAAGTCAACCATGAGTGTGATAGACACAACCTGCAGGGCCCATAAACAAACCAGGGTGGGATGTGGCACTAACGTTCTTATAGCAGAAGCTCCTTAGAAGCCACACGGAAGGTTGCCAGCTGCCCACTGTGCCTCAGAGAGCAGAGGCCACCCCTGCGGTCCCAGAGTCTATCACGGGAGAGGGTGATGAGCACGACTTGGGTGAATGTTCTATCTGCCCTTGATAACTGACATGTAGGTGGTACTCCAAATAATATAAAGAATATTTGTTGACTGAATAAATACATAAGTTCACTTTTCCCCTACCATTAGGCTAAATTTTCTATTCGTGTTTTATACATACACTGTAACAAATAAAAAATAATATATGCATAATCTATAGGAATTCTGGTTGTAATAGACCATTTGATAAATGCCTAAAATATATAATTAGGTTCAGAAACAAAATATATCTCACAATTAAGTATTGGATATCTAGGCTTAACATCCTGATATTCATTTGAAGAATTTAGAACCTATACCACACGGTTCAACAAAAATAAGAACCCAGAAAGTTTGGAACTAGTCACCTAAATAAAAAACTGTAGAAGAAAACAGATTAAGGAGAGGTAAAGCAGAAATATTATGAACTAAGGAAAGTCCTCTTTACATTTAAGGCTGATGGGATAAAAGATGGAGATAATATGACATCCAAGATCCTTGGCTGCCTGCTTCGAATCTTAGAGAAGGGTCTACCCAGTAGAAAAGGGAGTCATCTAGGCAGCTTCCCATCAGAAGCAGGGACCAAAGAAGAAGGGACTTTCCAAGGGAAATGGAACCATGAAGAAGGTGCAGCCACCATCACACTGCACTATATTCCACTTAAATCAGCCCAAATCAGGATAAATACCAAAGATCTCTTCTTCTCTTGTTCTCCCATGTCCTGTGAGTGCTTTTGATCTGCCTGCTTCAAGGCAGTTTTAAAAATGTAACCTATAAGGGTTAGTTCTCTCTAGAACAAGAAGAGCACAGAAATGTTAAAGATAGATTTGAGAAGAAACAGGCAAATGATTGGTTCACCTACTAACTAATCTGATTAGTCTGAGTTGGACATTCTTTGGAATAAACATTACATGTAAGTGAACCATTCTTTCTCAAACATCCTCATTTTTTATTCCTTTTATCAAGGATACATAAAAAAACATTCCGGTATACTTCTTCCCTGTTATATACATACCCGAGTGGAGTTTGGTCTTGTAATTCTCTCCCCTGTTGCAATGAGGACTTCTCTAGACCCAACTCTCCCTGAGGCACACATGAGTGAAGAAGATTCCAAGGTGCAGGTTCACTTATGATGGAGATGCCATTTCAGACTCTGATCTAAGGTTTTCCCTTGTTGTTCATTACAGCATGTAAAAGGGAGCCTTACATTTGGTATTTTAAGTTACTTGTGCAAATTAATAAAATTGCTATTTGTTTTTCATTTGGCTAGAAATCTTCATGTTTATATCCCTCAGTCAGAACCCTGATGTGGAAGAGAAAGGAGTGCTTGGCCTTGAATCCCAAATAGTAAGCTCTAAATAAATGGTAGCTGTTGTTGTTGTTGTTGTTGGACCAACGTACTATAGCAGATTTTGAACAAGGAGAGTCAAATGGAGATAATACATATAATTCTTCTATTTTTCTAAAATTTCAAATTTTATATTTTCATTCAAACCATGTATGTAAAGGAAGTATCTGCAACATTATCATTAAACAAAATAACTTGGGAATAATGACACCTGTTCAATTTTTAAGACTAAAATCTTCTGATATTATCTTGGATTAGGGATGTTTATTTGCTCTGTGATACTTCTCAAAGAGAAAGAGTGGAGGTTATTTTGAGAAACAAAATTAATGGCAAAGGATACCATAGAAACTGCACATAGCAACAAGGGAAAATGGTGACTGAACAATGCTGAAAAATATAGAGAGATGAAAGCAAAGATCATGCATAAAGAATACTTACACAATGCCATTGTCAGAGTGAAGTTACGAACATGAGAAACTAACATGAAGTGATTAAAAGACGATTTAAATTTAATTCGGGGTAAAAGATATAGGTCCAGAAAAAACTGCTATTTCTGCTCCCAATATTAGTAAGTGTTTATGTTCCTCCCAAGGTAGGAGGAATTTCTGGTGAAATTGTTTAGAGATCTAAGCCATCACCAGGTCACATTTTACTACTCAGAAGCTGACCTACCCACGTTACTTCTCTCCATGTGACCAGGACTCAGAGCAGTTAACCTTGACAAACATTATTTTACTTTTCCATTTCTTCTCTGCATGCAGCACAAGTGAATCAGTCGAGCCAGAGACAGTTATATCCAACCAAATTCTCCTGCTAGTCTCTAAATATTAGACAATATTTTAGGCAGACCCTAACTCCCTGATATTATTTTGATTTCTTTTGGCACACACATTTCAATACTCTGATTCTTTCTGTTTTGCTGCTTTATGGCAATGTTGTAATCATGCATGCATAAACATTTTTCGGAGTTGGCTTTAAATCAATCCTTTTAATCCTCTAAATCTCTATATCTGATGTGATGGATTAACTAATAATGTATTTGTGTCACATCAAAATTACTTTCAATTGCAGAAAAGTAATTTGAAGTTAATTCTCTAACACAGTTAGTGGATCTACTCAATGCACACAGAAAAACTCAAGATGAAACTAAATGTATATTTTAAATGTTTTTTTCTAGGTATATGTTTTTAAAAGCCTAAATTTAGAACTCACTTATCTAAGTTGAATGTGTAAGAGACTGCCAAACTGACTACTAAAACCAGTTTCTCTTCTTATACACAGAGCTAGACTACATTTCCCAGCTTCTTTTGTGGTTAGGTGTGGCCATGTGACCATATGACAGACAAGAGAATGTGGGTAAAATAATGTGTGTCACTTATAATTCTGTCCATAAAACCTTCCCACATATGAGACACTGAGATTATTTCCTTTTTCAGACAGCTGAAAGACCACACCTATGGCAAACTTGAGTGCCTTGTGTTGAAGTATTATAATGAGCCATAATATGGAATAAGCTAGAATTCTTGTGCCACTACTTGATGAAGAATTATTCATTTATTAGGAGCTACCATTTTAAATTTCATTTGCCATACCAATAGATATATTTTATAATTGTCAAAATAGGCTACTGGATTTGAAGGTTTATTGGTCATCACAGCGGTACTTTAATGAAGGTAATATAATAAAAGTAAAATAAATCAAAATGTGTTTTTATAAGTTCCCTATAATGTTAAAGTCCTCATGTATCTTAAGGGAAAGAGGGGAAAGAGCTCAACTAGGTGTCATTCCAATCAATGTCCTCTTTGGAAGGCCATTTCCCATGCCACTTGTGCATATATAGTATCAGATTTTGCTATGAGCTCTTTTTTTCAAGAATATACACATATTAAACTAAGGGTGCCTGGGTGGCTGAGATGGTTAAGTATCTGCCTTCTGCTTGGATCCTGATCCCAGAGTCCTGAGATCCGGCCCACATTGGGCTCCCTGCTCAGCAGCAAGTCTGCTTCTCCCTCTCCTCTGTTGTTCCCCCGCTTGTGCTCTCTCTCTCTGTCAAATAAATAAATAAAATCTTTAAAAAAATAAAAAAAAAGAAACACAAAATAGATTTTTTAAAAAAATATCAAACTGCCTTACAAGATATAGGATCTCTCTCTAGGGCTAAGGATAAATTAGATTGCTGTCCAGGATAATAAAAATAATGTCCCTATTGGAGGCAAAGAGTCAACAGCTCCTTTAAAAGATTAGAGATAGCCTAGTTCTGGACTTCCGCAGGTGAGAAATAAGCTACTTATGTCTAATATTCAAAAGGGCCCATCTCTTTCTTACTTGGAGAGCAAAGGGAACAAATGAGAAAATGAAGCTCCCACTGCCTGCTGTACCATAAGATCTTTTATCTCTGACCCAGGAGTCTGCTGGCATGTATTAAGCATGATATGTTAACTCCTTAGCTTGCAAGTAGGATAAAATCTCACAGCCTTCCCAGTTTTTGACAGCCCTCTCTGGATGTGTGTGTGTGTGTGTGTGTGTGTGTGTGTGTGTACACGTGCAATTAAGTGCATTTAAATGCTGTTTCTATGTCTATCTATTCTAAATCATACATTTTGCTTTCTTGCTCCTTCTTGTTTACTCCACCAACAGCTATCTCTTGCTCCTGCCACAAGTACATACAGATATATTGAGTTTCCTTTAGAGAGTGTAGTAGAAACAGATATTGGGAACAACAATCACATGTATTTAATAAGAGTAGAAACAAAAAAATAATGGTGATAATAGCATTGATGATTATAAATTAAAGACTTTGTACATGAAAGCCATTATAAATACTTATCATATTTAAACTCATTTAATACAACACCACTAGAAGTAGGTACCACTGTTATCCCCTTGTACAGATGCCTGTAAACACTTCTTTTGGATTTTTATGGAACTGTGTACAAGAGTTGTGCTATAGAACAGTGTCTTAAAACATTTGAGCTGCTATAACAAAACATGAGAGACTGAGTGGCTTATAAATAACAGAAATTTCTCAGTTTTTGTAGGCTGGAAGTTCCAGATCAAGTCACCTGCATAGTTATATTCTGGTGAGAGCTCTCTTCCTGGTTCACAGATAGCACATTCTCTCTGTGTTGTCACATAGTGGGAGAGTTGAGGAATCTCTGTGGAGTCTTTTTATAAGAGCACTAACCCCATTCACGAGGGCAGAGGCCCCCCAAAACCTGATCTCCTATTGCCATCACCTTTCAGGTTTAGGATCAAACTTACAAATTTTGGGGCACACATTCAGACCACATCAACCAGCCTCAATGCACTGGGCAGCACCAGACACTGCCATAGTCCAGAGTTTCCATAACTTACCACAGCCGCTAAACAACCTCAGAACTTAGATGTCACCTCAAATAAAGAAAAGGATAAGAAAAAGTGTTTGCATTGATGTGCTTTTGTTTTTTTATTTTTATTTTTATTTTTGAAGATTTTATTTATTTATTCATGAGAGACACAGAAGGAGAGAGAGGCAGAGACACAAGCAGAGGGAGAAGTAGGCGCCATGCAGGAAGCCTGACATGGGACTCCATCCCGGGTCTCCAGGATCACACCCTGGGCCAAAGACTTTTAAAATCTGTAGTCATCTGAAGTGACTGGGAAATCACAGGATTAGAAAAAAAAAATACGAATTTCTAAAACTTATTTTTTTAAATGGGAGCTAGTGATAAAGTGCAATGATCATGGCTTGTAATGGTTATTACTAGAATTAGGATAGAACTGCAACTGCTGTAGAATTCCTAAATACCAGATCTACAAAAGACAGGATGATTAAGAGTATCAATTATACAGTCAAAAAAGAAACCTACTTTCTATGTGACTCAATATAGGTAAGAAAAGAGAGGCAGTCATTTTGATCAATTTGTTAAATCTTCTCTACATTTTATTTGAAAAAACACAGACATTGAGTACTATAGAATTCCATTTTACCAGTTATACTTTCATAGCTTAGCAAATTCCAGAAGACATAGAGCTTAGTATTTTTCCCCTCTGTATCCAACAGCCTTTTGATTCATGTTTTAGGATCCCTAGAAAGTGGCAGGCACACATATTTTCTCTGAGGTTGCTTTCTGTCTCTCAACTGGCCACAGTAGGATCAATCATGCAGTGATGGTTTCGATCAGAAGGCCCCCGGAGCTCTCCCTTAAATACCGTTCCCCATATCTGAGTCTTCCTAAATAAAATATGGAGAAGACAAATTGACTAAAACAGTTGCCTTTCTAGCCGTACCTGGACTGAGCCACTAGAAAGTAGGCTTTCTTCTTTACTGATTAATCAATACTTCTGGTCTGCCTGTCTCTTACAGATCTGGTATTCAAGAAGTTTACAATAGTGTCTATCTTTACTTTAATTTTCATCATAACAATGACAAGTCAAATTAGTGAAGATTTAAGTTACCACTGATTTTCAGACAAATGATTTCAACTTAATTTATAAAATTTCTTACTAATTAGAATTCAAATTACTGAGCCTAGATGATTTTGATCCCAAAAATGTAGTTCATTCCAAAAGTTTACATTAGGTTGCAGATTTCTGATTTCTATTTAATCTAAATTAATCATGATACACTGAGATCCACCAGAGCTATTAGAGTGAAGACAATGGTACATTGAAAAATGAGTTCATACTTTCTAAGGGATGAAGGAGAGGATGCTCTCCTTTTCACTGAATTGTTATATTAAACAATCAAACATTTAAGAATATTCAAGCTTTGAGAAAAGAATACTTTCAAAGATAATCACAACATTAATCAGAACTCTACCTTTTAAGAGTGAAAAAGAAATACCATGCAAATTACATTATAAATACTTGAGAATTTTACACAGTTGATTAGATTCTTACTTTGCTATTGAAAAAGAATGGAGATCTACAGGCTTAAAGTTCTGTGGCTGTGAGTATGTGTGTATTTCTGTGTGTGTAGTATATATCTGTATTTTTTAGTTAAATAGGTTATTGCAGTGATTTTCTTAGAATATCATCTGTTCCATTTGAGCAGCCACTGGGGTGAAACCTGAAAGGATTCAGGAGGTGAGGCTTCATCTATCCCCTTAAATCAGAAAAAAATAAGTCTATCTAGATTATGAAAATACTCTAAAATTTGCTTTGTAAGAAATATGCCCTGGACCCCAGAAATAAACCGACATGAATAGTCAACTGATCTTTTTTCATAGAAGCCAACACAGCAAAAATGGAGTAAAGACAGTCTCTTCAACAAATGGGACTGGGTCAATTGGACATTCACATGTAAAAAAATAATAAATCTAGGTATAGACCTTATACCCTTCACAAAAATTACCCTCAAATGGATTACAGGTTTAAATGTAAAATACAAAACTATAAAGCTCCTAGAAGATGACAAAAGAGAGAAATCTAGGTGACTTGAAGATATTTAGAGCAGTGAAAATATTCTGAATTATTCTATAATGGTAGACATATATCATTATACATTTGTGAAAATACACAGAATGCACAACATCAAGGGTGTACTCTAATGTAAACTATGTACCTGGGTTATGATGGTGTGTCAATGCAGGTTCAGGAATTGTAGCATCCCACTCTGGTGAGGAATGTTGATAATGGAAGAGGTTGTATATGTATATGCTCAATTTTGCTGTGAGCCCAGAAGTGGTCTAAAATATAAAGTCTATTACAATGTATATGCCTTACAGAAGAGAAGTCTGGAAAAAAGTAGTTTTTGTAGTTAAACCTCTGCAATGAGGGTCATGCAAATCTAATTGTGTATGCTCTGTTCCATCAAAGTGTTTGTTCACTTCATTAAGGCTACAAAGCCCTTCACACTATACAGACTATGTATTGTTAATTTGCTAAATGCCTTTTGATTTAGAGCTTACAAATCAAAGTTACAGAATGCAAAAACTTCTTGAATAATGTCATAGGATCTTCAGTACTCTAAAGAGATGCCAAAGAAAAAATACAAAATTCTATTATATTCTAATCCTCACATTAATGATGGTGTGGGAGGAGTCAGGCAATGCCTCAAGAAAAAGATAAGAGAGTCAAAGGAAAACTTTAGTCAATTCTGGTGCAAAAAATTTTGTTTGGCGAGGGGGGCATCTGATGGAAGTAACTATCCATAGTAAATAAACAGAAAAAAAGATATACAGGTTCTACAAAAATTGAATGTAGATAAATACCTTGTGGGTAGCCACAGAAGTGATAGAAAAAATGGAATAAAAGTAGAACATGCAAACACAGTAATGCAAATAAAACTGAAAAAATTCTATTCTGGAAGAAGACATATCTTAAAAGATAGAAGAAATTTTCTAGAAAGTAATCATTTATTATCCATTGGAAATTAAAGATATCATGCAATTGACAAAATAAGTTATAAAAGGTCAGGTATAAAGAGTACAGAATGAATTGACATCATTTCATCCTTTTCATTTGATAAAATAAAAAGAAAACTTGCATAGAAAATATAAGGCAACCAAAAAATCAGAAGTTACTTATAACTTACAGTGATAAGGCCTGTAGGAAAATGTGACAGAGCTTACAGAGAGAAAGGATACTATTTAGTGTCAGGAGTTAGCGGAGCAATGTTTATAGAGTATGAAGGAAAATACTGAGAATTCTAAATTGCATACCCAGGAAGCTGTGGTTGGTTGGTTGGTTTATTTATTTATTTATTTATTTATTTATTTATTTATTTATTTATTTATGATTGTATTTATTTATTCATGAGAGACACAGAAAAGCAGAGACACAAGCAGGCTCCAGGCAGGGAGCCCGATGTGGGACTCAATCCTGGGACTCCAGGATCACACCCTGAGCTGAAGGCAGATGCTCAACTGTGCACCCACTCAGGTGTCCCATGTTCTCTATTTATAAAGACATCAGGAATATCTGTGCAGTATGCAGTAAATCAGGAAATATGGTTCTTCATTAATATTATGGGTATTCACAAGATGAATAGAAAGGAATAGTTCATTTATGCAGAGAACAATATTTAAGGGGTTTTTGATACAGTTCCCAACATTCAAAAAATTAGGTAATTAATTTAAGCTAAATACGCTCATTCCAGTTTTCCTCCCAGTAAAATCCCAAAAGTAGGAATGGGACCTCCAAGAACCCTGGAGGAAAAGTATGCTAATGGCTTCTATGAAAAGTGTCTCCACACCTAAGAGAGAATCAAGAAACAAACTTCCTCTTCTTCACTTAGCTATTTTCTTCTTCTTCTTCTTCTTCTTTTTTTTTTTTTTTTGTTTAGTGTCTTGGATGTGGCATCTATAGTTTCTCCAACTACCTGCTCTCAGTCTTGAGGTTAAAAGAAACACTAGTTTTGATAACATTACTGAGACTGATGTTTATTGCAATGTTCTTGGATCCTGCCTCATCTGTAGGTTTCTAATTATGAAAGACATATTTCCTAAATCTTTAAGGCAATTTAAGTGAGATTTTTCAAAATTTCACTTCCAAGATCATCCTACCTGGTATCTTATGGTCTGAAAGGACTGATAGAGATAAAGACATTCAGTCTGATAAAGGCTTAACTAAATTATGATGATTGTACTGAGAAAGGGATAATATAGTTTATTTTCTGAAAATTTAATTAATGTAAAAGATAATAAGTGCTATTGGCTATTTTCAGTGATTACGATAAAAATCCCTGAATATTTTAGTTACATTAAGTATGAGGAAAGAGAGGTTGAAGAAAGTGTTCATTAATTTATCAACTTTAGCACCTTCTACATCAGGGAATCAGATGATTTTCCCTACCTGAAATTAGTAAAATAGGAAAGGTGGATATAAGTTATGATTTAAGTTCGGAAAAAAAAACATATTCCTGAGAGAATAAAAACAGTTTCTAACTTCTATGAGACAACAAACAGACCACATAGCAAAAAGCAGGACACACACACACAAAAAGGAAAGAAAATAAGGAAGTATCAACAAAATATCTGATAAGGTGATGGAAATAAGACTGAACAAATGCTCTATGAAAGGCAGATGACTCTGACGTGCCAGCATCTTGCATGGTCTTGGGCAAAACACTTAACCTATTGAGCCACAGTTTACTATTGTTCCTTATTTTACAAATGGGAATGATAGTAACATTGTCTGCCTTACTTTCTGGTGGGCACTAAATGAGTTAAGGCATATTCTGTTGATGGCAGCACATGGCACACAGGTAAGCATTAGAAAAAAAGTTAGTTTTATTGTTGTGGTATGGTTATTCACAAAAATAAAATAATGATTATGGTTTGTTCTTGGATGACAAGCCTCAGTATTATAAAGCTGCCCATTTTCACTAAACACTTTATTCAATATCATTACAATTGAAATCTTAGAATACTATTTTTTATACTTAATAAGTCTTAGATCTATTTCTGGTCTCTATACATCTGTGTCAGATTATTATTTTTTTAAGATTTTATTTGTTCATGAGAGAAACAGAGAGAGAGGCAGAGACATAAACAGAGGGAGAAACAGTCTCCATGAAGAGAGCCTGATGTGGGACTTGATCTGGGGACTCCAGGACCATGCCTTGAGCCGAAGGCAGATGCTCAACCAATGAGACACCCAAGCGTCCCAAATGTGTCAGACTGTCTTAATTATTATAGTAACTCTACCCTGTGAAAGGAAAGAAAGCACTAAATACCAACAGACTAAATGTAGATTTTTTTTTTTTCAACAGAAGCAGTTGGGTCACTAGTTCGTCATTTGAAAAAGAATTCTCTTACCTAGATTACAGCAATACCTCCTAACCTGTCTCCCTACTTCCACCTCACTGGCTTTTGGCTTATTCCTAACGGAGGCAGATCCATCTCTCTTTTGTCAAAACTCTCCACTGTCATCCTGTCTCATTCAGAGTACACACCCTATAGAATTCTATGATTTGGTCCCTTTTTCTTCTGTGCATTATCCTGTCCTCGATAATCAGCTCCTGCTCACTGGTGTCCTGGCTGTACCTCAAACATGTTAGGCCAAACATCAGAGCCCTTACACTTATTCTGTTTGCATGAAAAAGCTTCTCTCAAAATCCAAAGCAGCTGTACCCACACCTCTTTCAGGTTTTGTACACTCATGCTGAGTGTGTTAAAGGAAAAACCCTCCTAAATAATTGTTGCTTGTCTCAGCAATGCATATTAATTTGAAAAGTAAAATAAATTTAAGAAAATGTGTTTAGCTTAGTCTTAGGTAGAATATTTACTTGAAATGGGAAGTTGGTTTAGACTATTTTAGGGGCATTGATTTGGCAGCCTAATTAACTTAGGAGAGTATTTTCTCTTATTTTCCTGAGATTTTTTTGAAGCATTACTGGTAATATATTAGATGTTTGCATGTAAGACTGACATCTCTAGTTTTTCTGTGGCCTTGACATATAGAGATAAGTAAATCAACTGAAACAAAAGCCTAACTTAATAATGATGATATTTACATTTACAAGTGGATGATATATTTTTTTTTCCTGAAAGAATGTCATACAATTTAAATACCTATAAACAAGTACATTTATGCTTCCATATATATTGCAAAATGATCACCACAGTTAGTCTTATCACCATCCACTACCACAGAAAGGTACAAAAAAGTTTTTCTTCTTGTGATGAGAACATTTAAGATTTAATTTCTTAGCAACTTTTGATTTTGCAATAAAATATTGACTACATCATCATGTTCTATTTCTTAATTATTTATTTATTTTATAACCTGAAGTTTGTATTTTGCCCAGTCCCCATCCCCACTGAGCCAGGAGCCCAACAGTAAGCTTGATCCCAGGACCCTGAGATCATGACCTGAGCCAAAGACAGATGCATAACCGACTGAGCCACCCAGGTGCCCCACAGAGGTTGTTTCTATATCTTGGCTATTGTATATGATGCTGTAATGAACACGAGAAAGCATAGTATTTCCATTTTCTTCAGAAAAATACCCATAATGGAATTGCTGGTAATTCTATTTTTAATTTTTTGAAGAATCTCCGTACTACTTTTAAAGATATTTATTTGAGAGAGACAGAGACAGAGAGTGAGGGAGAGAAAGAGAGAGAGAGAGAGAGAAGATGGGGAGACAAGAGGGACAGGGACAAGCAGACTCTGTGCTGAGCTCAGAGCCTGACATGGGGCTCAGTCTCACAACCCTGATATCATGACCTGAGCTGAAATCAAGAGTTGGATGCTTAACCGACTGAGCCACCCAGGTGTCCCCTCTATACTATTTTTAATGGTAGCTGCACAAATTTACATTCCCAGCAAAAATGTAGAGTGTTTCTTTTTCTCCACACCCTTGCCAACACTTGTTATTTCTTGTCCTTTTAATAACAGACATTCTAACAGGTTTGAGGTGGTATCGCATTGTAGCTTTGATTTGCATTTCCCCTGATGATCTATAATATTGAGCATTTTTTCATGTGTCTGGTGATCATCTGTACATCTTCTATGGAAAAATGTCTATTAAGAGCCAATGTCCATTTTTAATTGGATTTTTTTATTGTTGTGAGCTATACGAGTTCTTTATATGTTTTGGATATTCATCTCCAAGGAGATTTAAGATTTGTAAATACCATTCAGTAGGTTTCCTTTTTACTTTATTGGCAATTTCCTCCACTGTGCAAAAGCTTCTTAGTTTAATAGAGTCCCATTTGATTATTTTTGCTTTTGTTTCCATTGCCTTTGAAGTAATATCTAAGAAATGCTTTAATAGCAATGATTTAAAAATTTGTATAGCAATGCAAGCAGCTGATAGTTTTGCTACTGTTTATAATTTTGGCATGATAAAGACTAAGTTTTCCATTAATTTTGTTTTGTGGGTGTATGACTTTTGCTCATTTCTGACAGTGAAATTTTAGTTCCTCAGACCCACTGTTTATCATATTGACAAAATACAGAGAATGATACAAAGAATTGCATGACTACAGGTATAAAGAAAGTCAAAATTGTAAAATGAATATACATTTTTTCTCAGCTGTTTTCTTTTAAGCTTATGTGTAGAAGAGAATATGGATAGTTCACTACTATATATGAAATTCCTTAGGGTCCTTTCAGTGGTTTCAGGGGAAATTTTAATGGAAAGAGTAGTTTTCAGCTAAAATGTTAGCATATCCAAAAATACAATATTTTTTATAAAATATATTGGAAATGGAGGAGATTTTATTAACAGATTCGCTGTCCTTTTAGCACCATCTCTGCTTTAACTTTTAGTACAATTAGCCAGCTGCATGCCATCTTCACAGGGGCCTGATTGGACAACTAATGCTTTGATATACCTGCTGCTAATACCACAGTGTAGATAAAACTAGTTGATTGTAAATCCAGAAGTTCTAGCCAGAAAGCCTTCACAAAGGTTTTGTTTTACTGGCTTGAGATCTTGGCCTTTTTCTGATGTTTCAGCTTCACAGAAGCTGATAACTTGTACATATCCAAAGCAAAAATTCAGAAGCCAAACAGGAAATCTCTATCAAATGTGGTATAAGCAGTGCAGTTCAGTGGGAACATGGGCAAGGTAAAGCATTGTCATTTCCTGCAGGATCCGAAAAGTTGGCTTGCATGAATCCAATGAATTTATCAGTTCATTTGATTTTGTTTTCTGTTATTATTGTTTTATTGTTTTGTTTTTTGAGCACCTACTAATTGCCATAAGGACATAGCGGTTAACAAAACTAAGAAGGCTCTGCCCTCTAGTGGAAAGACGTACAATAAACAAGCAAAATGATGAATGCAAATTATGTTAAGTGCTGACTTTTTGATGAAGGTTCCAGGCTAGAATCTTTCAAGATCACATTCTGGAAAAACAAGGCTTTCTCTCTTTATTTATTTCTTAAGAGACTCGAGTATTAATAAATGTTCTTTAAATGCTAAATCCAGAACACATTGTTGGCTATTCAGTGTCCTGCATAGCTATCACTTAAAAAAAAAAAAAAAAGAGTTAAACAAATAGGTTGAGAGTCAAATATAGAATAACTAGAAATTTTATTTCTTTCAAAATACCAAGAAGTTTTTGAAGCTTACCCTTTAATGTAAGCTGGTACTAAATAAATAGTTAAATAGATTAAACCAATGAATCAATTTAGAAAACATGTAATAGTGTTTGCTACCATCTCAGAAAGAATAAATTAACAAATTCCAGTTAGGCTTATGTCTTTAAATTTTACATGATGAAGGGATTTTTTTGTATCTAAAATGAATACTTGAACAAACTCTATATTTTACTGAAGCAGTTGTGTACTTAGAGCATTCATCATTTTAATAGCACATTTAAAAGGAAAATAATTTGAACACTGAGTTCAAAGTGTTTATGATTTGTGTTTAGA
Source organism: Vulpes vulpes (assembly GCF_048418805.1). Lineage (NCBI taxonomy): Eukaryota > Metazoa > Chordata > Mammalia > Carnivora > Canidae > Vulpes > Vulpes vulpes. Next base: position 46,675,955 of record NC_132783.1, on the reverse strand, counting down.
TAAAGTAATAATTAGCTCTACCTGAGGGATATACCTATACACAATGTAATGAATTACTTCTATCCAATATTCCCCAGGTGTCAATACCAATGAATGCACATACTCTCTTTTAACAAATTGAAAAATATCCCTATAACAACACTGTCCAACTTTGAATTTGCATAAAAATTATTCTTGTTTGATTAAAGCTATATAAAAAATTATATATGAAGCATAGATATTGGATGTGACCACTAATGGCATTCTCCCATTATTTGGTTTAAATTTATATTCCCAAAAATAATTTATAATGTTTATATTTTTATTTTGAAAAATGTAAAGAATGTTATAGAACAAGAAATGTATAGAATTTGAGATTCATAAAGACAGAAAATTTAAACAACTATGCTTCTAACTTGCTTATATGAAAATGTGAATGATTTTACTTTCAAAGAAATAGTATGTTTTATAGGTATATTTTTTATTTTGCTTTGGATGCTGTTTACCAGTTAGCGTCTGTACCATGTGTTAGAAGAAATGCATAGCATGACTTGGACAATAAGTGGCAAGTAGAAGTCTACTAGATTTAATTATTCATTGTTTGGACCTTCTTGGAGAGCTCAACTGCTTAAACAACTAAATAGGAGAAATAGACATGAAATGGTAGAATGATTTTTATACTTTTTTTTCTCACCCAGAAAAGGAGAAAACAAAATTATCTCATTTTCAGTCCACTGCTCATACATCTTAAGGCTTGGAGCTAGGGACAAGGATTGAGAGAGACTCCAACAAAAAGAAATTCATTTGAGCTTTGGGGTATAAGTGGTCAGTTTGGAAGGAAGAAAGAAATGAGATTCTCCTAGACATTCTTTCTGATGTAACCATCTAGGACTCTTTGCAGTTCCTAAGCTAACATCCAAGTCGTACTGCTCCCTTCTACTTTCTGATGCCAGGGATTTATTCATCTGTTTTCCTTTCAGCTGTAATCACCCACAGCTTCCTTCTTTATTTCCTTCCTTCCTTCCTTCCTTCCTTCCTTCCTTCCTTCCTTCCTCCCTTCTGCTTTATTTTTAAGTAGTCTCAACACCCAGTGTGGGGCTTGACCTTACAACCCCAAGATCAAGATTCACATACTACTGACTGATCCAGCCAGGTACCCCTCATCTGCAGCTTTAACTGTGATTCTTTTGCTCTGGCTTACTGGGGAAGAAAATGAAATTTGAACCAAGTCTCCTACTCCCAAAGTTCACAGTTTTTGTTGAGGTCATCACATGCAATACACTCTCTTACATGGTCCAAACTTAACAAACAAAAAGCTATATTGTTCAGAAATGTTAACAATCATTGAATCTTGCTTTTTATTAAAGAAGAAGTTGGCTCTACAGACAAGGGCAAAGCAAGGCATGGAAATGGGAGAGGCCTAATGGAAAGTCAATGAGTTTGTAGACCACAACCCCAGTTTTGTCTGAGAATGTGAAAGAATAGGTTTAAAGATGTTAGAGGACAGCCTGGGTGGCTCAGTGGTTTAGCGCCGCCTTCAGCCCAGGGTGTGAGCCTGGAGACTCGGATCCAGTCCTGCATCAGGCTCCCTGCATGGAACCTGCTTCTCCCTCTGTCTGTGTCTCGGCCTCTCTCTCTCTCTCTCTCTCTCTCTCTCTCTCTCTCTCTCTCTCTCCCCCCCCTCTCTGAGTCTCTCATGAATAAATAAATAAAATCTTAAAAAAAAAAAAAGAAAAAAGATGTTAGAAACCCACTGGTTGCAGGCAGCCCCAGTGGATCAGTGGTTTAGCGCCACCTTCAGCCCAGGGTGTGATCCTGGAGACTTGAGATCAAGTCCCGCGTCGGGCTCCCTGCATGGAGCCTGCTGTGTGGCCCTCTGCCTGTGTCTCTGCCTCTTGCTCGCTCTCTCTCTCTGTGTCTCATGAATAAATAAATAAAATCTTAAAAAAAAAAAAAGAAATCCACTAGTTGCAAACTATTTGTAAAATTTTCTCAACACCTAGTAGAGTTAATAATTTCCTTATATTTAAAGGTTAAGGTTGATTGAAACACTTTTTTGTTATTATAGAGCAATAACAGTACTTAAAATAAATTCAGAAAACTTTAGATATTTTCATAAGATAGATAGATTCTTAGTTGTGAGTTATTAGTTCAGAAGTTTTGGTTTGTTTATGTCATTTGATGGATATATGCATCCAAGATATTTTCCAAAAAATATCACATATTACACAAGCAAGCTTTTAACATATTCAATTTACAGCATTCTCGGCATAATGATTGTTTTAAAGTAGAAACATTTCCATTAACTTGGTAAGGAAAATTAGCTAAGAGTTCTCCACCCTTAGCACATACACACACTTAAAATTCTGGAATAAATTTAAAGAAATGTGTGGAGTGTTATTTCATAGTTTTAAAGCAAAATTTTAAAAATAATGATAATAACTTTGATTTTCTAAATAAAACATGGTCTAAGTTTAATGAACTTGGTCTTTAATGAACATGGTCTTTAATTTGGAAAGAGTAGCTGTCTATGCTTGGTTTCCTTAGCTTTCTATTTCCAGTGTTTCCTAGGTTAAATAGTGTTGTTGTTGTTGTTTTTCTTTTTAAGATTTTACTTATTTATTCATGAGAGACACACACACACACACAGATAGAGAGAGAGAGAGAGGCAGAGACACAAGCAGAGGGAGAAGCAGGCCCCATGCAGGAAGGCCAACGTGGGACTTGATCCGGGGTCTCCAAGATCATGCCCTGGGCTGAAGGTGGCGCTAAACCGCTGGGCCACCCAGCCTGCCCATAAATAATGGATTCTTAAACAGAAAAGCACGCCATCAATGCTGCAGTAGCCACTTAATATATTCCTAAATACTCAACTATATAAACAATGTCAAAAAAAAACATTGTAATTCTTTTGTAAGTTATTTTGAGAGTTCTGTGTGTGTATGTGTGTGTTTGTGTGTTTAATTTTAATTGGGGTCTTATATAATCTAATTGGGGTGTGACACCTTTTTTTGTGTGTGTGTAATATTCTATTGGTTAGAAGCAAGTGCCGGCTTTTATCACGCTCAAAAGAGAGCATATTATAAAAGAGCCTGCATGATTGATTTAAGGTCATCTCAGCATTTTGACTACCGTACTAGACAATATGACCGGATTTAACTGCCCTGGGATTTATCAAGCTAACTGTTGAGTACTCCCCTATGCCTGAGTCCTGAGCTGATTCTCTTAACCATTCTCCTACAACTGTCTTACCAGAACTAAGGATCTGGTCAGCATACGTAAAATGACTTTCTAAATATCATTAGTTGACTATTTTTTTCATAAACTAGTCTTTTTAATAAGAAAAATAATTTCCAAACTATATGGAGTATTTTCTAATTTATAAAGCATTTTTATATATCATTATTTTACTTCAAGAATTCAGTAAAGTTTTAGTGGTATCAGTTCATAAATAAAGATACTTTTGCTCAGAAGCTAAGCAGTCATCTGCCCAATTTAGTATAGCTTTTCTAAAAAAGATTTTATTTATTATTCATTTATTTATTCATGGACACAAAGATAGAGAGAAAGAGAGAGAGAGAGAGAGAGAGAGGCAGAGACACAGGCAGAGGAATAAGCAGGCTCCCCACAGGAAGACCGATGTGGAACAGATCCCAGGATCCCAGGATCACGCCCTGAGCTGAGGCTGATGCTCAACCAGTGAGCCACCCATACATCCAGATCTAGTATAGCTTTAACTGAAGCCTTATGATTTTGACATGATGATTTTTGGATTATTCTCAAATTAGAATGACCAGACAGTGGCTTCCATGAGTTCTTCATTGGTTCGGGTCATCAGTTCAATTATTGCTCAGTTTGATTTGATTTGCCAAGTGCAAAAAGCAAAATAAAACTACTTCTTTGACTTGTTAGAACTGTGAAAGTTTACACCCATGCACCTGACTTTTTAAAAAAAGGAGGATTTGAAGAAAAGTATAAAATAAAGATTATATGGTTTATTAGAAAAAGTAGCAGCTGAACATAAACCACAAGTCAAGATATAAAAGTTAAATAGATAAGAAAACTATGCTAGAAACAAATGTCAGCAATAAAGAGGGAGAAGGAAAAAGTTTTACTTAAATTTAGAAGAAAAATTGCTGACTTCACTTCAAGATGATATCAACTTGAAATTTGCTGGCTGTGAATTATAAATACTAGAAGCCACATTTTTAAAGTTATAAATTATGCGAAGAAATGCTCCATTCCTTGCCTGAAGGTCTAAGACTATTGTTAGCTCACATTTATCCTTCACCACTACATTTTTAAAAACCTTCATTTTAAAAAAGTGCATTTAATTACAAAGGATGAATTATTTTATGATGAAATATATCATTTAGACTGAGTTATACTCTAGTATCAAGAAAACATCTTTATGATCTAATAATTATCATAATGGAAAATGTATAATTTACCTTATTCCTTACATGGAAAGTATGACTAGTCATAGGAAAAAAGTTGAGAAATTAGAGGCAAGTAAAAATGAATAGAGCTTTTAATAAATTATAATTATGAAACACACCTGAGTATCCATTCCTTTATTAAAGTTGTCATTAGAATAAAGAGAACTATACACTTAACTAATGTTGAGCATTAAACAGGATTTCAACATTAAATATCCCACCATGCAGTAACATCCTTTTTTTGAATTTCACAAAGCAAAGATGTAATTTTGTTCATTAAATAAATAATTGAAATAAGAAATTGTGGAAGATGCCAAGCCTTATAACATTATTATTATTATTTTTTTAGATTTTTATTTGTTTATTCATGAGAGACACAGAGAGACGGGCAGACACAGGCAGAGGGAGAAGCAGGCTCCGTGCAGGGAGCCTGATGTGGGACTTGATCCTGGAACTTCAGGATCACGCCTCCGGCCGAAGGCAATCACTGAGCCACCCAGGGATCCCAGCCTTATAACTTTAAATCCAAGAAATCATAAGTGAATGTCATCTAAGATTCTATTTAATCTGTGATTCATTTTTCTACAATGCACAACAAGTGGATGCAGTTGATAGATTTAACAAACAAATCGTGCTATGTTCTATTTTGCTGTAATAGGAAGATACTGATCCCTGTGAAAAAGATAGGATGAATTACACCGTTTTCTTACAGCTATTAACAATTTCCCAAATATTTTCTCAATTTATGAATATTCCACCCATTTGAGAAAAGTTTTACCAAGCCATCTCCAGAGATTAGATATTATCAAAAGTAACTGGCAATAGTAAAGTCTAAATGACAAGCCTAGGGGACAACTGAGCCACTTTCCCTTTAAAAACTTTTCTGAAAGTCCACCTCATTGACACCTACATTCTTTTTACTGCTGAGAAGTGTATCACATTGTGCTCTTATCTGAAAGGAAGGCAATCATGGTAAATATTTTAACAGGGCACACTGGCAACTGTTCCCATCCCCCACCGAAAAAAAGTAGTTTTTATTTGCAAAGTAGAAAAAAAATGAATATTGGGTGAGTGACTAACAATGTCTGCCACTCCTATGGATGTGCACATATGTTTCATGGGACTGTATGACTGGAGATAAATGGGCAAAGACATACAGCAATCTGCTCAGATTGATTATACCACAGAGGTGGGAATGGAGGTTAGAAGACATTGTTAACTTTTACACCATTTGTGTACTCTTTCACTTATTGCAATGAGAACACATGATCTTTTTATTTCAAATGAAACGAAAAGGAATAAATGAAAACAATTGGATGAAAACATCACAAAAACACCCTGAAAAACAATAGCTAATTTACTTTAAGTTGCAGTAAGCCCTACAGTAGAATAACCTATTAAATTTCATATTCTATTAAAAATGTTATACTGGTCATAATCACCAGACTAAAGATAGATATAATAAACTGGGGAAATTTCTTGGGGACTGGATAAGGAGCAGAAGGGAGAAATGAGAAATACTAATTTCATTTAATATGCTGGCAAACATTAAAAAATGCAGATGTAGATATACAATTTACTATATAAATAATGAAGACTACATTGATAACATTCAGGAAAATGGGTATGAAGGAGGAAACCGAGGTCCAAAAGGATAAGTCATATTTGGAGATGGTGAGTGGTTCAGCTGACAACATGTAGTGAAGGCATGGGAGGTAGCCCCAGAAAAGTAGGTGGCAGCTCATTATGGAAGAATGTTGAATGACACAGGTACAAGAGTTTAAATTGATCTCGTAGTTAGCAGAGATTTATGTCAAAATTGAGACAGGGCTGGAATAATGAAAGTCCAATTTTAAAGAAAACAACTGGAGAAAAGGTACAAGAACAGGAAGCAGATAGTGAGGTGATGATTTAGTCTTATTGTGGTACAAATAATGGCTGAATATTTAGGGTGATGCTGCTGCATTTATTGACATGCTTTCTTTGAAAGTGATATTTACATTTTATTTTATTATTATTATTTTTTAAATGGTACTTTTAACACAGGAATTGTGATGGACAGAATTTCAGAAGACTAAAAAATCTTGGTTTCCTATGAAAGCTGCAACTATCTCAGTATGGTGAATGCAGAGTGGAGAAGGGAAAAAGACCACACTCATGTAGAACACACCTACTATAGTCATAGTAGCAAGATCCTGTTGTTGTGCATAAGACTGAGGATTGCATTTTATGGGCAAAAAGAAGCCAATGAAATTCCTTAAGAGAAGGCTTAATAAAAGTTGCTCTAAAACCATGCAAATAATGAGGATATAAGAAGTACACATAGACCAATGGAGCAATTCTCCTGAATCCCAGAGGAAGATGGTCAGAGTCTGAACTAAACAGGTGACAGTAGTACTAGAGAGAAGGCAGATATAACTTGTATCAAGCAAGCAAAATCAAGAGACTCTTCTTGTTATCGAGATTGAAAAATTACTAGTGTCATTCACTTCATTGGATAGAGAAAATGTGTATTAATAGTGAGTTTTACTTGATTTAAAACAGCCACTTTTTTTCCAGTTTTGTAAACTACATTTAGGTGTCATGAAACAAATGTGTGAAGAAATCTGAATTATAAGTAATGAACATATTGGATAACACATTTCACCATAAACACATTGTACTTAAGAACATCATTTCACACCATAAAACTGATCAATATGCTTATTCAAGTTAAAACTTTAACTCAAAAAGTATCTCTAAACTTTCTGAATAATGCATTATTTATGTGACTCTATTGTAAGGACGCATGTGGGGGTGCATATGTTGGCATTTAATATTTTATTTGACCACATGTTTAAAAGTTAAGTATAATATTAACACCTTAGGATTTTTAAAACACCATTAAGTCATAACCAAGTCAGTCTTGGCTATCTTGTGGTCATAGCCAACTGTGAATCTCAATGGCTTTAAACACCTGAAAAAAAAGTAAAGGTATATTCTAAGGCTATAAATTCATCCCAGATTTTCCTCATATGAGACTCAGATAAATGGAACTCTCTTTATCTGGAATATACCTGGTCACTATGGCAGAGGAAGGCAATATACTACGCATCGTCTCTTAATGGCCTCTACTTGAAAGTTACATGTATTCTTTGCAGTATATTACATTTGAAAAAGCAAGAAGTGAGAACACTTTTAACTTCCATATAGGGATATATAATCTTACTGTGTGCCCAGGAAAAACTGGAGTTAAAGGTCAGCCAAACTAATAGATAACACTGTAATACATTCATTTCCCTCTCAATTAGAAGATATTTTGATAAGCAAAAGAAGAAAAGAAAATCCAAGTGGAATAAAGTTTCCATCTATGTACTTAACATTAGCACACTTGGGGTAAGTACACTCGATAACTGAGATTTGCCTTGGCTTTATAGAAATTTTAGTTAAGGTAGAAATATGAAAAGAATAGAACTTATATCTCATATCAAAGGTATTTCAAAAACACAGACTTTAGTCCTAGTTGCTAATGAGCTCTCACACAAGCCAAGCCATTTGTATGTTCTATATAATGGACCAGCATATATCACATTTTAATATCTTTATATTGTAAGGAGAAAACTTTTCCCCCAAAACTAAATTTAAAACAGAATCTGAACAAAGATCATTTTTAAAGGTCTTATTTATTTATTCATGAGAGACAGAGAGAGAGAGAGAGAGAGAAAGAGAGAGGTAGAGACACAGGCAGATGGAGAAGCAGGCTCCCTGTAGGGAGCCTGAGGTGGGACTCCATCCCGGGTATCCAGGATCTGGCTCTGGGCTGAAGGCGGTGCTAAACCGCTGAGCCACGTGGGCTGCCCTGAACAAAGATTTTTATATAGTACTATCTGAAGTAGTTATTTTTGAAGATTTAGTTACTATGCTTTCATGAATGTCTAGAATTAGAATGATTGGTGAGAAACAAAACTTTACATAATGTGGTACAGCATACCAAAAGGCATCTGCCTAAGTTTATTTTATTCAGGCCACGAGTAAAGAAAATTACAAAGAAAATAAAAACATGCATTATCTTTTCCTTTCAGCTAATGTGTATCCTCTTCCAAAAGACAGATGCAGTTGTTAGTGTCAAGACATTTAAAGCCTCAAATATTATTTATGTAATGATATTAATAATAGCAACCATATACTGAGTACTTTCTGGCTATCAGGCATGATATAATAGGTATTTTACATTTGCATGTTCTTTAATGTGTATAGAACATCCCAGAGTTAAATGTCACACTTCAGGTTTTTATAATAGCTTGTATACATATATACACGCACATGCACATATACATTCATCATTCAAAATATGCAATTCAGCATTTTTCAGTGTTTAAACAAAATTGTGCAATCATCATCACCAATTTTAAGTCATTATCATCACACCCAAAAGAAACCCCATACCTATTATATGAATAATATGCTCCATCTTATGGCTATAACAATTTGTTTATACATTTATCTGCGATGGACATTTGGACTGGTTTCACTTTTCAGCTTTGATGTTGCTGATATGAGCATTTGTGTTTAAATTTTTGTGTCAACATATGTTCCTCATATACACCTACAAATGGAATTCCTAGAAGATTTGGTAACACTGTATTTAACTTTTTGAGGAATGAACACTCTCTTATGTTGGCAACACCAATTTAGATTCCCATTAGTAATGTCTGAGTGTAATCTCCTCAGTACTTGTTAATGTCTGTCCTCCTGATTATATCCATCCTAGTAGGAATGAATCATTATCTCATTTTCATTTGCATTGCATTTCAGAAATTAACATATTTTATATGCTTATTGGCCTTTTATATGTTTTATTTGAGAAAAGTCTATTCAACTTCTCTATTATTTAAATTGAGTTTTCTTTTTATTATTGAGTTATAAGTGTTTTTTTTTTTACTTATTTTGGATACAGGTTCTGCATTACATTTGTAGTTTGCAAAAAATTCTTTATTTGTAGGTTGTATTTTTGTTTATTGATGGTATTCCTTGAAACACTAATTTTTCTTTTTCTTTTTTAATTACTTTTTTAATTTATTTTTTATTGGAGTTCAATTTGCCAACATATAGCATAACACCCAGTGCTCATCCCATCAAGTGCCCTCCTCAGTGCCCATCACCAGTCACCCCCACCCCCCACACACCTCCCTTTCCACCACCCCTTGTTCGTTTCCCAGAGTTAGGAGTCTCTCATATTCTGTCTCCCTCTATGATATTTCCCACTCATTTCTTTTTCCTTTCCCCTTTATTCCCTTTCACTATTTTTTATATTCCCCATATGAATGAGACCATATAATGATTGTCCTTCTCTGATTGACTTATTTCACTCAGCATAATACCCTCCAGTTCCATCCACGTCGAAGCAAATGGTGGGTATTTGTCATTTCTAATGGCTGAGGAATATTCCATTGTATACATAGGACACATCTTCTTTATCCATTCATCTTTAGATGGACACCAAGGCTCCTTCCACAGTTTGGCAATTGAAACACTAATTTTTCATTTAACAAAGTTCAGTTTATTTATTTATTTCTTCTTTTTTGCTTATGTTTTTGCTGGCATATCTAAGAAATCAATGCCTAATCCAGAGAAAAGAAATTTGCTCCTATGTTCCTTCCAAGGGTATTTTAGTTTTAGCTTTTACATTGAAATCTATGAATACTTTGTGGTAGAATTTTGTATATGGCTGAGTTAGGGGTCCAAGCTGTTCTCTTGTATGTGGATATACAGTTGTCCTGGCACAGTTGTGGAAATTACCATTCTTCCAGGGTGTCTGGCTAGCTCAGGCAGTAGAGCATGTGACCCTTGGTCTCAGGGTTGTGAGTCCAAGCCCCACACTAAAGGCAGAATTCACCTAAAAAAAAAAAAAAAGACTATTCTTTCCCCATTTAATTGTCATGGCACCCTTCATAGGTCACATTCCACTTTTACATAGGAGCAAATGGGGACTAAGAGAATAAGTATAATGTCAAAAATTATATATATATATATATCATATTATATACTTTCATTATAAAGTATATATATATTCTTTTACTTCAGAGGTGACTAATTCCTTCAAAATATCTAGAAGTCATTTAACTCAGGAACATATTTGTATATATTGGAGGAACTAATTTAAGGTGCATGGTTCCAGGATCCTTAAACTCAAATGTCGAGAATAAGAAAATTACAAATTATCATACTTCTTAGTAGAAAGCCAAGCTCTTGAGATAAAACTCTAGGAAAATTTGTTAAAAAATAAAAATTTAAATATATTTTACTGAAGTTTGAAAAGGTATTTAAATGAAAACTAACAAAAATAATGATTTCTGTTTGTGGTATGAAGGGTAAGGGATAGAAGAAAAAAGTTACTGATATAATATAAATGATATTAATGTTTTCTATTTTAAATGCTCCTACTCCATTTATTTGGAACATGACAAGAATGGTATTTAGAAAGCAGGTTTATGTTTTATATGGTCCATTGACTTCTCAACCCTACAGTTAAGTTTTGTGGGGTTTTTTTGTTTGTTTTTGTTTTGTCTTTACAGTTAAGTTTAAAGTTGTACTCTCCCACACCACCTTGTCCGCATTCTCTCTCATTCTTCTTTCTCTCCCTCAGTCTTAGGTCAGCTCTCTATCCTCACTTTGAACCTCACACTCCCAGGTGTAAATTTACAATAATATTCCTCACCCAACATTGTTGTGAATATCAATGTGATTAATAGAAATGAAAATGATTTGAAAACTGTGTATAGCTACCCAAATGGAATTTTTATGACATCGATGACTATCTGAAAGTATCTGGTCCACGTATTTCTGAATTATATTTTTTTCTACCTTGTTTGTCTGGTTCACTTCTATCTAATTGCTTTTAACAGTTACTTGTACCAAGTAGAAATTCGACAAATGAGAAAATTCTATGGGTAATATTTCTCTTGTTGCTGTTGGAGTTGTTATTATTACTAGATAAAAACATACAAATGATCAGTTATGCACAGACTTTTGAGTCAATTGTGTTATCATACATTTCAATGTCAGCATATTGACATTTTATACATTACAAAATGAAAAATAAATGGAGGAAAATTAAGATTTTTATGTATGCTCTTAATGAAGTAGCTCCTAATGAACCCAAGTACCAAAAAGTATGCTCATGATAGATATATTCATAATTTGAATGTTTGATTATGTTCATTAAATCATTTGGTGGAAAGCTCTGTTACCATTCTTGTTTTCATCATTGATTTCAGGAGCAATAAATCAACTTAACAATACTCATTTTTACCCACTTGGAGGTCTACACTAGCTCCTGAATCAGCAGGTGACCCATTAATTTAAGAGACTCATTAAACATAATCAATATGACTTCAGTGCTTTTACTAGCTCTAGAATTTTAATATTCAATGTATCTGAAAGAATCAAGATTATGAATTTCATTTAACCCATATTTACTGGTAGATTATACATTTTATCTTAAGGTAAGGACAGATTTTAATACACTCATTTAAACTATATTAAAGGTATCATTCTTAACTTGATTTCACAATTTATTTAGCAGTTTACATTTACATTATGCAACCCTATGGTTATAGGGTATGGAAAATAATAGCTATTAATTTTATAATTTAAAGATATTTTCTAATATAAAATCCAATAAGTCACAAAGATAATAAATGGTGAATAATGAAAATAATTTCTCCTAACTCTTCTAAAAACTAAAATATGTCAAAACAATAAAAGAAAATCCTTGAGTTTTCAGCATTAACATCAACTAAATACATTAAATGAAATAAAATTCATATATAAAAGCTAACATAAAATGTTAACACTAAAAAAGAGAGCCTTAAGAAAAAATCAGAATAATGGCTAATGTAACAGTTTAAATGAACTGACAGAAAAAGCTACAGGTAGTAGCTTCATTACCCCATGCTTTAGAAATATTTAAGTCATTTTAGGCTTTAAGGATAGTATGATAAAATTTCTGAGGAAGGGTATGGATCTTTAAGCTACCAATTAAAAAACAATTACCACAAAGAATAATATTCAGAGTGGCTCCAGCGTTAACACTCTCCCTGTCTAACAGGGTGGAGTGAAAAATTTAATGTCTGATAAAGAGACCTGGTTCTGTCCTGGTCCTTCTGCAATTTCAAATTGTGTCACCTTAGTTTTTTATCATATGCTGATTTTTGTCTGAGACTCATTCTTTACCAAGTTTAGCAGTCATTTTTCTCATACAAGGAAATTTATGCACATTTTTTACATAAAATTTGACTTAAATCCCAAATGCCTGAGTTTGCAATTGCATCAGACATTAGGAGTTTTCATCAACTGGGGAATAATAAGAAGAAAGGAAGAAAACCTTACTTTTTGTGCTACTTGAAATAATCCCTTTGTGCAGAAATAAGTGATGCTGTATATTTAGTGTGTAGCTCCAGCAAATCGGGTTACCTTTGAAATTTATGTTAGTTGCAGTACTAAAACCATGGCACTCTGTGAAGACATCATAGCTGAAAATACTGGTACTTTTTCATACTGGCTTACTCCTTTCAACGTATTTTTCTTTATATAATTTCTTTATATAATTAATTATAATTAATTTTATAATATGGTATTATATTATAAAATATGGTATCCAATTTACTCACATTATTTTAATATTTACTGTACATTATCAGTAGTTGTTTCTACCGTGTTAGGTGCTGGCATTTGATTATGTTAGCATTATAAGATGTATGTAAACTTTCATGTTTTGGACTACTTCAAATGACAATTGAATTATCACTTTGTTAGAGGTTAATTAGAACTGAATTCCAAAACCACCTGGAACTCTTGCAATTTTAAGTAGTTGGTCTTTAATTTGATTCTTGATTCTTTTACAATTTTTGATGTGTTCTACTTCTTTATGGGTTAATTTTGACCTACTAGTTCTATATAATGCTACAAATTTCCTTGCAATTTTGAAGTTTCTTAAAATATTTTTATAATCACTTTCAACTTTTATTCTATTTTCTGTCCCATTACCAATTATACCTTTACAGTGTCTTTTTGATTTTAGTCAAGGCAAGTGAGAGTTTGTATCTTTTTTGAACTTCTCAAAAAAACATTGTTTTATACATTTTAAAATTTTTATCTTTTGTTAGTTTTTTTTTTATTAATTCCAGTGAGACAAATACAGAATAAATTGTACCATAATCATTACTTGGAATATGCTGCTTTTAAGGATATTGAATTAAATGTAAAATTGTTGACATATACTTAGATGCATATGTATATGTCCATAATGTTATTAAATGACGAAAGCAAGTGAAGAATGCTGAGGAAAATTAAGGCTGTTAATGAGTACCTTTTGAATAGCTTTGAAAATCTTTTTTTTTAATTTTTATTTATTTACGATAGTCACACAGAGAGAAAGAGAGAGAGAGAGAGAGAGAGAGAGGCAGAGACACAGGCAGAGGGAGAAGCAGGCTCCATGCAGGGAGCCCGACGTGGGACTCGATCCTGTGTCTCCAGGATCGCGCCCTGGGCCAAAGGCAGGCGCCAAACCACTGTGCCACCCAGGGACCCCTAGCTTTGAAAATCTTGATTACCTTTTGAATATACACATGAAGATTATTAACTTTGTACATTTATACTTGTATCTTATAATAGTCCCAAGACACTTTTACCACAAAAGAAATATGAAAAACTGTTGCCAGTAAGTAAAGTTTTGTTGTTCTATGAAGGCTTGTGTTTGCTTATAATCCATTCCATTAACCTCCAATAAAACTAGAAGGATGAAAACATACAAAAATTTCAAGGATTCTCTAGTTTTTGAAGCAGTAGATACGCAATCCTCAGCTGAATGGGTCCAAGGTTCTGGGACTTAAGGAACCTCTTATCTCCACATCTCAAGGACATATGGTTCCTTCTATAGCCACATCTTTCTACATGCTATTTCTCTTGACAGACATTCTCTTAACTTCAGTGTGCTCCCATGTCCTAGATCTCAGTTTCACCATACGATTTTCAGGGGCTGGTTTCTATCACCAAATAGCATGGTTTCTTAGTTTTTAAGGTTTGAATCAATTGACCTGCATGTCATAAATCACAAAACAGCTTATGAATTGTTTCCTCTACATTCCATGGTCTGGTCATCTGTGGCTGAGGATATAAATTTCCTGTTCATTGCAAAGAAGCAGTGGGCAATGATTTCCCCAGAACTGTGTTGGCCTATTATAAACACTTTGCAAATGACTGAGAAACAGAATGAAATTAAAGCAATGTTTAAGGACTTAATACCAATTGTAGTCATAAGACTGAAGAAGATATGTATTTGGAAAGAGAATTATGTTAAGGGCCATTGTGATAAATTAATGTTCTAAGTGATCCCAAATTCTTAAGAATCAAGAAAAAAGAGGACTTTTTTTTTTTTTTTAAGACATACAAAGGTCAACAAAATTCTAGGTAACTTAGGTGTCCTAGGAGACAAAAAAAGTATGCTGTTCTATCCAAAACTTATACCAGTCCTAGGACCAAAGCCCCAAATTTTGAGCTGTAACAGAATTCAAGTCACTGGATATATGTTTTGTGAATTATTTTAGTTAGTTGTAAGACTTTAGGTCATTAATGTCTTTGAGTAAGATCTTTACCTTTATTTCTATTTCTTACCCTATGTTCATATAAATATCTAGCTATTTTTACTGCAAAAATACCGACCCAATACCCACAATACTCAAAAATTTACCCATAAGGGCAAACTATTCAAGCCATGATTTTATGTTCCTTACCTCCTCTTTCCTGTGCTTAGTTCCATAATTTGCTATCTCAAGCTCTTTTCATCATATGTTGGGGAGAATGAGCAGTAGAAAGTTGTTAAGGCTCTGGATACAAGTCTCTAGAGTTGCTTCCTGATTCTCCCTTAAGTGACTATGTGAACTTGGGCAAATCTCTGTGGCCTTCATTGCCTCAGTTTTCTCAATTATACAAAGGAAATAATAGCACCTTATCCTAGGAGTATAATACATTTTAAATGAATTCGTTAAAGCAAACTTTATAGAACGTTTTGAAATCAATACAAAGCTCAGTAAATGCCCAGTGCTTTATAGCAGAAATCTTTAAATCTGATATGCTTTTTCCTGACCCGTGCCTGAAATTTTGAGTTTCTTTTTTTAAATAACTCCAGTGTAGTTAACATACAGTGTTATATTAGTTTCAGGTGTACAATACAGTGATGCAACAATTCTACACATAATTCAGTGTTCATTATAAATGCACTCTTAATCCCATTCACCTACCACCTATACTCCTACCTACCTCCTTTCCAGTGACCCTCAGTTACTTCACTCTAGTTAAGAGTCTGTTTTCTTTTCTTTTCTTTCTCTCTCTCTCTCTCTTTCTTTCTTTCTGGTTTGCCTTTTTTTTCTGTTCATTTGTTTTTTTTTTTCTTCTTAAATTCTATAATGAGTGAAATAATATGATACTGAAAATAAGGGGTAATTTTATTGGTATACTTGCTATATGAAGCTTAAGAATGTAAATTGATCATCAAATCACTAGGTTTTATTCTATTATAGCTTCTGGATTTCATGCTCATCCCCATCCCAAGATTAAAAAACATTAAAAATATAGTTTCTTCTACTACTTACATGTATTTTGTGCATTTAGCTTATTAAACCATCTAGGATTCATTTTGTTTATGGTGTCAGCCATATGATCCAAATTTAACTTTTCCCAAGTGTATGACAAATTGTTGAGGTTCTTGTTCTAAAGAAATTTGAAGAGTTACATCTCAAGAAGTCATTAAAAACACATGCAACCACACATTTACCTCTCCCCCTACACACACATACACTTGTGCATGCACATACACAAATAACTTAAAATACCCAACTGTAGGACAGTCTATGAACATGAATATGTCTTATGTTTTTATAATTGTTTCTAAACGTGATAACTAAATTGTATTGTTTCTCTTAATGAAAAAAATAATCATATTTTAGAATGAGAAATACATATGCCCATCAAGCAAAGATTATTCACTTTCTTCATTAAAAATTAGATTCCTAAACTAAGCATTGTTAATAATAAAATAGACTTCATTTTCCCAAGGAGGTAAATATCATAACAATATTCTCTAAAAATTCCATATATATATACACACACATACACACACACACACACACACACACACATATATATGTGTATATATATATATATATATATAGAGAGAGAGAGAGAGAGAGAGAGAGAGAGAGAAATTAAATCATGAGCTATTTAGTGACAGTTATAACCACAGGTAAGGGTTGAGTCCCAAGTGATAAATAATGAATGATCTTGAACAAGAGAAGGAACCAGATGACAACACCTAACCAAAAGCAGACACCCATAAATCGAAGCTATAAACTAAGTGGATAAGTGAAAGAAAACAAGGTTAAGTGACAAGAAAGGAACACAGCAACAGCAGACTCTCGTATTGCTGAGACTGCAAAGAAGATAGCTGTCCTCACGGTTTGTCTAAATGTGAAGATCCCCTGATCTCCCTGCAAGGTGGTTAACTCTCTATTGCTTTACACTTTTAGGCCTTTATTTTGGCTTTTCTCTCTAAAAAGAAAGCCATTCCCTGAACAACTGCAAATTCTTCCCATCATCCAAGGCCATTGCCTCTGTTGAAATTTTCAAAATAATTAATATTTGCTTATTCTAAATTCCTATATGACCTATGCCAATTTTGGAATATCATTATCTCTCTTACACTTTCTTGTATCTATGACTTATCCCCATTACAGACTCTGCAAATTTGAGAACTGAATATTATTCTGTATCTTCAAATGAGGAGTGCTTTATATGTAATGATATAGAGAGGGATAAAAGCAAAACTGGACTGTCTATCAGTAATATTTAACACATACTATCACTACCATGGAGAAATATATAAGTATCAATAAATATAAAAATTACTAAGTGGAATTGGGTCCAAAGTGGTTAAATATGTTGATTAAATATGTTGGTAAACAAGAATTTAAACTCAGGCCTATTTCCTGAAACTTCCTGCTCAGTTGAGTAGATATATGACAGCTAAATAAATTTACACAAAAAGGGCAGATTAATAGATTAATGTCAATTTAGATAGGCTTCCCTAGTAAAATAATGCAGCTTCTGCTCCCATCCTTTTGATGTTCCATTTCTCTTTATTGAAGAGATTAATTACACCCAAGAAAGCATGCTCATAAAATTTTTACATGGCACAATATTGCTGTTTCTTGCCTCCTTGCCTCTGTGCATGCTATTCATTCTGTCTAGAATGTCATTCTTTTCCTTGTATGGCTGATAAATACTTACTCATTTATCAATGTCCATGTCCAAAATCAATTCTTCAACGACCATCCCCATTGGCTTTGCTTTCACTAATAATTTTTTTAAATCTCATTTCTCATTTGAGTTACTACTGCACCTATGATTAACCTGGTCTTCCAGGCCCTTAAACTCTAATGCCTTGCCAGGCTTATGCATTCCCACCTGCCCTTTTCATTCACAAGACCCAGCCCAGTTGGTCTTTCATACTTTCACAAAGTGCTGAGCTCATTTCCAGCTCAGTGCTCTACATTGGACTGTTCTGTTAACCTGGAATACACCTCAGTACTCTTATTTTCCCTTACCTAATGAGTTCTTCATACTTGGGTTTCAATTTGAATGTTACTTTCTCAGAGAACCATTTCAAACCAGCCAGTTGAGTCACTTCCTGTCATTCACTTCTGTATGTTCTCATCAGAGCATTTTCAAATATATGTAATTATTTTTTGTGTGTCTATTTGTTTAATATTTATATCTCTCATGGATGATAAAATCTAAAAGTGAAGGACTACATCTATGTTGTTTGTCAAACTGTTAATAAGAAATATTTATCATATGCTTTCTTTGGTCACTGCAACAATTTATTTACTGGTGTAGCAGCATTCACTAAGTCCAAACAGGGAGCTAATTTCAATTGATTATTATAATTTTTGAAATGCTTTGAGTACTTACATAGATGTTTGACATCCACTCAGAAAATGGTTATTATCTGAGTCAAATAAGTGATTGCAAAATCCTGAAGGAGTTAATATTTCAGTCTGGTTAGTTCCCAACCTACTTCCAGAGTCCTCCCTTGCTCCACCAGATTGCTATAGGAGCCTAGAGTGCCTGGCAGCCAAACTGTCAAAATTCCTTTTCTTCTATGCACTGGTTTGTACAACTATCTTTTTTCTTTCATAATTGTAGCAGTCTTACAGATGTGTGTATTTGGACAAAATATTAAAAACAATACAAAGAAAAACAGACACTCAGCCTGGTTCCTCAATACGACCTGGAAAAATCATTTGCATTCTTTTTCAATAAATATCAAGTATTAATAAATAGGCAAAAATAAATAAATAAATAAATAAATAAATAAATAATTATTAATAAAGTATTGCATTAGGTAGAATAATTGCTCCCTGAAGATATCCATGTCTTAATATCTTAATCTCTGGAGCCTGTGAATATGTTACATTACATGAGAAAAGGATAATGTTTAAAGACCTTAAGGTCGGGGAGATTATTTGGATTATCTTGGTGGATTTGTTTTAATCATCTGAGTCCTTAACAACAGAAACCCTTTCCTGGCTGTGGCCAGAGTGTTGAGACAACAGAAGAATCAGAGATGCACTCTCCTGGCTTTCAAAATGGTAGGGGATGTTAAAAGATAAAGTGAGGCATATTAAATTTTTCAAAAGTTTATTTAAGTATAGATCAATTTAAATTGGGCAGTATCAACTGGAAATTGGTTAAACATGCTCCACTAGTAGGAGCTAGGGCAGAAGTTTTTAAAGAGAAGAGATAGAAACAAAGCAAAAAAAAAAAAAAAAAAAAAAAAAAAGATTTGATTGCCAATAACTTAGGAGTCACTCTATCTGGGAAATTTTAGTTGGCTGTTTGTGATTCATTATTTCTAATTTCATTTCTTGAATTCAAGTACTTTGACTCTGGCTTAGATTTTGGGTTACTTACACAGGCTACCAAGATATTAGAACAATCTCAAACTAATGTCCTCTCTATTTAATTGCTTTAACAAGAGTCATGAACAAAGGGATGTGGGTGACCTATGGAAGCTGGAAAATGCAAGGAAATGTATTCTTCTCCAGAGTCTCCAGAAAAGAATACAGTCCTGCAAGCACCTTGATTTTACCTTAGTGAGACTCATGTCCAACTTCTGACCTACAGAAGCATAAGATAATTTTTAAAAAGATTTTATTTATTTATTCATGAGAGACATAGAGAGAGAGAGGCAGACAGGCAGAGAGAGAGAAGGCCCCATACAGAGAGCCCGATGTGGGACTTGATCCCAGGTCTCCAGGATCACGCCCTGAGTTGAAGGCAGACACTCAACCACTGAGCCACCGAGCCATCCCTATGAAAACTAATTAAAATAAAAATGTATGATGATAATGATAAATAAGAGAGAGAAGTTACTAATAACCTATATTAAGACTGGAAAGGAAATATTACTTTAAAAACAAAATAATGTAATTATGAAACAAATGGTCTAAACTTTTGACAATTAAGGACAAATGAAACAATACCTCAAAAAATATCAGTTAACCAAAGCAATAATAGAAAGCCTTTACAACCATTTAAGCATTTAAAAATTATATTACTAGTGGATATATAGCCCCAGTAAAAAAAGATCAGGTCCGGAGAACTTATCAAACAAAGAAAACAAAATGCAAAACTAATACAACTCTTCCAAAGTAGTTTTCTGAATCTAGAGAAATCCTAATATTCAAGCCTTAAAAGGGCAGTACAAAAGTGAAAATTACAAATACTCTGACTCATAAATATAGTCTTGAATATTTTAAACAGAATTAGCAATACATAAAGAATATTCATGGAAGTTAGTTTAACATATTACATATCACATTTACATAATATACATTATATTAACAAATTAATGAAGAATATAGCATATTCAAAGAGCACTTTAATGAGCAACTCAATAGATTCACAAAAAAGCTTTTAATGAATTTCAAAATGCATTTGTTTCAGTATTTACATAAATTTTTAGTCAAGTAGGAATATAGGGGAATTACCTACACTTAATAATTTATTGGTAGACAATTCCTAAACAATTTATTTAGTGCTGAAATGTTTAAATCTTTCCCTTTAGAAGCTGTAAAAGACTAAAAAATTTTATTTATTTTTTTTTTTAAATTTTAAATAAAAAAACAAACCTACTAACCACTAATACTCAAGACTGTTAATGAACAAGCAATCTGAATGCCTATTTCATAAAAGAGGACATCAAAATGACCAACAGACATTACATGTCATTCCATTTCATAAGTTATCAGACAAATGTAAATTAAAATCACAATTAGGTTTCAAAACACATCCTTCAGTTGGGAAAATGAAAAGTGTGATAATACCAAGCATTGCCAAGAATATGGAGCATTGTACATTTTCATATACTTTTGTAAATTGATACAACTATTTTAGAAAACATCAGGCATTATCTAGTACAATTGAAATATACATAACTAAGCAATTAAAACCATATATATGTATACCTACATGCATATATGTACATTAGTTACATATATATGTATATGTAATATATATATATTCAATACATACAAATGGCTGTGTACTTGTGGATCACTGATATGTGTGCAATAATGTACTTAGAAATACCTCCAAAACCACATAATAGAATTCATGCTAGGGATTACTACACTGCAATGAAACTGGAGCTACAAGTAACAATAAAGATGATTTTGTCTACATAATATTGAGTGAATTATACAAGATAGAAAGGAAAACATGCAATTTGATCCCATGTACACAATTTTAAAACAAGAGAAACTAAACAGTAATGTTAGAAATTTCTACATAGAAGACAAGTAAAAATAAAAGGAGTAAACTTAAGTTTACTTCAGTATACATATATATAACATGTATATATATATATCAGTATACATATATATAACATGTATATATAACACACATATTATGTATACACATGTTATCTCAGGGAGAGAAGAGGCTTTGGAATTAGTAGGGGCTGAAGTGGACTCCTGGTGTCCTGATGAATGGTGGGTTTTGACCTGGGTGATAGTAAAACAGTTACATAGGTTTATGTCATTTGCATACACATTTGTGAATATACATCATGCAATAAAATGTCAAATAATCTTTAAAGTTTATACAATTAAAGATAAGGAAAAATACAATTTTTCACACAAGAAACACATTTTATACAGTTCTTATCGTAAATTATATTCCAATTAGTTTATAAAAATTATTTCTAAGCAGTCTACACATTTTACCCAAATTGGATACTTTAACTACATATAAAAGGAAAAGAGTTATATTAGGAAGAGTGCATAATTTATGAGCAAAATTGTAAATAAATGAGCTGCCACTCATAAACCAGGGTTTTTTCTATCTGTTCCTAGTACATGTTTTGGCACACTCACATCCCTCATGCCTGGCTGTGTGTTGTGAGTGTGTGTGTGTTTAGACAACTGTGTACACAGTTGTCTAAATGTTACAGAGAGAAGTCAGGGAATGGGAAAAATGGAATATGCTTCAAAACAATATATGAAAAATCAGATTATATGTGTACTAACTGTGCATCGACTAGGGTTATAATTCACGATAAGGGGATGAGAGCCTCCAGCCTTCCCCCCAAAATTTCCTCTTCAGGAGCATCTTGGTAGTTCGATTAGTCTCAAGTCTTGCACATTAGAACTTGTCTCTGTCTCGTTGCCTTATTTCTTCCTTAAACCTCTTAGCAGTATGGTGAGATGGCAAGGGCAAGGGGCATAATCTAAAATCCCAATTGGCGGGCAGCCCAGGTGGCTTAGCGGTTTGGTGCCCTCTTCAGCCGAGGGTGTGATCCTGGAGACCCGGAATTCAGTCGCACGGCGGGCTCCCTGCATGGGGCCTGCTTCTCTCTCTGCTTGTGTCTCTGCCTCTCTCTTTCTCTGTGTCTCTCATGAATAAGTAAATAAAATCTTAAAAAAAATCCCAATTGGCTCTGCCTCTTTATTTTAAATAGAGGAGAGAGAAGATTGCAACATAATTGGTTAACTTCCACTGAGTCCCACTAGTGCACACAGGATTGATCTAAGGACCTTTTCTGTACTAGTTCTTTTAATCCTCCTAACAACTCTATGACTTCTTCTTTTTTTTTTAAGATTTTATTTATTTTTCATGAGAGACACAGAGAGAAGCAGAGACATAGGCAGAGGGAGTAGCAGGCTTCCCAGGGAGAGCCTGATGGGGACTTGATCCCAGGACCCCAGGATCACAAGTTGAGCCAAAGGCAGAGGCTCAACCACTGAGCTGTCCAGTGCCTAGAACTCTATGACTTCTATTTTGATGCTCACTTTATAGATGCAGAAGCAAAAGCACAAACTATTTAGGTATCTTGTCCAAAGTTACACAGCTAGTAAATGGTAAGATTGGAAATCAAACACAGGTGGTCTAGCTCCAGGCAATCCATTTTCTTAACAGTATTTCCTCTCAATCATGAAAATAATCAAAAATATTTTCTAACTTTGTCATACTGAACAAAATAATGCCACTTATACTGCATGTTTAAGACAAAATGAACTTAATGGTGAACCTAACCATAGTTATTATGGTTTTTTTTCCTGTTTTTCTCCTTATCTTTTTTTCCAAAGGAATAAAAACATTATAACATTCAGTAGAAAAATTGTAAGGAAATATCAGAAAGGGAGACAGAACATGAAAACTCCTAACTCTGGGAAACGAACTAGGGGTGGTGGAAGGGGAGGAGGGCAGAGGGTGGGGGTGACTGGGTGGCAGGAACTGAGGGGGGCACTTGACGGGATGAGCACTGGGTGTTATTCTGTATGTTGGTAAATTGAACACCAATAAAAAATAAATTTATTATTAAAAAAAAGAAAAAATGTAAATCATTTCTGTGATCCTTCTCAAATACTGCTTTACTTGTTTTTTGATGATGATGATATAGTTTGATTTCATTTTGGTTAAGCTGACAGTATATATATATATATAATTATGTTACTGTATGTAATAACATAATTTAGTCT
Organism: Vulpes vulpes; assembly: GCF_048418805.1. Lineage (NCBI taxonomy): Eukaryota > Metazoa > Chordata > Mammalia > Carnivora > Canidae > Vulpes > Vulpes vulpes. The sequence continues at coordinate 46,652,458 of NC_132783.1, read as the reverse complement.
ATCATCTTCTCATAACCAGACTTGTATAACAGCAGATTTTGTATGTCAAATATATAGATACTTGTATATAAGTCATTAAAACTATAAACTAAATATTTCTAATTCTATTCCCTGGCACTTGGTAAATGGCAATCCCTGTGGTCTTAAAGTGAGGTGTGGCCATAAGACTTGCTTTTTTCAGTATGTTTCATGCTGCCAGAGCTTTATGAGCTGGTATAATTCACTATCTTCTCTTTCTCTCTCATAGTAACAGTTTTAGTGGGTGAATGCTCTTTAAGCATGGATCCAAAATTGAGGGCAATGTGCAGCAGGACCGCAGTCAATACTGATGGACATGGAAAATGGAAAAGAAATAAACTTTTGTTGAGATTTTTGGATTGTTTTTATCACAGCATAACCTAGATTATCCTGAAAGATACATACTGTGTTGCTAAAGCAGACACATACAGGATTCTCAAAAGAAAATATTTGCTTTTACAATAGTACTTTTTCAGTAATACGCTGCCTTGGATGAATGCATTGTGTTGTTTTAGTAACTTCTCATATACTAACAAAATAATTATTTTAGGATTTATGGAATATGGTTTGTGGTATAAAATCATACATATAAACTTAGTATTTGCTCATAAAGCAGGGAGCAAATTATTCCTATAGATGGTTATGAGGATTTTGTAACAATATAGATTCCTCAATCCCTATTACTTCTCTATTTTATATTGTAATGCAATACTGATATATTGACTTGTTACATAGAAATATGTAGTCTAGAAATATCCCTTATTGTTCCTCTTTTTTTTTCTCTTTGTTTTTTGACTTACTTTTTTCTTTTTTAATAAAGGTGTTTTTTTTTTTTCTGAAATGCCTAGTTTCATGTTAACTTCTGTCCCACTTAAGGGATTCACGATAAAAAAAATTTACATTTAAAAAAGATTTTTGTATATCTCCTAGACACAGTATTAATGTTAATTGCTTTAATAATAGCAGCGTTTTTGTTATCACTGCTGCTATTTGTTAAAGAAGTAAAGCTCAGAGAAATCATTGACTCAGCAGGTAGTAGTCCATAGATGACAAAATTCAAAGTAGTTCAACTTGTCCATGCCTGAGCAAATAAAAAAAACTGAGCTTTCATTTAGTAAAAAAAAATGTATCAGACCATTATTTAAAACATTTTGTAAGCATTGTATTATAAATGCTTTTTTATTTTTGTTCTGGCAGAAAACTTGACTCTAATGGAAGCTCATTCAAGTGGAATTCAAATTTGCATATTCCAATCCATTGCAGCAATTCCTACTTCACTATAACTGAAAAATCACTATGTATTTTCTACAAGTGGATCTTACAGTATATGACAACCTTAATGCTACAAAATTATATAATATGAGATATTGTTCTACTCACAACACATTAAGATCCTCTTTGCTAATCATTTGTCAGCTAAGATATCAAATTACCCAGTGCTCACTGTTTCAAAGCCTATCAGAAAAATCATGTAGATATTGTAACATACAAGCAGAAAAGAAATGGACCTATAGCTCAGCATGATAGCTTTAATGTAGAGTCTCTTAGCGCTTATGTGTGGAATATTATACAAAGAATGGATGGTAACTTATTTATATGCATCCTCAGTTTTCCATCCATATTCTATTTCTAACCATGCTTGTAATTGACATTGTGACTGTATCTGAATTCAGTACTTTCTAATGGCTGTATTGGCATCAAATTCATTCTTGCAGAAGCACTGGGCCTGTTCAAGTACTGAAAGCACTAACTAAAAGAATGAAATTGGGAATGAAAAAAAGGTCTAGAATTTCCATTAAGAGAATTATAGACTATCAGATGACTTCAAAAGTTAAAAAATGTTCCCAGAAGCATCAACATAGCAAAAGAATAATGAGAGGCTTTAGCATGGATTTATAGTAGTGATTGTCATACCTATGGTTGGAGATGAATTTGTAAGAAATTTTGCTTCACTACAGAGAAGCATAACAAATATTAAGACCGTATCTACCAGATATTTTGCATACATAATTTCTTTTCATGGATTCATTAGAGTAATTTTGGCTAAATAGAACAGTTATATAATTTATCTTTAAAATGTGATAAATTTTGCTAAATCAATTATCTTCTCAATTTTAAGTGCAGTATTCTAGGGACTGTAATTTGACAACTACTTTGATGAGTTTGCACACAAATCTCTAATATTTGACATTATAATTCAACCAAGTCTTCTTAATCTGAATTTTCCTGAGAGAGGTATGCAAGATGTGTAGCAACACTATCCTAATAAAACATAGGGCAAACTAAAATAGACTTATTTGTACACATATATTTATAAGTCCTCATTTATGTGTTTACTCTCTGTCATGATTTACTGTAAAGTCTCTAAATCACTGAACACCAGAATCTTAGATTATTTCCATATTAATTTTATGAAAAACATCAAGAATTTAGAAAGAAAATATATAGAAATAATATTTATTTATATAAGTACTAATTCAATGTGCTACTCAATGATATAAAATATAATAGGATACATTTTATTCATATGTATGTATGAAATATATGCATAATTATTATAAATATTTTAAGACTTGCTAAAACTCAACAGTGAGGTCCAAAAAAGATAAGAAATACTTGTTAATAAGTAGCAATTATGCTGCTAAAACACTGAAATTAACATCCTGTATTTATTGCTTTTCTATCCTCCTACTAAATTTTGCCAGTTAGATACAGAAGGTCATAGGAAGACTCAAAGCACATTTATAGGGGTAATTGTACTGAGAGTAATCCAATTATGCTTAAATGCTTCCGTGATGTTATCATTTTTATGGAAACCTCTGTTATACCAGCTTCATTTAGGAAACAGAGCAGATGCTACTTTCCATTTGTCTACTTCCCCTCATTCTATAAAGTCCGGAATGTGGTCCAGTCAGGATGTTATTCAGGACAGACTGTCTTGACCAATCTCCTTAAGTTAAATTCATTGGCTATATAGAGATGTCCAAGATTAATGTATAAGGGATTGGAAAATAATGAGCTATTTCAAGTATTTTCTACATCATTAACATGAGTAATCCATGTCTGCATTATACAACTCCAGCTCTCCAAATATTCTTTCATGTGGAATAATATCAACCACGTAGTTATGATTTCTTAAGTTTATGGCAGAAAATGATTCTAGTCTAGACTTCCTTGATTCTTTTTTCTGTGTGTCATGTGTTCTAAATTATCAAAAAGAACCATAAGAAAGTAATTTTTAGTGGTAGTCCAAGATGGTAGTATAGAAAGATCTTGAACTCACTTTCTGCCAGGGACATCCAAATCTACATCTACATATGGAAGAATTATCTCTGAAAGAGACCTGAAAACTAGCTGAACAGCTCTTCCACAACAAAACATAAGAAGGCTACATCAAGAATGTAGGACAGGCAGAGATGTGGTCTCACCAAAACCTGCCCCCCATATGGTGACCCACAATAGGTAGGGATCTCCCAAGTCTGGAGCTTCTGTCTGATAAATGAGGGGTGTGTGCCCAACATTAGGTCCTGATATCTTTGGGACCTGGGCTAGAGAGATGAGCCCCTAAAGCAACTGGTTTTGAAAGCCAATGGGCTAATGTCCAAAAGACCCAAAGGGCTGGAGGGAACTGAGATATACCTTTTAGAGGGCTCCTGTTCAGGCTCACTTTCCTGAGACTCCGTGCAAAAACAACAGCTTGCCTAGACTATACACCAGGCAGTTTTATTTGCTAATCTTAAAGAATCTGCCAAAGGGTCAGAGACCAGTTGGGACTCCCTCCAGGGATGCAGGCACTGGCAGATGCCATTTGTGTCTCTCCCTCTACCTTACTAGTGCAGATATACACATGCAGACATAGCACCCTTCTTCTGCCTTGCTAAAGCATGAGACCACAAGTGATCACAGCATTATTCTGCTGTCTTGCTAAAGCTGGGGGAAATGTGAACCCACAACAATCTCCCACAGCCTTACTAAAGCCAGATGGGTATGCACAATCTCAGCATTCTCCTGCTGCCTTGCTAAGGCTGATGAGGTACTCAGGCACAGTGTTCTGACACGGCCTTGCTAGGATTGGTGGATACACACAGTCAAAGCAGTTTCCCACTGCCTTTTTAAAGCCTATTGGCATGCTCTGTCCCCAACATTTTTCCATTGCCTACATAAAACTGATAGATAAATGCAGTCTACATAGGGATGACCCTTGGACTCCTGACAATATAGTGGCTGGGGTCTTGCACTCCTGGGACCCAGGGCAATCTAAAAATCAGAAAGATCATTCTCAGCAGGCTACCACTCCCAGAGCATTACACAGACAGCAGATTGAAACACATTCCTAGACTCCCTGTGAATAAGGCCGGTTTACTTGGCCTTGAATTCAGACAATGGGACAGGCTTCAGGTTTCCCATACATCTAGAAAGTACTGAGGTTCTATCAGGAAATGTAGATGGGTGACACTATCATCATGCTTTCCCTTGCCCATATTACAGTTTATGGGTGCCTTCAGCTTCCCTGAAGTCCAAATCTTTGCAACTGTTTCCCAGAGAACACCTCCAGATCTCTTAGTTGGAGGTCATCAGGGTTTATGATTGCATTCCCACAGGATGATTTAAAATCTCAATAACTTTAAAAACTAGTGTCTGAGGATCTGACTTCCAAGCAGCCTGAAGCTAAGTGCTGACTGAGATCCCTCCCTTTGGAACATTGACAATGTTGGCAAATCCTCAAAAACTGGGACCTGTCAAGAATTAATCAGGCTGCTTAGGCAATTACAAAATCAAGAGACAATCAAGAGCAAAAGCAAATTGAATGATAAGGTTCATCTCCTACACAAGGTTACTCCTTCAAGACTGGAAGAGACAGTACCTTGGCCTAATGCAGAGAAATAAACACAGACAGTGAAGCAAAATGGGGAAAAAAAGAATATGTTCCAAACCAAAAAACAAAATTAAATCTAGTAAAAAGACATTAATGAAACAGAGATAAGTAATGATAGAGAGTTCAATGTAATGGTCTTAAAGATGTTCACCAAGCTTGGGAAAAGAATGGACAAAATAAAAACTTCAATGAAGAGATAGAGAACATAAGTACCAAAAATAAGTCATAGAACTGAAGAATACAATAACTGAACTGAAAACTTCACTGGAGGGTTCAATAGCAAACTAATTGAAGAAGAAAATGATGGATCAGAGATCTAGAACACAGGATATTGGAACTCACCCAGAGCAGCAAATTAAAAAATATATATAATAATTTAAAAAATTTTAAAGTAAAGATTACAGCTAAGGACCTATGGGATAACATCAAGCAGAATAATATTTGCATTACAGGGGTCTCAGCAGGAAAAGAGAAAAACAAATGGGAAGATGATGTGTTTTTAAAAATGGTTAAAATTTTCCCTAAACTAAAGTAGGAAACCTACATCCAGCAGCAGGAAACATAGAGAGTTCTAAATAAGATGAACCCAAAGAGATCCTCACCTTAAAATTGACCGCTTTAGGGGAACACTGGGTGGCTTAGTGGTTTAGCGCCTGCCTTTAGCCCAGTGCATGATCCTGAAGTCCCGGGATCAAGTCCCGCATCAGGCTCCCTGCATGGAGCCTGCTTCTCCCTCTACCTGTGTCTCTGCCTTTCTCTCTCTCGGTGTCTCTCATGAATAAATAAATAAAATCTTAAAAAAAAATAGAGTGCTTTATGTACATATAGTCTCTTATACGTGAACTTCATGATAATTAAAAAGCAAAAACTTATAGTAGATAGACAAAAAAGATAAAGGAATCTAACATAACACTAAAGAAATTCTCAAATTAGAAGATATCAAGAGAAAAAAAGGACACATAGAACTACAAAGAAAGCCAGAAAACAATTTTAAAAATGGCAGTAAGTACATACATATCAATAATTACTTGAAATGTGAATGAACTAAATTTTCCAATCAATAGGCATAAAGTGGCTGCATGGATTTAAAAGAAGAGAGAGAGAGAGAGAGAGAGATTCACCTATATGCTGCTTACAAGAGATCACTTCAGATGTAAGTGCATGAACTGAAAGTAAAGAGACAGTAAAAGACATTCTGTGCAAGTGGAAATGAAAATAAAGGTGGTATAGTTATGTTTATATCAGACAAAATAGACTTTAAAACAAAGATTATAATTAAAGGCAAAGAAGGATATTGCATAATGATAAAGGGGTCAATCCAACAGAAGATATTCTATTTATAAATATTTATGCACAAAACAAAGGAGCACCTAAATATACAAAGCAAATATTAAGAGATCTATAGGGAGAAATTTATAGCAATGCAATAATAGTAGGGGTCATTAACACCCACTTAGATTAATGAATAGATCATCTAGACCAAAAAAATCAATTAAAATACATTGGCCCTAAATAACACATTAGACCAAGTGGACCTAATAGATATGTATAGAACATACTACCTAAATGCAGCAGAATTCGCATTCTTTTCAACTGCACATGGAACATTCTCTAGGATAGGTCACATGTTAGGCCACAAAATTGTCTCAATAAATTCAAGAAGACTTAAATCATGCCAAGCATCTTTTCCACTCATAATGGTATGGAAGAATTCAATTGGAAGATGAAAGCTGGAAACATCACAAATATGTGGAGATTAAACAACATACTACTGAAAAACCAATGGATCAATGCAAAATAAATGCCCTACAAAAATAAAAATAGATTATCACAAAATTTATGGAATGTAGCAAAAGCAGTTCTAAGAGAGTAGTTCATGGAGAGATGTACTTACCTCAAGAAATAAGTAAAACCTCAAATAAATAATCTAACTTTATATTTAAAGTAACCCAAAAAAGAACAAATGAAGCCTAATGTTACTAGAAGGAAAGAAATTATGAAGATCAGAGAAAAAAAATCAATGAACTAAAGATTTAAGAGACAATAAAAGAAATCAATGAAACTAAGAGCTTTGGTTCTTTGAAAAGATAAAAATTACACCGTTAGCTAGACTCACCAAGAAAAAGGAAAAGGGCTCAAATCAGTAAAATCAGAAATGAGAGAGGAAAATTTACAACTGATATCACCGAAATGCGAAAGATCATAAAAGATTACTATGCAAAAAAAACTCAACAAAACATTAACAAACCAAATTCAACAGTACATTAAAAATATCTTACACTATGACCAAGTGGGATTTATTGTAGGGATGCAAGGATGCAAGGAAGGTTCAATATCTGCAAATCAATCAAACTGATATACCACATTAAGAAAATTAAAAATAATTAGCATGTGATCATCTTAATAGATGCAGAAAAAAATTGACAAAATTCAACATTTTTTTATGATTAAAACTCTCAACAAAGTAGCTATAGAGGGAACATATTCAATACAATAAAATCCACAGCCAACATTACACTTGGGTTTAACATTAAGCACATGAAAAAGTGTTCAGTATCATAATCATCAGGGAAATGCAAATCAAAACCACAATGAGACATCACCTTCTCAGAATGGCTATTCGAAAAGATTAGAAATGATAAGTGCTGGTGAGTTTGTAGAGAGAAGGTGACCCTGGTGCACTATTGATGGGAGTGTGAATTGGTATAGCCACTGTGTGGAAAACAGTATGGATGTTCCTTAAAAAATTAAAAACATAATTGTTATATGATCCGGCAATTCCACTACTAGGCATTTATCAAGTAAAACAAATAGCACTAATTCAGCATCAATGGATGAATGAATGAAGATTTTATACACACACACACACACACACACACACACAAGGAATGTTCCTCAGCCATAAAAAAAGGAAGTCTTACCTATTTGCAGCAGCATGAATGGCCTTTGAGGTTGTTAAGCTAAACAAGTGAAATAAGTCATATAAAGACAAATACTATATGACTTCACTTATATATGGAATCTAAAAACACAAAACAAAACAAAATTCATAAATCAGAGAATAGATTGGTGGTTGCCAGAGGAGAAGGGGTTAGGAATTGGGGGTTAGGAGAAATGGGTGATGGGGTCAAGAGATGAAAACATCCAGATAAAAAATAAATCATAGGAATATAATCTACCACATGACAACCAGTCTAAAACTAACTTGCATAATTTAAAGTTGCCAAGAGAGTGATTCTTAAAAGTCATCATAAGGAAAAAAAATGTAACTTTGTATAGCTACAGATTATAACTAAACTTATTATGGTATTTACTTCACAGTACATACAAATACTAAATTATACACTTGAAACTGATAAAATGATGTGTATCAATTTTACCTCAATTAAAAAAATGGAGTAACATCACTTCTAACAATATTATCTGCCTTCTTAATTTTTGTTACTTGAATGAATGTTATTACACCTTCGTTCTGCATTTCCTTCATCACAACTGACATTAAATAATTCTTCCTAAGTTGTTTTGCTATATGTGTTTCCTTTTTAAGATGTGTCTATTCATGTCTGTTGCCCATTTATTTCTGTTGGGTTGTGATTTTCTTATTAAGAAACTTGATACTTCGTACTAATATCTTGATACTTGATACTAATAACTCCCAATTGTATGCTCTTTGAACATCTACAGTTTGTAACTTCTTTTTTTTTACTTTCTTATAGTATATTTGAAAGAATCCACTTTCTTAATTGTACTATACTATAGTCAATATTACCGATATTTTCTTTTATGGTCAATGCTCTTTTTTGTGTAGTGCTTTAGAATTAGAATTTATTCTTTAATTCATTATCTTATAAATGTATAAATTTTTTTCTGCTCAATGTTTTAGTTTTGTTGTTGACATTAATGTATTCAAAGTTTATTTTGGTTCATGACATGAGTTAGGCATCCAATTTTATCTGTTTTCCACATGGGTTACCATTTTATTTTCAGCTCCATTTATTGAAGAACACTTCTTCCCCCATTGATTTGCAGTGCTCGCTTGTCATATACTGAATGTTCCAAACATGTGTGAGTCTACTGCTAGGGTTTCTATTCTGATCCACAGATCCCTCTGTGCCAGTACTAGAGTCTTAATTACCATAATTTTATAAGACCTCTATACTTTTATTTTTCGGAAACATCATGTAATTTTTATAATTCCATAGCAATTTTAGTATTTTCCTCAAGTAGTCATTTCCTAATTTTACATTTTAGACTTCAGTTTAAATGAAACAGCATCATGAGATTTTATTTGATACTTTTGATATATTTTCTTCTATTCAGAGCATCCCTTTTCTGCATCTTAATTTTCATTATAGTGATTAAGCTTTGTAATCATTTCTAAATTACATTTTTATACACATACATGCACACAAAAACAGACAGAGATAGAGACAGATGTTTGCTTTATTTTTGACTATAAGTTCCATGACAGTAAGGGACCTCAGCTCCTTAATCTCTTCAGGTCTTAGCACATAGAAGGTGCTTAATTTTTTTTTTTAATTCAGTTTCTTCTTTGGGGCTACATCCAGAATAATGTCCTCTTTGTCCCCTCCTATAGATTTGACTATCCCTAGACTGCAAAGCCTGGCTAAGCCTCATTCAGACCTTTCATGCACCTTTACAACATTTAGAGGTTATTGGTAAAGAGCTACCATAAGCCATTACTCCACTGCTGGGTTCATGCACATTATCTCATTTTATTCTCAAGGCAACTCTGGGAAGCAGAATTATTGCCTCTAAGATTGTCATCGTAAGTAAGAACATTAAGATTCTGTTAAGTAAGTCACACAACTAGTTCAAGGGGGAAGAGATGAGAATCAGGTTGGCCTGGGCTTTTAACTATGTGGTAATCTTGTTATATCACCTCTGAACTCAGAGGTCTTGAAGCTTTGGATTTGGTTTTTCTTTGTCCATCACTGGGCTATGTTCTTTTTCTTTTCTCTTCTTTTCTCTTTTATTTCTTTTCTTTCCTGAGATATAATCAACATATAACATTGTGCAAGTTTAAGATGTAAAATGTGTTGATTTAATGGGCATTTAACTAATAATTGATAAATTGATGAATAAATGAATAAACATATCTGAAAATTTTTAAAAAAGAAAGTATCTTACATAGGAAAATGGTCTTGGTCTCAAGTTTCAATTTTAAAACCAATTTTTTTTACAATGATAAATATACAATTTAGATATTTTACTTTTTAAATTTCTTCTCAGATTCAATCATAAGGAATTTTTCTTCTGTTTAAACATGATGAAATGTAGACATCTACTAAAAATGTAGATGGTTGAAAAATAGCATAATCAATTTTGATCATGATAATTTTTGTCTGAATTTGTAGATTTCAAGTGATTTAAATCATTAAAGCTTTACACATATAACTTTCATTTTCAAGCAGTACATTGATTTCTATTTAATATAATGCTTACAATGTAGATGGGTATAATATATGGATACATAATTTTATTACCCACAAATCTTCTGGTGATATAATGTTGAAAAATATACCAAAGCCCAGTTTCTCAAAATCAGAATTTTTAACATTCCTTCTTAATTTTGTATTTATGAATTAATATTGATCTTAGATAAACTGAATGAATGGTTGTCACAACTGTAGACAAGCAATAGATAACATGTTCTGGGAGTACGTGGCTGGTTCAGTCGGTAGATCATGGGTCATGAGTTCGAGCTCCAGTTGAGGAGAGAGTTTACTTAAAAAATAACAACAGCACCAACAATAAAGATACTGTATTCCACAACATGTTGGTAACATGACTTCATTATCATGATCTAGTAGCTGGCAATTGCTATCAGATGAAATGACTTAGAATCAACTACTCTGAAACTGAAATCAGTTTTTGGCACATGTTCTCCAAGGTCTAATTGGCTTATATCTAACAATTGTATTCAGCATGCTAACATGTTTAGTTACCTCAGGGTATATTTTACAACTAATTTAGCTTTTAATGGTTCACTGAGAAGTCAAATTGCTTAAAATGCAATGTTTTAGAGGCCATGGTGAGTGATTGATAATATTTGTTGTGAAAATTTCTCAGGATAAAATTATTGAGGCCATCTAGTGAGGTGTAAGTCTTTAAGGGCACAGTCATTTATTTATTTTATTTTGGAACAAATGCAGACTTATTTGCTAAGAAGTGTAAGACGCTTTATATTTTCTCTTGCTATCTCTATCCAAGGATGGAGTGGACCACTGACTTAGACAAAATTCTTTGTTTTGAAATCTAATTTTTCATTTTAGCTATCAGCCGTCCTTACCATTCAAAACTGATTATAAAGCATATAGGTTAGCTTTTTTTTAATTTTAAGATTTATGTATTTATTTGAGAAAGAAAGGGAGAGTGAGGTGAGGGGCAGAGGGAAAGACTCTTCAATCAGTCTTCCTGCTGAGCATGGAGCCTCACCTGGGGCTCCATCCCAGGACACATGAGATCATGATCTGAGCCAAAACCAAGAGTCAGATGCTTAACTGACCCACTTAGGTACCCCATAGGCCTGCCTTTGATCATCAGAATGACTATCAGGTATCTAGATTTCCATAGACTATAATTTCATATTCTTTCTTCCTCAATATAAAAAAAAAACAAATAAAAAATGAACCAATAAAAACTCATGGTTACTATTAATGGGGTTACTCTTGGAGGATGTGTTGAATCATGTGTCACCCTTGATGTGGAGAATAGTACCTTCATAGGTACTATATGATACAGGTGCTCTATTTTAGGGTCTCTGGACTTAGACCTCAATGCTTTGCTATCTTACCTTCTTTTATTGGACTTTCCTGTGGCATCATGTGCTCGGCTTGGATTGAAGATGCTGTAGGAACCATTATGTAAATCTTGCTTCTCTAATAGGGATTTTTAAAAGGATACTGCTTACCATATCACGCAGTGTTTTTTCAAGAGGTATCAGGGAATTTTTTCTAGTTTCTTATTTTCAAAATATACAAAAACTTGTTTTTTGATTGCATCAAATCTTGATTATGTTTCTCTCTTTGCTTTAGTTTATTAGACTCTGGTACCTCAACATTCACTTATAACTGACCACATATTAAGTTTGTTATTTTATCTAGTTTACTAATTAACTGTATTTCCTTCAAATTGGCAATTTTTAAATTTATTATAGAGCTCATTCTTATCAACAGCCTTCCTTTTCTTAATCAACTTTTTTTTTCAAAACAAATTAAACGTTTGTTTAGAGGAGTTTTTACATTCACCACAAAATTGAAGAGAAGGTTCCAAGATTTCCCATATGCTCCTCTGTCCCCAAATGTGCATAGACCACCCCCGTCCCATTACCGACATCTCTCACCAGAGTGGTACATTTCCTAGAATTGATGAACCTCCATTGATATGTCATAATCAACATTTTATTGTTTACACTGCTGTTCACCTATGGTATTGCATATTCTATGGGCTTGGACAAATGCATAAGGGTGTGTATCCACCATTATATTATCATACAGAGTGTTTTTACTGCCTTAAAATTATTTGTGCTCTTCCTATTACCACTTTCCAATAACCTGGCAACCAATGATCATTTATGATCTCCATAGTTTTGCCCTTTTCAGAATGTTATATAGTTGTAACAGTTTCCCCTTTTTTAAGGTAGCCAATGAGATGCTAAGATCTAAAATTTAACTTAGAATTAGCAATTTAAGAAATTCCATTATTCTGTTTGCTTACTAATATTATTCTTTTTTAAAAAAAGATTTTATTTATTTATTTATGAGAGACACAGAGAGAGGGAGACATAGGCAGAGAGAGAGCAGGCCCCATACAAGGGAGCCCGATGTGGGAGTCAATCCCAGGTCTCCAGGATCACACCTTGGGCCAAAGGCAGGCGTTCAACTGCTGAGCCACCCAGGCATCCCTGCTTACTAATATTATTCTAACCATTTTTCTTTCAATGTGCTCACTTTCACTTACTTTTTTTTTATCTTAGTGTGCATTTTGTTAACCGCCTTTAAGAAACCTAGAAATTCAATAAATAAAACATTATAGCCACATAATATTAATCTAAGATTGCTCATTCATTCATTCATTCATTCACTGAACAAAAATATGGTGAAAACTCACTCTGTGCTAGACACAGTGCTGGGTGTTGAGTTGTAGAGATGAATACAATCCCACATACAGTCAACCCTTCTTTGACAAAGGAGCAAAATAAATACAATAGATCAAAGATTATTTTTTCAATAAATAGTGTTGGAACAATGAGATAGGCCCATGTTAAAAAAAAAAGGAATGAATTTAAACATAGGCCTTACACCCTTCACAAAAATTAATTCAAAATGGATCACAGATCTAAATTTAAACTATAAAACTCCTAAAAGAGGGATCCCTGGGTGGCGCAGCGGTTTAGCGCCTGCCTTTGGCCCAGGGCGCGATCTTGGAGACCCGGGATCGAATCCCACGTCGGGCTCCCGATGCATGGAGCCTGCTTCTCCCTCTGCCTGTGTCTCTGCCTCTCTCTCTCTCACTGTGTGCCTATCATAAATAAATAAAAATTAAAAAAATATATATATTAAAAAAAAATAAAAAAAAAATAAAACTCCTAAAAGATAATATAAAGGAAAACCTAGAAAACCTAGATGACTTTGTTTATGGAGATAAGATGATTTTTTAGCTACCCAACCAAAAGGCACAATCCATGAAAAATAAGCTTGATAAGCTAGACTTCATTAAAATAAAAACTTCTGCCATGCAAAAGACACTGTCAAGAGAATAAGACTATCCACAGACTGGGAGAAAATATTTGCAAAAAACAAGTATCCGATAAAGGTCTGTTAATCTAAAATATACGAAGAACTCTTAAAACTCAACAATAAGAAAACAAATAACTTGATATACAAATGGGCCAAAATTTCTCCAAAAAAGAGATATAGATGGCAAATAAACATGAAAAGATGCTCCACATCATATTTCATCAGGAAAATGCAAATTAAAATAATAATAAAATACCACTTATATGGCTATTAGAATGATCAAAATCGTGAATACTGACAACATCAAATGCTGGTGAGGATGTGGAGCATCAATACTCTCATTCATTGCTGGTAGGAGTTCAAATGCACGTGTTTACCCAAGGGACTTGGAAACATATCTATACAAAAACCTGCATATGGATGTTTATAGCAGCTTTATAATTGCCAAAACTTGAAAGAAACCAAGATGTCCTTTGGTGGGTGAATAGCTTAATAATCTGTGGTACATTTAGATAATGGAATGTTATTCAGCACTAAAAAGAAATGAACTATCAAGCCATGAAAAGACATGGAGGAAACTAAAGGCATAACACTAAGTAAAAACAAAACAAAACAAAACAAAACAAAACAAAACAAAACAAAACAAAACAAAAAACAGCATGAAAAGGCTGCATACTGCATGATTTCAAGTATACGACATTCTGGTTAAGACAGAACTAGAAATGATAAAAATATCAGTGTAGTTTACAAAGGCCTGGAGTGGGATGAAGGAAGATCAATAGGCATAGCCCAGAGGATTATCAGAGCAGCAAAAATACTCCACAGGACACCATAATACTTGTTGTATGTCATGATACATTTCTCCAAACCCACAGAATGTACACATCATTAGTACAAAAAATAAAGTTAAAAAAAGAAGGGGAAGGGGAAAAATGAGTAAGACACATTCAATATGTCCCTAAGGAGTTTACAGTTCAATAGAACGGACAGGTGAGGTATCCCTGGGTGGTTTAGTGCCTGCCTTCCACACAGGGCATGAGCCTGGAGTCCCAGGATCGAGTTCCACATCGTGTTCCCTGCATAGGGCCTGCTTCTCCCTCTGCCTGTGTCTCTGCCTCTCTCTCTCTCTCTCTGTGTCTCTCATGAATAAATTAGTAAAATCTTAAAAAAAAAAAAAAGAATGGACAGATAAGCGAATAAGCATTACCAATGGCATGTAGGGAGGTAGATTAGTAGATCACACCACAGTCAAGCACTGGATGCTACTGAAGAGGGGACATGTGATCCATTCTATGTCTAATGTTTTGATCAAGAAACAATTTTCTGGAGATGGCAATATAGCTGAGTCTCATAACCTTTATTTTAATAATTTTGATAAGGCTTTGCTTCCTCTTTCAGGACATTTACTTACATTAAAATTAATCATAACTTGAGTCTCATGATTTCTAATTGCATTTCACTCCAACTACTACAGGTCATGGTTATATAGAAAAGACAAATTACTCAAATCAGAATTAGGTCTAATGTATTAGTTATGCCATTTTTCCTGCAAATTTTTGTAACAACAGGAAGCAAAAATTGTACAGGAGTGCCTGGCCTGCTCAGTTGGTAGTGCATGTGACTCTTGATCTCAGAGTTGTGAGTTCAAGCCTCATGTTGGATGTGGAGATTACTTAAAAATAAAATGTTAAATAAAAGAAGAAACTATACCAAGAATATACAAATTATTTCCAATTTTGCTTTTATTTAGTTATCCAGTATAGATGTGAGTAGTATTAATTATTGCCCATTCTATGCTGATTTATTTATATTTTGGCACATATGTTATTTTATATTTTTGGTGAGACATGCTAAGTCAATATATCACTAATTGCCAGCTAATACAAATTATTATAGTCAAAATCCTTCGAGCAAAGTTATTCTTGAGAAGCATTAAGTTGCTCTTTTTCAGAGTTGCTACTTAGGATTAAACAAATAAACTTTAATTTATTGAAGCAAGTAGAATCCTCAAAAAATGTCAGGTTGAAGAATTTCAATTCAGCATAATAGCCTGAAGGAAACATTTAGGAATAGCTTCTTTTAAATGCATACAAAGGTCATTGCTTCCATTACTTGAAAATTATAGTGTTGTTGCATTGGGTAGCTGTAGCCCAGGGGGAAAATAGTGAATAATTTAATAATATATATACAACTTTATTTCTAAAATTTCTTTGTTATAATCATTCATTTCATTACTATAAAAATGTATATAAATACAATTATACAATTATAACCACATTAAATTTTAATTCTGTATTCCTATCTATATAATTTTAGAAAGAACAGACATTAGGCCTTATAAAGTATTATGTTCACATAATGTTTAATTTTTCAGTTTATTTTAATATTTAGCGTTTCATTTTTCAGTTTGAGTGGGAATATCCCTACTCAAAGATAAGAATAGATAGGGTAGAAAAATATTACAAATATTAATTATTCATCATTCAACTATGTTGATGTAGCTTGCAATATTTTGACATAGTGACATTTCAAATCCGTGTAACTTCTAATGATTGCTTTGTATAATTTCCTCAGCTTAAACCAAACCATAGATTTTACATCAATGGCATCTTGGCACAGGATTTATTTAAATTATTTTTGTAGTATTACGCATATTTTGTTGTGTTTTAATATCTTACTGCTTCCATTATAGGAATTACCACCTTCATTTTCTCTCATAGGAAATTTTCTGCACTTCCTATTACCTTAAAATGTAATTTTATAAATAATAACCACAAAAAAGGAAAGGAGAAGATACAGAATTTGTAGTTTGTGTCATAAAACTACTACCTGTTCGTTTACTGCCCAATTGATTGTAGTTATCATAATAAATTCAGGATTATTTCTGAAGAAATGGCCATAAGAAGAAAGAAATTCCCGGTATGAAATATCTAGTAAGTGGAATATGTTACAGAGCATGTAATTTAAATCAGTAGATATTTATTCAATAATTGTTGAGCTTAAATTGTTTTGCACTCGAGAGACAAATGTAAGAGTGGTAATCTGATCTAGGTTTTAGGTGAGGTGTTTTGTTGTTGTTATTTTGTTTTGTTTATGATGGATTGATTTTTGTTTGGTTGGTTTTTCTTTTTGTTTGTTTTTAATGACCTGCAGCATCAGCTTTACCTGGAAAGTAGTTAGATGTGCAAAATCAAGCTCTAGAGTTTCAATACAGTAAGTTAAGCTCTCTAAAATATTAAGATGTGTGCTAAAGTTTGAGAACCACTGCTTTGTAAGATGCTCTTATACACCATTTTCCTTTCACACAAACCACTTACCTGAATAAGAGAAATTATACATGTTTATAATATATAGGGCTTCTTCATTACCTTTTCCCAACTAGATTGTAAGCTTCATTGGAAGAGGAATCTCCTCTGTACTTGCTCACCATGTATCCCCAGCGTCCTGCCCAGTGTCATTTAGTTCTCTGCAACATGATTTTTGGTGAATGCTACCATGATTTGTAACTTGATTCTAAAAGGTAGTGATTAGACAAATTACTTGAACAAAGAAGGTTATACTAAAATACTAAAATTAAATGTGAGGGAGAAATGGATTTGACATTTCAGCCTTAGACATTTATTATCATTACCATCTAATCGAAATCAATGGTAACAATGCAAAATTTACCTCAAAAGTATTTTCATAACTGTTCACTATAATTAGGTTAATGTTTATATTTTATAATACAGTTTCACTGTGCAATATGTACACATACAATTATTTTGAGTGATTTAGTTTAACACATATAAAACTATTTAAGCTTATATAATACTTTCAAAATGCTTTCGTATTCTTTGCCTCTTTTGATCAACTGGTGGGAACAATATTTTTAAAATATCCATATTTTCAAAAAATAATAATAAGGAAGCTACCAACCCAAGAAGTCTATTGAGAAGCATTAGGTCACACTTTTTAAGAGTTGATTTTTAAGATTAAAATATGAAAACAATTTGATATTTAAAAATTTTACATGTTGCTTGAATTATGTTCACAATGCTAACTCTTCTGTTTAATTCTTTAATGTGTTTTTAAAGATCCACATGGCTACCTCTGCAAATACTTTCTCCCTTGGCTCCTGGTCTGCTCATTTTTATGGTCCTTGATAGGAGGATGAATAAAAGGCCTTATGGAATTTTGTGCATGCACAAGAATGAGATGAATCATCTTAATTCTGTATTTACAGATTTTCCAAATCATATTCCAAGGGAATTCATAATGTGTGTAGGTTATTGTTCATCTTTGCCTTTAAAGCACTTACAGAGAAAAAGAATTGCTGACACAAATGTTAAGTGCAATAATCTATGACAAACAGCATAAGGTCTGCCCTTGATATTTGCAAGACCAGGACAAGAGTCTCAAATTCCATATGTCGAACACTTAAATATTACATTAAACTGAAAATAACAAATAATTAAATATGCTCTTATCTTTTGCATTGAAAACGGCACTCCTCAAAATTTAGTGCTTAAATGTGGCTGTGCAGTATGCCTCTGTTGTCCTCCAGCCTTGCTTCAATCCTATACTGTGAAGCTCAGCGCTCCAACTTGGACCTCCAAATCTGTCCTAAATCCTCACAAATAATCTCCCCTTGGCTGACACTTGAACCTGGAGGCACCCACTACAGTGAGTAATCTGTCCTATATAAGACTCAGGCAGATCCTGAAAACAGACTTGGAACCATTTAGGTATCAAATTCCAGTGTGTGTGGAACCAATCCCATGGTCTGAAAGTGATGCATGGGTTCTGAGTGACCATATCCCAGAAGGCCCAGCAATTCCCACCCCCCTTCCTGCTCCCCACTCCCCCAAACTTCAGGCAGATGAAATTGAAAGGATTCAGTGGCCCCTTCTAGTGCATGACAAAGCAGACGGGATTTCTATTAGCCTCAGTCCAAGGGTGGAACTGTGCAGCACACAGGGAAAACATTTGAAGGCAACACATTCTACTTGTCTTCGCTTAATCCAGTGAATTTCCTCATGATTTCACTCCTTTATGAAACAAATAGCTTTCAAATTTTTCCCTGGAGCACTTTCTAAGGTGGATTGAGACCTGCCCTCTAATCACTTTTCACATCATTTTTGCTCATTTTTTTTCTTATTATAATGGCATTATTTTAAGAAAAGAATAGTGTTGCCAGGGTAACCAGAGTGAAGAATGGGCATTGCTGCCTTTACAGAAAACTTAGCTCTTCTCGAATAAATTTACTTTGTAGGATTAGACCCATTCAATTTTGTGTGAATAGTTTACAGTTTCTGCCTATTTCTTTCTTTCATCTTTCTCTCTCTTTCTCTCTCTCTCTCTCTCTCTGTCTCTCTCCAAGTGTTGCTGTCCTATTGATTTTCTCTTGAACTTACTCTTTCTGTATCCACTATTTAATATGGTTACTTTCCCCTTGATTCCATAGATTTTTCTGTTCATTATTGCGCACTCAACCTTCTGCCAAATGGTAGCACTGGCAGCTAACTGACACTTACTGGCTCAGAGAACCATGTTCTACTAGTAGCTTTTTCAACTTAGCCTTACAGTAGAGCCGCTGCTACTGCCCCACAGAGCAGGATTGAGCTGTGATGGGTGAGCAGTGAGAAAAGAATAGCCAAATCTCTTTTCAAAGCTATTTTCCACTTTTGCTTAACATTTTTCTATGCCTTCTCCAATAATTGAACTATATCTCAAAATAATTGAAAGGAAAAACCAGTTTAAGTGCCATAAACACATCACTAAAGTTGGAAGTGAAATCACACAGGATTTAGGAATTTATATCAAGTAAGCAGGCTAAAGAAGTTTTGCATACATTTAGTGGCTTTTCATATTAGAGATCTGTTGCTATTTATGTTTAGTTTGGAATATTTTAGTTGATGCTTGAAACCACACTAGTTTGTTGTGATAAAAAACCACTCATACTTTTAGACATATTTTTAGGATATTTTCCCTTGGGACTTAAGTTTAACTAGAAAATAAATCCTGATCCTCTACCAGCCCGTGTTCTCTAGAAGTCCTGAGTAATATTATATAAGCACACTTCTCATGAACCTGCAGTGGATAAATTGCAAACAGGTGTCTTTTTCAAAGCAGGCTCATACCCTGGTGCTTTCCAAAAAGGATCATGGTTTCTTACACCTCATTTTAAGGGGAAACAATCTCAAATCTTTTGACTAGTAGTTTTTCTTTGATGCTACAACTTTGCTGGTTTTATCACTGAATATAAAGAGAGCAGATGCTGAATTTAGAAACTGAATTACTTATGGAGACATTTGCAAATAATGTTAGTGCAAAGCAGAAAACATAAAAGTCAAGAAAAATACTGAAATAGAGGAGAAAGCTAAACAGGTATATAGAAAAGTAACCAAACACACACCTGGGAAGTAAGGAAAGCAAGCTTATGGTGCAATGTAAATAGTGAAAAAGCACCACACATGGGATGCACTCATAACCACGTTCTATGTATTTTCATCCTGCCCATTTAACTGGGGCTTTTTTCACTTATAACTGGATAAAATCTCTCTCTCTCGGGGGATCCCTGGGTAGCTCAGCGGTTTGGCGCCTGCCTTTGGCCCAGGGTGTGATCCTGTAGTCCCGGGATCAAGTCCCACGTCGGGCTCCCTGCATGGAGCCTGCTTCTTCCTCTGCCTCTCTCTCTCTCTCTCTCTCTCTCTCTGTGTGTGTGTGTATGTGTCTCATGAATAACTAAATAAAAATATTAAAAAAAAATCTCTCTCTCTCTCTCTCTCTCTCTTTCTCTGAATCAGGTCTAAAAGAAATACTCATATATCCAACATACCCTGTAAGGACTTACCAACCAAAGTGGTCTCCTCTCCCAGATTCACCTTATCCACCCTACTTCACAGACCAAATGTCAAATTCTCTGAGAGATCTCATGAAGACTTCCCCTATCGTTTTGAGGACAAGGGGATTCTGAATCCTGGAGAAGGGAAGGGGAGCTCAAGCCCAGCCCAGCTATCTCTAGAGAAATTCTCTTTCTTCAAATTCCCATTCCCAAATACCTTCAGTGGGAGTGAGAGTTTTCAGAATCATGGAACCATTTTGTAATATTTCCATGTAAAATTATGTATTGTTCTAGCACTGAATTTTGACCTAGCTAACTTTGTGTATCTTAGCACTTTATTGAGAGGATCAAGCTTGGGATCCCTGGGTGGCGCAGTGGTTTGGCGCCTGCCTTTGGCCCAGGGCGCGATCCTGGAGACCCAGGATCGAATCCCATGTCGGGCTCCTGGTGCATGGAGCCTGCTTCTTTCTCTGCCTGTGTCTCTGCCTCTCTCTCTCTCTCTCTCTCTCTCTCTGTGTGTGTGTGTGACTATCATAAGTAAATAAAAAAATTAAAAAAAAAAGATTTGAGAGGATCAAGCTTAACTTTCTGGTTTTAGGGAAAAAATTAAAACTGAAAAACGTATATTTCCTTATACATTTTTCCTTTATATATTTATCCTATGACCAAAATTGCTACTTTAAGTTTAGAGAGAGTATGGCATAACGGCTATGGACACCCTTCATTTTCCAGTAAGTATATTGAGTCTACTTCCCATGATTTGTGTTTAAATCTTACAAGAAGGATGTTAATGTTAACAATTTAAGTGTTAACTATCATTCCTCTTAGGACCCCAAACCATTGCAGGTACCCTACTTAATGTTTTATTTATGTTTTTAAAGCAAATTTTATAGCAGATCTGAATTCTGCATCCTCCTTTACTGGTAGCTCCATCCTGCAATGGTTCAATAAAAGTAACAGCAAACCCAACTTTAGTTTTAGAATGATAAAAGTAGTCCACTGTGTCTTTAATATTAATTATCTGATAATTAAAATGAAACCTGCTACTAAGCACACCCATTTTTGACCCTGTATAAAGTGCTGTACTTTTGAACTACTCCATCTATGTCTATCTGTACATAGAATTGATAACTAGAAACAGGCTTGGGAAGATTCTCAATCATCAGCATGGATGTCAGTCAAACAAGGTATAGTGCACACAGCTGAATAGGGGAGGATGGGTCTTGATAGGCAGCATTTGAAAGCCACTGAGCCACAAAACGTACTGGACAGTACTCTTTTAAAATTAATCTGTTATTACAGAATATAAAGTCACAGTACCAGAATACACTTGGAAACTACAGAAAAAGAAAATTAAACTAATGATATAATCACGCATTTATCTAAACTCAAGAGGAAATCTCAAGATTTACATAGCAATTCAGCAATTCTTTTACTGATAAGACAGAATAAGTTGTGGAGATGAGCAGATAAGAGAAGGCAGGTGTTCCCCCCCACCGCCCCCCATAGGGGAATATTTAGAGGATTGTTTCTTAAACTTTAAGTCATACAGGGTTGCCTGGGTAGCTCAGCAGTTGAGCATCTGCCTTGGGCTCAGGGCGTGATTCTGGGATCTGGGAATCAAGTTTCGGATCAGGCTCCCTGAGAGGAGCCTGCTTCTCCCTCTGCCTAGGTCTCTGCCTATGTCTATGCCTCTCTATTGAATAAATAAAATCTTAAAAAAAATAAGTCCTAAATAACTTTCATTTTAATATACAATTTGTAATCTCCTTAGGAAATTTATTTATTTTTAAGGATTTTATTTGTTTATTTATTTGCGAGAGTGCACACAAGCAGGGAGGAAGGGCAGAGAGAGAAGCAGGACCTTGGAATCATGACTGAGCCACATAGGCACCCTACTTAGAAAATTTAAAAATAATTCCATTGCATTTCATGGCATACAATACATTTAATGAATTAAATCAATTATAATAGTACTGAAGATTGTTGTACCAAATTCATTTTAATGCAATGTGTAATATTATTTATTACATATGGACAAATGGTAAACGATGTATTTAATTACTTTATGCAGAAAAAAAACTCGATTATCAAAAATGAACCTTGAAATTACACTTGAAGATGGATTTGGGGCATGAGTTAACACTAAAAATCAGGATTGTGTTTTGACTCGGAAGAGGCTGAATGCCTGGGTTTGAATCCCAGTCAGCCATGTGTCTCCATCACAGGCTTGCTATTGGGCAGGTTGTATTTCCTTTCATTTCAGTTTCCTTAGTTGGATCATGGAGCAAAAATATCATGTACATCATGTAATACTTTAAAAAGGAAACAAGTTAATAATACAAAGAGCTTCTAATAGTACCTGAAACACGTATGAACTCAACAAATATTATCAGTGATCTGTTGCACAAATGACATAAATCACATATACATACATATGTTTAACATGAATATAATTTTAAAGTGTTTAAAGGAAAAATATAGAAGAATATCATTGTGACTTCAAGTAAGATAATATTTTAGTTAAAATATATGAAAATAATATCCATAAAGATAAGAAAGACACATTTGTTTACATGATAATTTAAAACTTCTTTATAAATAGAATGACCACATATAAAATTAAATAAACCACAGATTGGGAAATGCTACATAAGCATAAGCATATATATATATATATATATATATATATATATATATATGACTTTGACTTTAAAAATGTTTAGTATTTTAAAAGACCATGTTAAGTTAATCAATGTAAGACAAGGTCCAACAAGAAAACATGACAAAGAATTAGGATAGCAACTGACAGAAAGGAAAACCTTAATAAGAGTAAAAATATGAAAAGGTGATCTATCTTATTAGAACAACTCAAAATAAGACAAATGGAAATAAACGAAATAATGCTTCATATACATCAGATTGAAAAAATTAAAAGAATACCATTATTACCTAGAGAGGGTGTGGAAATCAGACAACTCTCATACAGAACAATGAAATATAAATTGACAAAACTGAAATGTACCATACCACATAGTGGTTTTACCAGTAGGTTTATTCTAAAGAGCTCTCAGGCATGCTCTCAAGGAGAGAAATAGATGAGTATTGATTGCAGTTCTGTTTGTAATTAAGAATACTTGGAAACTCTTTATATGTCCATTAATAAGACAAGGTATATATTAATTGAAGAATAATAAGTCAATGTATTCCCCTGGAGTGTAAATGAAGGAGTTGTAGATATACAACAAAATTGCATCATTTATATAAAATGAAAGAACAACAAATAATGTGTACTAATTATGAATGTACAAGTATGTGTATAAACTCATATATGAAAATAATGACAGCAAATTATGAAAACTGCTAACGCTAAGAGGTAAGGAATAATTTTTAAAAAGTTCTGTAAGTAGCTTTACTCTTATCTTTAGTTTTTACTTGGTTTAAAAAAGAAAAAAATGTATATGTGTTTGATATAACTAGAAAATTATTATACAGGTATTCATTATATTAAGTTCTCCTTAGTTTGTATGTTTAAATTATTTTATAACATAATTAATTTAAAATACAATAAAATATAATAAATTCATCTACCTGTGCTACAACATTAGAAAGAAGGAAAGGTGCCTTAAAAATTAGATTATTGGGACACCTGGGTGGCTCAACAGTTGAGTGTCTTCCTTTGGCTCAGGGCGTGATCTCAGTTCAGGGATCGAGTCCCACATCAGGCTCTCTGTGAGAGGCCTGTTTCTCTCTCTGCCTATGTCTCTGCCTCTCTCTCTTTGTCTCTCATGAATAAATGAATAAAATCTTAAAAAAATAGATTATTGAAATTTGTGCATTTTACTTTAAGTATCCAACAGATTATATGTATTTCATTTTTATTATTTTTCAACTTTAGCTTTATTAAAAAATAAAATTCTGAGATGTTTAAAATTGAAAAATAAAATTCTGAGATGTGTATGTCATGATGACTTGATGTATGTATACATTGTGTAAGGATTTCCCCCATCTGGTTAATAAGTATACCTTTTACCTCACATATTTATCTTTTTTTGTGTGTGTGTGAGAACATTTGAGTTCTACTTGCTTAGCAAATTTAAATTATACAAGACACTGTTATTAACTATAGTTACCATGTTATATATTAGACCCTCTGACCTTATTCATCATATAGTGAAAGTTTGCACCTCTTTACCAACCTTTACCAACTTTTTTCTATTTTCTTCACTTTCCAGCCTCTGGCAACCACTTTTCTATTCTATGTTTCTATGAGTTTGACATTTTTTTTAAGATTGTGCATATAAGTAATACCATGAGGTATCTGTATTTCTCTACCTGATTTACTTCATTTGGCATAATGTCCTCAAGTTCTATTTATATTCTCACAGATGGCAAAATTTTCTTTTTACTCATGGATATATCCATACTGATTTCCATAGGGGCTGCACCAGTTTGCATTCCCACCAACATCCCCTTCACATCCTCATCAACACATTTCTTAGCATTTTGATAATAGCCATTCTAACAGAGGTGAAGTGGTATCTCATTGTGGTTTTGATTTCCTCTCCCTGATGATTAGTGATGCTGAGCACTTTTTCATGTACCTTTGGCTGTTTATACATCATCTTTGGAAAAAAAAGTCTATTCAGTCCCTCTACCTATATTTTTTATTGGTTTGTGTGTGTTATTGCTTTTGAGTTGTGAATTTTTCTTATATATTTCAGATATTAACCTCTACCAGATACATGTTTTATATTTTCTTCCATTCTATAAATTGTCTTTTCATTTTGTTAATGCTTTCCTTTGGTGCCCAGAAGCCTTTTAGTTTAACGTGGTCCCGCTTGCTAATTTTTACTTTTGATGTCAAGTCCAAAAAAACTCCAAAGAAACAAACAAAAACCCCAAACTATTGCCAAGACTAATGGCAAGGAACTTAACTCCCATGATTTTTTTCTAGGAGTTTTATGATATCAGGTCTTACATTCAAATCTTTAATCCATTTTGAGTTGATTTTTGTGTATCACGTAAGAAAGGGGTCCAATGTCATTCGTTTTAATGACAAAAAAAGCTAGAGCACTTCAATGTGCTTTATGCCAAAGTTTCTCTGCAAAAGACATTACTTCTATTGATATCTTTCATTCCAAGGAAATAAAAATCCACATTGAATTTAATCAGTGTTAAATGTTGAATATAATCACAGTTAAATATAATTGTTATTCTTTTGTCTTAAAAGTTTTTAAGCATTACCAAATAGTTATATACTCCCTGTGCTATATAAAGTTTTGATTGCAGATTTATTATTATTTTATGTCCCTATTAACTTTTTTATTTCAAATTATTTTCAGATTATCTGTTTTACCTTTTTTTGCTTTTTTGTCCTTTATAAGTGCAATTAAACAATATATGAGAAATAAGAAAGACAATATAAAATTATGATATTCACAACCATTTATAACCAAATTCCTATTCACCATGTGAAAAAAAAATCTGAAAGTCTGAGTCTTGAGTATGTTCATTCAATCTCCCCTAAGAGCTGTAAATGTACACTTTATCTCTAAAACTGTTCTGTATTAAAGGGGAAAGTATTTATATTATTGACATTGTGCACTGATTTTTTAAAGTAGAAATTCAAAAGTGCTAGTGTAGGCTTCCATTACTTGATACCTTCCAAACTAATACATTTTCAACTTTCCTGTGACTTCCACTCACCAAATACTGATTGGGAAATAAATTCACAAAATCAGACATACTAAGGCTTAGATATGATTATGACATAATCACATACATGGTTCTAACAGCAAATATTAATTATTTAAGATTTATGTCTTACAAATTACATTTAGTTAAGCACAACCTGCAGGCAAACTGCTCAAGCATAGCTGGCTAAGAAATATCTATTTGATAAAGTCCCTCATTAACTTCTGAAATAATTCATCACTCCTGTAGAGAAGTTAAAGAGGACCAATATAATATATACCAAGGACTGTGCAGCATGCTGATGAATTTTGTAAGCATTTATAATTTTAAACTTTGAAGAAACAGAGTATATATTTTGTTATTAAATGAATGCTATAGATGTTAAGGGAAATGTCTCAAGTAGTGAAATGCCCTACCCAAAGACATGCGAATAGTAAGGTTTATCAAGTCTAAAATCTATATTTTTACTACCATTTACCACTCTTCCTCTGGATCCATTCTGATTTAGCAAATATTTTTGACCTAATAAACCCAAACAAGAGAGTTCTTATGAATGGAATCAGGCGTCAAAGCTTGTCTCTGATTTGGGGATAGGTTTAACAACAGAAACTAAACTCAATTGTTGGGTATTCAAACTTGCCATAGTTCCAAATCACATGTTTTACCTGTTTAGACATGTAGGACCAGAATAGAAATATATATCAATAAGAATTGAAAAAGGTGACATCATTGGAACTGCAGCCTGTAAGCATTATTATTATGAAAAAAGAGCTTCACATTTCTCAGCAACCTGATGGCACACAATACAATAATATAGACTTTAAAAGAAGATTCAGAGTGCTTGAGAGGTACTTTCTTATTTATTTATAATAAAATAAATATTTGTTTTATTTAAGAATATTTACATAAAAGTGGTTAAAATAGTATAAAAATATATGGTGGTGTTAGAAATATAAG
The DNA here is from genome assembly GCF_048418805.1 of Vulpes vulpes. NCBI lineage: Eukaryota > Metazoa > Chordata > Mammalia > Carnivora > Canidae > Vulpes > Vulpes vulpes. Next base: position 46,625,322 of record NC_132783.1, on the reverse strand, counting down.
GATTCCAATGAAGCTCAAGCTCCCCATCTATGGTGTGGTCATGCCTTTCAGTATCTGTAAAGCTCTACTCCGTACCACCACCCCGAAAGACAGCAAATTTTAGAGGGTCTCAAATGAAAAAACTGATTTTGTACCTGTTGGTTCCTCCAGTTGGCACATCAGAATGTAAAGACGGAGTTAGAAGTGCAAGGAATTTATTGGAGGGAATGCTAATGAGAGATAAGGGGAGAAGGTTGTTAAAGGAGTAGACTTCCTGAAATCCTTCAGATAATTCTACAGGTCTGATACTTATTGGATAAGCAAAATCTCAACCTGCATTGCAGCTCTGAAAAAAATTTCAACAAGTCCCTGTGGGAGTTCAAACACAAAGTCTGCTGGAAGAAGAGTCTTGCATGGGGCAGAATTGGTTGGGCTTAATATTGCCACCATGCTTACCCTTTGGTTGGGGGCTGCCCGGGGACAGCATGGCCTCAGGCAAATGCTGTACTATATTCCAAAGGCAGGTGGTGGGTGTCAGAGAACTGAACTCCTCACAGCTGATTATCCAGTTCTGTGAAGGGAGATCCAAGTGGTGCACACTCATGCTGCCAGTCTCTGACACACATTTGGCAGCCACAGTCTTATTCCACTGGTTTTTAACCCTTTTCCCTCTATTTGATCCTCATATGTTTTTCTGACTCTTCCTAAGTAAACTTTTTTTCTTCTAATTTCCATCATGGCTGACTTGAGTTTGAAACTGTCACCCCTGCCTTGTAGCGATATCATTTGTTTCTGTATGTTCAGTATGTTCAGTATGGAGTCTTGTTCAGTATGGAGAATTAAATCTTAACCCTATGATCCTAACCCATACACTGTGCTCTGCTTTTCACCCTACTGGAACCCAACAAGTTCAACTGTGATTTTGGCTTAGAATTCAGGATTGATGGTAATATCATTTGTTTTCTATTTAATACATTTAATTTATGACAATAAATATGTCTTGAGTATCAGTTCCAGTCTAATGTTGATTACTTAGAAACTTAACATATGAGTCACCTCAATTTTTGGACGATTCTTATTGAAGAAATATAATGCATTGGTATGATCATGTGAGCATGTGTATCTTGAATTCAGTATTTTGTCACTCATTCATTCTTTCTTCTTTCCTTCCTTTCCTTTGTTGGTCGAAAAAGGGCATGTCATTTTAACACAGATGTCAAAAGACACATATAAGGAGAAAGGGAAATCAAAACTACAGTAAGATACAACTTCATACCCAGGAGAGCAGCTAAAATTAGAAAGGCAATTGTTACTGTGTTGTTGAGTGTGTAGAGAAGGGGCAATTGTTATACATTGCCTATGAGAGCATACATTGGTGCAGCATTTTATACTCTCTTTGGAAAATAATCTAGCAGTTCCTCAAAGTAGTATACTTTAATTCAACAGTTCCACTCCTAGGTACACATCAAAGAATTGATAACATATGCCCATCCATAAACTTGTACCTGGGTATTCATAGCAGTATTATTAACAATATAAAAAATGTGAAAACAATCCAAATGCCCAACAACTGATGAAAGGACAAAATGTGGTATATTCTAAAAATGAAGTACTTACAGGTGTTACGTATATCAATATACAACCTTGAAATCAATATGCTAAGTGAAAGATAATAACCCCCAAAGCCACATATTGTGTATTTCCATTTATATCAAATGATGGAAAAGCTCTATCTATAAATAAATAAAGTAGAATAATAGTTTCCAGGAACTGGAAAAAGGAAGGGTTATGCAGTGACCGCTATATGATACAGAATTTCTTTTGGAGTGAAGAAAATGTGCCATAATTACATAGTGGCAATGGCTGTATGACTTTGTGAATGTACAACAACAATAAGAACCCCCCCACAAACACTGAATTGCACATTTTAAAATGGTGAACTTTATAGTATGTGAATATTATCTCATAAAATATGCACAAACACACAATCAAAAGCATGCTTTTTTTGTCCCTACAAGGCAGAAAATGTTAAAGAAAAATCCAGTTATTATCTTAATATTTGGTTTTAATGCTGGCTTAAAGCTAGCTTTTAAGATAACCATGAAACCTCTCCCTACTTACATCCTTATATAGTTTATTGCTATATAATTTGTTCTATTTAACCAATAAAATACAATAGAGATGATGGTATGTGTCTTCCAAGATTAGATTGTAAAGACACTGTGGCTTTCATCTAGGTCCCTTTTCAATCTTGCATGAATGCTTCTGGGAAAGCCAGTCATGCCATGCATGGCAAGATGAGACAAAGTGGTGAGGAATTTGAAGTCCCCTCCAACAGCAATATGAGAGGGCTGAGATGTGAACTTTTCAGCATGAGTCAAGCCTTCAGAGAAATGAAGCCTGTGCTGATAGCTTGATTATGACCTCATGATGGACCCTGAGCCAGAATTATATAAAACCTTAGAGATTTTGTAAGAGAGTTAATTTGTTGTTTTAAGATGCTAAGTTTTTTTTTTTTTTTTTTTTTTTTTTTAATATGATAGTCACAGAGAGAGAGAGAGAGAGGCAGAGACACAGGCAGAGGGAGAAGCAGGCTCCATGCACCGGGAGCCTGACATGGGATTCGATCCCGGGTCTCCAGGATCGCGCCCTGGGCCAAAGGCAGGCGCCAAACCGCTGCGCCACCCAGGGATCCCAAGATGCTAAGTTTTGAAGTAGTTTGTTCTGAAGCAATAGATAACATATATTGGTAAACTTCTAGACAGAGAGATGATAGGGGATGGATTATGCATGCATACATTTTTATTTTCATATTTTATTAAATTTTTATTTATATTTTATCTTATAAAATATATGCATTTATTTTATTAAATTTATAAATATATAATATAAAATTCACAAGTCATCAAATATATTTGTATATTTAATTAAAATATGTACTATATATATTATTACATTTATACATTCCTCATAGAAAAGGATTTAAGTAAAAAAGAAGAGAAATTGTAGGAGAAAAATGCACTGAGGAGATAAATCTGAGAGAAATGAAATAAATGTGTGAAAGTCATGTGTTCTCTGAACTTAACACAAAGGAAAGGATAATGGATGTGCTTTTTAACAAAAAGAGTAAAATAATGATGAATACAATAAGGACTACTTCCCATGAAAACCCTAGAGCATTATATGCGTTTTCAGCCAAGTGATTAAGTGCATTAACTAAATATAATAAGGCACAAGGAACCATAAACATCTAAACTGCTTGAGATATATATACTCAAAAGCAAAATCAACATCAGATGAAATTTTAATGTACTTTTTATGATTCTTACTGTGAGAGCTTTATAGAACAGTGCTGAGTAGGGGGTTGAGGGTGGAGTTGAAATAACTCTGAATACTAAGATCATTGATTTGATGGTTTATAATCATTCCTATGTGCCTTCACAGTTGTTGGAAGTCCTTAGAATTCAGATATAGACAGAAATAGAATTACAAACTAAGGAGTATCAAAATTTCAATGTATAGAATACAAGGATTTTTAAAAATTCATGCAAAGATTACACTTTGCTCTGGGAACAGACTATTTCAATCATCTTATTGCGTGTTTCTTAATACTTATATAAAGCATCTGAAATATGACTACATAAGCAAATATGCACTAACTAACATCCAGTTGAAACACTTTCCTAAAATGTAGACATGGTAAGTGAAGACGGAAGGAGCAGACTACCCTACATCAAAGATGCTACAAGTAGAGCAAATGGGTTTCGTTTATTTTAATTTTTTGTTCTGTTAGTTTTCTTCCAATATATATTTTCAAAGGCCATGCTTTCAATATCTTTCAGTGTCACCAATAATTATTTGCAAATTTTTTTCAAGTAAAACCAGATTAAAAACTAAGAATATAAAATCCTATAATTGCAACTTAAATAATAAGAAGAAATATAAGTCTCATTAAACTATTTGTTGGGCAGTCCAGCTATTCGGAATTGCAAATTTTGTTCTCCTATGTTGTGAGCAAACTAATTATCTGCCATTCCATGAACAAGCTCATTTTTTGGAACATATTCTTCATTGATTTGCCTGATGTCTGTCTGGAAACCTTCATATTATAACCATTATACAAACAACTACAACTAAAATCATGAATGTAACAACAAGCTTAATGTTTACCTGTCACTTAGTTTTTTAACAGGCTTTATTAGAACATTTTTAAGTTCACTGGAAAATTCAGCAAAACTTACAGAGATTTCCCATGGGACCCCTGCCCCACACATGCATAGCCTCTCCTTTATCAACAGCCCTTATCGTATTGGTACATTTATTATAACTGTTGAATCTGTATCAACAAATTATTATCACCAAGAGTCATAGAGTCTAAACCAGTGTTCACTTTTAGTGTTTAATATTGTATAGGTTTGAACAAATATAAAATGACATATATCCATCATTTTTATATAATACAGTCATTTTACTGCCCTAAAAAACTTTTTGTGCTCTATTCCTACCTTGCTTCTTCCCCTGGCAACCACGGATCTTTGTTACTGTCTTCATAGTTCTATCTTTTCTTTTTCCTTGTCATCAAGGAAATGGAAATCAAAACATTAAAATACCACTGCACACCTAATCAGAATGGCCAAAATCAGAAACAGTGACAACATCAAATGCTGGTGAGAATGCAGAGCAGTATGAACTCTCAGTCATCTCTGGTGTTGATACATAATGGTATAGCCACTCCCGAAGACAGTTTGGCATTTTTTTTTATTTTTTTTATTTATGATAGTCACACAGAGAGAGAGAGAGAGAGAGAGAGAGGCAGAGACACAGGCAGAGAGAGAAGCAGGCTCCATGCACCGGGAGCCCGACGTGGGATTCGATCCCGGATCTCCAGGATCACGCCCTGGGCCAAAGGCAGGCGCTAAACCGCTGCGCCACCCAGGGATCCCAGTTTGGCAGTTTCTTACATAACTACACATACTCTTACCATATGATCCAGCAACCATGCCCTGTGGTATTTATCTAAAGTCTTTGAAAACATATTATCACACCAAACCTGCACACGGATGTTTATAGCAGTTCTATTTATTATTGTCAAAACTTCAGAACAAGGAATCCCTCAGCCCAGGGCATGATCCTGGGGGTCCTGGACAGAGTCCCACATTGGGCTCCCTGCATGGGGTCTGCTTCTCTCTCTCTGCCTATGTCTCTGCCTCAAACTCTGTGCCTCTCATGAATAAATAAATAAAATATTTTAAAAAAAGACATGGAGGAAGCTGACATACATATTACCAAGGGAAGGAAGCCACTCTAGAAAGGCTACATGAATTGGTTTTTCTTTAGAAATAATCTTGCAACTTTCAGAACAAAGTTAAGACTATGAGAATCAAAGTAACAAATCTAATTATATAATTATTCTATAATTATAATGTTATCTTCTCATAATAACATTATGATTTAGGTACTGTTATTCTCACTTCACAGATGTATAAATTGCAACAGAGAAGTTAAGTAACTTGTCCAAGGGGACATATTTATTTAATGCTTCTACTCATTCATCCTTGCTTCTTCCTTCTAATTTCATTCAAAGGCATCACGCTGAGTTTCCAATGTATCCTTGCACCTCTGTATCCCTTAACATTTCAAAGGCTTACAGGCTTACAGACAATTCTGTTAGCTCTAGTATGCCCTCTATCTGACTCTTTGTGATATTTATGGTCAGTTACGTAACACAGTTAATCCTTATATAGAAACAAATATTATTTTCTGCTTTCACGTAGTAGGACAAAACAATAATTAAGCAAAGAAAAGCAAAATAAGATACCAATCCCAACTTTCATCAGAATTTACAACCAAAATGATTGAAAATGTGCCTGAATATTTCTGAACAAATTTAATTAAGATCGGCCTTTTCATTGAATTTTTTAAACACAAAATGAATTTTTTAAACACATATTGATTTATCAAGTTTTGCAATAATATATTCTCAGAGCCATAAGCAACTTTATTATACACATGAGAATAATGAGGCCTAGAAAAATCTGGTATTGCCCAAAGTCACACCATTGGGATGAGGACATAGATATATATACATTTTAATTACATATTTTTTGCCATTCATTGTAATTCTTGTAAAGGTTTATCTTCAAGGTTCTTTTCACTGGTGCTTTCTTTGTCCAATACATTAAGTTACAAGTTCCAATTCTCACTATTTTTCTTTCTTGCATAAAATGGTGAATACTTGAAAAACATTTCAGATTACCTTAGGCTTTAGTAGAGGTACAAGTTACTTTTTATAAGTACTATGTACTAAATCGTACTAGGTTGATTCCATGGGATTATAGTCATATATCACTTGTTCACGAATTATTTAATGGAATTTCTAGATCATTGGCATTCAATATAGGATTTAGTCAGAAAAAGTATATATTTATCAGAATGTATATAGATCTATCTATCTATATATTTATATATTTATTTTCAGGTTCCTGCATAGTCATATCTATATATACATGCATGCACATACACAAAACCTGTTAAATAAATATCAGGGACTTGTGGAGTTCCTCAAAGTCAGTCCATGAGCCTGAGGCATAGGCTTCTTTTTAGATCATTGTTGAATTTTCTTCTTTTTCATTGCTCATAATGCCCATTTTCCTGCTCATTAGTATAGAATAAATCTCTGAAGTTTCGTATAAACTGTACTATCTTTGGTCAAGTTTATGAGTCTGATTGATAGCTGATGAGGCTGTTGAAAATGAAAGAAGAAAACAACTTAGTTACATGACATTCAGAATTTACTAGGTGCTTTATTTAACTATGCCTCTCTTACTTCCCATTTTCTTTTTTTTTTAAGATTTTACTTATTTATTTATGAGAGACACACAGAGAGAGGCAGAGACATAGGCAGAGGGACAAGCTGACTCCCTGTGGGGAGCCCAGTGTGGGACTGGATCCCTGGACCTGGGGTCACACCCTGAGCCAAAGGCAGATTCTCAGAGGCTGAGCCACACAGGCATCCCTATTTCCCATGTGCATAGATGATTCACATTCAGCTACATTCACCATGATAGAAAGAAAAACTTGAGTTTAAGATATTACCACTTTTTATAATTATATCTAGATAATTGAATCTTAATCATGAGAATCTTCACATTAGGTATGATATAAATGAAAGTCTCTAGAAAAAAAAAACTGACAACACTTTTTTTTTTTAACATTTTATTTATTTATTTATGAGAGACAGAGAGAGAGAGAGAGAGGCAGAGACACAGGTAGAGGGAGAAGCAGGCTCCATGCAGGGAGCCCGATGTGGGACTCGATCCCAGGTCTCCAGGATTATGCCCTGGCGGAAGGAAGGCACTAAACTGTTGAGCCACCCAGGGACCCCCTAACAATTTTTGAAGATTTTCCTACAATAGGGAACAAAGCAAAATGCTCCTAGGTTGAGAATATTCATTCCAATTTTACCCTAAAGCAAATGTTTTACTTTGAAATAGAAATCTTCAAAAATAAGGGACTGTAATGGAACTGCTGACAAATCCCTGGCAACAGATTTGCTATTGGGTATAACTATAATGACATACATATTTCTTTGTGAAGGAATTGAAAGTGGCAATGATAAAGCTTAGTTTTATCATATTGAAATTCTCTTTCTCTCTCTCTCCTTTTCCTGTTTGTTTGTTTGTTTTTGTTGTTGTTTTTCTTCTTTTTTCTTTTTTCACCTCCAGGGAGAAAAACAATTAGAGACAATTTCACTAAATAGACTGGGAAACAGCCTTGCTGCATCTATGCTTCATTACCCTTCCTCTTTCTTCTCTCACATTTCCCACAAATGGTTTGATTATGTTTACCTGCCACCCTCATATTTCCCTGCTGACTGGCTGTGGGTGCTTTGAAGCCAATAGAGACAATGTTTGCTACAAACATTTAGAGTCCTTTGTAAAGAGGCCAGTCTTTGTGAATATGTAGTTGTGACTTCAATATGCCTGTGACTGTAGTTTCCCAGAATTCAAAAGCACTTTCTGAAACTAGCCTTACACAATAGTTGTAAGTGGAAGCAAGATTGCTCTGGGGTGCAAACGCTCCATGTTAGCTAAGCAAACGCAGAGTCAGAGGTTAGGAATTCATGCCATGAATAAGAAGCATGCCCCCTAAAAGGTTGATCAAATGTTGAACTCTTTTATACTTTCAGAAGTCAGGGCTTTTAGAATTATGGCTGCCATGTTTTGATGCCCTTTTACTCCCAAATCCAGCGGGATAATGGCCTCTAACTGTTGCACTGAAATAAAGTGCTTTTTCTAAGATGAAGCTCTTTGCAAGCACAGTCTGGGATGAGAGCTGCGGAGAAATAACAAGCAGCAGAGCTGATTTTCCTGAGCTTTTTATGGACTGAGCCATAAATCTATAACGATGTGAAGGCTTCAGAGATTTCCTAGTTGCCCTCATAAGAAATAGACATCATTCTATTTTCTGACAGTTCAGGTAGTAGAAGTAGGCACATTTTCCCCATTGTCACCAGGCTATGAATCTGAGTAACTAATCTACTGATAATTAGACGTGATGCCTCAAATTAGAAACCAATATTACACGTGTGAATTAATGACATTTCATTATGTATTACTGTCGCCATTAATAAACTGTGACTAGATTAAGCTTTTCAGCTCTGAGGTAACTCTGGAGAGTTCTGTTCAAGTCCAGTTTCAATCAAGGACAGTATGAAATGATGAATGTAGGAACCAAAACACAATGAATATATCTTAGAGGCAAAACCATCTGGAGCTTCCAGTGTGTGTGAGTCAAATTCCTCTCATGCTGGAGATAGCAGAGCATTATCGAATGAAAGGTAAGTGGAGATTTAGAATCCTCAGTGACTCTCAATCTACACAACAGATTAAACAAGTCATACTCATCGATTTTAAGTTAGACTGGTCACAAACTGACCCGGTTCATTGAGTAGAAGGAACTTGGTCTGGACTCACAAAACCTGAATCACCGAAAACCAAGCTTTGTTTAGCCAGTGATAAAACTGAATCAAGAGCAGAAGCTGAATTTAATAGGGACCCCTGTGATTCTCCTTTCTCATTTGCAACCTCCAGCTTCACTGGCTTGTTACAGCTGAACAGGCAGCATTTATGCAGTGAATAAAAAGCGGCCTTCCCTGCATCTTCTAAAATCATGCAGTATTTCCAAACTCAGTTTGCTATTTTAAATGAAAAGAAAGGCTGTAGCCCTCTCTCTGCATTAGTGGAGCATGGGAGACAATTTAGGTCAGCTCACAATGATTAACCAACAGAGAGGCCCTCCTTTGACTTTATCAAGGGTTGGCCTTGACCTGTCACTTCGAAACAAAATTTCCAACATTTTTGTACGTGTATGTGTGTGCAGGGAACATATCACTAGTTTGTTGCTGGTAAGGGTACTCCCTGTATTGTGTCTAAGTAGGACTGAGAAAGTAATTCATTTTTCAGATTTGGAAGATTACCTCTTCCAAGCAGATTTTACTATTTTCACTTCAAAGACATTTTACACATGTGTATGAGTCTCTCATACTTCATACTATTTATGTCTTTCTATATATATACTTAAGTGAGGAAATATAAAGAAAATTTAATGTTTTTTCCTATATGCTATACCTTTGTATTCTATTTTCCCCCAAAGTATCCATCTGCCACCCTAACTTGCCTCCCTCCATTCTCCTTGGTTATAATAATAGTTTTAAAATTGGGCTTTTCTTTTGGAACACATCATGATTCCAGGTACTACCCTGCTACCTGGCCTTTTAACTGAACTTGGTCACAAATGGTGTGTCTCTTAGCCAGACATGGCTTAGATGGTACATATTTCATTCTTTTAACTTCCTCACTCTAACATGTGTAGTCCTGAATGATGTGAAATAATGGAGTTTTCTTCCAAAAATCCAATGTAACTTTTGAGAAAGTCAGTGTACATTTAATTTAACTTTGCCAATGCTTTTGTAAGCTCTATTTTTTCAGTTGGTTAAATTTATCATCAAAAAGCAGTATTCTCTCTTCCCTTTTCTCTATCATTTAAAAAAAATGTACTTAGTTTTCTCCAAAGTATTTCTAAAATCTACAATTAATCTATGATTTCTTAGTATCATAATCCCTAAATGCCATTAAGTTTGTCTTTGTAAGAACCAATGTGCTGATATTACACTCATGACGTTGAAAACTAATCTTCCATGCAATTCTATTCAATCCAGGAAGAATCACCTTCATCAAGCATCAATTTTGCTTTCAGAAGCCAACATATCCTTGTAATTGCATCTCAAATTAAATTTATATTTAAGGGATCCTCTTGTGACTGTTAATTACTGGGTTCAACAAAATGAGAAAGGAGGAGAAGTAAATGTGTCTATTATGTGCTATGTATTTTATATGCATCCTCTCATTTTAGACTCAGAGCAAACCTGAGAAGAAAGGAGTATTATTTCCTTAACATAAATGAAGAAAGTGAGACTTATACATACCAGGAAATTTTCCTAAATTGCTAAAGCCAGTTAAACTTTGGGTCTTTTTTACTTCCCTGTTCTAAGGAGAGGCAGGGGGATATGGAGGAGGTAGAAAGAGGGCGGGAAGGTCATTTGCCCCTGCCAAGAAACAGGGATACTATACTTAAGGTAATGGCAATCTGCTTCTTTTATTAATCTGCACATGTTTAGTCTCTGAATATTTTTATCAATATTTGCACAAGTAATGTGTGAGTACCTGAGGCATAAAAGAATATTACAAAAGAAAATAGAAGGAAATACTGTGCAAATTAACACATTTTGCAGATTATGTGCTAATTGTCATTGTACATTTGTTGAAAAAAATATAAGTGATAGAGCAATCAAATTAACATTTAATAACAAATAGACATGATTAAAAATCATTGAAATTATAAATTTCACCGTCATGATCAGGCACATCCTGCTGACAATTTAACTTCTGCAAATATATTTGGGAATTTGAATTAAAGTATACATTGCATGGAGTATGAGTAGTTCCTTTTAAGTACTTTTTAAAGGAAATATGCAAGAGAAATATGAAGCAATAACTCATATAATATTGGGAAAGGATTATTTTGAGGAATAACATAAAGATAAAAGAAGTAAAACATGATAGGTTACTTTTAAGTTCACAGAATTACATGTTTTTTTCTTTTTTTAAAAGATTTTATTTATTTATTCATGAAAGACAGAGAGAGAGAAAGGAGAAAAGCAGAGATGTAGGCAGAGAGAGAAGCAGGCTCCAGGCAGGGAGCCTGATGTGGGACTTGATCCTGAGACCAAGGATCACTCCCTGAGCCAGGGGCAAGTGCTCAATTGCTGAGCCACCCAGGCATTCCACATGTTTCTTTTATCACTTGCCCACACAGACAAAAAAAGTTAAAGGGAAACATTACCTGCTGTTTTATTCAAAGATGTTAAGTATAGCTTGGAAAGCAATACAAATTCCATTGTTGTAAATATTTAATTTGTATAGAGTCACAAATATATATTTTTATTTATGAAAGATATAATGTAATAGTGGAGAAAGACCACTGAAATATATAAAAAGATAAAATGTTGAGATTTGGAGATTAAAACAACACATACAAAATGGGCTTTGGTATTAATACTTGGAGATGTTTTTGTATTAAGATTGGTAGGGATGAATAGATTTGTCAAGTACTAAAAGCAATCTCTATAGATCACTAGACACTGACTCATTTCCTTGTACCCATACTCAGGTTGTCCTTAGAGCCTCTGAGGTATGCTGGTCAGTGCTGGGCAGTGACTTTGTCCAGGTCGTGGAGCTGCTGCCATTAGAGGGCTCATGAGTCCAGCAGGGCCAGCAAGTGCTGGGGTTTACTTCCAGGGGTTTCCACCAATCTATACCACTCAAGCAATAGCTTGTTTGGTTTGACATATATAATAGCTATTTAATGGTTTGCTTTCCACATGTGTTTTGTTAGCTAAGAACAATGGTCTTCTGCGAATTTCAATTCATGTTGTCTCTACTGATGGAGGACGCCAGAAGTAAAGAAACAACCCAGTCATCCAAACTTCTATGATGCCATCAAAACAAAACCAAAAGACAACTTTTTGCCTTGAGGTAGAAAGCAAAGACAAATATGCAGTTTTTTATCTATTAGTACTAAAGAAAATTTAGTTGCTGATATAAGGGAAAAAATAACAATGTGTATATATAAAGATAATTAACTTTTATGTAAGAAATTTCTTTGAAACTGGAAAAGAGCCTAAAAGAAAGAAGAAATTAAATTAAAATATTGAATCCCAATTCATTGGATTAAACCTTTTATTATTTATTATTTATTTATTTATTTATTTATTTATTTATTTATTTATAAAGATTTTATTTATTTATTCATGAGAGACACAGAAAGAGAGAGAAAGAGGCAGAGACACAGACAGAGGGAGAAGCAGGCTCCATGCAGGGAGCCGGATGTGGGACTGGATCCCGGTCTCCAGGATGACGCCCTGGGCTGCAGGCAGGCGCTAAACAGCTGAGCCACCTGGGCTGCCCAAGGATTAGAAACTTTTAGTAGAGCATTTTCTCATGTGCATGTTGGCCATGTCCATGTCTTCCTCTGTGAGATTTCTCTTCACTGGCCATCAGGGAAATACAAATCAAAACCACAATGAGATACCACCTCACACCAGTGAGAATGGGGAAAATTAACAAGGCAGGAAACCACAAATGTTGGAGAGGATGCGGAGAAAAGGGAACCCTCTTACACTGTTGGTGGGAATGTGAACTGGTGCAGCCACTCTGGAAAACTGTGTGGAGGTTCCCCAAAGAGTTAAAAATAGACCTGCCCTACGACCCAGCAATTGCACTGTTGGGGATTTACCCCAAAGATTCAGATGCAATGAAACGCCGGGACACCTGCACCCCGATGTTTCTAGCAGCAATGTCCACAATAGCCAAACTGTGGAAGGAGCCTTGGTGTCCATCGAAAGATGAATGGATAAAGAAGATGTGGTCTATGTATACAATGGAATATTACTCAGCCATTAGAAACGACAAATACCCACCATTTGCTTCAACGTGGATGGAACTGGAGGGTATTATGCTGAGTGAAGTAAGTCAATCGGAGAAGGAAAAACATTGTATGTTCTCATTCATTTGGGGAATATAAATAATAGTGAAAGGGAATATAAAGGAAGGGAAAAGAAATGTTGGGAAATATCACGAAGGGAGACAGAACATAAAGACTCCTAACTCTGGGAAATGAACTAGGGGTGGTGGAAGGGGAGGAGGGCGGGGGGTGAGGGTGAATGGGTGAGGGGCACTGAGGTGGGCACTTGATGGGATGAGCACTGGGTGTTTTTCTGTATGTTGGTAAATTGAACACCAATAAAAATTAATTTAAAAAAGAGAAACTTTTAGTAGGAAAACAAAGAATGATGTTTGCAAACACTTACTGAGTGTTTACCATGTGCTACCCAGTTCTGAATGCTTGACGTATTTTATCTCCTTTATCCTCAAGACACTAGAAAAACAACTATGCTGAGAGTTGACAATGACATTATAACTAACTGATCCAATAAAGTCAACTGCCTATATTCATTCAGATCAATACCGAATGCTAATTATAACAATAGGAGCAAACAAGGAGCAAATGCATAGTACCTCAAATGGATCATCTGCCTCAATTCTGGTAACGATTTTATGGAATAGAAATGATCATTTTTATCATTTTACATTTGAAGAAAGTAAGGCTGGGAAGGGTTAGATAACTTTCAAAATCACTCAAATAATAAATATTCAAAGTCAGTTACTTGGACAAACTACTCACTTTAACTCGAGAACTATTTATCTTATCTACTATTACATATAATTTTATATTCTCTAAGAAGTCATGTCATACATCGTGTGAACACACTCAGATGTTATTTTGTCATTACTCTTATCATATCTAAACAAGCCGAGGAATGCAAGTATATAGGAAAAAAGAAAAATCTCTTTGCATACTCTAAAAGATTACTCGCCTTCTGCCTACAACAGAGAAAGATTCCAAATTTTATATTGCAATAAAAAGGACTGGCACAGATTTTAGACTATTGACCCATGCTGCTTCAAGAGTTTTAGTGTGAAAAATAGAACGTCAAAAGTCGACTTCCACATGAAATACATTGTCTTCTAATTTGCCTCTAGATAAATACACAATCAGGTTTTATACAGTATAAATATATATCATTTAAATAATTCATAACAGCTAAGGGGATTGAAATAAATAAAAACTAAGGTTGCTAGCCTTTTGAAATAGTTGCTAGAGCCTGTTTTTCTTAAAAGCCAATATTGCTTATATTAATTTCTCCTTTTGTGGATGCAGTGTTTAAGAACTTATAAAAGTGCATACTTTTTAGAGTGCATACTTTTATTTATATGAGATAACTCTGGCATGTATACTACCACTGTCTGTAATAAATGTGACAATGGAGGCAATAAAACTATGCTTCATTTATTAAGTTGTGGACTAGTAGTGTTCAGTTTGTGACTGATTTCTGGAAATAACATATTGTTAATGATTAGTTGTCTGGCTCTCTTCAGAACTTGAAAAATAATTGAAATGCAGATGTGAGCTACAAAATATTACTGATATTGTATAGTTTGTCTGGGCTTTGGCCACTGTATTGGATCACTCTATTGGATCACTCTATTGGGGCACCTTATGGACTATTCCAATCCACCACACAGGCTAAGTAATTCTTTGATTGTAAGACTTCTCCTCTTGGAAGCCACAAAACAATTTGTCATATGTTCTTGGAACAGTAATGTTAATACTCTTTAAAATATTTTTATATGCAAACAAATATGTCATGAAAAAGAGGAAATTTTTCTTAAAAGACTTAAAATTTACATATATACTTATGTACATATATACATATATACATATATAGAAAGTCCCCCTTATGCCAGTATAGGTACACTCAATTTGGGCTTCTAAGAGCAAGTGATTGAAAACCCCAGAGGATACCTTGGTAAAATATATGTAGGGAATAGTTATCCCACCACTGGGAGTGACTAGGATGACAATTTTTATTTTCTTCCCTGGCAAGCCAGCACTGCAGAATTGTGTTTAGGTATCATGTTTTTATGACAAACTAGTCCCCAGCCAAGGGTAATTTTTTGCAATAACCCTCACCCATTCACAGACTAAAATGTAAGCTCATACAATAAACTTACAAACATGTCTTATTTGTCTTAAGACTGGTTGAAGTAAATATTTGAATATTGCTCTCATTTATCAAAAAGAGAGGTGGTCAGTTAGAGCCCTAAGTGTTTGGATCTGGTTTATAGATATGTTCTATTTTGTCTACCATGTTTTCTTACAAAAAAGGGGTTAGGAGCTTTTTTTTTTCCCGTGCCCATAGCTCTCTCACAAACAAGATGAATATTCCTTGAACCTGCCTGACTTTCTCTGAGAAGTGTGGCAAGCACCAATGCCACAAAGTGACACAGTACAAGAAAGGCAGATTCTCTTCATGCCCAGGGAAAGTAGCCTTTTGACAGGAAACAGAATTGCTATGCTGGGCAGACTAAGCTGATTTAACTTTGTGCTGAGGCTTGAATATGTTGAGCCCAACTGCAATCTGAGAAAACACTGGCTATTAAGAGATGAAAGCATTTTGAGTTGAGAAGAGATAGAAGAAAAAGGACCAAGTGATCCAGTTCTAAGCTTCATATTTTGTTATACTAAGAAGACAATAAAATCTTGAGGTTATGTTGAGAGAGAGATTGGGAGAGAAAGAGTGATTTTGGGTCCAAACAAAAATCTCGTATTATCAGCTTCTCTAGAAACAAAAAGATGGGAACAATTTGCTTATATTCTTGTATAGTGACAATCTTCAGTACTCAGTGAGTGGCTTCATGCAGAATCTTTGTTCTTTGGTTGGCTGCACTCCCCACCACTCCCTATGACTTATTGATTTCATTCACCTTCTTTCACTCATTTTACCTCTCTGACCTTTGACTATCAAGACAATTAAAACAAACATATACTAATTTGCCATTTTTGACTACGAAGTCATCCATGAAGTAAAGCTTTTTAGTCTAAATGACTGAACTACTTATGAATGGAAATGGTCTAACTGTGATATATGTATCTCACAGTAGCATTGATCCATTGCTTGCCAAATGCCAGTGTATATAAATTATTTTTTAATTAATGCTAAATTTCCAGGTCAAAATAATTAAAGGATGAAGGAAGAAAGAAATTGCTTAGAGAAATGGAAATTGGCTATCTACCTTTCCCAAGCACAGAAGCATAAGAATATTTTGGTTGGGGAAAGAATGTCAACAATTTACCCACACAAGTGGGTGAAACACAAGTGATTCAATCTTCATTGATAAGATGTCCAACAACAAGTAAATTTAGCCATTATCTCTACCATAATCTCTACAATCTTAACTTCAAAATGACAAATACGTGCAGTGTTGATAATTTTACCAAATTTTGTTTTATATTAGTTAACAGAATTTTGATCCAAATGCAAATAAATATTTTTGCTAATTAGTAAAGCCTGATGTTATTTCTTCTATAAACCTCTTATTCTTGAAAGACAAGTTCAGAAATGTTAACCATCACTATTCATGACCTAGTGCTCATTTTAGTGAGTTTAATACATCCTTCGTACATTGTGAAAGAGATGAAAGAAAAACAAAAACAGAAACAAAAATGCCATTATCAAAATGATTGGTTAGGTTTTCTATTTATAATTAAATATACAGAACCCCAGATGTGCCCAGTGGCTCAGTTGCTTAATCATCTGACTCTTGATTTCAGTTCAGGTCATATCTCAGGGTTCAGAAATGGAGCTCTGAGTCAGCTCAGCAGGGAATCTGTGTCTCTCTCTCTCCCTCTCTGCCCCTACCCCTGCCCTCATGAGCTTGCTTTCTCTGTCTCTCTCTCTCTCTTAAAAACATCTTTAAAACAAACTAAATATAAACAGCATCCTGAAAAGCAATTTACCTATTTTTTGCATTTTTAGATTTTTTTCTTTGTGAAGATGCTCAAAAGCAGGACTCAGAATGAGGAAAACTTTACACTTTTGCAGTTATAAATTTTAATATATTATCAATAGATATTCAAAGATAAGGAAAGGAAATAGTTCTGTGTATCTAATATTCTATCTGTTTTTGACTATTTTATGTGCACATTGGATGCTAAATCCTGTTTTATTTTAGACAAAAAAAAAAAAAGAATCAGCCAAAATTATTTCAAAATAAAAGCATTTTTTTTGAAAAGCATTGTTTTAAAGATGATTAAAATCTTATGTTTTGTCAAAATGTCTGTATTTAATTTATATTAATTAATTGTTCTTAGATTATGAAATGACTTTGTAATACACCTTTATCCAGATACTAGTTTGAGAGATAAGAAATCTGCCCCTATGGTGATTAATCATGAGATTTTAGAAAACAAACTTATTTTCAGGACTCAATTTCCCCCAATACTGCCCCTCTGACTCAGAAGTTTTGATATAGATTACTCTAATTTTAATACGTACTTCTAGACTGAAAATAGCCAATTTTTAAACAATTCATTTCACTCCTTCTGGCAAATGCTATAATTACTGTAATGATTATAATCCTCTTTTCACCTCTTCTTTATCACATAATGCTTTACCAGAAAATCATAGAAGGTGGACCTGTTAATTTTCAGTCTGCTATCCTATTTCAGATTGATTCTAAACAAATCACCTTGGATTTCTCATCAAGAATTTATAAGATATGTATTATTTTTATAAGCAGAGTGAACAGTACACTAAGAAAAAAGAAACAAGCAAGAAATTGGAAATAGAAAGCTTGGATATAGATAAAATGGCCACAACTTCCAGATGATCAAATTGGATACTTAGATGCAGAAGAAAAACAACAACAAGATAGTTTCACGTTATAAGAGAATGTGCTCAAGGAGCTACTTACAAGATTAATTTTTTTAATGAAAAGTAGTTTTTCCAAAATAAAACATTATGAAATACCAATTAAAGGACCACAAGTTGATAGTTGCCGAGGGGAGGGATATGGGGATGAACAAAATGTATGAAGGTAAGTGGAAAATATGGGCTTCCAGTTATAGAATGAGTAAGTCACTGGAATAAAAGGCACAGCATAGGAAATATAGTTGATGAGGTTGTAATAGCATTGTATAATGATGGTAACAATGCTTGTGGTGAGCATAGGATACCATGTAGAAAAGTTGAATAACTTTCTTGTATACCTGAAACTAAGATAACGTGTGTGTATTAGTTCTATTCAGTTCTTTTTTTAAATTAATAAATAAAAATAGACTCATCTACTAAGACAATAAAAAAGATAAAATATTAAGAAAGTTGAGAATATAAAACAAAAAATATAAACATGGTAATGCATATTCTATCATTAGCTAGGGAAGCCAATATTAATTCAGTGGGGTCTATACTAAAAACTATAATCTGAATAAATACCAATTTTTGACCTTACTGGAAATGATCGTGCTAAATCAAAATTTATTCTAAAAATAAAAAGAATAAAATAATTTAGGATCTTTACATGCATAGTCTCACAAATCAACAGAAAAGATAGAATAATAAAGGGAAAAGCCATAGGCATGGCTATAAAAATTATTTGCAGGGCATTTATTTAATTCTAAATTTACTCTATTAAATGCTCATTGAATTATGGCACACACATAGAGAAGTACATGGACTACAAACTGTACAATGCAGTGATACTTTACTAAGTGAATATAGAACTATAATACAGCTGAAGGTACAGAACATTACCATTATCCCAGAAGTCTCCATTTTGTCCTATTTTGCTTCTTAGCACCTCCTAAAGCAATTCATTACTTTGGTTTGCTCATAGTTGAGTTTTATACAAATGAAAGTAAATAGTACATATTGTTTTGTGTCCAGCTTCTTTCACCATCATTAAGTGTGTGAGATTTATCACATTGTTGCTTTTAGCAATAGTTCTCTATTGTTCGTGGACATTTCAGTTATATCCTTGGTCTGGATCAGAGAGAGAGAGAGAGAGAGAGAGAGAGAGAGCACTAAGATTTAATAAATATAGCAAATGTTTTTTCTAAAGGAATGCACCAATTTACATTCCAAACATGAATAAATGAGCTTTTAATTTGCTCCATATTCTCATCAAATCTCGAAATTATATTTTCTTAATTTTTTTTTTCTAATTTTGCCGCTGTTGCATGGTGCCATTTAATTGAATCTTTATTCTTTATTTTCTTCATGACTACTGATTAAAATTCTTTACATAGACTATTTGGTCATTTGGACATCATCTTTTGCAAAGAATAAGTTCAAATTTTATTCTGTAAAATTTGAGTTGTCTTTTTTTTTTCTTGTTGATATTTGGAATTATTTGCTTATTCTGGATACAAATACTTTTTCTAACATAAATATATCCAGCTCTGTGCCTTGCCTTTTCTCCCTCCTAATGGTTTCTTTTCATGAACAAAATTTCTAAGTTTAATGGAGTTAATTATCAATATTTTTTTTAGGATTAGTGCTTCTTGAAGCCAGTTTAAAAACTCTTTGCCTACTCCAAAGTCATAAATTTATGTTTTATATGTTTTATTAAAGAAATATTGCTTTATCATTCGAATAGGTCTAAATCCATCTGCAATTAATTTTTTTTGTAGGGTATGGTGTTAGTAGGTTTATATTTTCCTATGCAGGTATATAATTAACTCACCTTCACTTAATTGAAAAGAGCATCTTTTCTTAGTATATGGTAGATGCATCTTTGTCTTATGTCGGGCCAGTTTCTGCACTATTTATTCTATTCATTTAGCTATTTGCTTATCCTTGAGTAAATATAGCACTATGTAAAATATATGTATATAGTATACATGTATACTGATAACTATAACCTTACTATAAGTCTTTTTTTTTTTTTTTTTGAGAGAAAGAGAGAGAGAGCATGTGCAAGTGGGAAATGGCAGAGGGAGAGGGAGAGAGTCTTAAGCACACTCCAAGCTGAGGGCAGAGCCCCAGGCAGGGCTCCATTTCAGGACCTTGAGATCAAAACCTGACCCAAAACCAAGAGTCAGGCACTTATATAACTAACTAAGTCACCCAGGTCTTAATAAGAATTATATCCTCCAACAGGTTTCATTTCTTCAAGGTTATCTTTACTATTCTTGATTATCTCATTTCTACTTACATGCTGAGATTTTTATCAAGAAGGCATTGAATCTGCAGTTGTGCTTAGAAAGAAATGACAAGCTGACATACAGGTGGATTCTTCTCCATTGAATAATCTGTATTTTATCTCAATATTTTTCTTTTTTAGAATAATTTATTTATTTATGAGGACACAGAGAATGAGAGAGAGAGAGAGGGAGAGACATACCAGAAGGAGAAGCAGGCTGCCTGCAGGGAGCCTGATGCAGGATTAGATCCTAGGACCCTGGATCATAACCTTGTCCAAAGGCAGATTCTCAACTACTGAGCCACTCAGGGACCCCATCTCAATATTTTTCTTAGTGTAGTAGTCTTAGTTTCTTAGTGTATTTTTTTAATGAATAATATCTTCAAAATTGCATTTCTTGTTTGTAAGTAAAAACATACAACTTATTTGTATATGTCAATATTTAATCCAATGACCTCTTTAAAGTCACACACTAACTCTCTTTCTAAATACTTATCGATTCCTATATACTATATAATGCTATCTGTGAATAATAACAGTGTTATTCCTTCCTTTCCAATCCCTGTATCTCTTACTTCTTTTTCCTTCATCACAAAAGTTCCTTCAATGAAATGTTGAGTAAAAGTGGTGTTAGAAACCTTCTCAGAACCTGGGGTGCCTGGGTGGCTCAGTTGGCTAAACATCTGCCTTCTGCTCAGGTCATGTTCCTGGAGTCTTGGGATCAGGATGGAGCCTCAAGCCAGGCTCCCTGCTCAGAAGGAAGTCTGCTTCTCCTCTGGCCCTTCCCTGCTCCTTCTCAATCTCTCTCTCTCTCTCTCTGTTTTTTTCTCTCTCTAAAATAAATAAATAAACTTTTAAAAAAGGAAACCTTTACCATTCCTAGTTTCACAGTGAAATTTTATAATTTTATAATATATCACTATTAAATAGGCAGTTTACTATAGGAATTTCAGTATTAAGTAAACTCCCTTCTATTCCTGGTCTGCTAATTATTTTTAAAATTCATGAATAATTGATGAATTTTGTTAAATATGTTTTTTTGGCATATATCATTATAGTCATGATTTTCCTCCCATACCTTGTTAATGTGGAGGATTGTAAATGTTAAATGTTAAATGTTAAACCTATCTTGAATTTGTAGGATAAATCAACTTTGTCACTTTTTTTTAATACACCTGCATTCAATTCTTAATTTTTTTTAATTTTTATTTATTTATGTTAGTCACACAGAGAGAGAGAGGCAGAGACACAGGCAGAGGGAGAAGCAGGCTCCACGCACCGGGAGCCCGACGTGGGACTCGATCCCGGATCTCCAGGATCGCGCCCTGGGCCAAAGGCAGGCACTAAACTGCTGCGCCACCCAGGGATCCCCAATTCTTAATTTTTTAATCATTTTTCCCTCCATTTATGAATTGTCTCATTCTATCTCCATACATAGGACTCCAACTATTGAAAATTACCTATTTCTTTCATATGCTTTATAACTTTTTTTTTTTTTTTTTTTTTTTTGCTTTATAACTTTTAAGGCCATTTCTGCCTTTTATTTTTTTCTTTCCAGACTTCAATTTGACATTTTCTGCTAAACTACATTTTACTTTACTACTTTTCTTTCCTGCTCTGTCTAGTGTGTTATTAAAGCCTATTGAACTATACTTTCAGTATTTTATTTTTCAACTTCAGAGTATTCATGTGATTTTTGGTAAATTTTAGGTCTTCTAAAATTCTCAGCCTTTCTAGATTTTTGACTATATAAATTAACCTTATTCTAAAAGCATGATCTTTTACCTTAATGGTTTGGTCCTATTTTTTTTTTAAAGAGATTTTCAGGATTTTATTTTATCTTATTTTTTAAAGACTTATTTATTTATTTATTCATGAGAGACAGAGAGAGAGAGAGAGAGAGAGAGAGAGAGAGGCAGAGAGCCACAGGCAGAGGGAGAAGCAGGCTCCATGCAGGGACCCGATGTTGGACTTGATCCTGCATCTCCAGGATCAGGCCCTGGGCTTAAGGCAGTGCCAAACCTCCGAGCCACCCGGGCTTTTCTAGTCATATTTTCTATGTTTTTTTTTTTTTTTCTCTAGGTGGTTAGTTATTTTATTTTGTCACTGATATAACTGACTCAATACCATTAAGACACTTTAAACATTAGCAAATACCTTGAATATTAGGTTTTTCTTGAAGATATTTTCTGCTGGAAGATGATTAATACCACCTTTAATTAATGTGAGATTGAGATGATATTTGTTGATATCCTTCTTCACTGGCAAACCCAAGCAAAAATGGAAATTTTTAAAGATTTCATTTCCATCATGATTTTTCAAAGATTCAATTTCCGTTTAAAGTGTAAGAATCCTGTCAGTCCAGAGCCTAAAAGAGACTTGTTCACCTAGTTCATGTGAGGAAACAATGACTGCTAATTAGTTTACTGTGGACAGTCACATTACTTTCAAAGCATTTGACAAAATTTGGCTTGATATTTCCTTAAATGTGCTACTGAAATTCACCTTGCAGCTGAAACATTTTACTGAGAACTCTCTCTACAATGACCGCAGATTTCTATATGTATTAAAAGACTTAGGCGCTCTTTGTCCCAGTTTTTCATATCTTTTAACATACTCAAGGGAATGGATCATCCTTTAATAAAATAAATCATTTTGTAGCATCATCCAGACTTTTTGGTTTTCATTTCCTCTCCAAATATTTTGGCATTTATCTGGGAACAAAGCAGTGTATTATAACTCTGTCAAGATTTTATTTTATAACAAGAGGCAAAACCTCTCATGGAGCCAACCACTAATATAATAACATTAGTAAAGAAACCAACACAGTTCTTCCTGGACAGAACCTTCTAGATATGAAGACAAAACATGAAATATATTGGATTTTTATTGTTGTAGCAAGAAAAAGTCATTTGTGAATTTGACCAACATTGACAATTTTTCCAAATACTAAGACTTGATAGTTAATGATGAAATCTGTTTACTTATCGATCTGTAAAGAGTTGTTTTCTATTTATTTACTCTCAAATCTCTTCAGTTTTAGGTGATATGTCTTCACTTTTTCAACTTACTATACCAA
Source organism: Vulpes vulpes (assembly GCF_048418805.1). NCBI lineage: Eukaryota > Metazoa > Chordata > Mammalia > Carnivora > Canidae > Vulpes > Vulpes vulpes. The sequence continues at coordinate 46,602,099 of NC_132783.1, read as the reverse complement.
TAGAGAATGGGGTCTTCTATTTACCTAACTGCTTCTTAACCTAGCATTTTGTTGCTATAATTTTCTGTATTTCCATCATTATGCTTTTATTGACTATGTGACTTTTCCTTTTTGGGATAATAATTCCCATCACTAAATAACTGGGTTTTTGAAACTCTTCATGGAATACAACTGGTTTTTGTTTTATTTTGTTTTGTTTTGTTTAGGAAATCTTTGCTGAGTTTAAGTTTCTAAGAACCATTTCTAATACCTTTCCTTCTCAAGAGACTGTGGTTTGTGTTGGTCCCTTTTCACTCAACTTGCCTCTCTTTGATATTGTTTGCAACCCTCTATATACAATACAATTAGATAACTAGGATTGTCAACTTGTGTAAAAATAACTGACACTAGTTTTCATGGTAAAAGTGGGATTTGTTCTTATTATTGTTGATATAGTTTTGTTTATTCCATCATTGCTTTGGTTCATTACTTTGAATTGACTTCGAAGATTTAATTATTACCAAATGTATTAGAAGCAACCATAGATCCAAGCCTAGAATCATCCTCTTTCATCTTACACCTCATGTTCAGAAACACAAAGTTTGATTCTCAAACATATCTTTAAACATAAACATTAAGAAAATATTTTAAAAAGAATTATGAACAGTTTAGAAAGAGAATCACGAAAAGTATTAAAACTTTACAACTTTGTCAACCTACACTATCCACATTTTGCAACATTGACATTAATAGTCAAGTGGCAAGGCTCCTGATTTGTGGTGCATAAAAATTTCATCTTTAGAATGAAGCATTTTTTCTGATTTTCTATTATACCAGTAGAACTTGTTTATTCCTGCCATTTCACAGGTGGTGCTTAAAAGGATTAAGGAGGAGGTAATTTCGGCACTGTGAAGCTGCCATTATCAATTCCTGACCTCTTCTTTCTCAGTTCATCACTCACTAATTTTCAGTGCTCCCCAAATCCTACTCTTGCTCCCAATCTAGTGACAAAGCCTGAAAAAAATACTAAAAGCACTCAACCAAATGAAATGGTGTCCTATTGTGCATGCATATGGGACTTAAAAACTGCTAATGGAATTACTAAAGGTGCTGTCTTCCACTTCAAACTTTATCATTATACATCACATAAAGTTCAGAACCATTATTTTTCATTTATGAAGAAAGAAATCCAAAGTGCTGTGAAGTGGTGTTGGAAAAACCTTGAATTCTCTATTTCAACCACAGCAAACTTAACTGTTAAAACTATGAAGCCATAGCCTTTTTTACTGATATAATTGTCTTTTAAAATGCAAACAAATGGCCCAAGAAGAAATAACCATTCTTTTGAATACCGATCTTGCAAAATCTAAGAGTAGCAAATATTATACAAATCTTCTCTGTATACACAAAAAATGGTAAATATGTTAGGGATAAAGATGAATCACTTTAGCATTTATTTTCACATCCACGATGATAACTTATAAACAAGACATTAATCCCTAGCTAATATTTTTTATTGCAACACATCTGAAGAAAAATGTACAACCTGTTAAATAAAAAGCTCATAGTGGCAGTGATTTTCTTGGATACAGTGAAGGATATTCCTCTAAAGAGGATCTATGAGATCCTTAAAGTACATGAGAAATTTGGAAAAAACAACAACTAAACAAATAAATCTGTCATTCCCTCTACTTACTTCTGCCAAGTGGAGAATCACTGTCTTGACCTTCCAGATTTCATCTCTTTTACATGTTCAACTTAGAAAATACACACTGTTATAGGTGCTATGTTATCTAAGTATCAGCCAACATAGTGTTAGGGCATCCTTGTAGGTGATCATACTTAGAATTTTAAAATTGGCTTTCCAAAAGTGATGAAAAATTTAACTTGAGAAATTGTGAACCAATAGGAAGGACTACACTTTTAGCCTTTTTAGGATCATAATAGTTACTTTTGCTCCTATCACGAGAGGTTTCAATTTTCAGATACATGACTATATCAGTCAAATTCTGTTACATTGTCACTTTTTCTATTGTTCTCTACTTCAGAGGAAATACATAGGGAGGTACACAAGATAATTTATGCTTCTGTAGCATTTTCTACCCTCTGGTACCACTTGATAAGAGGCAAATAGACTATAAATGGCACTAATACAGGAAAGATATGTATTTGATTTTTTTAATTTAGTTTTTTTGTACCTACAAAAGGCAACTTTCTTAAAATGAAATTAGATTTAGTTAATATATTAGTTTCCTCGGGCTACTATAACATATCACCACAAATTGGATGTCTGAAAACAACAGGGAATTTATTCTTTCACACTTCTGGTAATGAAAAGTCTAAAATCAAAGTGTGGGTAGGGCTGTGCACCCTTAAATCCTCTGGAGAAAACTCCATTCTTTGTCCTTTCCAGCTTCTGGTATTTTCAGGTTTCCCTTGGCTAGTGGCCACATCACTCTAATCTCTGCACCCATGGTCATATTGCTGCCTCCTCTTGTTTATGTCTTTCTTCCTTTGTGTTTCTTAATCTAATTTCCCTCTATGTCATAAGACACATGTGGCAGCATCTAGAGCCCAACTGTACAATGCAGGATATGTTCTTCCTCTCAAGACCCTTAGCTTTATCACAGATGCAAACACTTTCTTCCAAACAAGATAATGATCATAGATTTCACAGATTAGGATGTGAACATATCTTTGCTGAGCCACCATGTAACCCACGACAATCTGCCTTATCATCCAAAGTTCATGTTTCTTGCACATGCTAAATATATTCACACTGGCCCAGCTTCCCCAAATACTTTACCCATTATTTGTAATCTATTTTATGTTTATCCCCATTTTTGCATTTTTTTACAATCTGGTAGGCTGAGAATTTACCAAATCAACAAGTACTAGTTCCGTTTTGCTTAACAGTTCTGAGAGGTTTGGGTTTTTGTTTTGTTTGTTTCCCCCTCATGCCAACTAGTTCTCTGAGTCTCTAATACCAACTTTTGAGTGTCTTAGTATTCAATTCAGTTCTGATACTACCCATCTGGAGTCTGGGTCAGACACCAAAGATTTTAGGGCTCAGTTCCACAAGATTGTCCTCACTTCAGAAGCCAGTGGCAAGTAGCAGGCCCCCCCGGTCACGCATACATCTGCCCAACATCACTACCAGTTTGGAAGTTTCCACTATCTACCACCAAGTTTGATAATTTTCTAGAATGACTCTTAGAATTCAAGAAAATGCTATATTCTTATTATTGAAGTTTATTATAAAGGATACAAATGAGTAGCCAGCTGAAGAGATACACAGGACAGGGTCCAGAAGGGTTCCAAGTGCAGGAGTCTCTATCCACAGGGAGTTGGGGTATACCATCCTGCCATGACATGGATGTGTTTGCCAACCCAGAAAGTCCTTGAACCTCTTTCTTTTAGGTTTTTATTCGAGTTTCATTCCATAGCATGATCGTGCTATTGCTAATTCAGTCATTCCTCAGACCTACACCTATCCTGGAGGTTAGGGCATGAGACTGAAAGTCCCAAGCTCTAATCAAAGCTTGTTTTTTCTTGCAAACAGCCCCCCCTGCCACCCCCCCCCCCCCCAGAGTAGCTAGGCCCAGCCAGGAGTCACCTTATTAGAACAAGAGACACTTTTATCATCCTTATCACTCAGGAAATTCCAAGGGCTTTAGGAGCTCTGTGCCAGGAACTGGGACAGAAACTAAATATCTTTCTTATTATATCACAAATTATTTACTCAATTTATCCTCCTCCTCTTGCATGTTCCTATAAACATCAGTAAGAAACAAGATCACATAAAACCCTTACCTTGGCAATTTCCTCAACTAAATATTGCAATTCATTACAGGTAAGTTCTTTCTACACAATTCGAGAACACAATTTAGACAAGTTTTCTGGCACTTTATAACCACGACCATCTTTCCTTCAGCTTCAACAACATGTTGCTCATTCCTTTCTAAGCCTTTTAATGTCCACATTCCTCTCAACATTCTGTTCATAACAACACAGGTAGTCTCTAAAACAACAGAAACCTTCTCCACTATGCTTCTCATTTACAAGAGGTCACCAGAAGCAGGTTTTTTTTTTTTTTAAGATTTATTTATTTATTTATTCATGAGAGAGAGAGACAGAGACAGAGACAGAGACACGGGCAGAAGGAGAAGCAGGCTCTAAGCAGGGAGCCCAACACAGGACTCAATCCCGGGACTCCAGGATCACACCCTGGGCTGAAGGCAGCACTAAACTGCTGAGCCACCTGGGCTGCCCCAGAAGCAGTTTTAATGTTCATACTGCTGCTAACATTCTGTTCAAGGACATCTAGGCTTTTTTTTTTTTTTTTTTTTTTTGAGCCTCAAATTTTTTCCACTCCCTATCACTCTTTGGTTCCAAAGCCACTTTCACATATTTAGGAAGGGCAGGCTGGAAACTTTTAGGCAGGAGCCAATACTGAAGTTTGACAGGAGGGACTTCTCCCCCAGGGAACCTCAGATCTGCTGATGGGGCCCTTCCACAGATGAGATCAGCCACATGCAGATTATCAAGAATAATCTCCTTTACATGAAGTTAACGGATTATAGATATCAAACACATCTACAAAATAGCTTCAGAGCAACACTTAGATTAATGCTTCTTTGAATAACTAGGTCCTATAGCTTAGCCAAACTCACACATAAAACTGATCATCATGGTTAAGTAGTATTAGAGTTAATTTCAATATTAAAATAATACTACTAGCCATAGGGACAGTACAACATTTTTTGTCTAAAATGTTAAGAAGAATTTTTTTTTAAGAGGATCTTATACATTTGCTTATTTCTATGCTATACAAACCTCTATGTGCAAATTCAGTGTATATTGCACTAAGATAAATACTTGATGACTCTGAGCACCTAACTGGTAGAATAATGAATAATTCATCCTAGATGTTATAGAAAGGTAAAGTGAATAATAATATATCAGATGAAATGTGTCAGGAGCACCCTTTTCTAACTCAGTTAGTTTTTCTTACAATTAGGATATTTTCAAATACAGAACTTAATTACATTTGTCTTAAATGTGAAAAGTATTTATTGAAATTATACAAGGACTAAAATAAAATTTAAAAATGCTTGATACAGGCAAATAAATTCAGAGAAAGTTTATCATATAAGAGAAATAGAGAAAACTCACAAAAAATATAAAAGGATAATTCTATGAAATGTAGTAAAGGTATAAAAAGAAATTTTTTTATACTAAAGCATTTATCTAGACCTTGATCATGATCTGACCCTGTGATCTAACTTCTCAAAGCAAACTGGTCTGTAGGCTGCAGATATGTAAGTGCTTCTGGGATTATTACAATTCTGTATGCCTACACGTTACTAACATTTTAAAGATATCATATTACAAGGAGCTTTGCTTATATTGGAGATGAGCAAGAATCAGATTTTGTATTGACTTCTACTTTTAAATTTTGTTCATGTAAATATTATTTATATAGGGCAGCCCCAGTGGCGCAGCGTTTTAGCACCACCTACAGCCTGGGGTGTGATCCTGGAGACCCGGGATCGAGTCCTACATCAGGCTCCCTGCATGGAGCCTGCTTCTCCCTCTGCCTGTGTGTCTGCCTCTCTCTCTGTCTATGAATAAATAAATAAAATTTAAAAAATATATTATTTATATATTAAAATCCCCCAAAATACTTAATCAGTTTGACTTCAGAAGTTATTTAATGTACAATAAATACAGAGACCAATCCATTACTTTTGTAATTGTTTTTTATATGAATCATTTATACTGCCTATTTCTTTAATTCCCACCCAACACATTGTCTTAGATGTTGTTAATAAAATGTCTTATTTATTTTTGTTAATTACCGTATAATATTCCATAAGCAGATTCAGCCATATTTTATTTAGCTAGTTTCTGCAGGGTAAAATTTTGGTTGTTTGCAACTTTTCCTGATTATATATAACATATTCTTCTCATGCATATGTATAAGTGATTTTCTAGAACATTTTCATTTTTTTAAAAGATTTATTTATTTATTCATGAGAGAGAAAGAGAGAGAGAGAGAGAGAGGCAGCGACACAGGTAGAGGGAGAAGCAGACTCCATGCAGGGAGTCTGACATGGGACTCGATGCTGGGACCCCAGGATCATGCCCTGGGCCGAAGGCAGGCGCTTAAACTGCTGAGCCACCCAGGCTGCCCCATACATTTTCATTTTAATATATTCTGCCAAATTGCCCCCAAAAGTCTCTACGTTGACTTATATCCCTAAATTTTGTCTGTGACTACATGATTCCCCACATTTTTGCCAAGCAGGATATTGAGTAGAATAATTATTTAGTCACCACTCTTAAGTAAATCTTTCTGAGATTTACGCATTATCCAGATGCAAGTGTTTTAAATTTTGCAATGCATAAAGAAGAGGGAATTAAATAGATCTTCTTGAAGTCTTCTGGAAAGCACCTAGGAGACTATCATCTTTACATAAACATATCATAAAGCAGCACGTATTAAAATTCAGTAGTTCATGGCTTATAATACTTATTTCATATTTAAAGCATTTTTATGAGGAGCATCAGGGTGGTGTAGTCAGTTAAGTGACTCTTAGTTTTGGCTCAGGTTGTGATCTAAGTGTCCTGAGATGGAGCCCCACCTCAGACACCATCCTCAACACAGAGTCTGTTTAAGACTCTCGCTCCATCTCCCTCTGCTCCTCCCTCCCCTAATCTCTCTCTCTCTCTCTCTCTCTCCTTGTCCCTCTGTCTAAAATAAATAAATAAATAAATAAATAAATAAATAAATAAATAAATAATTTTAAAAAGCATTTTATGCAATTGAAAAAAAACTAGATTAAAAAACTCAAAATCTTGTCATGACAACACAATTTTTTCTTTAAGTATTGATTATTTCTGCATTTGGTCGAATTAAATTATCATTTATTAAATACATGTAAGGCAATGGATTGATTTTCAGTAGAATCACAGTAAAAAATATAACTTCATCTGCCCTAACTATATTAGTAACATATAATCAGCCACATGCTTTCCAGCTTCTTAGGCCCATCTCTAGAATTTCTGATTTAACAGATGTGGGGTAAATCCTGATAACTTGTATTTCTTTTCTTTTTTTTTTTTCTTTTTTTATTTATGATAGTCACACAGAAAGAGAGAGAGAGAGAGGCAGAGACACAGGCAGAGGGAGAAGCAGGCTCCATGCACCGGGAGCCCGACATGGGATTCGATCCCGGGTCTCCAGGATCGCGCCCTGGGCCAAAGGCGGGCGCCAAACCGCTGCGCCACCCAGGGATCCCGATAACTTGTATTTCTGACAAGTTTCCAGGTAGTTCTGATGATGAAGGTTGATCTAGAATCTGCATTTTGAGGACCGCCGCACTAAGAAACCACTGAATGCTAATGAAACTGTGGTCCATGAATCACTACTAGCAGCATCACTTGGAGCTGGGAGAAATGCAGATTAGGTCCTGCCCTATTCCTATCAAATAAGAATATCTGCTTTAGTAAGTGCTCCATCTCATTCTTACGTACTGTCAAGATTGAGGAACACTGATATAGCTTAGACTTATGTAACTATGATTTATGCCTACACTGGGGCACATACTACTCTTCGATTGTGCTATTTAATATGACATGAATTAAACACTATTATTGGACACCAGAACCAGATTCTAATCTGTTCAAACATGTATAAGATAATTAATTAGAATTGTTGTTATTCTAAAAATATTTCTATCCTTATAATAAATGAATCTTTAAAAAAAATGATGGGGGTCCCTGAATGGCTCAGTTGGTTAAGTGTCCCACTCTTGATTTCAGCTTGATTTCTTGATTTCATGATATCATCGTGCTAGGATCAAGCCCCAGGTCAGATTTCACGGTCAGCATGTAGTTTGCTAGGGGTTCTCTCTCTCCTATCTCTCTGCCACTCCTCTTGTTTACACTAGCTCTCATGCACTCTCTCTCTAAAAAATGAATAAATCTTTAGAAAGAATAGGTTTATCCTAACAAATCATAATACTAACATTGTAGGAGAAAGCTCATCTGTTTAATGCTTTTTAAATTCCGTATTGTCAAATAGGGTAGCCACTAACTACATATGTCTATTTACATGTAAATTTAAATTTAATTTACATGTAAATTTAATTTACATGTAATTTGATTTAAGTGAAATCAAATTAAATTAAGAACTCAGTTTGTCAGCCACAGGAGCCACATTTCAAATCCTCAATACCAACATGTGGTGAGTAGTTACCATATCTTCACCATCACAAAAAGTTCTACCAGCCAGTGCTGTTTCATAGGAATACCAAAGCTACATATTTTTTTTTTCTTTTTCAAAACAAGGTTGAGTTCACTACATCCAAAACATATTGACTATACTACTATGGCAACTGTGAGACATTTTGTGCAATTTTCCTTAGAATATCTACTAAGTATTTCTAAAGAATAGGACATAGATAACACTACAAGTGTGTTTTCTTTTAGAACACATACAAATATATAGCACATCCATAATTTTGTCCTGAAGGTTATTAAAATGCAGCTTGTAATTTACCCACTGCTTTGTCCAAAAGGCTCAGTCCTTAGAGAGATAATTTCAAACTAATTCTAACTTTCTAGCTTTTATCTATCCCTTTCTACTCTCAGTAGTGTTATAATCAATAGAAACATGTCTAACTTATTTGAACTTTCCAGGCTTCTTTTCACACTCTGTACTGTAATAATGAACTTTACTTCTTTGTGCTAGAGTCACTAGAGATGCAAGGGAAAGTTAAATATTTCTTATCTTAAAAACAATCCTAGGACAAAGGTATATTGCTTATAAAATTATACAGAGGACATTTTATAGAGAGAATTAATTCCCTTGTGTTTAGGTGCAGGCCAATAAGTGCAGCTATTTATAGAATTCAAGAAGCATCCAGACTCCCCAGTGCCAAAGTTCCTCCCTGGAGGCATATTCATTATTCATGAATGGCCAAGATTTATAGAATATTGGAATACCACAACAATCCATTATTCATAGAATCAGAATACAAAAATTCCTAAAAATCCAAAGTACTTTGGTAAGAATGTGGCAAACACAGTTGGTGGCAAAACATAAACTGAACTGATGGGAAGGGGTATTATGTTTAGCCTATAATAATCCCATATAGTCTATAGCTATTCATGCACTTTGCTGAGAGGAAATGCAATTATGTTTAGTTATGGGATGTTACCTCAGACCCTGCTGAGAGTATTTATGTGCCAACTTTTTCAGTGGAATATTGTTTTATTTGGGTACCAAATAAGGAAGTGATTTTTATTTTTTTTTTAATTTTTTTTAAAATTTTATTTATTTTATGATAGGCACACAGTGAGAGAGAGAGAAGCAGAGACATAGGCAGAGGGAGAAGCAGGCTCCATGCACCGGGAGCCCGATGTGGGATTCGATCCCGGGTCTCCAGGATCGCGCCCCGGGCCAAAGGCAGGCGCCAAACCGCTGCGCCACCCAGGGATCCCGGAAGTGATTTTTAGAAGGCAGAGATAGTAGTATTCAAATAGTCTATACAGCTTAGTATATCGTGATTGAAAATATCTAAAAGCATTCTAAAAACATATTTGAGATTTTTGAGAAGGGGCTATGTAAGGGCTTCAAAAGCCCAATACTTTCTAGTTTAATGACCTTAACAAAATCACAAAAGTCTACATTCCTTGGAAAATCTGGTTAGTTTTATAGTTTTGGTTAGTATTTGCAAGCATCTCCTTCAATGATTGTCATTGAAGGAGTCATACGCATCTGATTAGAATGAAAGGCAAGATCTGTTAATCACACTATTACTTGAAATGTGACCCAAATTACAATGTGCTTTCTTCTTTTCTTTTTCTTTTTCTTTTTTCTTTTCTTCTTTTCTTTTCTTTTTTCTTTTCTTTTATCTCTTCTTCTTTTCTTTCTTTTCTTTCTTTCTTTTCTTTTCTTTCTTTTCTTTTCTTTTCTTTTCTTTTCTTTTCTTTTTTTTCTTTTCTTTTCTTTTCTTCTTTCTTTTCTTTTTGTTCTAACTTACAGGAATAAATAAAGCCTTGGGTTTAGCTTAGGTAATACCTGTAGGGATTCTATTTTCAATAGTAAGAAACAAACCTTATTAGTTAGCATGGTACATAATGGCATGGCTCAGATAATATTTCCAAGAAAGAAACAAATGGAAAAGGGAAAAAAAATCCTCTTTTAAGATTGATGATCTATCCTACTGTATTTCCACAGATTATGCAGCCATAGAATATTTTTATCTCCTATTTCATTTAAAAACATTCAAATTTGAGTTTATAAAATAGTCTAGATCTCACACTGGATGTTATACTATATGTTGGCAAATTGAATTTAAATTTAAAAATGTAAAAAATAAAATAAAATAAAATAAAATAAAATAAAATAAAATAAGACCTCTAACAGCTGCAATGGGTCAGGAACAATAATAAGTGAGAAGGACACAACTTTCAGGGTGGTTGACATTTCAGATAATGGAGGTCAATCTTTCGAAATATTTTCTCTTGGGATGAGAGAAATTACACAGGTGGATAAAGGAGGGAACTCTTACTAGGAAATTGTCCCTGCTGAAAGGACACATAATTTGTAGTTGTGTTTACATGTAGTGCATATAATTCTGAATCATGAAGGAATAGATAGCCCATTAAATTGACTACTACTGACAAGTATTTTTTTTTTCTGGTTTGATTAGTATTCAATTTTGTAAATACTTGCATTGAACGATATATGTTTATGTATTGGGGACAATATTGGGTTTTGTAAGGTCAACAATGAAATAGTTATTAATAACTTGTTGGAGACATGAATGATGCTTGCTAAGGTGAAGTTGAATCAAATAGAAAACATAAATAAGTAAACAATATGTAGACCTATAAATTTATCATCTTGAGAATTCTTTTTTTCCTGAAAAAAATGAATAGTATGGTTTAAATTCATCAAGTTTTATAATATTTTGAACATAAAGAAGCACTGTAATGTTATGAAAACAAAATAAAAATAGTGATAGTAATGGCATATGCTGCTACTTATAAATAAAAAATTTCTTCTAAGATACTCAAAACATGTGTACTGATATCACACTAATAATCTCCTTTTCCATGTCCCTTCTTAGTTTCACATTCTATGAGATAAAATATCTGTCTCAAGAATAGTTTATAATTCATCTAAAATACAGGAGATTTCTTGATGACATCAAGTGGTTAATACAAAACTGGATTATTTTGAATAAATGTCTTTAAAGATTATATTTAGTATAGGCTAAAGAACAACCTATATTCCAACAGAAAGCATTCACTAAATGTTAGCTCCTCTTATTTTGTTAGTAGTCAAGTTTCTTTCCTCTCACACTATATAGATGACTTTAAATTCTTCTCTACTTTTAGAAAAGATTCATGCTTTTGTTCTTATAATCCAGTGGCTTTCAGTGGTTTTATAAATATACTTGTCTATACATATCTATTCCAAAATGATAATAAGCATTAATGTCTGCAGTAAATACCCTGAGTTCAAAATTTCACACTATCCTTATGTTAATATTTTGTTTGCCACCATTATTGTAATTTCCACTTTCAACTGCTTTGAGAGGTTGTAAATTATAGAAACACAATTGTTTGGCTCAATAAATGGAACAATTAGAAATGCTTTCAAATTTCATTGGTTGCCTTGTGAGGTGGGAAATTGCTCTTCCTTGAAAGCTTTGAACTGGAGTCTGGATAGTAAGCTACTAAATGAGAGACATAAGTTTGAATCTGCGATAATTTTCAGAGAAATAATCTTAAAAATTAGAGTAAGACTGAATTAGTTAAAAGGGTGGTTTCCAGTACCTTGCCTCATATAATTTTAATTCAGAATGTTTGCAAAGGAACTTTATTTTTGTTTTTATAGATTATGCCAATGCAGGTGGTCAATAGTCCATATTTTGGGATCCTTTCCCTTAAAGATTATTTAGTTCAAATCTCAATTTGCAAATGAGGAAGTGGAGTACAGTGGTTAAGTGAATTTTATGTAAGTCACATAGTTAATTACTTGTTCATCTGGGCTTTGAAGTAACATCTCCTGGTTCCTACTACATTGCTCCGATTTTTAAATTTGACTCCAAATTACTTGTGTGAAGCATCTCTCTAAAACTTACAGTTGTGTAGATTGTTTTAAGTACAGGAAATTTGGACAGATTCTCAAGTAAGGCTTTTTTTTCTTGTTTTTCTAAAAATGCAAAAAACAGAGACTAAGTTTAAACTCTCTCTGTTTATATTTTCTGTCTCCCTCAGAAACTAAATTCATATTATAAATAGAATTTTATATTTACTTAATAGAAACGTGTGTAGTCACTACACAAATCAGTCCCTATTCTAAGAACTTTGACAGCAATATTTCTACCTATTGATAAGTAAAATAATTAAACCAACTACCTTCCTATTAGCAATGTTAATGTAATGTTGCAAATGGATCACTTTGCCGAAACTAAGTTAGAGCCACAACAGTACATAGTATTAGCTGTTCTGGTGATCTACAACCTGTAATAATAATCTGACTTCTTGGCCACCAGACTCAAGAAATAGATTAGTCCTGTGGGAAAAATGGCAAGGAGGGAGGATTCTAGGCTCATCTCAGTTTGTGCCACGGAGACCCCTATAAACAACTACATTAGTGTAAATAACCCAGAAAATGACCTGAAGACTGACAGAACAGACTCACCACAGCGAAATATAAAGAAGCCACATTGAAGAAGGTAGGAATGGCAAAGAAGTAAGTAGTCCAGAGCTAAACAAACCCAAGGGGCTGTGTAGGAAAGAGCCTGATGTGGGTGCAGAGAAGGAAAAGAAGCAGACCTCATAACAGGCACCCCAGGCACAGGAGACATGTACTGAGAAGATGAATCCCTATAATATTTAGCTTTGAAACCCAGAAGGGCCAAATTATGAGCAAGTCCTCATAATCAGTGGGTGTTAACCCTTGGAACTAAAAATCAATGGGCTTGGCTCTGAGAGTCAGAGGGCTATCGGAGACTCTCTGCTCTTAAAGAGACAGCATAACAAACAATCCCAGTGAGATACAGCATAGAAGAAGCAGATTGAAAAACACCTGAGGTATAAGGGAAGGTGACTTATTTACTGATCTCAGAGCAAGGACTGGAGGGGAAGGAATCTTTGGGAGACTTCTCCAAAAACAAAAGAGCAGGCAGGTAAAGTTAAAGGAATTCATCACCAGTAAACCAACCTTACAAGAAATGTTAAAGGCGATTCTTTTGAGAAGAATGGTAGAACATAAATAGGAAAGAAAAGCAGGAAGCACAGAAGCAGTAAAATTAAGTATATATAAAAATCAGTCAAGTGATTCACAAAATAAAAGGATGTAAAGTATGACACCTACACATATACCTAAAAAGTGGAGAGAGAAAGGAATAAAAGTTTAGTGCTTTTAGACTGGGTTCAAACTTAAGCAACCACCAACTTAATATAGACTGCTATATGTATAAGATGTTATGTTTATCCTAATGGTAACCACAAATGAAAAATCAGCAATAGACATGCAAATAATAAAGAGAAAAGAATCAAAGTATAGACAGCAAACCTTGAGAAGAAAGCAAGAGAAGAAAGGGAGAAGAACTACAAAAACAATCATAAAACAAGTAATAAAATGGAAATAAGTACATACCTATCAATAATCACTTTGAATGTAAATAGAATAAATGCTCCAATCAAAAGAATGCCTCATTGTCTCAGTTGGTGAAGGCTGAAACTCTTGATTTCAGCTTAGGCCATGATCTCAGACTGATGAGATTGAGCCCCATGGTGGGCTCCAAGCTCAGCCAGAGTCTGCTTGAGATTCTCTCCTCCTGTCTCTCTCCCTCCCTTTGCCTTTCCCCCCACTCCAGCATATGCATGCACTCTTTCTCTCTAAAATAAATTTAAAAAATTATAAATAAATAAATAAAACCTTTGGGGAAAAAGAAGATATAGGAAAACAGAATGGATTAAAAAAAAACCAAAAAACACGAATCATCTATGTGTTATCTACAGAGTTTCCTTTAAGACCTGAAGACATATGCAGAGTAAACATTTTTTAAAATTTTTACTCATTTATGATAGTCACACAGAGACAGAGAGAGAGAGAGAGACAGAGGGAGAAGCAGGCTCCATACACCAGGAGCCCGAGGTGGGACTTGATCTTGGAGACCCGAGATCGCGCCCTGGGCCAAAGGCAGGCGCCAAACCGCTGCGCCACCCAGGGATCCCGACATATGCAGATTAAAAGTGAAGGGATGAAGAAGAATTTATCATGCAAGTGGAAGTAGAAAGAAAGCCAGAGTAGCAATACTTATATCAAACAAAATAGACTTTAAAACTCTTGTCTCTGTAACAGACAAAGAAGGTTACAATAAAAGTATAAAGGGAAAAGTCCAAAAAGAAGATATAATTATTATAAATAAATGTGCACCCAAATTGAGAGCACTCAAATACATAAAGAGGCTAATAAAATACATAAAAGAAGTCATGGAGAGGGCAGCCCTGGTGGCGCAGCCGTTTAGCACTGCCTGCAGCCTGGGGTGTGATCCTGGAGACCTGGGATCGAGTCCCACATCGGGCTTCCTGCATGGAGCCTGCTTCTCCCTCTGCCTGTGTCTCTGCCTCTCTCTCGTTCTCTCTGAATGAATGAATGAATAAATAAATCTTAAAAAAAAGAAAAAAAAGAAGTCATGGAGAGTAAAATAGTAATAGTAGAGAAGCTTAACACACCACTTACACGAATGAGTAGATCATCCAAACAGGAAATAAAAAAGGAAACAGTGGCTTTGAATGACACAGTGGAGGAAATGGATCCAGTAGATATATTCAGAACATTCCCTCCTAAAACAACAGAATACACATCCTTTTCAAGTGTACATGGGACATTCTCTAGAATTGATAACATGTTAGGCTATAAAACAAGTGTCAAAAAATTAAAAAAAGATTTAAGTTGTACCATGCATCTTTTATGACCACAACACTATAAAACTAGAAATTAACCACAAGAAAAAATCTGGAAAGAGCACAAATACATGGAAGTTTAAGAACATGTTACTAAATGGGTCAACCAAGAAATCAAAGAAGAAATAAAAAATACATGAAGATGAATCAAAATGAAAACACAATGGTCCAAAATCTATGATGTAACAAAAGCTATACTACAAAGGAAATTTATAGCAATAGAAGCTTTCTCCAAGAAGCAAGAAAAATTTCAAATAAACAACCTAACCTTACACCTAACAGAACCAGAGAAAGAACAAACAAAAGCCAAAATCAGTAAATGGAAGGAAACAATAAAGAGTAGAGCAGAAATAAATGAAATAGTCATTAAAAAAACAGAAACAAAATAATATAAAAATAATAGAACAGATCAATGAAACCAGGAGCTGATTCTTTGAAAATATCAACAAAATTGATAAACCTTTATCCAGACACACCAAAATAAATAAACAGATAAAAAATAAATAAATAAATAAATAAATAAATAAATAAATAAATAATAAAATAAATAAAAGGAAGAGAGAGAGAGAGGAAGAGAGGACTCAAACAAAAAACGAGAAATAATAAAAAAAATGAGAAAAAACAACCCTACAAAAACACAATTATGAGAATATCATAAAAATTATATGCCAATAAATTGGACAAACTAGAAGAAATGGATAAATTCCAAGAAACATTTAACTTCCCAAAACCGAATGCGGAAGAAATAGAAATATGAACAGACCAATTACCAGCAATGAAATTGAATCAGTAATCAAAAAAACTCCCAAGAAAAACAAAAGACCAGGACCAGATGACATCACAGACAAATTCTACCAAACATTTAAAGACAAGTTAATACTTATTCTTCTCAAACTATTTAAAATAATAAGAGGAAGGACAGTTTCCAATTTCATTCTATGAAGCCAGGATTATTTGAATAGAAAAACCGATAAAAACACTACAAAAAAAGAGAACCATAGGCCAATATTTCTGATGAACATAGATGCAAAAATCTTCAAAAAAATTAGCAATCTAAATCCAACAATATGTTAAAAAAATTCACCATGATCAAGTGAGATTTATTCCTGGGATGCAAAGGTATTTGATATTTGCAAATCAATCAACATGATACGACACATCAACAAGAAAAAAGATTTTTAAAAATATTATGATTACAATAGATGTAGGAAAAGCATTGACAAAGTACAATATCCAGTAATGAAAAAAATCCTTAGCAAACTAGGTTTAGAGGGAACTCATCTCAACATAATAAAGGCCATATATTAAAACCCACAGCTAACATCATCCTCAATAGTGAAAAACTGAGAGCTTTTCCCCCAAGGTCAGGAGCAAAGTAAATATATCCACTGTCACCACTTTTATTCAACAGAATATTGGAAGTCCTAGCCACAGCCATCAGACAACAAAAAGAAATAAAAGGCATCCAAATTGGTAAGTAAAGTTTCACTATTTTAGATGACATGACAATATATACAGAAATCCCTAAAGATTCCACCAAGAAACCTAAAACTGATAAATTAATTCAGTAAGGTTGCATGATACAAAATTAATATATAGAAGTCCATTGCATTTCTGTACACTAATAATGAAGCAGAAAGAGAAATTAAGAAGACAAGTACTTTTTTGAATCAATTTTTTTGTAGGTATTGTATATGTACCAAGAAAGCTATAAACTTAGGGTTTGGGGGATGCCTGGGTGGCTTAGCGATTGAGCATCTGCCTTTGTCTCAGGACGTGATCCCAGGGTTCAGGATCAAGTCCTGCATCGGGTTTCCTGTGTGGAGCCTGCTTCTCTCTCTACCTATGTCTCTGACTCTCTCTTTGTGTCTCTCATGAATAAATAAATAAAATCTTTAAAAAATAATTTAAAAATAATAAAATAAAATTTAGGGTTTGGTTGTGTTTTTGTTATTTTTTTTCTTTTTCAGTTTTGTATTTTTAGAAGGATTTGTTAATTTTTCTAACTTTACCAAAGTTTGCAGCTTTTACCTTAATAGAACAGGAATATCTTAAATCACATAATTGGAGACAAACTATCTCATTTATAATTTAACCAAAAACAATAAAATTCCTAGGAATAAACTTACCCAAGGAGGTAAAAGACCTATAGTCTGAAAACTAAAACATTGATGAAAGAAATTGAAGATGAGACAAATAAATAGAAATCTGGATTTCCTGTCCATGAATTGTGAGAATAAATATTGTTAAAATGTCCATACTACCTAAAGCAATGTACCAGAGTTAGTTCAACCCCTATCAAAATACCGACAGTATATTTCACAGAACAAAAGCAAAACATCCTAAAATTTGTATTGAACCACAAAAGAACCCAAATAACTGTTGCAATCTTGAAAAAAAAATAACAAAACTGAAACTATCACAATCCCAGATTTCAAGATATGCTACAAAGTGGTGATAATCAAGAGTATAGTACTGGCACAAAAATAGACCTGCATACAAATGGTACAGAATAGAGAGACCAGAAATAAAATCACAACCATATGTCAATTAATTTTTGACAAAAAAGCAAGAATTTACAATAGGAAAAATACAGTCTCTTTGAAAATTGGTGTTGGGAAAACTAGACAGGTATATGCCAAAAAATGATGCTGGACCATTTTCTTTCATCATACAAAAAAATAAACTCAAAATGGATTAAGAACCTAAATGTGAGATCTGAAACTATAAAAATTCTAGAAGAGAACACAAGTGGTAATTTCTCTGACATCAGTCATAGCAACATTTTTCCAGATATCTCTACTAAAGCAAGAGAAACAAAGCAAAGATAAACTATTGGGACTACATCAAAATAAAGTTTCCACAAAGTGAAGGAAACAATCAATAAAACTAAAAGGCAACCTACTGAATGGGAGAATATATTTGCAAATAACATATTAAAGGGTAGGTATCCAAATATATAAAGAATTTATACAACTCAACACCCCAAAAAACAAGTAATCCAACTAAAAATGGCCAAAGGACATAAAGATTTCTCCAAAGACATAACAGACACATTAAAGGATGCTCAATATCATTCACCATTAGGGAAGTGCAAATCAAAACCAAAATGAGATATCACATCATGCTTTTCACAATGGCTAAAATCAACAACACAAGAAACAACACATATCTGCAAGGTTGTGGAGGAAAAAAAAAAAAACAAAAAACAAAAAACAAAAAAAACCCCTGTGTCCTGCTGGTAGGAATTCAAACTGGTGCAGCCACTGTGGAAGACAGTTGGAGGTTCCTCAAAAAATTTAAAATAGAATTATTACTTGATCCAGGAATTCCACTACTGCATATTTACCCAAAGAATACCAAAACATTAATTCAAAAAGATATATGCATCCCTATGCTTATTGCAGCATTATTTACAATAGCCAAATCATGAAAGCAACCCAAATGTCCATTGATAGATGAATGGATGAAGATGTGATTTTATATAAATAAATATATGTTATATATTAAATATATTATATTATTATACATATTATATATACATATTGGATTATTACTCAGCCATAAAAAGAATGAAATCTTGTTTGCAACAACGTGGATGAATCTAGAGGGTATAATGCTAAGTGAAATAAGTCTATTGGAGAAAGACAAATACATATGCTTTCACTCAGGTGTGGAATTTAAGAAACAGAACAAAGAATAAAAGAGACAAACCAAAGGATGGACTCTGAACTATAGAGAACAAACTGATAGTTAACAGAAGGGAAGTGGGAAGTGGTGTAATAGGTGGACAGGATTAAGAGTACACTTACATGACGACCCTGAGTAATGTAGAGAATCACTATATTGTACACCCAAAACTAAAATGACACTACCTGTTAATATACCGGAAGTAAAATTAAAAAATAATTTAAAAAACTATCCTTGCTGTATTTGATTCCAGTATTTATTCCTAATGAAAAAAAAAAAAAAGCTTCCATTCCATGCCTTTTTAAGACTGTTCCGTCATCTTCCAATTTGTTAAGCAAATTATGTGCCTATAATAAATATCTAATTAATATCTCTAAGGTAGCTGAAAATCAATATTTCCAAACTAAATTCATGATCTCCCTCCAAACCTTGTCCTCTACTGAAGTGAAGTTAGCACTACTACCTTACTAGACAAACCATAAATTCAAGAGTCATCCTAGATACCTTTCCCCCAGTTGCCCTATGTATCGAATTCCTCACCACCCCTCCCAAATAAATCAGGAAGCAATCCATCTACTTTAATCTCCATTGTCCAAGTTACTGTTGTCTGGACTGATAGAGTTTTTGAACAGAGTACCTTGCATTCATGGCACTTCCCAACCAATTATCTAAACTACGACCAGAATAATCATATGAAATGTAAATTTAATCCCATAATCTCCCATTTAATGTATTTTCTTTTTGGATGAGAATTAAGTCCAACAATTCTACTGCTAACCATTTCTGGTCTTACTGTGCCCTATCTTCTTTCTTACTCCCTGTGATCATGCCTCACTGCACTTCTTATGTCTCTGAAACTCACCATACTCCCTTCCGCTTCCTGAAATCATCTTTCCTTCTCCACCCTGTCCCATCTGCACCATGGCATTTCTATTTTTCTTCCAAATCCTAGATGCATCTCCACTTGTTTTGTAATGTGCTTCCCTGGCTTCCCAAATAGGGTTAGTGATCAATACCTCTGGGCTTGGGAGTATCTCTTCTGGTCAGTAATGTCTACAGTGATAATTTTATATTTATACAATTTGGTTCTCCAATTAATTTCTAATTTTTCCATTAGATGGTGAAGTCCATGAACTTTCCTTTATTATTCCACTCTTATATCCCAAGGATTTTAAATAGTATATTTAATAACATGTGCTACATATAGATTGTTGAATAATTAAATTCTGAATGCTACAGAACAATACAAGAAAAGATTACCTACAGAAATACTACTCAACATTTCATAACTCTCCAACTTTAACTATAGTTAGAAGATTCCCTCTGCCTTTGGGCTTCTAATGAATTCCCTATGTGAGCAATTCATTCAGGACTTTTCATACAATTCTTTATCTAGATGTTATTTGTGTTATTGTGTACATACTTAAAGGATCTCACTAGAAAAAGAAAAAAAAAAGACTTTCTAGAAAGCCAACATCATTTTTTGTAATCTTCATTCCGGTTTACCTCTCAACCTAATATTTCACACACAATATTTTGAACATACCACACACAAATATACACATATGCACACACACATATACATGTAAGCTCACTATATAAATAAAAAAAGAAACCACTGGATTATCTTAAATATATCAAGCCTATTTTGTCAATTTTAAATTTCTCGGGAGAATTTTTAATATCACAGGTAAATAAAGTGTGTGGCCTTCCCTCTTCTACCTCATTCCCTTCACCCCTATCTGTCATCCATAAAATGCAGGCTCAATCCATTTGTGTATTCATGAAGGTAAGTCACTGAGCTTCAGTGACATGAGAGATTACTGGATGTTGTTTATTCATTTTTCAAGTTCATTAGTCTAAGTTTTTCAAAAAGACAACAATGTTAGTAGGTATTTTACCAGTATTTTAAATATAAAATTAAATAACTTCGACAATGTTACCCTGATGATAAGTTAATTGTATGTGAAATAGGGTAAGGAGTGGCAACAATAAGAAATAAAAGAACAAAATTAAAAGACATAAATTTAAAAAGGTGAAATTATGTACTAGCAGTTTGGTAGTTAACATTAAATTGGCTTTCAGAATTATGCTATTGAGGGTTTCTGTAAGTCATTCATTTTTCTAAATTCCAATTTGAGTTGGATTCTCATGTCAAAGCAGAACTCAAATCATTTTTATTTTCCATTCCTCTAGAAAAAGTCTTACAAAAAATGAAAGAACTATGCTACAAGATTTTTATTCTTATATCAAAACTTGTGTATTTTCTTGATGAACACTTATAAATTAAGTTAGATTTCCCCAGATGACCTTTAGTGACACTCCTTTAGCTGGTATCCTCCTGTTACTTTGCTTTTTCCTCTCTCAGAGCTTAAGCTAAGATAATTCCTGTCTCTTTTAAAGAATGCTGAAACCAAACAAAAATACCCCACCTGCTTGCTCCAAGAAACGAACTGTTCCTAGAAGACTGTGAACCAAACAACAGTTCAATTATCTAAGAGCTTGCTCACCAGTACTTCTTTCAGGACACTCTAACAGCATGGATACCAACCAAAAAATGTTAGGTTATATACTCTTCCCTATACTAACCAGTTGCCTACTTGTCAAGATCCACCTTAAAATCCTCCAACCTAGGCACTAAAATCCTTTTTAGTATCTTACCCTAAAATATTATTAAGACCTCTTTACAGTGGAGTTCTATCTTACTGTACAAGTCTAACAAAAGTAGTTTCATTTAATCAAAAATTTTTTGGGGGGTGAGATTTTGGGATGTCAGCAGTCAATATTTGTGTCATTTTCCTATATTTCCTCTTTAAATACATATCTAGTTTCAAAAACTGTCCTTGCCTCTTGCTTGGTAGTTGAATGACCTTGATTAAGTCACATCTTTAAGCTTATGTCTCAGGAGCAACATGGGACCCTCATAGAGTTCTTCTGAGAATAAACAAGGAAATGTATGAGTGGCACAAACCAATACTTCTCCAAGTGTATTGATACATTTGATTCTTACAATAACTCTGTAAGTCATATCTACATTTTATAGATAAATAAATTGAGACAGAGAGAGGTCAAATAACTTGCCAACAATCACAGATCTTGTCATGTGATGCTGCCTTGCCATATTGGTTTGGTTCAATTTTATCTTGATTGTGGAAGAGGTTGCTCCATGTTCTCCCTTTCCTATTGGAATTATCCTAGATACTAGCACAATCATAGTTGCTGTACAATGTGTCAAATGCTCTTTGTGAACAATGCTAGCCTCTAGTGACTAGAGTTCAGTTGAAGCTAGATCATCTCACTCTTTTTCCCAGTCCTGATCCTACCTCATTTAGAGGAAGGAAAAATAGCCCAGTAGATGCATCTGGAGGATTATTGTAGTATGACAATATCCATCCTGAAACTGGTCATTTTCTTCCACAAAGATAAGGGAGGAAAAGTGACTCTCTGAGATCTGAGAGAGAGAAATACAGAGATAAAAGCTAAATACTTGAAAGTTGACTGGAATACACTGGTAGTAGTAATAGCAAATGGTCAGTATACATTTGTTAATTGAATGAGTGGTAGGACCACCTTATGTTGCTATTGCTACTACTATTATTGCTGTTGCAACTAATAGTCTTTCTCACTTTACTGCTTCTTCTATTAGTTGCAACAGCAATAGCAGTAGCAATAGCAACATAAAGTGGTCCTATCATTCATTCAATTAACTAATGTATATTGATATTTGCTATGTGAGTGATCATGGATCTGGGGCTCCATGCTAGGAATACTGTTTCCTCGTTGGCCCCCTTTTTTTTCTCCATACTTTTCCTATTTATATGATTTAAGTATGACCTTTCCAAAAGAGGTCCAAATCATTATATTGAATCCTCACTTCTCCTCTGTGGCAGCAAAACCCAAAGCCTACTGACTAAAGTATTTATTTCCAATAATAAACTAGAGACTCAAAATCCACAGAAGTAAAAATATATATTGTCCTGTGCAAATAAGTCCTCCTTTATTGTCTGTCTAAATGATGTGCATCACCTCCTACTTTGCTGCTCATTATAAAGGTAAACATGAATTTCTGAGTAGTCCAGGCCCTCAAGTCACCATTAATGCTGCCTGATGTCCCCTCCTCCACAGGCCCGCTAACATCTTACTAGCTGACACGTCAACACATGCATCACACATGATTTTCCATGTGTTTTTTATCTCCACCTTCACAGAAGAACCATTAAGGGCCAGGATCCACTTTTACTTTTCTGTAGATATGTTTATAAACATTGTTAAATTGATTGAAAGAAATAAAAACTTCCATTGTTATAAGAGAAAGTTGGAAGAACACAGCCTAATTTCTTCATTTTCATTAGCTAAAACTGCCACTAAGGCAAGGTTGCTCACTTAATTTTTCAATTGTTTTATCTGAAATATATTTGTAATTTATAAGAATTTCATGATAATTAAGTGTGACAAAGCATGTTGTATTTTATTTTTTTTTAATTAAAAACATTTTTTTCGTGTTGTGTTTTAAAGAAAGGGTGTTTATTGAATGCTTAGCATATACTGTGTGTTTTTACAAGTTTTGCCTCATTCCACCACGGAATGTCATGCGTTATTTTATTAAACTACTTTTTCCAGAACTAATTTTTAAAAAGTTCAATAAAAAGGTGAAGGTCTAGACATCTGAACTTGAATGTTTTTTATTGCAAATCCCAAAGTATTTCTAGTTTTCTCTTTTCCTTGCCTTCTTAACAGTGCCTCCTTCTGATGTATCTCACCTGTGTGGTTCTTTTATCTCCAGCCGATGCAAGCAGAAAACAAGTCCACCAAACATATGCTCTGTTTCAGAGGCACAACATTGTTGTTCTGCTTCAAATTAGATGGATATATACCCAGATGAATATCTTAACCCTTCAGGACCTATTGTTTTAAGAAAGAAAAGCAATGTCACACGCAGGTCTACTGAATTAAGCAGTACATTGCTGAATGCCTCTCAGAAAACTCTCCACATGGCTCATAAGAGCCACACATTTTCATTTAATCATGGGACACTTTCTGTGTACCTGTTTTAGTAAAACTTATGTCTTTTGGAAAAAGTGCAAAGTGGATCGTATTTTTTCTATGCCATTGAGGAATCTATGACTTTATTTGTTACATAAGTATTATTCATGATACTTGTTAAAGAAGAGTAAGGTAGACTTTTTTCAGAAACATTGCTCTAGGTGTAGGAACCACTGTTGTGATGGAGTTTTGTTGTCAGGGAGAGAGATTACATTCCACTCTGAATACAATAAGGAAGGGAAAATTTATAGCCAAGGAGCAGGATGGGAAACAGTGGATGAAAAATTATTAAGAGAAAACATCAAAAAAAAAAAAAAAAGAGAAAACATCAGGGGTAAGGAGGGAATCTGGTATACAGAACTAATAGGATTCTTGCTGTAGGCAGACTGGGATCACTGGTCATCACCTGGGGGATGGTGGCAGGCGAGAAACCCCAGAAGACAACAAGGGTGATTGGATATTAAGAAGGAAGAATTCTGGCTAAACCAATGTAAGAGGCTTCTTGTTAAAATTGAATAATGTGGAGACAAACAAGGAAGCTCAAATTCAGAGCCTACTTGAAAACAGAGTTCAGAGGACCCTGAGTAGTTTGATTAAGGAGAGAATTTTTGTCACATTTTAAAAGTAACAGTCAATTTTAGTAAGAAGAGAAAAAGTTTAGGCTCTCTTTAGTTTTTCTTCATCAAAATAAAAACTATCTTTCAAGATGAATAATCTCCACTCATAAACAGTATAAATAAGAACAAAGAAAATAAAAAAAATTATAGTGATTTATCACAGCTGTTCTTACTATGAAACTTCTATACCTGAAGTGTATAAGCACCCTTCTTCAAAATTTCTAATGGTAGAGGTTGAAGCCTATGCACATTTACTTTGAGCCTGAACAAAGAGAAGTCATCTATCTGGGACACCTATAAATGTGCCTAAATTTGGAAGATCGCTATTCAAGATGTAGCGATTGTCACCATTTTTCTAAGTGCAGCAAATTGAAGAAAAAGATGACATGTGAACTCATGACAAATTCAAAGAAAAGAGTATATCAGAGGAACTTGATAGCACAGGATTTGTGCTACTAAATACAAGTCTAGAAAAGAACTTACTTAATATATGTGAATTATTGAAATAATTTGGAATGGCATAAGTGGAACTATATAAAAGACAAAAATCAAACAGAAGGTCCTTAGTTTAGATACCTCCCACCCTTATTATGTGGGATTTCTTGAATAAATCTTTTCCTGTCCTCTCTGGCCAGTCTGCTAAATGAAGCATACAAGGTAATTACTAAGTTTGCCCTTCCAATGTGAAGAGAGAAATATCAGCTCTGGGCTTTTGTTATTTTATAGTCACTACCATTAGCATTACTAGCTACACCTAAAAAATAAGCTGATGAATGGGGTATTGCTTCTGTGAGTAACTAAACAGCATTTAATGTTCTTTCTAAAGTTTAAGAAATCAGGAAATAGTAGTGTTTGACATGCATTTCTTTGTGAACACAAGGCTATAACAAGAAAAGAATTAATCAAGAAGACCTAGAAGTTTCTGTAATACTGGTTTTAAAAATATTTCCTGTGTAGATTACCACCTTTATATTTTTAAGTAGAAAAGCATTAGTTTGACTCATAGACTCTTAAAGTAGGCACATGCCTGTTCAATAACCATTGAGGATGTTTCATTTAAAAAACTAAATTCATTTAGCAGTGGTTAGGGGAAAGATTACTCATTTCAGAATTCATATTCCTACCTTCAAGTCTTAACTCTCTATAACCTTGGGAAAGTAGTGAATTTTTCTAAATTTTAAATCCTGCCTTTTTCAAACTGTATGTTGGGTAATTTAATACTTCTAGACTTAAGTGACCTTGTCTGGAAAATGGGGATGGCAGTGAAAATTCAATGAAATTCAGCATTTAAAAATATAACAGAACCTGGAGGAGGGTTGATAAGAAAGAACCTGGAAACATGGGCTCTGGAACTAGATGTTCTCAGGCCAAATCTTGCCTCTGATGAATGTGGGCTTATTGGTTTCACTTTTCAGATTTGGAAATGGGGATCGTAATAATAGTACATACCTCTTTCCATCACTGACATAATGTCTATAGACATTTAGGCTTTATAGCCTAAAATGATGACTGGTACAAAGGTTATCACTGAAAAAGTTTTATTATCCAAGGAAGATTCTAAAGTATAGCTCATGCTCAAGAAACACTTTCAAAAGGGATTTATGGTTACTAATTCTTTTGAATGATTGTTTATAGCCATTCTTAAATATTGTCAAGTGCTTGCTACTTAAAATATCACCAATACAATTTGTTGAAAAGACAAAGCTGGGTTTATTGTCTACTGCAGAAAGGAGAATACCATGGTAATAAACCCTTAGTACCATCCAAAGAGAGGACAAAGCCAGGACATTTATTAAGATATTTAAGGGCAGTTCAGGCAGGTCATTCAATGAATGGGGATTGGTTAGGATTGAAAAAGAATCACGGTATAATAATTTAAAGATTTATAGACATAGTTAAGATGTGAATTTTGAAGTAAGGGTTTCAGAGTCATCAAATAATAATTGTAATTTGACTCTTTCTATTGAAGAGAACGTGGCTGTTTCAGGAAATCCCTAGAATGTAGAATAACTTTATTCACAATTTTTACTTTCCTGGGACAATAATAATATTATGTTAATCAACATAAGATTTTAATTATTTAATTATTTATTTGACATAGAGAGAGAGCACATAAGCAAGGGGAGTGAGTGGCAGGCAGAGTGGAGAGAGAGAAGTAGGCTCCCCACAGAACAGGGAAGGTGATGTGAGGTTCCATTCTAAGACTGTGGGATAATGACCTGAGCCAAAGTCAAACGGTAATCAACTTACCCACTGAGGCATCCTAGGACTTGGCTTCCTACATAAATGAACACAGAGTCACTTTTATAGACCAAGATATTAAAAATATATAATAATAATAATAATAATAATAATAATAATAATAATAGTAATAATAATAAAATCAGTATTATTTTTTAGAAAGAACATTGAATCAAAATGCTCATTTCACTATTCATAACGTTGAAAAAATTGATTCAATCTTATATATTTCATCTCTACCTTCATAATTATAGCTCCCCTTGTTATAGCTCTCTGCTTACAAAGAGTCTTAAAGTAAAATTGTACATTTTTTCTAAAGATTGCATTTATTTTTTTTTTGTGAGAGACACAGAGAAATAAAGAGACAGAGGCAGAGACACAGGCAGAGGGAGAAGCCGGCTGCACGCAGGGAGCCCAATGTGGGACTCGATCTTGGGTCTCCAGGATCACGCTCTGGGCCGAAGGCAGCGCTAAACTGCTGAATCACCCGGGCTGCCCAAACTGTACATTTTTTAAATTTCCTAAACTAAATGCTGTATAGATATCTACAAGAGTGTTCTGCTCATTAGTTTATTGGATCCAGTTAATAATGTTAATAGGGTGATTATAAATTAAGAAAATCCTAGGATTGGTATTTCTTTTTCCATGTTTATATGCATAGGCCATGTACAATATTAAGTCTAATAAGTGGTGTTGATTTCCTATAAATTTCTTATGATCGATTGACATATATTAAATTCCAGTGAAGTTCAGATAAATCACTGGAATTAAAATAATATAAGGACCTAGAGGAGATCATATAGACTCCTTTTTCCCTGCTGTTCCCAGGTATGTACAACTAAAAACCTTAGAGATATTGCAAGAGGCAATCAAGAATGATCTCTGAAAGGTGGTCAGAGGAATATAAATTGATTTAGAACCCTGAGACTACAGAAAAAATGCAGCATTAGAGTGTCCTGCGTCTCCTTTTCAACAGAAGGTGATTCAAACCTAAGATTTCCAAAATCCAAACCTAGCCAAATGACAATTAGAGAATTAAAAGATACAATGATAAATTAAAAGTTGCTGGAGGGGATCCCTGGGTGGCGCAGCGGTTCGCCTGCCTTTGGCCCAGGGCATGATCCTGGAGTCTCGGAATCGAATCCCACATCGGGCTCCCGGTGCATAGAGCCTGCTTCTCTCTCTGCCTATGTCTCTGCCTCTCTTTCTCTCTCTGTGACTATCATAAATAAATTAAAAAAATATATTAAAAAAATTAAAAAAATAAAACTTGCTGGATAGACTCAATTGTAGAGTGGAAATAACAGAGGATAAACACCATAGTGGGGATGATAGAATCAGTGAAATTAAGGACAGAACATAAAATTGATTGAATGTAACAACAGAGAGAAAATATTAAAACAAAATAAATGAAGACTCTCAGGGAACTATGACACAATATTAAAAATCCAACATGCATAAGGTCAGTTCCAGGAAAAGAAAAAGAAAGCAGAGCTGAAAGAATTATAGAAGAAATAATATCAAAAAATGTCCCCATAGATGGGTACCTGGATGGCTCAGTCAGTTAAGCAACTGTCTTTGGCTCAGGTCATCTTCCTAGGGTCCTGGGATTGAGCCCCACATCAGAGCCGTTTCTGCCTCTCCCGCTACCCCTCCCCACTGCTCATGTTCTCTTTTTTTTTTCTCTGTCTCTCAAATAAATAGAATCTTTAAAATAAAAAGAAAATGTCCCCATAGAGAAACACTAATTTATATGTGTCACCTTAAACCATAAAAGCCAGAGGAAGTGACATAACATTTTTTCAGGTGATGGGGATGGGGGTGGGGGGGTGGGGAGAAGTGTCAATGACCAATTCCATTTTAATTAAAATTATCCTTCAGGAATGAATGGAAATAAAGTCATTCTCAAATAAGGGAAAACTAAAAGAATTTTTTTTTCCTAGCAGACACACTCTTAAAATATTGCCAAAAGGAAATTCTTCAAGCAGAAAGGAAATGATATAAAGAAGGATTCTTGGAGTACCCCAATATATTGTTCTTTCTGATATGCAATAGATTGATATTTAAATCAAATAAAGAACAAGAAAAAACAAACAAACAAACAAAAAAAAAACAAAGAACAAGGATCAAAGTAGAGGTAAGTCTCTAAACTTTACCCAAAAAGGTAAAATATTGATACCAGTAGATGGCAATAAGCTATTTACAAAATATCAGAGCAATAGCCACAAAAACATTACAAAATGGTATATTCAAAAGCACTATAAATAAATCAGTTAGAATTCTTATAAGAAGTGCAAGTAGTCTACCAAAAGACAAGAAAAGAGGAACAACATTATGAGGACCAGAGAAAACAAATAGAAAATAAATAATAAAATGACAGGCTTAAGCTCTAACATGTCCATAATTAATTTAAATGTAAATAGTGTAAATATACCAATCGGAAGTGAGAGATTAGCAGTGGATTTTTTTAAATTACTAAACCGTATGCTGCTTAAAACAAATTCACTGCAAATTCAATGGTAAGAGTAGTCTGAAAGTAAAAGCATAGAAAAACACATAAGATATAACATTAATCTGAAAAAATGAAAGAAAAATATATTACATTAAAATATGATAAGTTAAATTTCAAAGAAAAAGCAATTAGTAAAGACAAAGAAGAGTGGATAATGATAAAAATATCAAACTACCAGGAAGACAAAATGATATTTTCTGTGTCGGCATTATATGAAAGAACCATAAAATAGATGAAGCAAAAAATGATAAAAATCGAAGGAGAAAAAAAATTCACAACTAATGTGGCAATTTCAACATACTTTCTCAGCAATGGATGAAATCACTAAGTGGAAAATCAGCAAGATGATAGAAGATCTGAACAACCAAATTAATCAATAAGATCTAATTCAAATATATAGAACACTTCCCATGACAACAGCAAAATGCATTTGATTTCAAGTTCTCATTGAACATTCATCAAGAAAGATCAATGTGTAATGTCTGATGATAGCAGAAACAAATTAGAGATCAATAACAGAAAGACAACAAGAAAATCTCTAAACATATGAAACTTCAATAACACACCTCTAAATAATCCATGAGTCCAAAGGAAAGTCTGAGAGAAATTTTTTTAAATAAAAATTTAACAAAATTTTAAATAAAAATTTTAAAAAATGGTGATGAGAGTGAAATTTATGACTTCAAGTTATGTTAGAAATGAAGTAGGATCTGAATCTTTGGGGTAAATCCCCAACAGTGCAATTGCTGGGTCGTAGGGCAGGTCTATTTTTAACTCTTTGAGGAACCTCCACACAGTTTTCCAGAGTGGCTGCACCAGTTCACATTCCCACCAACAGTGTAAGAGGGTTCCCTTTTCTCCGCATCCTCTCCAACATTTGTTGTTTCCTGCCTTGTTAATTTTCCCCATTCTCACTGGTGTGAGGTGGTATCTCAATCGGAGAAGGACAAGCAGTGTATGTTCTCATTCATTTGGGGAATATAAATAATAGTGAAAGGGAATATAAAGGAAGGGAGAAGAAATGTTGGGAAATATCAGGAAGGGAGACAGAACATAAAGACTCCTAACTCGGGGAAACGAACTAGGGGTGGTGGAAGGGGGGAGGAGGGCGGGTGTTGGAGGGGAATGGGTGACGGGCACTGAGGTGGACACTTGACGGGATGAGCACTGGGTGTTTTTCTGTATGTTGGTAAATTGAACACCAATAAAAATTAATTAAAAAAAAAAAAAGAAATGAAGTAGGATCTCAATGAATAAACTCTCTGTACCTCAAGAAATTATGAAGAGAAGAAAAATTAAACCAAAGCAAACAGAAGGAAGAAAAAAATAAAGATGACTTCAGAAATAAATGAAATTAAAATAGGAGAAAAACATAAAATAGATAAAACAAAAATCTAGGTTTTTCAAAACAATCAGTACAACTGATAAACATTCAGCAATATGGAGAAAAATTCAAAAAGAGAAGAAATAAGTAAGCTATATTGAGAATGAAATAGGGTACACTATCGATCTTACAATTATTAAGAGAATTTTAAAGGAATACTATAAACAATTTTATACTGATAAATTTGGCAATATACTTAACTCGGACTAATTATTTAAAAATCAAAACCTACTGAAAATCAATTAAGATTAAATAAAACAATAAATAGGCTTTTAAAAACAAGATTTTATTTATTTATTTAAGAGAGAAAGAAACAGAAATAGTGACACAGATAGCTAGAGAGAGGAGGAACAGGGAGAAGACTGAGAAGCAGATTCCCTGCTGAGCAGGGAACCAAATGCCGGGCTCCATCCTAGGACTCTGGGGTCATGACCTGAGCCTAAGGCAGAGGCTTAAGTGATTGAGCCATCCAGGCACCCCGGAAATCAATGGTTTTATAAGCATTATAGAATGTAAATTTATAATTAAAAAGCTCCAGAGAAAATTTCTCTGGGTTCAGATTGTTTCACTCCAGAGTACCAAACATTAAAATGAAACAAAACAAAAAAACTAACAAAATTCTGCACAGTCCTTTTCAGAAAATAGTAGAGGAGAGGATATATCTTAACTTCATGAGATTAGTATTACCCTAATACCAAAATCAGAAAAACATAGTCTCCCCCAAAAAAAGAAAAGAAAGAAAACTATAACCTAGTATCTCTCATGAACTTAGAAAATAAAAGCAAATCAAATCCAATAATTTAAAAAAGAATGACACACTATGACCAAATGAGATTTTTTTCTACGTCATTATATCTGATTCACCATTCTAAAATTAATCAATAAACCCACAATATCAATAGACTAAAAGGGAAAAATCACATGATTATTTCAATTGATACAGAAAAAGCATTTGACAATATCCAAAACACACTCAGAAAACAAACAAACAAAAAACAAAAGCAAAAATACTTCTCTGCAAGTGCAGGGCAGAGGATAACTTTCTTTACTTGATAAAGAACAACTACAAAAACCTACAGCTAACATTTTACAAATGGAAAAAGACTGATAAACTTGAAAGGATGTCTGTTTTGACTACTCTCATTCAACTACAGTACTGGAAACTCCAGCCAATGCAATAAGGAAGAAGAGAGACAGAGACAAAGACAGAGAAGGGGAGGGAAGGGGGGGATGGAGAGAGAGAGAGAGAGCAAGAGAGATATGCAAACTAATAAAAGGAAACTTTCCTATTTGCAGAAGACATGATTATCTATCTACATGGTAGATTCCAAGGACTCCACCAAAAAAGAATAAACCCTCATAAAACTAAAAGTGGATTTAGTAAAAGTCTCAAGATACAAGATCAACATACAAAAATCATTTGTATTTCTATATGTTAATAATGAGCATGCAGAAGCTGAAATTTAAAACAAAATATCAAAGCAAAAGGAAATCCTTAGATGTACACTTAAGAAAACACAAACTAAACTGCATCTGTATGCTAAAAATTATAAAGCATATATTAAATCAAAGATGATCTGAACTAGCTGAAAGATATACTGTGTTCATACGTTGAAATAATTATCATAGCAAAAGTATTAGTTCTTCCCAAATCAATCTATGGGTTTAATGCAATTCCTGTCAAATGGAAGCAAGATTTTTTTATTGTAGAGACAAGTTTATTCTAAAAATGATATGCAAAGGCAAGCCCTCAGAGTAGCAAAATTCATTTTGGCAAAGAAACAAAGTGAGAGGAATGACTATACTTGATATTAAGTTTTTCTATTTGGCTATATTAGTTAATACAGTGTGGTATTAGAGGAAGAATGGGTAGATTAATGGAACTGAATAGAAAATCTAGAATTTAGAGCCCACACAAATATTCTTAACTGATTATTGACGATAGTGTAAAAACTTTTCATTTAGAGCAATTCAATTCAATTCAATACACAAATAGTGTCGGAGCAAAACAGATTAAGATCAACATAAACCTTACACCTTTATATGAAAATTAGTTAAAATGGAATAAATATTTAAGTGTGAAATGTAAAAACATAAAACTATTAGAAATAAACATTAGAGAAAAATATTTGGGATCTAGGGCTAGATAGATAACTGTTGATCTTAAAATACAACAAATAAAAAGAAAAATTGGTAAATTTAAAGTTTGTCCAAATTCAAAAACATTTTCTCTGTGATAGATCTTATTAAGTGCATGAAGTTACAAACCACAGACTGGAAGAAAATATTTACAAATTGAGTATCTGACAAAGGACAGGTATCTAAATATAAAAATAACTGTTGAATCTCAAAAAGAGTGAAAGTAAAGAAAAGAGGGGAAGGAAAGGAAGAGAGAGAGAAACAAATCTAAAATAATCCAATTGAAAAATAGGTGAAAGAAAACAACAAACATTTCACTGAAGAGGATATAAAGATAGCAAATAAATACAAAAGCATAGATTCAACGTCACTAGCCATAAGGGAAATGCAAAATAAAATCACAATTAGAAATCATTTGATATATATATCTAAATGTTACAATTTAAAAAAAAATAATATTGACAATATGAAATGGGATTGACTTTACTGATCATTCATACTTTGCTAGTGAGAAAGGAAAATGTTCCAGCCTCTACAAAAGCAATTCTGTAGTTTCTTATGTAACTAAAGTGCAAATACCTTCAGACCCAGCTATTGCATTCTTGGGTATTTATTTCAGAGAAATGGATATATGTTGGCACAAAAACATATACCTGACTGTTCATAATAGCTTTATTTGTAATAATAATAAAAAACAGAAACAAATATTTTTCACGGGTGAATGGTTAAACAAACTATGGTCAAAACATACCATGGAATAAAAAGAAAAAAATACAGAAAACAAAACAAAAAACATACCACAAAATACCATTCAGCAATAAAAAGAAACAGGTTATTGATGCACGAATAACCAGGGAATAGCAAACTGCAGTGGTTGAATGAGAAGGCTTGAACAGGCTCTTCCAACAAGAATTTCCTGAGTGAATAATACTGAGTACACCAATTCCAAAAGGTTTCATATTTTATGATTCTACCTATGTAACATTTTGGAATTACAAAATTTTATAAATGGAGAACAAATTACTGGTTGGTAAGGGTTAGGCATGAGAATAAGTTAGGTGGGAGGATCATGTGGTTATAAAGGGCAGCCTGAGGAATCTTTGGTTATGGAACTGTTTTGTATCTTAACTGTAGTAGTAGATACAGAGACCTACCCAAGTGATAAAATTGTATAGAACTAAGCACACACACACACACACATACACACACACACAGAGGAGTATAAATTAAACTGTGAAAATGTGAATAAAAACAGTACTTTTTATCAACGTCAATATCATTTCCTGAGGGATGCCTGGGTGGCTCAGTGGCTGAGCATCTGTCTTCGGTTCAGGGCATAATCTCAGTCCTGGGATGGAGTGGACTCCTCACAGGGAGCCTGCTTCTCCCTCTACCTATGTCTCTGCTTCTCTCTGTGTGTCTCTCATGAAGAAATAAATAAAATCTAAAAATAAAAAGCCCTGTCCTGAAATTATACCAGGGTTTTGTAAATTGCTATTAAGTGAAACTAAGTAAACTGGATCTCTGTATTTTTCTTAAAACTGCATGTGAATCTTCAAGGCTTTCATTAAAAATTTAAATTAAAAAAGTTAAATTTTAAAAATCACTTAGACCTTAAGTTTATTCTCAAGAATACAATATAACATTTCAAAAGATAGACAAAACTCTTTGCTTTCAGGGAATTGTGCTTTATCCAGAGCATTTCTTCTACGTATTTTCTCTGTATTTCTCTACCTTCCTCAACCACACAAACTTCCTGTTCTCCTGTCCTTACCAACTTTAATTCATCCTGTACATGCTATATGGCATGTGTCCTGATCATGGGATGTAGCAATGTTTGCAGGAATTGGTTGTCGCCCTGAAAAGTTTTTTTTTTAAAAAAGAGACTTAAAAGTGGGGGGAGAACTCTATGATTTTGACAGCTAAAATCATGGGAAATGTTTATTACAGGGAAAGACAGGCATAAACATTGAAACCAAAATTTGAAAGTGCACATTCATTAAATGACAAATATTTCTAGTGGACAGAACATAGTGATAGTAGTTGTCCACTGTTAGGTTAAAGTAGATGTGACAAGCTAGAACATAAGAATACAGTAAAAAACTGAGAGTATCACTAAGGATATGGACTTGATTATATAGGCCACTAAAACTTGCCTTTGCATTATCAACTGAGATGAATTTGAAAAGATACGTAGGAGGTAGACTCAACAACTTATTGAAAGAAGAGGTTAATAAATGAAAGAAATCATAGAAGCTCTAAACATTTTAGCTTTAGGACTAGAGATCTCATATTGACATTATCTGAGAATAGAAAGCATAGGCAGAGGTTTCAATTTATGGGAGTGGGACATTAAAGAGCTACTTAAGTTCTTTCAATAGGATAATTTGTATTTTCAATTACATTTCTAAATTAAAAATCTTTTAATTAAATACTACTTAGAAATTGGTAATTAGATGTCTAAGAAATTGTGGACAAAGCATTTTTACTCAACTCCTTTGCATACCAAGGTATTTGTGCTTTATAATTATGTTATAATGAAAAAATGTTATATATATTGAATATTATAGTGATATCCAAAAATATATTTTTCAAACAAAACATACTCTTAATTTTTCAAAATCAAAATAGCTGTTAGCTAGTTACCTTATCAGATACAGATATTTCTATCTTCCATCTATCTATCTATATATCTATCTATCTAGTTGTCAATCTATCTCCATATCTATCTATTCTATCTATGGTTAAACTTTCAACAAATTGACAGCCACTCATTTCCACTATTGGCAGATTCAAAATAGTTTTTCCTTTTGGTACACTGTATACAGTGAGCTCATTCTCCACTGGCCTTTAACTTTATTTCCCATATCCCATGGGTAATATTTTCTCCAGTTACTGCTACTTCACTGAAAGAATAATTTTTCCCCTGGTAGGTTACTGTGGCTTTGCCAAACAGAGTCAGCCTTTAGGAGGTCGAATATTTATAACAGATCAAGATATAAACTATAGTTAATCAGGTAATTAGATAAGAATTAACACTCATAAAACCATATGCTAAGGGGGCAGTAGGATGTGACTAAATATAGTAGTGTTTTGGATTGTACTGTGAGTTACTCTATGGCAAACTTTCTATTTTCATCACCATTATTTTCTTCTCAATCCAGACTGCAATTTCTGTTTCTTATAGGGCACTCATTATATCTTCATGGAAATTAAGTGCAAATGTTTCATTCTCAATGACGTTTTGTTGACCTCTTCCCCTTTATTTCTCCGTCATTCTTTCTGTCCTTTTCTGGCTGTTGATCTCCGACTGTATTGTTATCACCAATATAGTGAACAATTTTCCTTTTTCACTTTATTTTAAAGTTCTGAATTATCTCATAAAGAACCTACAAGCCCCCAAACAAGAGCTATTTAACCCTTCAGTACGAAAGACAGGTATTACGCATACTTAAAAGAATCAGATAAAAAGAAAGATGATGACGAAAAGCAGAGGAAAATAAATCACAGGATAAATAAAAAAGAAAAATGAAGAAGACACAAGCAAGGTAAAGAAAGGAAAAGATGGAAGAGAAAAGGGAGGAGAGCAGATTGAAAACACATGTATGGAAGAGCATGAGAGATGAATTGATGGAGACACTGAGCCAAGAAAAATAATAACCTACCAACAACTAACTTGTAGGTCAACTTTGTGATATCCATACAGCAAATAGCCTATACCTGAGATGTACTAAAGAATTAAAAATAATAAGTCAGAAAAGTGCTAAAGGAGTGGTATCTACTTTTTAATCTTGTAAGATTTGTTTATGGAGAAAATTCTGAAATTTGAGTCACAAGCTTACCATGAATGACAGATAGTCTCAATCTAGAGATATAAAATATAAGTTGGCTGTACTAGATAAGACAAATGCTCTCAAGATTAAAATAAATAGATAGTGACATGTTGCAATCATAGTAACATTATCCTCATGTGTTTTGGAGTTGATCTGGTAAATACATGAGTCTGCTGTGGCTAAACTGACAGTGAAGTCCACAAAGCAGTGTTCCAAAATCCTCTAACATTATCACCAACTTTTGTCTTTGCTTCTTCTGAATCGTCTCTGCCATACAGGCAAGGAAGACTCTGCTTCAATAACACAGCACCCAGACTGTTATTGGTAGGGAACATTGTCTAAGCCATTGATCTTTCATGCCTTGACCCCTCATTCTGATACTAAAATTCAATTTTTTCTTCCTTTCTAATTTTTCCTACTTTACCCTCTAGAATCCCCATTCTCTGGCTTAAAAAACAAAAACAAAAACAAAAACAAAAACAAAAGCAAAAACAAAACAAAACTCTCCTCTGTGATGAATATTTCACAAAAACAAAACCAAACTCTCCTCTGTGATGAATATTTCCATTTCCTCAGATGTATGTAGGTTACTCATTTCTCCATACTTTAGTTCCTAAGATTAAAATTTTTCCTTGTGACCACTGCGACATTCAAAGCTTTCCATATTTACCCTCACAAGTAAAGCTTCCTACTTTGACGCTTATGCAGCTTTCTACCACATTTTATCATGATAGTTTACTGCTCACCTGCTTAGAACCCCTCCTGCTTTGGAGATTTGTCATCTTTTTAATGATAGTTCTTTCTATTCCAAATCCTCCTACCATCTCCGATGTCTTCAAAAGGCCTAGAGATTATCCAAACAACCACAGAAAAGTTCCTTGTTTTCCCAACTTCTACTTTAGATACCCATTATCATGGCCATGCCCTGACTCATCTTGACTGTTCCACTTCAAAATTACACTTTTAATTACCCATATGATAACCATAAACTCTTAACTTCAGCACCCTCACTCATTTTCCTACTATCCATATTTGAAACTCACAGGGACCACTTACCCTTCATTTATCCTTGTTAAAATTCCTTATCAGTTAGAATCATTAAGAGAATCATAAGCCGGGATCCCTGGGTGGCGCAGCGGTTTGGCGCCTGCCTTTGGCCCAGGGCGCGATCCTGGAGACCCAGGATCGAATCCCACGTCGGGCTCCCGGTGCATGGAGCCTGCTTCTCCCTCTGCCTGTGTCTCTGCCTCTCTCTCTCTCTCTGTGACTATTATTTTAAAAAAAAAGAGAGAGAGAGAGAATCATAAGCCAACTCTTTTTTTTTTTTAATTTTTATTTATTTATGATAGTCACACAGAGAGAGAGAGAGAGAGAGAGAGGCAGAGACACAGGCAGAGGGAGAAGCAGGCTCCATGCACCGGGAGCCCGACGTGGGACTCGATCCCGGGTACTCAGGATCGCGCCCTGGGCCAAAGGCAGGCGCCAAACCGCTGCGCCACCCAGGGATCCCCGAGCCAACTCTTTATAATAATCCTCTCCCTTACCCTCACCTCTCCCCTGTCCACACACACATACACACAGACTCTATTTCTCTGGAGAACCCTGATTAATTCTCTTTTCAGAGCAGCTCATATTCACTGACTGAATAAGGCAGGAGTAAAAAGACCAGGTGTTTTCAGGGGCACATGGGTGGCATAGCCAGTTTAAGTATCCCACTCTTGATTATGCCTCAGGTGGTGATCTCAGGATCGTGGTCTCAGCATGGTGAGATCCTGAGCACAGAGGCTGCTTAAGATTCTCTCCCTCTTCCTTTGTCCCACTCCCTTGATCTCTCTCGCTCTCAAATAAATAAATAAAAGTCCTTTTTGTTTTGTTTTGTTTTGTTTTAAAGACTAGGTTGGGGTGCCTGGGTGGCTCAGCTGTTGAGCATCTGCCTTCAGCTCAGGGCATGGTCCCGGAGTCCCAAGATCAAATCCACGTTGGGCTCCCCTTGAGGAGCTTGCTTCTCTCTCTGTCTATGTTTCTGTCTCCCTGTGTGTCTCTCATGAATAAATAAATAAAATCTTAAAAAAAAAAAAAAAAAGAAGAAGACTAGGCCTTTTCAACCCGATAGGGGGCTATCTAATGTTTAGTACTTGCTCCTTTGTCCTCCATACGTTTGCTAAGACTTCATTTGGCATACATTAGAGTACTAATGCTTCCTCTCCTCAATTCTGTTTCCTTTCCCTTCTCTCCATTTATCTTCATTCTAAAATATAGTTCACATTCTAAAGTTTATTTTGGCATATGCTTCTAAGGAACTAAACCTACCACAGCTGGTCCTGGAACTGTTCCAAAAACAGATAATAAGATCACTTATAATCTGTTGTTAATACATAGTCACTAATAATAGGTGAAGCACAAACCCACCTGTAGCACAAGGCACTGGTCCAGGTTAAAATACTCACTGGTGGAGAGTTGGGAGGGTAGACAGAAAAGTACTAGCTTGTGAGGGAATGAATTAGCAGCTTCATTGTATCAGACTTTGAGATGTGTGGAGAAAATAGCTACATGGATAAAGCTATTGTTTAGTAGCACTGATGTTCAGTAGAAATATAATGAACAATTCAGAATAAATTATAGACAATTAAAAGCCAAGTGTGAAAATCAAAGAGCCTCTGTAGTTACATACAAAGAAACTCTCCAGCTGGTGGGTGGAAGCCAATCCAGCTTGTACAACTCCAGCAAGGCTGTTATGCCAAGTGAGGGACCTGATTTAGAACTGTGACACACAGGACAAAGGCATCTGCATGAATAACATGAATATTTTGATTCCTTAGAGTACTTTGAAACTTTTTTTTTAAATATTGTATTTATTTGAGGGGTGGGGAAGAGAGACAAAGAGACAGAGACAGAGGGACAGAGTACAAGGGCAGGCGAAGGGAGAAGCAGACTTCCCATTGAGCAGGGAGCCAGATGCGAGAATGGATCCCAGGACCCTGAGATCATGACTTGAGCTGAAGGGAGACACTTAACTGACTGAGCCACCCAGGTGCTCTCCTTTGAAACTTCTGACACTGCACTGATTCATGAAGAGCCATCACTTGTGACCCTTGCTAGAAGACAGAATAGAGGCCTGTCTTTTGTAAAACAATATGTGATCCTCCCTCCTAAGACCGATCCCAATTTTCTCTTCTGTCTGCTAACCCTAAACTGGCACTCATTTGTAGCATAACACCCCCCCTCCCCGGGGATATGCTGGATTTTCTAAGGGAAGAAAGAGGTTATAATTTAAAATGTTGACCTAAGCAACATTAGTGGAAGAAACAAGAGGTATGAGATTCTGAGGATGTCTATATAAGGGGTCTGGAACATAAACTGGATAGGAAGGATTTATTGACTTAAGAATACTTTCCTGAGATAGAGGCCCCCAAAACATAGTGCCAGCTCACCACGAGGATGGTTTCTAAACTGATGGAAAAAGAAAAAAAGAAATTACTCTGGGCAAAGTTAAATTTACCACATTAGATATTGGTGGAATGGAGATAAGATGTATAGCTAAAGACCTACCAGATGATTATGGTCCACATCATACCCAGAGCATGCACTATTCACCAAGATCATAAAAGTACGCAGGTGAAAGGGTCACCAGTGTCACTAAAATGTGCAGTGGTGGGTCTCTTCTTAATGCCAAGGCTGATGATTGGGAAGGCTATTACAGAACCTGGCTCTCTAATGGAAAAAGATATTGTGAAATTATAGGGTTTCCAGGGTTTAATCATCAGAAGCCAGGGATTCACAAACACTGCAAGTAACCCTCAAGACTAAAGTCACAGCCAAAGATGCTCCATCTGCAGAAAACTGCAGATGGTTGATAGGCCAAGATGCCTCTTGGGAAAAAATGGATGGGCAGCCAACAAGGATACTTATGTTGTATGAGTGGAGATAATCAGGAATGCATATGAAGATGAAATCAAGTAATGAACTCCGTTCATGGCTGTAAGCTAGTTTGCAAACCCAAAACCTTTGGTGGGAAAGGTGACCAGTTTCCTGCAAGTAAGAAACCCGCAGCACCATAGCATATGGTGTCATTTATAGAAAATATTTTCCTAATCTCTTGGTTTTCTATTTATAGGAGAAAGTGGAATACCTAGATGATTTTAGGAGTCTTTAAATGTAGCATTGATATTGATATCTGAGGAAGAGAAAAGTCATCACAGCCCCCCTGCTAAAGTGGGTATAGTGGGCAACAACAATTCATGGTACTGAACAATGTCTAGCTTACAGTGTGTCTCCTACATTCAGTGAACTATCTGATGGTTACTTCTCTGGCACCTGAATATTTAATTAGGATTGGCATATTTAGCAATTGACTCAATCCCCATATTAAGACCTTGATGTGTATATGTATGAATAATTATAATAATCGGAAAAGCCACATGAAGTCTCTAAAATTGCTCTCTCTTCTCTCCATGAGAGAAAATTCAAAAAAATATGGTGGCGAGAAGTAGGGAGGGGAATGAATGTCACTGTGAAGGATTGAAAGGAAGAAAAGGCAGTACTCACTTTTACATCTTAATTTAATTGGCTTGTCATGCCCTTACAGAAACTGAATGGCTCTGGGCACATAATTTCTAGATGACCACAAGTTCAATCAAGTAGTAATTTCAATTGCAGTGTCATGCCATCTTTAAGAGCAGATTAATATACATGGTATACACCCATCAATTTGGAGAATTCACTCTCAACTATCCCCATCAGAAAAACAAAAACAAAAAAGCATCATAATCATCCATATTCAGATATATTAGTTAAAAATATATATTATAGTTTGTCCCAAGACTGT
The DNA here is from genome assembly GCF_048418805.1 of Vulpes vulpes. Classification (NCBI taxonomy): domain Eukaryota; kingdom Metazoa; phylum Chordata; class Mammalia; order Carnivora; family Canidae; genus Vulpes; species Vulpes vulpes. The sequence goes on along the minus strand of NC_132783.1, from coordinate 46,560,836 downwards.
TAAATCTCTTGTCCTGTGTTATTCTACAAAACATCACATAGATCTATTATTTTAATGAACCAGATGAACAAGAAGCCTTGGTAAGACATATACCCTACAAGAGAGTGGGAGTTATATTCAGTAAGATACAGAGAACTTTTTTATATTTGTACAATTTTTAGGATCCAAGTCCTCACAGAAAGAGTTAGGACATCCCCTCCAAAGTAAAACATAAAATCCTGCATTTTGTGCCTCCTGCCATGAGGCAGGAAGTACAATGCCTGATAATCCTCTTCTGTTTCTGGAAACAGTACAAAAGGGATACTGCTCTGGCCCAAATACCTGGTGATGTAAAAGGCTTCTAGCTTTAAGTAAGCTCAGAGAAGGAAAGGACTCTGTAATACACTCCCCATTCATATACCTACTTTCGTGACATGTCTATATGAGAATTGTGTCTGATTTTTATATGCTTTTTTATTTTAAAAATAATGAATTATAGGATTCTTCATGTATTCTGGACACAATCCTCAAAAATATTTGCAAATATTTTTCCAGTCTATGGCTTCCTTATTTGTTTTCTTAACAATATCTTCTGTCAAGCAGATGTTTTTTCTTCTAATTTATTAGGATTTATTTTGGGGTTTTCTGTTGTTATTGCTCAAATACTTTGGCTACCCCCAATGTGTGATAATATTCTCCTACTTTTTCTATAAGCTTTTATTAATTTGACTTTTACATTATAAATATATGATTGATCACTTCATTTTGTGTATTCTGTGAGGTAGGAAATAAATATGATTTTCTTTTCATATCAGTATACCGTGGTTTTATTTATTTTTAAAGATTTTATTTATTTATTCATTAGAGACACACAGAGAGAGGCAAAGAGTCGTAGGCAGAGAGAGAGCAGGCTCCGTGCAGGAAGCCCAGTGTGGGACTAGATCCTGTGACTCCAGGACCACCCTGAGGCAAAGGCAGATGCTCAACCACTGAGCCACCCACGCGTCCCCTATACAGTTGTTTTAGCACCACTTCTCAAAAAGACTTTCCATTCTCTATCAATTCTTATGTCTTCAATGAACTTGCCATTCTTTGGAAATATTCTTTGCCTTGAAGTCAATATTGCCTGGTAACTATTATGGAAACTAATTTTCCTATGTTATTTATTTCAGTTTGCCACATCTGATGTTTGCACACTTCTTACTCCTGCCTTTCTTTCAGTATATCAATTTGTTATTAACATTTTATTTTAATCTATAATAGGATTTACTATATTTCTTTGAAACATTTATAATATTTTCTCTAGGGGTTATAGTATGCAACATTAATTTATCAGTCTACTTGAAATTATTAATGCATCATCTCATGTACAATGTAAGAAACTTACAACTTTGTATTTCTATTTACTGCTGCCTTAAGTTCTACTGTAGTCATATATATTGCATTTTCCTATATTCTAAATACCACAATTCATGGATAGAATATTGCTTTAAACATTCTTCTATTTAAAAATGGAAAGGTGTAAAAAGTATATAGTCGTAAGTTATCCACATATTTATAATTTCTAGTATTCTTCTTTTCTTTATGTAGATCAGAGTTTCTACATGTTGACATTTCCCTAAATGTAAAGATCATTTTTAGCATTTCTTAAAGTGCAAAGTCTGTTGCAACTATTTGTCTCAATTTTTATTTATTTATTTTTTGTTGTTGTTGTTACTGTTTATCTGAAATTTTTATTTGAACTTTGGGTCTTGCTTTTTTTTTTTTTTTAGATATCAAATTCTGGGTTGATAGAGTTTTCTACTTCTTTTTCTTCTTTCTTCTTCTTCTTCTTCTTCTTCTTCTTCTTCTTCTTCTTCTTCTTCTTCTTCTTTTTTAAGGTTTAGGCATTTTAAAGGTGTAATTCCCTTATTATCTCCTTAATTGCTTCTGAGGAGAAAATCAAGTGTCATGTGTACTCTTTCACATTTAATATGCTTTTGATATTTTTCTATCTGCTTCCAAGTTTTTCATTCTTTTTGATTTTCTGAAATTTTACCATGCTGTTCTTTTATGCTTTATATTATAATTGGTGTGTTGTAGAGAACTTAGATTTACTTATCTTCCTGAAGAGTATTGATTTCTCTTCAAACAGACGGTTAATCTAGCTGGACTCAAACTCCAAACTTGTACCTCCTGTGGTTCTTTCAGCCCCTGCCTTTGATTTCACCAAGGTTCTTGGCATGACCACACACACATCCTGTTCTGGAGTCAGCTAAGCATTTGGGCAGAGTTAAAATGGGGATTTTGTGTATTCTTTCTTTGGTAGTTCCTTCTCTTTGGGATATCCACTCTCCACCACCATATCCCAGATACTGCTGCGCTACACTTCATTCTTTGAGTTCTCAAGTCAGTAGAGCTACTCTCTACCTAATGGGCTTAAAATGATTCTAATGAAAAGTTACAGAAATGTCAATTTCCCCCAGCACAGTGTCTTCATTCAAGAGTCAAATGTTCTCTAGTTTTGGCCTGATAATGTTTTTTTTTCCTCTGGTAATTTCACATAGTTGCTTTGGAAAATATTTGTTCATATTTAAAAATTAAGATCTGGAGGAAAGTTAGTTCGATATAAACCAATCTGTCATTTCCAGAAACCAAATCATGATATTTAGTTTTGGATCCTTCTATTCTCTGGTTACCATTTTTTTTTTTTTTGTCACATCCCCATTTGATTGTCTTTTCATTTATATTATGGAGACTATGTTCTCCATACCTATGCTTCTTTTTTCTGTAGAATGATTTCTAATTTGTAGGCATCCAAACAAATCTTAGTGTTGTAATTTATTCTATCTTTTACTTTATTAAATTCCAGAATAACTCACAAAAATAGCAAGATTTATTTTGTAAACTTTTATAGCCTAACATCCATTCCAAGAATTACTTTGACACCAAAATAGGCAAGAATATCTCATAATATTCCCATAAGAAAGAAAACACCTTCCCATACTGAGCAGCAGAGGTGAGCCTTGTAATCATGTTAGTAAATATTAAAGATGCTCTTTGAAATTAGTACTGGTAATATATATTTGATTCAAGTATTAAATATCTGGAATATACACTTGAATCTGCCACATTTCTTCAGGGAAGTAAAACATTGAGATTTATTTTTTTTTAGTAGAGAGTTCACATTTTCAAATATGTAAAGTAAAAATGTGGTAATTATGAAGGCTGCTTTTCTTTTCAAAATGAGGGCCAACGATATACTTTTCCTCTTAGCCATATGGATTATCCATAATCCATTTCCATAATGTTTGAATTTATTTTCATATACTTATATTGTTGTTTTTCATTTCTTAACTTAAATCATTCTCAACCAAGACAAGAGTCTTCAGACTGGCTGTTTATTTTTAAAAATGGCATTTATCCCTAGTTGGTATCCTTTGGGTGATACTAGCTTTTCATTCAGACAAAATATTGGAGCATAGGTTAAAGTATCTACAAATTTGCCTACAAATATTTTTCTAGGTTTAAGAAATATTTTATATTTCATTATCTACTTTTTTATTCAACATAATTTAATATATGAATAGCTGTGGTACCTTTTATGAAATATTATCAGAAGTACTCCTATCCCAACCCTGGTCTTTTTTTTTTAATTTCTTTTTTAATTTTTATTTATTTATGATAGTCACAGAGAGAGAGAGAGAGAGAGAGAGAGGCAGAGACACAGGCAGAGGGAGAAGCAGGCTCCGTGCACCTGGAGCCCGACGTGGGACTCGATCCCGGGTCTCCAGGATCGCGCCCTGGGCCAAAGGCAGGCGCCAAACCGCGGTGCCACCCAGGGATCCCCTCAACCCTGGTCTTTAATAATTTTTTTTAATTTATTTTTTATTTTACGATAGTCACAGAGAGAGAGAGAGAGAGAGAGAGAGAGAGGCAGAGACATAGGCAGAGGGAGAAGCAGGCTCCATGCACCGGGAGCCCGACGTGGGACTCGATCCCGGGTACTCAGGATCGCGCCCTGGGCCAAAGGCAGGAGCCAAACTGCTGCGCCACCCAGGGATCCCAACCCTGGTCTTAATATCAAGTGTACCACTTTCAAATTCCATCACCAAAACCAATATTTCCATTTCCTAATTCCTTATTCATATTCTTTGGTCACTGTGAACTGCAATAGATATAGAGATGTGCTGGTGGAGGAAGAAATCCAGACAGCAAAGGTATCTGGACCACTGTCCTTGGAAATTGTGCTTTAGATTAAAGGCTTTCTCTCTCATAATTCTGAATTTAGAGGAATAAGATAGATAAGAAATGAAATATCTTGTAGACCTCTTTGGATTAGCATATTTGCTACTTTTTAAGCATCAGTTTTTACACTGAACAGTCATTGCTTTCACCTTCTTTTGCTCACACATGTTAAAAAAAATCTGAATGTGCTAGCATCACATAATACATTAGTTTTCTCTTGTGTCATTTTTTTCAAGAATTCTAATTGTGGTTGGGAATAACTATAACTGGGATGGTAAAACTAAAATATTGGATGCACTTATAATAAAATATAGGAATTTAAAAAATCATCTTATACATAGACACAATAGACATGTTCAGTTTTGGAATTCAACTATAAACCAGAAACCAGATTTCCAAGTACATAATATTTTCTCAATAAGAAGTATCTTATCCAAGTATCAGCCTACTATTTAAAAAGTCAGTCAAAACTATAAAGTATAAGAAAGTTGGAATTTTTAATACCAAATAAAGATTTTAAAATGTGTAGCATGTGAAATCTAGAAAAAGTGTTGGGAAGAAAAAAAATAAAATTATCCTAAGAATAGAAGGTTTCCTAGTATATTCTTTGTATATCCACTTTTCACATTAGTTATGTCTTATAATAACTTATGTATGAATGAGAACATCCTAAGAGAGATCACAATACTGAGTTTAAAACCACACTTCACACTTCCTTAACTGAAATATATGTGTGACAGGAATCAATGGTGTCAGGCAAATTCATGATGATTTAGATAATTTAAAGTATCTATTTTTAGATTAAAGGGGACTAAGAATACATTTATCTTGATGAGCATTGAAAATGGATAGACTTGTTAAATCCTTATATTGAACACTTGAAATTAATATAAAACTATATACTAATTACATTAAAAAACCCAAGGAAGGAAGGAATGAAAGAAAGAAAGAAAGAAAGAAAGAAAGAAAGAAAGAAAGAAAGAAAAAGAAAAAAGGAAAGAAAGAAGAAAGAAAGAAAGAAAGAAAGAAAGAAAGAAAGAAAGAAAGAAAGAAGAAAGAAAGAAAGAACACTTCTTAAGTGTTTCTTTAATGCTACGTGTTTTCTTTAGCTCCAGTTCCTATTTGGCTATCTTGTCTCCAGCTCATTTCCTGCAATCTTTATATTATTCTGCTCAACAACAGAATGACTGCTCTCTTCATCTTTAAACCTTCCAGGCCTGCACTTGAGACCAAGTGTTTATTTTCCCTTTCTTTTTTTTTTTTTTTTAAGATTTTATTTATTTATTTATGAGAGGCACAGAGAGAGAGAGAGAGAGACAGACAGACAGACAGACAGACAGACATAGGCAGAGAGAGAAGCAGGATCCATGTAGGAGCCTGATGTGGGACTCGATCCCGGGACTCCAGGATCATGTTCTGGGCCAAAGGCAGGCACTTAACCACTGAGACATCCAGGCATCTCTATTTCCTCTTTCTTGATAAGAAACATATAGATAGATTAGAACAAACCAAAGGAGACAATCCCTAAGCACTCTTTTTCACTTCCCAATTCTAGCTTCCAATCTCCTTCGATATGTTTTTGGTGATTAAGACATTTGTGCTGAGGTTTATAACCTGTTTTTTTTTCCTACCTTCAAATATATAAATATCTAATGCCTTTAATGATTTTGGAATTTACCGAAGGTAAAAAAAAATTTCAAGTAAGAATCATGGCTCTGATATATTGATAAAATGAACACATAGCAAAGATTTTAGTAACCCATTAATTAAATGAGAGAACTGATGAGAAGTTACAAATGGATCAAGGAGGATCCAAAGAACAGACATTTTTTATAGATCTGGAATATTGAAATGAATTTGCAAACAAATGCAAGACTGACTTCTAATACAGTTGGGGAAAGAATCAGATTGAACCTCCATGTGACAGAATTTGTTTGCATACCTACACACACAAATTATTTTGCATTGCTATTAATTATCTACAAATCACTAAGTTGAAAAATAAAGGCAAAGAAAAGCACAGAATCCCTACAGGATCAGGTAAACTAAAACAGTGCATTATAAAGACTGCAATTTTCCTTTGGAAACACTTTTATTTCAACGTTGTGAATATTTCTTACTCAAACATTGAGCATATTTATTGCCTTTACACATGGACTAGTTTTTGTCAGCTTTATTAAGGTATAACTGACAAATAAAATTGTGTATATTTAAAGTTTACAATGCAAACAGGTTAGTTAACATATCCATCACCTCACATAATGATCATTTCCTTCTTCCTTTCCCTATCTTCCTTTCTTTCTCTCTTCTTTCTTGTCAGACGCTTAAGATCTACCCTCTTAGCCAATTTTAAGCATACAATACATTATTCTTATCTTTACCACACTGTACACTAGATCTCCAGAACTTAATCATTTTGTGTAACTGAAACATCGTATCTGTTGACAGACATCTCTCCAGTTCCCTTTCCCCACAGATCCTGGCAAGTACCATTCTACTTCTCTGCTTCTATGAGTTTGAGTATTTTAGATTCCACATATAAGTGAGATCATGAAGTATTTTTCTTTCTCTGTCTGGCTTACTTCACTTAGCATAATGTCTTCCAGATTAATCAATGTTGCTACAAATGGCAGGATTTCCTCTTTTTTTTTAAAGCTAAATAATATCCCATCATATACACAAGTACACAGACACAGCACATTTTTTTTTTTTTTTGTATTCATTTATCCATTGACATTTAAGTTGTTTCCATATCTTGGGTACTGTGAATAATGCTGCAATGAATAAGGAAGTGGCATTTATTCTTCAAATTACTGTGTTTTATTTCCTTTGGATAAATAACAAGAAATGAAATTGCTGGGCTGTATAGTAGTTCTATTTTTGTTTTCTAAGGAACCTCTATATTGTTTTCTATAATGCCTGCATGAATTTACATTCCCATCAAAAGTGTACAAGGCTTCCCTTTGCTCCACATCTTTGCCAGTTCTTGTTATCTCTTGACTTTTTGATAATAGCTATTCTAATAAGTGTGAGTTGATATTTCATTGTGGTTTGGAATTGCATTTATTTGATGATTAGTGATGTTTTGCACCTTTTCACATATCCGTTGGCCATTTGTATGCATTCTTTTGAGAAATGTCTATTCAGGGCCTCTGCCCATTTTTTAATTGGATTGTTTGTGGGTTTTTTTGCCTTTGAGTTATATGAGTTCCCTATATTTTTTAGATATGAACCCTGTATCAGACATATGGTTTCCAAACCTTCATGTCTACACTTGACTACTTTGAAATATATTCCCAAAATGAGAACAAAAACATTCCTTATAATTTTTAAAAGTACATAATGATAAAACTGAATAGTAATGAAAACAAGATAGTTTTTTTCTCTTTTTGAACAGAATATGTATTTTGCCTTTTGATATTAGGAAATATCATATACACCTATTAGGGAAAAATTACAAGATGAACACATGTTCAGGTCAGAGTAATATATGAAAAATGAAAGTATATGTAAAGCATTATTTTATGCAAATAATCAGGAACTGTGTTGCCATAGGGTATGATTCTTAGAACCAGAAAAAGCCTTATCAGTCATGAAGGCGTCACTTCTGAGATGTTACTTCTGAGCTTCTTTTCTCATGCATGGGAAAACATTAAGTTTTCTAGATGAAGCTTAGGCTCATTATGTGCTCTCCACTTTGCTCTATTAATACCTTTACTTTATTGTCACATATAATAAAACAGCTGCTGTAAAACATAAGTAAGATAATATCTAAAGGAATTAAAGAAGAGACTTGAGATAAGGCTGTAGTTAGCTTTGCAAAATGGTATCCATCAGCTATCTGTACAATTATAAGCTCGGTTTTTCATTCCCTTTGGTTGATTTAATTATTTGGGATAAAATGTCAAGATAGTAGTTCCTTTATTTGAAAGATTTCTTTTTCTTTTTTCTTTTTCCTTTTTCTGCCCTCATAATGCATTACTTCATATAACATTATCTCATCTTGCAGGTCAGAATGATGACTGAAACAGGGTAGATTTAACTTATGAAGAAGTATTTCCTCAGAATAGGAAAAGTGCTATCCATCAAGATTATAACTGACTTTTAGCAAATAGGGAAAAAATCATTTTTAAAAAGAGTTCTACAAATTCCCAGAAAGCTGGGCATGTGTACTCTATAGTTTACAAGCACAGAGCCTAAAAGCCATTTTACTGACTTGAATGACAATAAAATTTATTAGAGGCTGAAAGTGACTATTCATTCTTTCACAGAATAAAAGAAACTGTCCACCACCAACTAAAGGGATGTAGGCCTGGGACTGAATAAACCTTGGAAGATCTGAGTACCTGAAAAGATAAAAACACCTACAAACATAAGTGGAAGCTGAATTAACTGAAGCAGAAAGTGTTGCTTGGTAGTTTGGTTGAAAAAGAAATCCTTTAAAAGCAAGCAAGTAGATAAAAAGAAAAGGATTAGTAATAGCAGCCAAAACAAACAAACAAAAAATCTTCAATGAAAACATAGCCATTTTCACCACAGGTCTTAGAGAACTGCATCATTTTGAATTCCCCAATTATGCTTCCATGCTGCTCTTTGGTGAAGCAAAGTAAAAAAGCAATACCGTAGGTTTTATTGCTTCAAATGACCTAGCTCATCATGAGGTGATCTACCACTGTGTTAAATATGTTATATCTTGTCACAAACTGACCCTTCAGAACACATTTAAAAGTGTTTCTAACGCTGAACTTTAAAAGCCCATGTTCATTTGTACAAATCGATTTGCTCAGTTTAAAGAAAAATATGCTGTTTATAATTATTTTAAGTATGTTGTGTTACATCAGCACAGATACACACACATACACATTTAAAACTAATTTGCCATCTGACAAAACCAAATATTTACTCGCAAATACCTAAGTAGGATTATACAGCTTATATTTCATTTTCCTACTGTTTTTATTACAAAATATGTTTGCTTATAAAAATGAGTATTGACTTGACTCTTGTTATGACATAGGAAATAGATTAAACTAGAAATGTAACTCCAACACAATTAAATATTACAACTGGGAACCCAAAACTGCTGATAGTAAAATGAGGCTATACATTCCAAAGATCCTCTAACTTTGTTGTAATTTTTGGCAAAGGTGATGTCTATGACAATATGATGATCATATTGTAATATAAAAATATTAGGAAAATGAAGGTGTTTTAAAGGACAAGAATTCTCTGATTTTCATGCATATTTAGTTTATATGATATATGATACCTGGAATACTCCCGTGTTGTTTTATGATGTCTTTATGGTCCATCAGGATTTATATATTTCTGTAGGAAAGAAATTCCTTAGTTCTCAAAGTGGGCTTCTGCTTGGAATGGGACCATTGATTTAAACACAAGTAAAGTCAAAGTACTGCAGAGAACAGGGTCCTTTTTAGTCATATGAGAAAGTACCACACAGATGGATTTGTTTATTAATTCAATCATATAATTTGTCATTTTATAAATGGTTTAAAAATTGTTCATTTTATTTTGCAAGGAACTTTTCCTTTAGATTTTGTAATGTAGTTTCTATTTCCTGCTGAAACTTCCTTAATTTTTCATTATTTCATTCATTGCGAGCACATTTTTATTTACCTCAAGAACAGTTATAATAGTTGCTTAAAGTCCTTGTTTGCTAATTCTGACATCTGGGTTATCTAGAGGGAGGTCTACACTGATTTTTTTTTTCTTTTGAAAAAAAGGTCACATTTCTCTGATTCTTTGTTTGTAGAATAAAATACAGTGCTATGTTGTATTGTGTCCTGCTTATTGTGATCTTATACTATGGACACTTGATATAAGAACTCTGTTATTTTCATTGGCATAGTGCTGATTTTTGTGATTTTTATTGTGTTAGTAGGCAGTTAACTTGGTTGGATTCAAGCTCCAGTGTCCTTGTGTTGAAGCTCAATTTTCAATTCAATTCTTTATTTCCTGAAGATTTACTCTTTGCCATCTATCCTACACACATGGCTTAGGGATCAGCAGAGATCAGGCAAACTTTATCCTTAGAATTGGATTCTTTCCCCAATTTCAAGAGACTGCGGATCCCTCAAACTGCTTTCCAATTCTTCAAGCCAAAAAGGATGGGGTTTTGCACTAATAGTTGCAGCTAAATAGGCTTCAATGTCTAAAAGTAACTCAGAAGATCCAACAGGACAATTATGACAAATCTAGTTTATTTTAGGACCAGGGAACTCCATTAAAGGTAAAAAAAAAAAATGTATCACAGCCAAACTGCCTTGAGGGTTCAAACTCTAGAGAGGTCAAGTGGGAGCTGAAACTATCCTCCGTCTGTAAGAACACAAATTGTCTGTAAGATCAAGACCCACCAACATGTACACAAAACCTTTAGAAGTGAAGGATCCAAAATGGAGTCTCAGTTGGGGTTTTTATGCCTTGCTGGTCACATAGGTATATTATAGTGGATACCAAGGCATTAACTATCAGGAGCAACAACAACACACACACACACACACACACACACAATATAATCAGATACAATAACAATTTACTTAATTTTATCTCATAACAATGGAACAGAAAATAAAACTGACCAAAGTATCAAATTATAGACCACATTTCATAATGTTTTAGCAAAATGAAGTATTTTGCAAATGCATCTCAGAGATTGATTTGTCCATGTTCTTTGAATATTGATATCTTTTAATGTGCAATGAAAACACAAAATAGAACTATATTTTAAAAAAGAAATTGACAGATACTATTCTAAAACACAGACTTTTATATATTGATTAATAAAAGGTCATTTTGTGGAAAGTCAATGTAGAGTTAGTGACATAGCTAGCATAATTTTGCAAATATTGCACTCCTGTAATTATTCACTGTAATCTCCCACTGATCAACCAAACAAGTCAAAGACCATTAACACAGCTTAATAGTGAAGAATAGAAAAAAAGAACTAAAGAAATAAATGCAATTATTTATCTACATTTGAATTCACAGGTCATGCTTTTCCTACAAAATGCTTGCTTGACATTTTTCATCAATTGAGCATAGTTTTGTGCCAATTAATTGCAATTATAATTCTTTTTATTAAATTATACTTATATCTATGTCCCAGTAACATATACATGCAATAACAATGATAGATAAATAGGGTTCAATTGTTAAAAAATTCTCACAGAACCCACAAAGATGATGCTTCCAAGTCTACACTTACTTGAAGGAAAATGATACAATATAGCAATGATATTAAAATAAGGATGTGAATCACAGCTGTATGGTCTTAGAGCAAAGAGACCAGAGAGGTCAGGTGAAGATTTCTATTGTCCTCTATTTGTAAAGCTGTGTCAGAAAGCACTTTTTCTTATAAAGAACCACCAATGTGTGCACAGAACACTTCAGAACCAGGGAGCCCAGCATGAAGTCTCAGCTGGAGGCCTTTATGTTTTGCTGTTATACACATAATTCTGCTACAACCAGTTTCAATGGCAGGGCCTCTGGGGAGGAAAGGGTATCTGAAGGTGACCACTTGAAAATAAAACATCACTGTAATTAATATAATTCTAAAAAGCTGTTAGGAACTACCCCTAAATGAGAAATCCACCTGTGCTGGTCCATTCCTCCAAATTTCAAAGTCCCTCCAGAATCTTCCTGCTTTCTCTACTTTCAGAGCCTTCTGGTTGTTGTATTTTGTACAGAGTTTACAGTTGTTATGAGGTTATTATGGTTGTTATGAGGGCAGATCAGTTTGTTCAGATCTTAGTCATATGTGATATGTATTAAACATACATATGTTTTTAAACTATGTATTTAAACTAACATGTCCAGTAAGAAGCAAAACATAGCATGCACCTGGGTGGCTCAGTCTTAAGTGTCTGCCTTCAGCTCAGGTCATGATCCCTGGGGCCTAGGATCAGGGCCCATATCTGGCTCCCTGCTCAGGAAAAGAACTTCTCCTTCTCCCTCTGCCTGCCACTGCCCCTGCTTGTGCTTGCTTCTTCTTTCTCTGTCAAATAAATAAATAAAATCTAAAAAATAGGAGGGAGGCAAGATGGCAGAAAAATAGGGGTCCTAATTTTATCTGGTTCCTCAAATTTGGCTAGGTAACTTTCAAACCATCCTGAACACCTATGAATTCAACATGAAGTGTAAAGAAAGATCAGCTGGAATGCTACAAATAGAAAATTAACCACTTCTTGCCAAGGTAGGAGTGTGGAGACCAGAAGAGGGGAGTGGGAGGGAGCCTTTGCAAGCCAGCTGCAGGAAAGTGATAGAGCCCTGGGGTGCACAATCAAGACCTTTAGAAATCTGCTCCTGAGAGAGTCTTCTCTGCCTGAAAAGTGCTCAGTGATGAAACAGGGCAGAATTGCAGGAGGGGCAGTGAGGTCTCAGTATTTCCAGAGGGTCAGAAAGAACAGGGGTGCCTAAGCTGGGAAAGTTCCCAAGCACTGGAGTGAGAAACAGGTTTAGGTCAGTGAGCCTGGGAGAAAGCTCAATTTGTGCCATAAAATGCAAACCATGGTTGGATCAGGAGACCACTGGGTTGCTGTCAAGGACTGGAATGCAGCAACCTCTGCTGCATCTAGGAGAGGTGGAGCAGGTGCCCACTGCACAGGGTGAATGCTCTCCAACCCAGGGGACCCAGGGCCTGGCAGCAGAGAAAAGCAGGCTAATCTCTGCTTTCTCCAGGAAGGATGGAGCCTTTCATCACTCAAGACGATGAAAGCTTCCCTGCTGCAAGGTGACCTTTAAATTGTAGGAATTGTTGCTATTCACCCAAACCCCTGCCTGCCCCCTGGAAGATCTGAGCCAGTGAGCCCTAAAGGAATCTGCAATTTGGTACATGCTGGGAGTTCTTGGCTCTGGGGCTGGAGATCTGGCCCCCACTATTTTGTTGTTGCTGTTGTTGTTGTTGTTGTTAGACCCTCAAGAGAGTTGCAGCTTCCAGGGAACAAAGACACGACAGTGCCTACACTGCTCAGTGCCTACACTGAGCTCAGCCACCTGGCAAAGGCCGGGGCATCCTCACCCAGGCACAGAGAATCAGTGCAGCAAACCCCTTTTGTAGAAGACCAGCTAGAAGGACAAGGGAACAGCAAATTTACTGATCAAACGGAACTGGAAAACTCTAGGACTGAGGGAAAATACGATATAGAACTCAAGATCTTTTCCTTATGGTTTATTTTTCAGGTTAAAAATTTCCAATATTCCTTCTTTTTTCTTAACTATAATATTTTATCAACTCTTCATTTTTCAGAGCCTTTTTTTTCCTTTTTGACTTTCATATTTTTACAATTACATGTCATAGATATATTCTTCATTTTTGGCTTCCTTTCAACATATTCAATTTAATTTTTGTAGATATATGTTTTATGTGTTCTGTTTTTTTTTTTTTTAATTTTGGAACTTAGTACCTTTTAACATACAGACCAAAATACACACAAAACCAAATGGAACACCGTGTTAGTCCATTCTGTGAGATTATATTCTCTCTTCCTTCCCATTCCACCTCCCTTTTTTTCTTCTCGTTTTTGTTTTTGTTGTTGTTGCTGTTGTTTCTCTATATAAGTTTTGCTTTTTAATATAAATTTGGAATTTAGTGCCCTCTAAAATACAAACCAAAATACACAGAACCAAGTGGATCACCATCTTAGTCCACTCTGTGGGACTATATTTTCTCTCCCCCTTTATTTCTTCCCCATTTTAAATTTTTTATTATTTTTTACTTTGTTTTTCATTTTTGTTGTCTTTTTTCTTTTATTTTCTGGTCCCTGTTCCTCTTTGGAATTGTCTAGGGTGTATTTTGTTTTGGTGGTGGTTGATATTTTTTACTCTGATCACTCATATAGCCATTCTCCACTGAACAAAATGACTAGAAAGAAGAATTCACCGCAAAAGAAAGACCAGAAGTAATACTTTCTGCCACAGATCTAATGGATTTGGATTTAAGTAAAATGTCAGAGATAGAATTCAGGAATACAATTGTAAAATTACTGGCGGCTCTGGAGAAAAGCATAAAAGACTCTAGAGGGTCTCTTATTCCAGAAACGAGATCTAATCAGGCCAAAATTAAAAATACTTTCACTGAGATGTAGTCTAAACTTGGTCCTCTAACACCTAAGGAAATGAGGCAGAAGAAAATTAGTGACATAGAAGACAAGTTAATGGAAAGGAAAGAAGCTGAGAAAGAGAAAAATAATGAAGAGCCCATGAGGAGAGACTCCAAGAATTAAGTGATAGTTTGAGAAAGAATAGCATCCATCTTATTGGGATTCCAGATGTTGTGGAGTGAAGACCAGCAGCTATGTTTTAACAAATCATAGCTGGGGATCCCTGGGTGGCGCAGCGGTTTGGCGCCTGCCTTTGGGCCAGGGCGCGATCCTGGAGACTCGGGATCGAATCCCACGTCGGGCTCCCGGTGCATGGAGCCTGCTTCTCCCTCTGCCTGTGTCTCTGCCTCTCTCTTTCTCTCTCTCTCTCTCTCTCTCTCTCTCTGACTGTCATAAATAAATAAAAAAATTAAAAAAAAACAAATCATAGCTGATAGCTTCCTTAATCTGGGGAAAGAAACAGACATTCATGTGCAAGAGATAGAGAGGACCTCTCCAAATCAACAAAAACTGATCAATACCCCCAAGATATAATAGTAAAGCTTGCAAATTTCAGAGATAAAAAGAAAATCCTAAAAGCAGCTCAACACAAGATATTTCTAACTTATATGGGGAGAAATATCAGATAAATAGCAGGTCTATCTACAGAGACCTAGCAGGCCAGAAAGTGCTGGCATGATATATTCAGGGTACTAAATGAGAAAAAATATGCAGCCAAGAATACTTTATAAAGCAAGGCTGTTATTCAAAATAGGAGAGATAAAGAACTTCCAGGATTAACAGAAACTGAAAAAAAATATGTGACCATGAAACAGCTCTGCAAGAAATATTAAGGGGGACACTGTAAGCAAAGAGGGGGCCCAAAGAAATAATAAGCATAAACACAGACTGTATAAGTAATACTGTGACACTAAATTCACATCTTTCAATAGTTACTCTGAGTGTGAATGCACTAAATTATCCAGTCAAGAGACAGGGTATCAGACTGGATAAAAAAGCAAGACTCATCTATATGCTGTCTACGAGAGAGACTCACTTTAGACTTAAAGACACCTTCAGACTGAAAATGAGGGGATGGACAATCATTTACCATGTAAATGGACCTCAAAAAAAAAAATCTGATGGTTAGCCATCCTCATATCAGATAAATTAGACTTTAAACCAAAGAGTGTACTAAGAGATGAAGAGGGACACTATCATACTTAAAGGGTATATTCAACAAGAAGACCTAACAATTATATATATTTATGCCTCTAATGCAGGTGCAGCCAATTATATCAACCTATTAATAACCAAAGTAAATAGACACATAGATAATTATACATTAATAGTAGGAGACTTAAAAGTGGCATTTTCAGCAAAGGACAGATCTTCTAAGCAGATCACCAAAGAAACAAGGGCTTTGAATGATATACTAGACCAAATGAATTTCACAGATTTATACAGAACATTCTATCCTAATGCAACAGAATAGACAATTTTCTCAAGTGCACCTGGAGCTTTCTCTAGAATAGACCACATGCTGGATCACCAATCAGGTCTCAACTGATACCAAAAGATTGGGATTATTCCCTGCATATTTTCAGACCACAGTGCTTTGAAATGAGAACTCAATCACAAGAAGAAATTTGGAAGGAACTGAGACACTTGGAGGTAAAGGAGCATTCTACTAAAAAATGAATGGGTCAAACATGAGATTAGAGAAGAATTTAAAAGATTCATTCAAACTATGAAAATGAAAGCCCAACTGTTCAAAATCTTTGGGTTACAGCAAAGGTGGTCCTAAAAGAGAAATACATTTCAATAAAAACCTCCCTCAAAAAAATTGGAAAAATCTCAAGTACTCAAGCTAAATGTACACCTAAAGGAACTGGAGAAAGAACATCAAATGAAGCCTAAACCAAGCAGAGAATATAAATAATAAAGATTAGAGCAGAACTAAATGAAATAGACCAGAAGAACTATAGAACAAATCAACAAAACAGGAACAGGTTCTTTGAAAGAATTAATAAGATAGACAAACCTCTAGCCAGACTTGTTACAAAGAAAAAAAGACTCAAAAATAATAAAATCATGAGTGAAAGAGGACAGATCACAACCAATACCAAGGAAATACAAATGATTTTAAAAAATGTATTATGAGCAAATATGTGCCAACAAATTAGGCAATCTAGTAGAAGTGGATGAATTCCTGGAAACCGACAGATTACCAAAACTGAAACAGGAAGAAATAGAAAACCTGAACAGGCCAATAACCAGCAAGGAAATTGAAGCAGTCATCAAAAACCTCCCAAGATGGGATCCCTGGGTGGCTCAGTGGTTTAGCACCTGCCTTCGGCCCAGGGCATGCTCCTGGAGACCTGGGATCAAGTCGCACATAAGGTTCCCTGCATGGAGCCTGCTTCTCTCCCTCTGCCTGTGTCTGCCTCTCTCTCCCTCTCGCTCTCTCTCTGTGTCTCATGAATAAATAAATAAAATCTTAAAAAAAAAAACCCTCCCAAGACACAAAAGTACAGGGCCAGATGGCTTCCCAAGTGAATTCTACCAAACCTTTAAAGAAGAAATAATACCCTTTCTACTAAAACTGTTCTGCAGGATAGAAAGGGAGGGAACACTTCCAAACTCATTCTATGAGGCCAGCATTACCTTGATCCCAAAACCAGACAAAGACCCCACCAAAAAGGAGAATTAAAGACATAGTCCTGATGAACATTGATGTAAAAATTCCCACCAAGATACTAGCCAATAAGATCCAACAGTGCATTAAGTGGATTATTCACCACAACCAAGTGGGATATATCCCTGGGATGCAAGGGTGGTTCACCATTTGTAAAACAATCAATGTGATAGATTACCTTAATAAAATTAAAGACAAGAACAATATGATTCTCTTGATGGAAGCAGAAAAGCATTTGGCAAAACACAGTATCCATTCCTAATTAAAACTCGTCAAAGTGTAGGGATAGAGAGAACATTCCTCAGTATCATAAAATCCTTCTATGAAAAGCCCACAGTGAATATCATTCTCAATGGAGAAAAACTGAGAGCTTTTCCCCTTAAGTCAGGAGCAGGACAGGGATGCCCACCCTCACTACTGTTATTCAACATAGTACTAGAAATCCTAGCCTCAGCAATCAGACAACAAAAAGAAATGAAATGCATTTAAATTGCCAAAGCAGAAGTCAAACTCTCCCTCTTTGCAGATGACATGATACTGTATGTAGAAAACCCCAAAGACTCTACCCCAAAATTGCTAGTACTCATACAGCAATTCGGCAATGTGACAGGATACAAAATCAATGCACAGAAATCAATCAAATTTCTATAGACTAACAATGAGACTGAAGAAAGAAAAATTAAATAATCAATCTCATTTACAATTGCACCCAAAACCATAATATACCAAGGAATAAACCTAACCAAAGAGGTAAGAGATCTGTGCTCTAAAATCCATAGAATATTTATGAAAGAAATTGAGGAAGACACAAAGAGATAGGGAAAAAATTCCATGCTTATAGGTTAAAATAATAAATGTTGTGAAAATTTCTATGCTACCCAGGGCAATTTACACATTTGATGAAATTTTTATCAAAATACCATGATCTTTCTTCATAGAGTTGGAACCAATAATACTAATATGTGTGTGGAACCAGAAAAGATCCCGAATAACTGGAGGAATGTTGAAAAAGGAAACCAAGGATGCCTGGGTGGTTCAGTGGTTGAGTGTCTGCCATTGGCTCAGGGTGTGATCCTGGGGTCCTAGGATCAAATTCCATATTGGGTTCCCACAGGGAGCCCATATCTCCCTCTGCCTAATCTCTGCCTCTCTCTCAGTGTCTATCATGAATAAATAAATCTTTTTTCTCATGAATAAATAAATCTTTTTTTTTTTTTTTAAGAATAAAGATAGAAAGAAAGAAAACCAAAACTGAGGGCATCACAATGCCTGACTTCAACCTTGTATTACAAAGCTGTGATGATCAAAACAGTATGGTATGGGCATAAAAACAGACACATAGATCAATGGAACAGAATAGAGAACCCAGAAATGGACCCTTGACTCTATGATCAACTCATATCTGACAAAGCAGGAAAGATCCAATAGAAAAAAGACAATGTCTTCAATAAAAGGTGTTGGGAAAATTGAACAGCCAGCAGAAGAATGAAAGTGGACCATTCTCTTACACCATACACATAGATGAACTCAAAATGGTTGAAAGTTCTAAATGTGAGATAAGAATCCATCAAATTCCTAGAGGAGAAGACAGGCAACAACCTTTTGATTTTGGCCAGAGCAACTTCTTGCCAGACACTTTATGAAGATAAGGTAAACACTAGCAAAAATGAACTATTGAGACTTCATCAAGATAAAAAGCTTCTGTATGACAAAGGAAACAGTCAACAAAACTAAAAGGCAACCTACAGAATGGGAGAAGATATTTGCAAATGACATATCAAATAAAGGGCTAGCATCCAAGATCTATAAAGAACTTATTAAACTCAACAGCAAAGAAACAAACAATCCAATCATGAAATGAGCAAAAGACATGAACAGAAATTTCACAGAGGAAGACATAGACATGGCCAACAAGCACATGAGAAAATGCTCTGCATCACTGGCCATCAGGGAAATACAAATCAAAACTACAAGGAGATACCACTTTACATAGTGAGAATGGCTAAAAATAACAAGACAGGAAACAAATGTTGGTGAGGATATGGAGAAAGGGGAACCTATTTACTCTGTTTGTGGGAATGCATGGTGGTGCAGCCTCTCTGGAAAGCAGTGTGGAGTTTCCTCAAGAAGTTAAAAATAGAGCTACCCTATGACCCAGAAATTACACTCCTGAGTACCCCAAAGATACAGATGTAGTGAAATGACAGGACACCTGCACCCCAATGTTCATAGCAGCAATGTCCACAATGGACAAACTGGAAGGGGCCACGATGCCCTTTGAAAGATGACTGAATAAAGAAGATATAGTATTTACACACAATTCAATACTACTCAGCCATTAGAAAGTATTAATACCTACCATTTACATTGATGTGGATGGAACTGGAGGGTATTATGTTGAGTGAATTAAGTCAATTGGAGAAAGACAAGGAATCAGGCCTTAAGGAAGCAATGATGAGATGATCACTAGGCGTTATACTATATGTTTGCAAATTGAATTTAAATAAAATGCTATAAACTAATAAAATCTTAAAAAGAAGAAGAGGATGAAGAAGATGAAGATGAAGAAGAAGAAGAAGAAGAAAAAGAAGAAGAAGAAGAAGAAGAAGAAGAAGAAGAAGAAGAAGAAGAAGAAGAAAAGAAGAAGAAGAAGAAGAAGAAGAAAGAAGAAGAAGAAGAAGCAAAAGCAGCAGCAGCAGCAGCAGCAGTAGCAAAACATGAACTAGTGTCCTGGTTCTGATAACATACAACAGTTATTTTTTCAAATGTTATTTTCTAACTTTATTGACTATTATAGAGGAAGATGTGAACTTTCTACATAGATAAGAAGAATATTTAAAAAAATTAGTCTCAACCATATCATATTTAAACTTAATCAATTTTTCTACTTACTTAATATATACTAAGAAACAAATTATACTGGCTGTATTACTAAGACATTAATTCTCACCATTAAATATCTTATGTACCCAAATCACATTATTCGATAATAATAGCCATTATTTGTTAATTAAGTGTGATAGGTGGTATTCTGGACAATTCCTATATATTGTCCTATTTAATCCTCAAATGTCTTATAAGTAGATTGCTTTATTATTACTATTTTAGAGATCAGAAAACTTAGGCAATAATGGTAAAGTAACTTTTCTGAAATTAACTATTTAAAGATAACAAAAATGAACCCTCAAACAAAAAAAAAGTATTAACTTCTGCAGTTAACATCTTTCTTTACTAATGAATCATGATAGAAGCATTCTGTTGTTGTATTTGCCTGCCATTCACAGAAAGTGTTCATGATACTAAATCACAATATCTGTAAACTATTACCATTATTGGATTTATGTTTTGAGTTAAACTGCTGACATGTTCAAAGGTTAAAATCATCAGTAATCATGTTACAAAAAGATAACTATTGGGTGGGTGGCAACACTTACATGCAGCCATTGATAATGGGAGGGGGTAAGAAATACAATATAAAACCCTTGGAACATAGGATGAGCTGGATGCTATATAGTAAAGGGCAAAAATAAGGTGGGATAATGAAAACAAAGAAGCTGAGTGTTCAGGGTGACTCTTACCATTTCAATATATCATAAACAGATTGCTCTTCTTAGGCTAGGTTTAAGGAATTGTCTGTTTCGCTCATGTATTTGAGCAATGAAAAGAAAGTCAGCCTAAGTAGTTTTTACAAAATTCCTACTTCCTAGAAGTTGATGGCTACCAAAATTTCAGAACTAGGAAACAACATTCTAGATCTCACTATCTACATAGACATTTGAAGTTGACTATAGAAAGGTAAATAAAATGTAGAATTGTACTAGGAAGTATATATTATTTATGTAAATGTGATATTGAAGTTTAAACATGATGAAAGAAATAGCTGAATTTAGGCAACTACTACTAAAATTCAGCCTCCTAACACATGGTATATCAATATGATATTTTGATTAGAATGGGAATAAGATATCATTATAATGTTTAAAGTCACTTAGGAGGGCAAAAATGATACCCACTCCTACAGTGACCTGGAGAGGGAACTTACACATGTTATTGAACAAAGGGTCATTATTCAGTCAACAATCTTAATGCATCTGTAAAGTAGGGAGATACTTTAGAATGAACATTGTTATATTTGATCCTTGAGACCCACATTTGGAGCTTTTTCTGTCCCGTATAACTGTTTTATAAACCCCCAATAATATTTTAAAGATGATTTAAAGAACTGTAAGTTACAACTGCCAGATTTACTTCTGGGGTCTCCATACTATGGCTTTCTAATAATGTTATATTTTCATTTAAGCCTCTCAGGGAAGTCCTAGAAAACCAAGAATTTCTCTGTAAAAAAATGCAAACTCATTTGCTCTTCTTTTAAAAGGCAAATGAATTAAAAAACTAAAAAGAATCAATTTTCACTTTATATAATTCATATCATTTTTAGATTTATCACCACATAGAAATAAAGTGAAAAAAATCAAATTTGAGATAAAGTCTCAAAGTCTTTTGCTACATTAATTAAAAGCTGGGCTTTCCTATTTTCAATTCCTTAATGAGAGGAAAAGTTAACTGGAAATTATCAGGTATAAAAATTAGAAAATAGGCATTGGGAAATTGTGTGATGTTTGGGACAAGTTAAACAAATGGGACTGCCCATATGCATCACAAAGGTGAAAGTCCTGAGAACCATTTATGATCATACTATGCCCTATTCCTTCAGTTAAATATTATAGCATAAATTTATCAAATATTCCTCTGTAAAAGCGAAGACTCCTTGGTAACTTAAATAAACTTAGAATATATAACTTTAGTCATAATATGAATACTTACTAGAAGACATTAAAACAAATGCATTTTAAAATTTATTTTAAAAACTTATACTATTCTTTATAATGTTAAGAAACTAACATTGTGAATTAATGACAATTATTCACTGCAACTAAAGTGGGGAATCAATTTCCTATCAGGTTAAATATAAATACCCTGTACTGTGTTAAAACAAGATAAAACACAGTTTTAGAGTCAGTTTCTCTAACATGTAGGTTTATTTTCAAAATAATTAACTATTATTTTTTAATTTTAAGCCATCTAAGTATTTTCATGTCTTTAAAAACAATATGTCTTAAAAAGAAATTAGAACTCCAAAAGATGTGTTGCCTCATTACATTGATTTTACTCTGAGGAATGAGTCCAAGATAAATCAAATACTATGGAAGATGATTTTATTATAAAACAATGCACTCTGGATGCTTTATTTTCCTTCAGAGTAGATGACACATATTGTTGGGTATAGACTTCTACGATCTCTCTAGAGAAAAGTTGTTAAATTGTTCCATAGTTAAGAAAGTTCTGTGATGATGAGATACTAACAACTCTGCATGTAGAATAAGGTAAAAACTACTTGGTGAATTGTACTCTTAGTACAGCAACATTATATGAAATCTATCTTGAAAAGTATCTAAAATAAATGAATGTTCAGATTATGTTTATTTGCTTTAGGATCAGAACTTAACGGGTTTGTACAATTCAGATAGATTTATTTTCCATATATTCTTTCTTGACTGAGTACTTGTCATAATATTTAAATTCTCTTGGTTCATGAGACACCATTATAAGCACTAGTTTGTTTGTCTTGAATTAAGATAATTATCTCGAGGGATCTTAAGAGGCATTCCGGGCCTTAAATGGCTCTTACTGAGCTTTAAAAAATTTTATTCTATGGTAATGAATAAATTATGTTTACTGATCATTCATATTCAAACACTACAATATGTTCCGAGAGGATCCAAAAATGAAGACTACAGATTTACCCATAATGAACTTACATAGTGTTTTAAAGAATGTGCAATTTCAACACAAGCAGAAAACAATGCACTAAATATTATTCCATGAATTACAAATAAGCAATTGCTACAGTTGAGACTATGAGGAGAATTGAGCTGAAGTTCAAAAAGGAAGGAGAAAATGGAAATATAGTTATAGTGTTGGGCATCAAAAGCAAGTGTGTGGATTTCTATAGTAAAATGTGGAGAAAGAAGCATATCAAAAGGAATATAAAAACTCATAGGATCTGTTTAAATTACAAAAGGAGGACATGAGGAATACATGTAAAAGGAAGACATTATAAAGAATTGATATGCAGAAGACTTGAACAAAATAAAGTCATGAAAGCCAATGTAGAATATTTGAAAGGAAATAAAAGCCATAGACTTTAATACTACAGATACTTCTAGATGAATGTAATCTGGCATCTGGCACTTTGGTAATTTGAAAGAATTTAGGAATGTTCAACTTTTATGAAGGTGATGAGGGGCACACGAAATACCAAGTATTACTTAGGGATGAGGAAGTGGACATGTAAGAAACATTGATGAATATTACTTCTGAATTAAAGGCTGCCCTCACCTTGATAGGTTATAATTTAAGATAAGAACAGTGATACTATCATATTAGTAGGTATATTTTTCAAGAACAAAATGGGAAATTGAGAAAATATGCAAGGTATTTGATAAACCCAATGAATCTCTTTGGTAGTAAGTGACACACCTTCTATTATTAACAGTGGCATTTCAAAAAGGTCCTTTTGCAAAATAGTAAGTCTCCTTGTTCAAAATCTCAAGGATCTTTTCTACTTCTTTGAAAATATTTTGATTTTATAAAATTTAGTGATCTATGATTGCCTTAAAAGGGTGATGATAAGGATGCCCGGGTGGCTCAGCGTTTGAGCATCTGCCTTCGGCTTGGGGCGTGATCCTGGATTCCCACATCAGGTTCCCTGCATGGAGCCTGATTCCCCCTGTGCGTGTGTCTCTGCCTCTCTCTCTCTGTGTGTGTCTCTCATGAATAAATAAATAAAATCTTTAAAAAAAGGGGTAATGATATTTTTTGTGTGTTTCTGTTATATATATGTTATATATATGCTATATGTTAAATATGTTGTATATAGTTATATATAGTATATACTATATAGTATAGTATGTATAGAATAGTATAGTTATAGTTATATAGTTATGTTATATATTATATACATTATACATGTAATTATATATAATATACATAGTTTTTAAAAAATTTTGATGAAGATTTTTAAGTAGACTTATAGTTATGAAAGAGAGAAGTTGAAGATATATGAGAGTGAAGAAATACAAAATAACAATATGTCTCTAAAAGGGCAAGAGAGCACTGAGATTAAGGAAGAATTCATTTTGTGGGTTGGCCAGCAAGTGGCAGACTCCTTTTTCTATGGGAAAAAAAAAAAGTTTTTTCCAATATTGCCTTAGATTTTTTTTCCACTTGGATTTTTATGTCTCTGCCATTTCTCATAACTACTCAAGATAATTCAAGTCTTTATTCTCATCATGCCATTTTTATACTATTGTAAGCAGATATCTTTGTCTCTTATATCTCACAGAACTAAGTTTCCTATTTGTATTAGTCAGCGAATAGCAAAACAGCCACGAAACAGTGGCAATAAGCATTCATTCTCATGCTCCTAGATATATTGGTCACCTATCGTGGTGCTAAGGATTAGCACCATATGGCTTACTTTAATCTGTTATGTATAGGTCACTATGGACTATTCCTTTTATTTTGAAGATTTTATTTATTTATTCATGAGAGACACAGAGAGAGAGAGGCAGAGACACAGGCACAGGGAGAAGCAGGCTCTGTGCAGGAAGCCCAAAGTGGGACTCGACCCCGGGTCTCCAGGATCAGGCACTGGACTGAAGGCGGCACCAAACTACTGAGCCATCCAGGCTGCCCCATAGACTATTCCTAAATATATCTTATTTAGGAGTTTAGGTTGGTGGTGCAAGGGATACCTCAATGTTATGGTTTTCTTATCATAGAGATAAGAAGCTCCAAGAAGAACCCACAGGAACATACAATGTGTCTTAAAGTCTATTCTTGGATTTTGCATTGTCATTTCAACTGACCAAAGCAGATCTCATGGCCAAATCTAAAATCAATGAGTTTAGAAGCATACTGCACTCACAGTAGGAACTGGGACAGGGTGGGAGGGTGGTGTGAATATTAGCTGTACAATCATCTAACAAACAGAATGTATCTTCTTTACAATTATCCTCTTATGTCCTCTTGTATGCAAAAACACATGTACTCCTTTTTTTAAAGACCACTGAGAGATATACCTGTTACAGTGGCAGTGGACTTTCTGACAAGAATCTTATAATCCACATTCTGTCCAAGTGCAGATATTCTTTTTTTTGTTATTATTTTATTTATTTATGAGAGAGAGAGAGAGAGAGAGGCAGAGACACAGGCAGATGGAGAAGTAGGCCCCATGCAGGAGCCTGATGCGAGACTCGATTCCAGGATTCCAGGATCACACCCTGGGCCAAAGGCAGGCACTAAACCGTTGAGCCACCCAGGAATCCCAGGTGCAGATATTCTTGATCTAAAGACTTAGGAACCAAAGAAACAAGTCATTGTCCACACACCCAACTTACAATGGTGAAGCAAACAAGGATATCCACAAGAAATATTTTCATTCCATAAGAAGGATAAAAGGAAGAGATAGTTAATAGTACACAGTAATTCCAAATTCCTGCCAGGCAAATGTTGCCAGATGTCTCTACCCTGAGGGTAGGGAATGTTCCTTGATTCAACTCCAGATTTGCTCCCTGGAAACTACTACTCATACTCTGTTGATCTCTTCCACTCTTGGTACTACCCTCTGGGATGTTTTTCTTTATCTATAATACTCCTTGGCTACTTTTGAGCCACTACTGCTTGGTGGCTAAGTGGCTTTCTCAGTTACTTCTTGCCTGTGGACAATTGGTGGCTCTCAGATATTTTCACATTGAAATAAACCATCCCATTTGTTCCAAGTTGACAGTGATTTTGTTAATATAGTTTTCTGTGGATTTCTGATGTATTTGACACCAATGAACTCCAGCTGCCAAAAGACAGAACTACATTTTTGGATCTTTGCTTTTTGTTTAGGCATGCTGCTCTTTCTCTTTGGACATATTTATAGTTCTTTTTACTTATCAGGCTTCTATAGAGCCAGATATATGTATTTAACCAGTGGCACTTTATCCAGCTTTAAGAAATAACTAGAGACCAGTTTAATTTACTTAGACATATATTAACAAATAGTGTTATGTTCTTACCTCATGCTCTAAATTTTTCTTTTTCCCAAAGCTATGTTGTAATGACTAGGCTTTTTATTTTAATCCTGTGATTTCTGATTTTTCTATATACCCTCCAAATTTTGATTTCAAACTGCCCAGCTCTTTTCTGGACTCATCTCTGCCCCCCGCTCCCCTGCTGTACCTTACCAAATGCAACTATTAGCATCTACCTCATCCAATTCAAAACTTTCTTGCCCAATATCACAGTGACATTAGATATTTGTTCTATCTGCCAAGTTACCATAAGCAAACATTTTATCATATATTTTGCCATTACACGTCATGGTTCACTATGCAGACTTTTAGTAAGACTTCTCTTGTTATCTATTACTCAATCTCAAAGCCAATGTGAACCATGCTAAATGTTTCACAATGCAGCATCCCCATTCTAGATATTAATCAATTTTTTACTTGGCTATTGTACATAGCAAAACATACCCAAATTTAGTGGCATGCAACAGTAACTAGTTTCAGTGAAAATTCTCATATATTTTCAAGACCACTCCACAGGTGTTCAGGCTGGTTGGGGGACTCCGCTCAATCTATTTTCTTTTGCAGCTCAGCTAGAGGCACAAAAGCTAAAATATCAAGCCTCAAATCAATGAGATATGTAAGTAGACTCTGCCTATAGTAGGGCAAGAAATGTTTTATTTGCTGAACAGTAAAGCAAAGGAACACTGCCTTGTGTACTTTTCTGTTCCCAGTTCCTCACCCATTTCCTTCTCTCAGCTATCACAGCAGGATAGGTACCTTGCATTTTTGCTCTGATAGTGTCCTTATTCTGCCCTTACCATTGCCATCATGCGATCTTTGTAATAGTTTCATTACCTTTTCTGTCAGCAATTTGAGACTTAACACTTATTCTTAAGTAATTTTTTAAAGATTTTTTATTTGTTATTCATGAGAGACACACACACACAGAGGCAGAGACATAGGCAGAGGGAGAAGCAGGTGCCTCACAGGGAGCCTGATGTGGGACTCGATCCCAGGACCCCAGAATCATGCCCTGAGCTGAAGGCAGATGCTCAACCACTGAGCCATTCAGGTGTCCCTCTTAAGTAATTTTTATATCAGTAAAAAGTTCTCTGGTGACACCATGTCCCCTCTGATTTTTTTCTGACTCTTGAAACCTAATTTACTTATCCTCATCTCCCTGCCAAAAGTACACACACAGGAACACAGATACACATACATATGCACAATACTACGAGTCTGTTTTGTTTAAGGGCCACATTTTACTTCTGTTTTTTTATAAGTCCAAAGCCATGCACATAATAGATTGTCAATAAACATTAAATGAATGAATAAGAATTGAATAAGACAGTGAGCTGTCTTGTGGTTGAATAAATGGAATATAAGGTGGGGAAAACTTTTCTACCTACTTCCATAGCCAAAATGTTTTCATTTATTTTTAATATCTTTGTCATGTATCGGGTTCACTTAGGCCTGTTTTATTTATTTTAATCAACAGTGAGCCACAGTGCTTGATCACCAAGCCCATTTAGCTTGTTTACGAGGTGTGACTCAAGGGATAACAGTTCGAATGAGTAAAGGTTGTATATGGGAACGGGCAGAAATGCTTGAACTCTGTGTCACCTGACTGGCTGTAGTCTCCATGAAGATGGAGTGAAGTCTGTTTCTCATCCTTTTATCCAGCACTTGTCTGACAGTAAAGCCTAAATGAGTGAGTAAATGAATGAAGGGATGTTCCATCTGATATCCTTCTTCCAAACATTGTGATTTTCAGATGAGTGTCCTCTGTATCTATGTGGGATAATTGTGTGTAATTTTCATTTAGGCATAAACCACAAATATGAAACATTAGGTTATTTTTCAAATTATATTCACTGTAAAATTGCAAACTAGGAAATAATTTGTAAAGTTAAACAAAACTGAAAATAGATTATGATTTTAAAAAAAATTAAACAGATGTTTGTTAACTAGCTTTTACTGCACTGAAATATAATTTCCTGCAGTATGTGCTATATTGACAATATCAACTGCCATTATAATAATAAGTTGGGGTGTAAACCTTATTTATTAGCATTTTGACGTAAAAATGAGAAACCAAAAGGAAAAGGAACAAATACAATATTTCCCTTTTATCTTACATAGAAGGTTGGAAGGAGAATCTTTACTCCACTTACCAAATTAATCATAACCTTTGCAATGAACTTTTTTTTTTTTTTGCCCATTATTGGTTTACAATAAAATATAGAAAAGCAATTGTAGTCAGGATACTTCCCACTGAAGTAAAAATAATTTTTCTCTATTCAATTTCTATGTACAAAATTACTGATGTTCTTCAATAGATGTTTGGTTATCAGAAAAAGTCACAATTGAAAACTGAAAACTGATTGAAAATTCTCAAGTAAAATAACCACAAGATATTTTCATAAATAACATTACTTGATCAAAATCGTCGCACATAAAAAGCATGAAGAAATCTCTATTGTATCTCAAATCACATTCCTAAGAGACTTTCCCCAAATTTCTTTATTATTTTTTATCTACACATACACATATACACACCCACATACACACAGAGTTTGCATAATGGGGAGACTGCTTCAAAATGTGAACATAGATCATTACAAACTAGGGTTGTGAGTTTTACAAAATACAGTGAATGGATAATTAGTTTGGGTCAGAAGATGGAATTTAGTTTTTATTAACAAAGAGAATTTCATGAAATAATATTTTGAACTGCATTTTTAAAGGATGTAAGCGGAAAAATACACAGGTGAAAATATTCATGATTGTCAATGAAAAATTTACTGCAATGTCAAAAGTACAGAGGCTAAAAATACATATGAAATTATTTTAAAATAATATAATCATAATTCCATCCAATTAAAGGAGGGTATACATACTACTATATTGAGTAAAAAGTATCCATCCTAGTACAGATTCTAAATTGTCTTAAAATTCAAATTATCAAAAACTTGGAACTAAACAAGTTTTCCAAGAGGATGATTTCAAAGAAGATAGATCCAATTGGCTTCCTGGTAGTGAAAATCTCATTGAAAACGCAAACTAGTAGGAAGGAAACTAACTTTTGTACAGAGCCTTCTATATACTAGGTATATAATGCTTTTCTGTGATTATTTGATTATTTACCCACAGCAGGTGAAACAGGCTCAGTTATCCCCTGTTTACAAATGGGAAAGCTGAATCTCAGAATTTATAGCTTAGAAGATCCACATTCTCATGTATTAATAAGTAACAGACACAAGATTGAACCAAAGAACACTGTAACTCCAGAGGTTTCCTTTTTAGCAACATATAGTCTCCCTGATAACATATTTTGCCTTGCAGAAATCTCATAGCAATAGGAACATTGGGAAATGTTAACTATCGGATGAACTTAATTTTCTTTGTATAATGTATGAACAACTAATTAGAGGTGTGTTGTAGATATCCAGGTATGAGAACTTTTAGAAAGTACTAAAAACATAAACTGACATAAAAATATAAATAGATTTGGGGGATATTTATATGCATATAGTCGTTGAAATCAAATATTCAAGTATAAGGCCCCCATAGGTCACACATGTGGCTAGACATGAGAAATAATAATATATATAGTAGGAGAAAGATAGTTTAGGTAAGAATAATAAAAGAGTTCAGCACTCAGAAATAATAATAGAGCAAAAGGGGAGAAGTAAACATTGAAGTTGGACAATTGCAAGAGATTCTTCCAAAGAGAGAAGCATTTTTTATTGGATCACTTTATTTTTCATTATTTGTTTGAAATTTTAAGGTAGTAGATTGCGATTGCTTGCCCCCAAGTCCTGGGGCTGAGGGTTTGTAGTGAGGAAGCAATCAGAGTACAAGTTCCCCTTTTCTTTCAATTCTCCCAGACTGAGGGCAGAGACAGAAACTTAATATCACTATCCCTCATGGTGAAGAGCTCTGCAGAATGATGGTATCCCTTTGGTCAAGTCCAACTCTATGCAGTACTCTCTGGTTCTGCCACCCATGTCACCCAGGCTTTAAAAGTATGAGTAGGCAGCCTGATAAAAGCAAGAGCTAGACCTTAGGGCCAGGGAGAGACATTCCAGTCTTAATATTTCTGTGTTTGCATGTGTTCTTATCATTTTAGGATTTCAGTTCTAAAAGAAAAAACAAAACAAAACAAAACAAAAACAACAACAACAACAAAAAAAACCCAACCCTTGTATTCTTACTAGTTTGGTCTTCTTTTTCTTTATCTCTATATGCATATTGGATATTCTCATCTCAAATTCAGCCTGTGTAATATCCGGTCCAAAATTTCAAGCTCACCGCATACTGGCTTTATGAAATCAGATGACCTGATTACCCTGTTCCTCAATTTCCACATCTCCAAAATTAAGTAAAATAGCACTTTCTTAGAGGGCTGTTCAAGAAGCAAATGGGTTATTACACATAATAAATATGCTTAAAACAGCGACTAGCATATGATATTCAATAAATTTTATCATTATTTACCTCTAAAACATTCTGTTTTTCATCTGTTTAGCCTGTTTTAGTCATGGTAAACTAAGCTGTCATAAAAGCAATTTAGTTAATTTACACATTAAAATGTTCATATCTTACTTAACTCAACATGTAATAAGGATTGGATGCCATTCTAGCGTCGCTTCTATCTCATTAATTGAGACATCTAGTCTCTAAGTGGTTCAGCCATCTTATCTGTAGATCTCCATTGTCATCAAGTTTAGGGAAGATTCAGACAGTTGCACACAGTTGCACACCACAAATTGTTTCCCCTTGAAGGAACACCTGCCATTTCTATTCACAGCTCATTGATGAGAAGTGGTTACATGATCCCACTTTACTGCAAGAGGCATGGGCAGCATGGGAACACACATAGATATTTGGTGAACATTAAACGTCTGTGTTCTAACTAAGATATTGCCATTCACTCAGAGAGCTAAGACAGCAATCTTAAACTTGTTGTTGACTTCTCCCTTTTCCTCTTCATCTATATATTTGCTTCAACTAAGTTCTTTCATTTCCCTCCCTTTAATGTCTCTTAGATGATCTTCTTCATCTTTACTAGTGCTTCTGCTACAGTGGATATAGACTCTCACACAGCATTTTATCTGATCTGTCTGACTCCAGCCGTGTGCAGTAAAACCTATCCTCCTCAGTACTTCGAGGGTTACCATTATAAAGCTCCTGACTCCAGATTTCTTTGTATAAAAGAGCTCTGTTTCCTTACATTTCCTGTGATTGGAACAGTCTCCTTCTGGACATCAGTGACTTTGCAAGGGAGAAAACAGTGTGTGATTCTGTACCAGCAATCAAATGCTCTGGCCTGAAAGTGATACCTCTTGATTTATACTTATAACTCATTGGTCAAAACGGGATTTAAAAGTCTGTAACAATCTGAAGATCCTTACTGCTCTGATCTACTTTCTGTTCACTTTTATTATGACCTCTGCATCCTAAGTGTTTTCTCATTTACCTTAACAAATACTTACTCTACACATACTGCGGGTCAGGGATCATATACTTCCATATAAAGGTTCATATTTTCACGCTTATCTCATGTTCTTGCTTCCTCAAATAATATATTTCCTTTCTCCTCTAAGACTAGAGAAAATTCTTTAAGGTATAGTTTAAATTTATCCATGTAGGAATACCCAAATATCTACTGTATATGCAGTGAAAGCTAAATTAATCCCACAGCATGTTGTTTATCTCTTAGTAAAGTGTTAATACCTGAATTACTATAGCCATTGATTAGTCTATTCTACATTATAGACTATTAGTCTCTTAAGAGTAAGGAACTGGCATAATTATTCTTTGTGTCTCCAGAGCTTGGCACAAATTATATACTTAGAGTTGTGAATTGAACTAAAAGTCTGGCAACAATTCTATAGAGTAAATGCTAGAGGGACCACTTCAAAATTGAAGTACTAATTCTAAGGCTTTTTCACAATTAGGCATTCACTCCATAAATTACTACCAAGTAAGTGAACTGGCAGATGCATTGGCTCAGGCAGTTCAATATCCACCCGACCCTTCTCTAACATGCTTTCTTGCATTGCAGATGCTGAATTACTAAAACAACAAAGCAAGAATACAAGATTCCTTGTTATGATTTAGATTCTCCAAACCTGGCATACTTGAAGAAGACTTGAATTCAAAACTGAGTTGTGGAAAGCAAAGAAAGCTATAAGACATCCATTTATGTGTCTGTGTGTCTGTATGTGTGGTGTAATATAGCATAAGTAATATGGTGAAGCAAACAGCTGTAGTAGTGAATTCCTGATTCAACAGGAAGTTTCTTGATTGTGGTAGGAAAAGCAGTCCCTCTGCAATGTAATGTACAACATAGGACATATAGTCAATAATATTGTAACAAATCTGTATGATGACAGATAACAACTACACTTATTGTGATCAGTTTATAATGTATATAAATATCTAATCACTCTTTGTATACCTGAAACCAATACAACATTGTGTGTGGTTTCAATTAAAAAAATAAAAGCAAAAATCCCACAAATTTTGGTATATCCACATGATGGAATATTATTCATTCACAAAAAGGGATGAAGCTCTGATACATACTACAACATGGTTGAGCCTTAAAACATGTTATATATACTTTACCACAATAAAACTAAATAAAAGAGAAAAGAAAAGCAGCCTCCCTCTCGAAGACCAGTTATCATTGGCTTGGAAGTTATTTTGGGGGTCTCAACCTAGAATCTGTTCCTATTGCCTCCCATTGATTCAATAAGAAATTACATTTATTATAATGCGTTATTTTCTGCACCTGATAACTTGAGTGTGTTCCATCTTTGCTACTAAACCCTAACTGATACAACAGTTTGTGCTTGGTAATAAGCCTCAAGGAAATGGGCCCCTGGTATTAAGTATAGGACTTGGTTGTATTTGAAGCCAATGAGGATCCTTCTTAATATCAGAGTTACAGAACACTGTCATTCCATCATATGCTATATCAAAGCAATAAATCAAATGATTATCTGTAGTCTCTGGGGAGAAAATATTTATTGAAGGGAAACATTTGGTGAGGTTATTAGCTGCTGCAATATACACTTATGACAAAAATAAAGAATGCATGAATTCTGGGGTGAGTGAACTACTTCAACTATACTGAAAGATAGAACAGGACAGAAAATAGGAAAAGGACAAACCTACATCTCAAAGTCTTACTCAAGACACTGTCCCATCCCCAAGGAATTTTTATAAATGCCTTAAAAGAATTATAATCTCTTATGCAGTTAAAGGCATTAGCCTAACACCCATGATAATCAGTGTATTAATCAGAATGGGTTAAGCTGTGATGCATTAATTAACCCCCATATCTGGGTAGCTCAATATAAAAATAATTAAACTACACACCCATTGCTGGTGAGTGGGAGGTTCCCCTTATAGTCTCTAAGGGACTCAGAATGTTGTATTTTTTTCTTGAACACAGTGGCTATATTTGTTGTAACTGAAAAGTCTGGAATGTTTCATATCAGAAATTAAATGCTCTGCCCTAGAAGTTATACACATAATTCAACTCACAACTGACTCAATAGAAATACCAATATAGTTCTACCCAACCTCAAGGGGGTCAGTAAGTATGGGCTTAGGACATGTCTAGAGAAGCAAAACCTATAAATGTTTAGTGAACAGTGGTAATAATGATCACAAGTGAGCAGAAAGTCTAATGCTATCGATTGATACATTAAGGTACTGGAAACATTTATAGTCTTGACTTATGTCTGATAAGAAAATGCATATATTTATTGGAAAATAATAAACCTTTAAAAATTAGAATGGGGGCATTTGTGGTGGTTTTAGTTCACTCTGAAATCCTGGAATGCCCAGTGATCTTCTCTTGCCCATAGAGTAGCTTTATTTCCCCTGATGAGGCTAATTTTGATTTGCCTTAAGACTTGGGATAATATCATCTGCAGTGGTTACCTCAAGGAACCACCTATTCCCTAGCTTTACCATTACTACCTCCTATAGTACAGACATTTGTAGAAAGAGTTCTTAGGATGATCTGAAGATAAAGTTTGCTCACCATAGTCAAAGATTTTGCTAACATATATTAACATGGGAATGAGGACTAATTGTGAGAATTAATTACAAATGTGTTACATGAATATGGGAAGACAACAATTTAGTAATGGGTAAATATGCTTATAAGGCTGCACTTAACAAGCAAATCTGAGCATTGTTTCAACCTGAGGAATTTGAGAATCTTTTTGTTTTGTTGATTGGCTTCTTAAATATGGGCCTAAATATGGCTTATACTAAATTGTCAAAATGCTAAAATTTCCTAGGCATAGCATAGAAGATGGGATCCTAATACCTGAAGGAATTAACACTGTTAGAATATCTTAATCATGGATGATTCATTTATACAGCCAGTAACTATGACTCCGGAGAAAGCCCAAAGGAGAGACTTTCCACCATGTTATTGAAAAATCCATTGGTGAGGAAAGACATAGCATACTGTTTGTTACTCACAGTATGATAATGACGGTTGTATTGATACGGCTTCTGATTTTAATAAGTATGATGCGATCTTAGGATTCAGAGGCCACACAGAAACATTTAATAGAAGCAAGGGCATTATGATTTTCATAATAGGTAACAGTAACAGTAATCAGAATTGCTAACTAACTGCTTATGGAATGGCAAAGATTTACAAAAAGGAACATCCCATTAAAGTCTTTATTTTTTATACTTAATCTTTATGTT
This sequence comes from Vulpes vulpes, assembly GCF_048418805.1. NCBI lineage: Eukaryota > Metazoa > Chordata > Mammalia > Carnivora > Canidae > Vulpes > Vulpes vulpes. The sequence continues at coordinate 46,525,965 of NC_132783.1, read as the reverse complement.
TTATACTACATTTATTTGAAGAACATATTATTTATAGCTATACATGTTCTAGAATAGTAAGGAAGGGTAAAATTGACATTCTAGTAGCCTCTGAACTCAGTGCATCTATCTCTATTTCACTGGCACCCTCCTTACCCACAGTTGTGCCTGCCCATATACAGTACTCCCTGTGAGCCACTGGTTGAGAAACTGAGGGGATAAAAAGAATATTGTTTACAAACGGTCCTTTAATATATTATATAAATATTTCAAAATGTGCCTGCAGCTGCAATAGTCTACTGGCTGGAAAGAGAGTAGGGAAGATTCTGTCATTTGGCAAAAATTCAAATGATACATATGTTACATCACGTGAAAAAAAAGAGCTGGCTGCAAGTATGGATTAACAGTTATTCAAAAACAGTGGGCAATAGTTTGGCCAGGTGGTCAGGGAATTAGAAATAAAAAGTAAAAATAGGTGGGCTATGAAAATATTTGGGGAAAAGGAAGTTCATGGACATGAGCTTCTCAAAATAGACACAGAATAAGAGGATGTTTGTGTGTTATGTGCTTCTTCTCTTAGTAGAAAAACCCTCGGTAAATAAGATAGCATTTTTTTTAAGATTTTATTTATTCATGAGAGGCACAGAGAAAGAGAGAAAGAGACAGAGGCAGAGACACAGGCAGAGGGAGAAACAGGCTCCATGCAGGGAGCCCGACATGGGACTCAATCCTGAGTCTCCAGGATCACGCACTGGGCTGAAGGCAGCGCTAAACCGCTGAGCCACCTGGGCTGCCCAATAAGACAGCATTTTTATATTACGTGGCCTCTTTTCCTAGACATCCATGCTTGCTTAAAGGACCTAGGGCAAAAAATGATCATGCTGGTAGGGATAGAGATTATGAAGGAGTGGACAGTTTTCCTCTTACCAGGCCTTATCTGGATATACCACTTGGAGGACCCAAGGCCAGCAACAGAAAACAATACTAAGGCCTCCACAAAGCAATATATCTCTTGGCAAGCAGTTAGTTAACTTGGGGCCTGTCAAATATAAAAGGTTCTCCTACTTGAAGAGACATCTATGCTGGCTTATTCTTGTCTGCTTGCCATGCTTCTTCCAACAATGGCATTATAAACTTACAGATATCTTATTCAACATCAGAATATTCTGTTTCTTATGACTGTGCTTGTTTTCTGGCCAAAGTAGTGAGGCAATTGGTTTATACTCATAGAAGTCATCAATTTTATTCTATCACCTGAAAGTAACTGGTTGAATGAGCTCTTAAAGATTGCTATTGTACTAGTTAGAAACAGCCCACTGAACATATGGCATCCTAGAGGAGACAAAGTATTCTCTGTATCAGTGACCAATATATGAGACCCGGTTAGTCCTCCCATAGGCAGAACACATGGAACTGGAATCACCAGGTGGATCAGAAGTAATATTTCTTATATTATACTGAAGACTAACTCACACTATATTATCTTCTTTTCCTTGCATCAGAGTTCTATTGCTTTAGAATTCTTAAATAAATGCTTTTACCAAGTGAAACAATAGTCATTGAACTTGTCCTTGAGATTACCACCTGGTCATTTTGAGCTTTTCATGCTGCCTTATCAGCAACCCCATAAAGGGGAAATAATACTATGCTATCTGGATGACTGGTTCTGATTATCAAGGTCGAACTAGTTTGTTTTAATACAATACGGGTCAAGAGTAGTTTTGCTGTACTGCCATATCTGGTGGTGTTAGTTAATGAAGACTGCAGTGAGCACACAGAAGTAGGAGCATCAAGGGTTAGATACTTTAGAAAGAAATTTTTGGGCCAACCCAACAGATGAAGAATACCAAAGAGCAGTTACTCCTGTGAACAAAGGAAATATAGAATGAATAGGAGAAAAAACAACTTGAAAATCTTATTTCTTTGTACAAATATAGAGACTAAAGTAGCTACCTGTATATTCTTCTTATATATCTTTTTATTAATCAAATTTCTTTTTCTCTCTCCCTTTACCCAACTATCATAAATAGGATATATTAGTTTTACTTGAATCCCCTAACTATATGTAATAATTATCATGATGAGATTTTAATTAAGGGAGAAAAAAACGTGCATAATCTGCCTTTTCAATAAAACTCAGATGCTATTTTATCTGACTAAAGGATGTTTATATTTATTAGGAAGGCGCATTTTCTTATTGACTATTGTTATTTAAAAATTTAAGGATGGTAGTAGGGTACTGACTAGCAATTGTTGGATTGTAGTAGATACACAATATTAATTTGATAATGATCCATTCTAAATGTCTTCTATGAAAATTCCTATACTGAAGAAGCTCAAATGCCTAAAAATTACTTTTCTAATCTTTCTTGTACCTGGAATTTAAAAAATGAACCAGGTACCACAAATCAGACAGACTAGACCAAACTTGCATTTAGATTAAACTATGAGGGAAAAGGAGCAGAGCTTGCTTGAGACATCCATGTTGCACACAAAGATTACAGGAGAAGTAATGGTGGAGCCATAGCAGTGACTCCCTGATGTTGAATGTAGCTTTCTTATCAATTATAGAAAGAATAGTGGCTTTCTTGGCAGCCCAGTTCTGGAACATCTTTCTGTTAATAGTCTCTGAAAAATCAGGCTAGAGACTGTTTTCAGCCCCTCTCAAGCTTCTGTAAGCACTTAATGCTTAACAACAAATTCCTTTTTGTTAATATAAAATCAAGAGGGGGATCCCTGGGTGACTCAGTGGTTTAGCACCTTCCTTCTGCCCCAGGCGTGGTCCTGGAGTCCGGAGATGGAGTCCCACATCCGGCTCCCTGCATGGAGCCTGCTTCTCCCTCTGCCTGTGGTCTGCCTCTCTCTCTCTCTCTGTGTCTCTCATGAATAAATAAAATCTTTTTAAAAAAATAAAATAAAATCAGGGGGATTCTCTTTTCTTTAACTGAACTCTGAATCATATCATAAACTGAATATTTAATATCGACAGCAGTGATCACAACCCAGGAAAAAGATGTACAGAATTAATGATGCTGTTAATTAAAAAAAAAAAAAAAGTTTCAAAGAGCCACAAGCTTATACTGAACTTTAAAGATTGCTGACATTGTCTTTTTATGCCTAACAGAAAATCCACCATGAATAAAATAATGACATTTGTGGGATAAGAGCTAAAAATTTTTGAGTGCTGCCTCTGCGCCAAGTATGAAACCCTACACATGAGATAGAAATAATTGTCCTTGTTATATAGATGAGAAATCTCAAAGTCAAAGAGCTTAAATAGAGTTCAAAAGTCACATATCAAGAAAGGTAGACTTATTACAACTTAGGTCTATTTGACTTTCAAGTCTATAGTTTTCCCTGGCAACACACATTTTTTTTTTCTTTCTTCTACTCCCACTATCTGCCATTACTATGTTCAAACCTATAGAATAGAACTTGTGTACTCATAAAACAGACCTGAAGAGTCAGGTTTTTGCTTTTAGGTTCTACCATCCAATGATCTCATTATATCCACCTGCATTTTAAAACACCTCAATAAAACCAGACAAAAATATATACCTAGTAAAAATAAAATGACTTTTCTACCTTACAATGTTTACAAAGCTTATGGGGATGTATACTACTTCAGAGAGTCTGCATAAATCTATCCTTATAACTATGGAGTAGAGTTTCAATGCTTTGCATGACATTTTATGGACATAATTTATTTCTGTGAAAACCTAGAGATATATTTTCCATCCCTTTTTTTCTGGTTTGGGAGAAAGTGAGCAAAGTGATTCTGCCTCAGAGGATTTTGACAAGTCAGCGACACCTTGATTGAGCCTCTGGCTGGTTAAAGTCCATCTTCCATTGTTATCTGAGTCAGACCCTTTGCATCCATTGACAGCCCGCTCTTCTTGCCTACTCATATCTCTGTGTCAGACTAAGTGACATTATCACTTTTACTGAATTCAGCTTTCATTTGTCTGCTTCTGAGATTTTACTAAAAAGGCTTTTCATTCTTACTGTATGTCTCATCCACTTTCTTCTGCCCGTCCAAACAATATCCATACTACAGAAAAGCTAACCTGATTCCTCAATCTAAAAAAAATCTTAAGAGTTCCTATTTCTCATTTATTTGACAGTGACTTACACACAGTGTCTTTGACATGTGTTCGTTTCTAAAAGTATATAAGCCTTTTATTGTCAAAAAAGATTTTCAAACTAGTTAAGTTTAGATGTTTTATTCATTCACCATTTAGGATATTGTACAGGAATTAAATGACCAAAGAGAGCTTAGAAAACTCTAATATAGAATGAAAACCATTCAAAGACTTTTTTTTCTGGGCATCCTTGGCATCAGTGCTATTTAGAGTTGCTTATGCAACACTAAGCAACTCTAAATATCTTGGGTTTAATAAATCAGTATTTATGATCAATATGAAGTTCTCCAACTATCCTATTTTCAACCCTGATCATTAAGAGACATGTAATATGTGTTCTACTAAGAAAAGACAAAAGAAATTAAAATAAATATGTCAACAAATAGTTTTACTTGTAGTCTTATTTCAACTAGAATTTTTTTTTTAATAAAAAATGGAAGTTGGAATGCCTGGGTAGCTCAGTGGTTAAGCGTCTGCCTTTGGTGCAGGGCGTGATCCTGGAGTCCCGGGACTGAGTCCCACATCCGGCTCCCTGCATGGAGCCAGCTTCTCCCTCTGCCCGTGTCTCTGCCTCTGTGTGTGTGTGTGTGTGTCTGTCATGAATAAATAAATAAAATCTTAAAAAAAAAAAGGAAGTTGCCTACCTCAACTCACTGTCTGCTAATCTGGGAGTAATCGTTCCTGATGAGAACATTGTCTGAGATTTTTGTCCTCAATACTACATGAGTAATGGGTAAGTTGCATCCCTTGATTATGCAACAGATCATTCTTACTTAGGAAGCATTATATATTTTATATTTCTTGATGGAGGAAAATCAATATATAGTATTATTTTATGAAATAAGATAATTTCAGAGAAGGAAAGGCCAGTAGAGGATATCTAGTTCAGAGGCTCATCAAAACTAAGTTTGAAGTAAACTCATCATCGATATTTGGTGAACACCTACTGTTCTTTGCTAGACCCTGTGGGAAATTGCAATGGAGACAGTAAACAGAGTTTTTGTTCTCTGGATGCTACTTCTTGAAAGATATTTAATTCATAATCAGATGTTTTATGTTATTATCTTGCTATACTTCTTAGGTTGTAATAAAATGACTTGAAAGCCATTTTAATGTGGTTATATTATTTATCATTTATCAGAATTCAAAGACTGTAATGTATGAAAATTTAAAAAAATAATCTGGTTACATTTTAAAGTATGTTTCATGCAAATGAACACGGCATTTACATCCTTTCTAATGACATTAATAATGTGTTTTTTTGAATGGAAGAACCATTCGTATGTGTTACAAATCTGAAATATCATTGAATTAATAACAACTGCTTATGATCCATTCAGGAATTTTTAAAAATACAGTTCTAATTCTACAATATATCATCAATGGAGTGGATATCTGTAATTTGGAAACCTGTAAGTCATTATATTGAACTCAACCTCATACTCTGACAGCAATAGAGTGATGAAATGAAAATGATTTTATTGATTTAAATATATATATATGCATATTATGGAATATATGTGTTTACATGTGTGCATACATATACATATATACAAATATGTGTATTTATATTATGTTTATTTGTCTGTATTTTTCTCTAATCTATAACTTTCAGAATGGGGACCATCCTTATCTTATTAACTATTATATCTCCAATTATTAGCTTGTCAAGCAGTACCAACCAAGCATGCAGTGTGGACAATTTTTCATATTGTGATGTATTCATACACTTTATTATATGAATACAATTTAACTGTGACTGTCGTAGTTCAAATATTCAATTCTAAGTTAAATTATTTAATTTTTTGACTTTTAAAAATTAATAGATTTTATTTTTTTGAAACAGTTTTAGGTATAATTTGGCTCTTAAGTTTATCATTAAAATGCACACTTAAAATGAGTATATGAAACTATTATTAAGGCAATATAATAAAAATATCTTGACAAGGCTATACAGATAGTAAAAATGATGCAATAAAATCAAAATTATTGCATAATAAAAACTAATAGCTAAAAATATAAGCAAAGAGAGAATGCAAAAAAATGAGTTTATATATTGCTGCTTACAAGTGCAAATAACAGTAACAGATGCCATGACTACAAACACATTAAAAGAAGATGAAGGGGGATTGATATTGAAGTGAAGGGGTCATGAGAGTAAAAATAATACAACTGAAAGAAAAGATCCTTATGACTTTGAACCCAAGTAAACTTTGACCAAGGAATAAGGTTAACATTAATCTCTGCATAAAAATGGGTAGAGAATCTTAGCTGAGGTTTTAGAAATAGTATATTTAAATAAAATTAAATTAGATTAGAGAATTAATGATAAAATCACAAGGACCAATCACACATCTCAGGATAAGTAGACGCTTCCATCCACTAAAGGTGAGAGCATATGAGCTTAGCTGAATCTTCAGGGCTGATTCTCCAGAGTAAACAATGCTCCTTCATCCCTATCTCTGTTGAGCTCTGTATGGGCCTGCTATAAACTACCAAGTTAGAAAGCACCAACCTCTAGCAAAGACAATTTCTCTCTTTATGGAACATCTCCTGGGGTAACACTGCAAGTTTAAGTTACTCATGATTTATCAGTTTTAATTCTCTTTTGCATTAATTCAGGTCCATTTTCTCTCATTTGTGTTCTACCAGTAAATTTTCTAGGTAAATAACCTCACCATGAATCTGCACATTCATTTATTCATTAACTTATTATTTTATTCCACAAATATTTAGCATCTGTTTTGTATCCAATTGCTGGAGCAGCCATTTACCTCCCTGAAGGACTGTCCTAGAATTTCTTTAGGAGTCTATACCCCTGGGGGTTTTCATTCTTGGAGTAAGACAGTTGTTTTAGAATTTGCATAGTGTTGTGGAGCTAAAAGAATCACTAAATAATTTGGCATTCTTAATCAAACTGAGAAGTAGTTAAGCAGATAATATGACTAATTTTCATAGGGGAAACCTTTTGCTTGAAAATGAATTCCCTATTCCCTCCCTTAAATTTTTCTTCCTAATGTTTTACTTGCTTGATATTATGTCATCACATTTACTCCATTTTTTAAGCAAATACTATCGATCATTTATGTCAGTCCGTCTCTCATCCCTAATCTACTGGCAGAAACGAAATGCCCATAGTTACTTTTTCTCTCAATACTTGCTTCTTTGGCCTCATTGTTTTATTAATAGAGTAACATCAACTTTTCTCTGTACAGTTTACCCCAGTCCAGTGCTTGGCATAGAAGAGGTGCTCATTAATTAATTAATGGTTACCCCAGTCCAGGGTTTGTCTTTTGTACTTTTCTATAGTGGTATGATAATACATTTATGCAAAGATGTTCCAATGAAGCGGTTATGAGAGTGTCCTAATATCATTATACGTGATCCTGTACCACTTATGTATCAAGAAGTAATAACAAATTTCCCTGGGACAATTATTGGAGGCACACATGTGTTAATGCATATACAGTATTTTCCTCAGTACCTTACATATGTGTTGCTAGGAGTCAACACCCTATGACATTCTCTATAATGTCCATTTTGCTTTTTCAAGCTGGAAAATGCCCACTTATCCTTAAAGTCTGAGTTAAGTTGTTACTATCTTCAGGAGGCCTTTGCTAAACCTCTTAGGGAAGTGTTCCATTATATGCAGGTGAGTATTGCCACTTTCCTCACATTATTGAAATTATGTTTTCAGACATCTCTTTTCCCCACTAGACTATGAACTTCTCTGAAAGAAGCAATGCTGTCAGAACCAATTTGGTATTCCAAGCACCTAATGAGGAGTCTGTCATTTTAAAGATTTTATTTATTTATTCATGAGAGACACAAAGAGAGAGAGGCAGAGAGATAGGCAGAGGGAGAAGCAGGCTGCCTGCAGGGAGTCTGATGTAGGACTTGACCACAGGATCCCAGGATCCCAGGATCCCAACCAGAGCTGAAGGCAGATGCTCGACCTCTGAGCCACCCAGGCGTCTGAGTCTGGCATTTTAAAGGACAGAATGAACTTTATATAAAGTGATTTCCTAATATTATAATAGCCAGTACATGGCAGAAAAGTTCTTAGTTCTCTCTAAACAAAAGAGAAAACTGAAAGTGACAAAGGTTACATTTTGAAAGAAAATCAACATGCATCAATGCTATTAAAATGCCTCCGTAAAGTCATCAAGCACCAGACTCAATGAGAGCAGAAGCAATTTCATGTCCAAACTGTGAAAAAACTCTTGGTACTGGATCAGCTAAGGTGCATTCTACCCTGAAACTGTTTCCCTTTGTCAGATCCTTTTGTGTACTTTTTGACTGAACTGTTTGTATCTCCCTGCACTTGGCTCTTGGCTTGCTCTGAAGCAGACTACATCAACATATCCAGTTTCCCTTTCAATGGAATGAACAGTTACTTGGCTTATCAGAACAGGCTGAACTGCCCACTGCAGGTGTTGACGCTGCCAGGCCTTGCCTCTCGGCTGCACCTAATTCACAGTGAAAATAAAAATCACAAACACAAACGGGGTAGCTCTATTTCCCCCTACATTCTCGTTGTTTTTCATGTCCAATGAGGAAATGTCATCCAAGAGTCAGAAATAATAAACCATCTCTTGTTCTCTCTGTATAACTCTCTTTTTTGCCTTCCAGCTCCCCCTTTGGCTAATTAAAAATTCCATTTTCTGTAGAATTTGGTTACTTACTTATGACCCAGCTGTTTCAATATACTGGGGATGGGGAAATTGTGATTTTCAAAAAGACACGGAAGGGATCTAAATAAACTTTGGAGGGATACAAAAGTGTTAATAATAGTTATAATTTATAATTACCTGTTATATACCACACTGTCATTTCTATTGTTGCAGTAATTTCACTACAACCCTTTATGGCTAGTTTTGCCAGATGAAAATCAGGGAATTAGAGAAATTCAGAAAACTTCCCAAAGCATATTATTATACTGGTGTAAAGATAAGATGTATGCCCTGGCCAGTTTGAGTTCTGTGTCCTTCCTTTTTTCCTCTATATCGTACTCTTTACAACATCAGGACTTCTGGCAAAACAAGCCAATTCTGTGATACCAAAAGAGCATCTCTAGCTAAAGGGAAACCATGATGCATATATATTCTCTAGGAGAGCCACACCATCCTTGGACTATTTTAATTTTTCAATGGACTAGTGGATATTTGAGAATGATCCATCATGGAACTTTATAGGATATATCTTTCTATTTCTATAGAATTTATTTCTTTGTGTTAATGAAACTCATTTTGAATCACATTGCACCTTATGCTGTCTATGAATATCCAATACAATGTAAGCTCAAGCTATTTAGAAATATCCCTACCATGAAAGGTAACTTAGTTCTCTGTGTCACATTAAGTGTAGTTATCAACAGCCACTCAAAACCAATACCCTACCCCAGTAATGCCTAATTTATTTTCTTGTATAGATTATACTGCCTAAATTACTCTCTAACTTTTTCACTGAGTGTATTCTCCTTTAATTTTTCTTTATCATTCCTCTCCTAAACTCAAATATACATTATCTGGAGTCCTTTTGAAATGTGTTGATTAGGACCAAAAATTCAATAATAGGATGGGAATATGAAAAGAGATATTCCCAGTTTTTTAATAATCCGCAGTTTGTTTTCATGTCGAATTGTTTTATAATTTCTGCATACCTTTAAAGGGGGGAAGAATGAGGCACAGGAGGACCTGTCTATCACCATTACTCATATTGTTTAGTTGAGTCTTGGAGAGGGTGTGTCCTAGGTGGAGCAGGCAATGATGTATAGGCCTTCAGGCTGGCAATGAACTGGGTAGTTAAGGAACACTGTGTACTCTCTGTCCCCTAAATTTGATTCCAACATAATAAATGCATTCCATCTCCAGTGAACTATGATTAGGAGATACCTTGGCTTTTTTTTTTTCCTTTTCCTATCTACTGATCATTTCTGAAATTTTAATTGCAATTGGCTCTTATCACTAAGTATACAAAATTTAACTGATCTTACTTGAGAGTCTATTTTAGGATTTAACTAAAGTAATTTAAAACACTATATTTTACTCTCTCTTTAAAGGAATGTGTGCTTATTGTAATATTCTGAAGAATAGAAAAACTTTGATTAAAAAGTGAATATCCTCCTCTAATCTCCCTGAAACACATTCCCAGATGTAATGACAGTTGCTTAAACTCTTTCCCTTGAATATTTAAACACACACACTCACATGTGTATGCATTTGTATGTGTGTATATATGTATGAATGTAAATTTATACATATATATTTGATATATTATATATATTTTATACAAATATGATATCCACCATTGTTGAACCCTTAGTACATATTTTATACAAATATCATATCCACCATTGCTGAACCCTTGGTATACCTTAGGAATCACATTTTACCGAAGTAGTTATTGTTCCAGGCTGCAAAATTTAGCAGACAGAATGAATTCAATTCCCAATTTACCTTGTACTAGCCTTATGACTTATATTCTCATCTATAAAACAGGATAAAAACAAGGTCTTCCTCCTAAGGCTATATTTACTATGATAGCAAATACAGGGGAGACATTTAGAAAGATGCTATTCAGAAAGCATTAGCTATTATGATGTTTATCTCATTTAAGTCTATTAGAATAGTAGTCCCCAAAAGAAGGAAGTATTCTCTGAATCCATTTTGCTGATGAGGACAATAGAGTTCAGAGAGTTTAAGAAATTCCTCAAGGTTACACAATGGTTAGTGATGTAAAAAGGAATTAGCCTGAGGAATTTGGCTACAGCCCATGCCTTAAATTTTATATTGTCTAGACTATATTATAGAGTGCTATATCATGCTCTAAATACATTCAATGAGTCACTGTTCTTCTAGTTAACATTTTCACCTTAAATACAATAATAATAAAAGATAGCTAATTTATATTGACCCTTAATTATGTGCTAAGTTCTTTGCATAAGATAACTTATTAACAACAATTTTTAAAGTGAGGAAAATGAGATGTAGGTTTATGTACATTAAGTACTTTTTTCACCATCACATAGTAAATAAGAGGCAGTGCCTGTTAAATAACTCAGTTCTGCCAACATGAAAGTACATAAACTTAAACTCTTTGACTTAACTACTATTGTGTGTTGCATGTATTTCTGTTACAACAAAAGAGTTTACTTAACCATGTGTCATTGAATGTATGGATATATTATTATTTATTAAACCCATTCCCATATTGACATCCATTCAGCACTTTTTTGCCATTTGAAAACAATGTTAAAAAAATCATTTATCTATATATTTATTTCAACTGTGTATGACTATTTCTGCAGGAAACTTCCTTAGAAACAAATCTCTGAGTTAAAAAAAAAAGTAAAGATGTAACAATTTTGCCTTGTAAAGAGTTGTACTATTTTCCCCACACATCAATAGTGTGGAAATAGTAAATACCTCAAGGAAACATTAATACATAAAGAGTATTTCACCATGGTTGGTGTTTTAGGTTGGGTTCCCCAGATGTAGAGTCTGAAACAGGTTCATAGGCTATGTTGGGGGAGTGCTCTCAGGAGAAAGAGAATGAAGAAACAGTACAGAGCAGGGAAAGTAGCTAAGCAAGATGTAGTTTCAGCTAGAATTTACTCTCAGTACACTCTCAAGAGGAACTCTAGGTCTTGAATGTCAGTCAGTCATTGAACACAAACTGTATCCCCATGGGACAAGTGGTACAAGTGGTCTTCTTCAGTTGGGGTTACTCTTTGGGGAATGATACAATTCTAAACCTTAGCAACTCAACTTCTGAGTATGTGGGGTGTGGTGATGCTGGTTGATGAAGGGAATCTACATCACCAGCAGAATCTAGCATTGTAGTTCACACTTCAGAAGGCATAAACCCACTTATGTTTCACACTAAATTGCTGCAGCCAGGCACAGATTTGGAGGGATTATGATTGATCACAAATGCTAAGAAAATATTTAAGAGTACAGATAATGGTGTAAATAGTGGGGCAAACTATAATTGTTGATGCTGTAGTTGTTCTGTATGCTGTAATTGATATTCATCAACTCTCTGCCAAAATCCATTCTAGCTTCCCCTTTCCCTTGGCTAGCACTTCTGTGACTTTCATTGCAGCTGATCCATATCATCAAGTCAAAGGGGACTAAATTCATTTTTATGATGCCCTTATCAGGCCTCCATTGCTTTTCTTCATTTGTGGCTTAAATTCACTTTGGTAATAGCAAGAGATATGCAAGAAGGTCACCAGAATTCTAAACATTCTTCCTTTTCTCCATAATATAGCAGCAGCCTACCTTTCCTTGATAATACAGTAATTTACCCCTGCTTGCTGATTAGGAACTCAGTGAAACCAGCAGGCAGACATAGCTTACAGATACCCTTACTTGTATTTTCTTGGAAATTTTGACCCAAAGGGATTTGAGACTCTAGACACTAAGTCTTGTGAGGATGAGAAGCACAAATCCACCAAATTCAGGATTCCGTGAGTGATAGTAAGCAAGGCCAACACTATCTTAACCCATTAGTCCCTGAACCCATTCAGTCTACCTATTGGGAACATATCACTGTATAGTGGCCATTGGCTTAAGGTATAGAGTTCATCCTAAGAGATATTGCTTCATTTTTACTGGCTGTCATCCTCATGCTGGTTCCTCAACACTGCCTACAAGGATCTAGTCTACCCCTCTATCAGGCTAGCAATTTCAGAATGGTTTGGAATATGATAGGACCTATGATTCCTACAGTAATGTATTCATCACTGACTGTGCTTCTTTGCCATATAACAATCCCTTAGTCTAATAAAATGTTATGTAGTTTCCCATATCAGTAGACTTCACATTCTGAAATTCACCAGAATGGTGCTGCCAGAGCACAGTTAACAAGAAAATCAAACTCAAACTCCAACTATGATCAGTCCTGGCTAGGCTGGCTAGGCTGAACCTTGGCCAGCCCTTTCCAGAATGGAAGGGATCTTATTAATCAATTGCCACAAAATGTTAGGTTGGTCCCTTTTTAAACTAATAGTGTACTGCAGGCATAGCATTAATCTCTGTTGCAGGCAGATCAAACATTCAACAGTGGAAGTAATAATACCAACCTCAATGAAAGGGTGCCATGATTCTGTTCTAATGTAGTCCCATATCTGCCATCATGTCTACTTTGTTTATAATTCCGCTGTTCAATGGCCAAGAACAGAAATTGGCTTACATTTATTGGCCATATGATTCTGTGTACTTAGTTGTTCAGAAGGCCTTCTGCTTTGCGTGCTCTCTGGTGGGACTTACATGATCCTCACATCTTGTGTCCACTTCCACAGATTTAACTGCAAGCTTCTTACCTAAACTTGATCCTCAAAGATTTCCCAATCTTAGTTGTTCCAGAAATCAATCAATTAGCTAAGCCATTCTCCTACCTATGAATCAGGGCATAATCTTGTCTCAAGCCACAACTTTCACTACACAACTGGATGATCAGTCACAATGCTCAAAGTTCTGCTTGTTGGGAGAACTTTCTCTTACCATTCTCTTTTCAGGACATTCCTATATGAGGATCTAATGTACTAGTAGACATTTTTATCTTGCCACGTGATCCATCCTGAAGCAAACTTAAGTTATTTTCATTCTCTATCAGCTAGTTAGAAGAAACTCTCCATGAGCCTTATGTGTGAGCTGATAGGAGTCAGTACAATATGGACTGGTAAGATAAGGATCTGTCTACCTCTTCAAACAGCTTGTTGTGGTCTTTGGAGCTGTCTGCTTCTAATTCTGAATGTACCATTTCCATTGTGTAACCGATTCCTACTAAGTCCATCTGACTTTATGATTTAGCAGGTCTGATTAGATCCAGTACTGGTTGGCAATTCTGACCACATGTGATATACTTTGTCTTTATCATGGCATGGCACAGGAACAAAATAAGAAATGTTTTTATGGAAAAAACAAAAGGCTAACTATTTAGTGTCACTTGGAACAGAATAAGATGCTGACAGCTGAAATAATTTTGTGTCAAAACAACAAAAAATTTTCTCAAATATATATATGTATGATTTGGAAAAATGTATATTCACAGATATTTTATTAAACTTAAAAAACTACAGTGGTAATGGATCCTGGATACAAAGGGTAATGAATTGATATCAAGGAATAATAAATTGAAATAAATTAACCTATGAAATAAATTATTATTTTAAGATCAACATTGCATTGGATATAGAAAAAATGGGATTGTGATATAAAACTCTAAAATGTAAATTGCTAAAAGCTTTGCAAACCAATAAAACAGAAAGTCATATTGCCAGTTACCTGTGGAGTGAGCTATAGCCCAAATTAATGACAATACTTCCTTCATTTTAAGAGACTTCCATGAAGCTTCCAATCTTTGGAGATCAAGAAAACACAATGCAACTCTGAGACACTCAGTATTCTAGCTTTCACCATGGAGGTATTCCATAGGAAACAGCATAAGGGTACTGGGGATCCACAGAGGCTGTCACTTATAATACAAATGTCATCTTCAGGTAGTGGTGATGCTGTTACATGATGGGCACCATAGCAGTAGCCCACGCAGCATTATTGGTTTGGCATAACTCTATAACCTCTATAACTGTTAGTGGAAGGAGTCCAATGTCATCTATTTGCCATCAAATGAATGGTTGGTCTATTTGATTAGTTTGTTGGCATCCTTTCTTGTGCCTCTCTAATTTATTCTCCCCACAAGAACCAGAAAGTAAAGATATTGAAATATAAATTGAAACTGAAAGGTACTCATTACCCTTAAAGACCTCATGTTTTCCTCATTCATCTCTATCCTCAACCTGTGGAAAACAACTTGTGATTCCCTGAGTTTACTCTCTAGTTTCAGTTTATTTCCTTATTTCTAGCTGGACAGCTCCTTTCAGGAAGTTTAGTATAACAATGATAACCTATGGAATCAGGCAGACATTGGTTTAGAAAGCGGCTACAGCTCTTACTACCTATATTACCTTACACAAGAAATCGATGCTATTGAAACCTTCTGTTCTCATTGGTAAATTGGAGGTAGCGGTCATTACATTTTATTATATAATGTGATTTTGATATATTAAAAATAGATTATAAAGGATAAATGAGAGATTAATATTTTCTATAGTGATTGATGTAAGATGGTGATATCTGACATTTTTGGAAGATTTACAATATGACAGCCATGCTCATCTGAAAATTCTATACCCATTATCTTCTGTAAGTCTCAAAATAGTGAGTCAGGAGTTATTAAAAGTGCAATAAATGTTAATAATTCTTACTACTATGTACTCCCTCTACATATCATACACTCTTTTATGTAGTTAGTTTCTATCCAAATTTCATCTTATGCATCACCTTTTATTGGTAGCTTTTCCTAACCTCTAGAAATGGCTTAATTCTCCTCCCAGGTGTCTGAAGCACTCTGCACTTATATGGGGTATAGATCTGTTCTTTTGTTTTCTTCATACTGTATCATCTTGTTTTCTTCTCTCCTTCCCTCAAAGACAGTCTACTGCTTCTGGATGGGAACCTGGTTAGACTCATCTTTGTACTCTCAGCGCGGTGATTCGTGCAGCAACCCATGTATATTAAAAATTTATTAAATGTATTTAAATAAATGAAAGAATGAACACATTGTCACTAGAATGAGTGGTAGACTGGGTCTAATATCCTTGGCTAAAGGCAATAGAAGCAGTAGCTGGCTTGATTGTCTTCCTGCTGACTAGATCATTCTGCAGAAAGTATATCCTTACAGCAGCAGCCAGAGTAAGAGAACAGAGTTTGGGCACATGATATGATTTAATGGAGAATATACTGATAAGAAAAATGAGATACCCTCTTGGGATTGCAAAAAATAATTGGATGGAGATATTTTACAATGACTTGTTTACATTTGCAAAAAAATTTGGTGGAGACTGGAGCCCCCTAAATATTGTTTATTGTTATTAATGTAACATTATTGAAACTCTACATATATTTTAGAAACAGAAGTCAAAACTTTTGTTTGCTTATGTAGATAAAAGCATTTAAGGTAAACTCAAAACAAATTCTATTTTCTTCGAAGTTATTAGAAACAAGTCTTGCTCATGCCTAGAATTACTCACCAGGGAAAGAAATGCATTAGAGTAATTTATTCAAAATCTGTTCAAAACAGAAGAAATATAAATATTTTTATTTCAGAATATTATTAGAACTTACTCTGGAAATAGGACAAGGAAAATAACAGAATTTTAAATCATCATTATTCTAGGGACAATTTAAAAACATGAGCCAAAGAAGTGTCAAATGTTCTTTGATAATGCACATATCACTTGATAAAGGACAGTCTCATACCTATAGACATTTATTATTAACAGGTCAAAAAACTTAGTTTTATGACCTTATGAAAAATTGTTTTAAGTTACTCATGTATAAATGGTGATTAATTTTCTTATGTAATCTGAATATGGTATCAGTGGTAGTACAACATAACACAATAACAAAGGGGTTCTTAAAATCATCTACTTGTCATATTGTTAAATGTTGCTGAGCATATTATACAAGTTCAAAAAAAGTGGGTGTTTTTCACCATAAAAATCAAATTTGGGTACTTTAAAATCTTATTGTTTATTTGATATTACAATACAATACCCAAGACTATACTTAAGGAATATTCTATTGGCTTTTATCAGAATAAATTTAAGAGACTAGAAATAACAAATTCTCTAGGGACTGTATTTCTTCAGTCAGTATTAGATAAATCATTTTAGTAATGCAAGTTTAAAATATAAAAGCCTTTTTTCACATTAAACTCAGACGAGAATACAACAGGAATAAAATCATCTCACTTTCTATGTCACCTTTGGACCATAGAGAAGAAAAATGTTAGCAACAGTACATAAAATAGATTGAAAAGGGAAGACTGGTTAGAAAATAACTTTAAGTCTTTGATGAAAGATAATGGAAGGGATCATTGGAGGAGAAAATAAAAGTAGGAATACTCAGTTTTTATGCTGAGAATCTACTTTCTGTTACAAGATTGTCATACAGCTCTCTCTAGAGTATCTTGTGCTTTGGATATGATATGGTATCAGCCTGTGGATCATACTTTGTGATAGACCTAAACAAGCTTTAAATTTTTGGACCTTCCTTCCTAACCTACCTAAAAAAGTAAGCTCTGGAACTGTGACACAAATGTGTGACTTTGAAATGATTGACGTAGAGCAGAATATCCCTTTCAAACAACTAAAATCTGCTGGCAGTCAATGACCCTTGCCTTCGTACAGAAAATCTCAATGCTTTGGCGGGTCTGGCCCTTATTTTTTCAATACATAATTAAAATCACTTCTACAACTATGGAAGATAATCATTAAGGTTTCATGGAAACTCTTTCTTCAAATTAGTGATATAAGCAGCCAGAAATTTTGGGAAAATTATATCTATAATTTTATATGTGATTATAATAATTATACAATTATAATTTAATTTATATATCATAAAATATATACAATGTCTTTAAACATACATTTTCTGTGGGCTTCTCATAGTAAACATTCAAAAAAGCTGAAGAGGTAACAACGTTTTGCCCAAGTGTTATATATATATATCAACATATGCTTAACCAAAGTACTAACCTATCCTAATTTTTCAGAAAGCATGTAAGTTATAATTATAATTTCACATAATTAAAATAATTTTAACACTAACTTGTGAACACCTTTAAAGTATATAGTTACAAACAATTATGAAACTCCACAATGAAAAATGCTTTTTCCACTCCAAACACAACTATTTTAATTCTTCTGAAGTTTCCTTGAGATTATTTTTTACACATATGCATAATTTATATAGTTGTAGTACTCATGAACACTTAATTTTGATTTCTGTTGTTTCAATTAACACTATATATTTATGTATTATTATATATAATATGTTATTGTAATTATAATGTTGATCATGTCATTTATTCAATTTAATTGGTATAATTAAACATAATGTACATATTCTCATATTATTAGACATTTAGCTTATTAATTTTAACCATTATATACATATATCAAGTAACTCTAATATTATCTTTGTAAATATAGTTAATAATTGCCAAGTTTGTAGAACATTTTCAGACACCTATTCATTCATTTGTCTTGTCATACAGGGAAACAATACTTCCAATAAACAGACTAGATCTAACTTTGGGACTTAAGTCATAATAGGAAATTTTCAAAATCACTATGTTTTTTTTTCCTCCAGTAAACTCTATTGTTTCCTCCTGTAGAAAGAGCATTCCTTGGGCCACCTGGGTGGCTCAGTTGGTTAAGTGTCTGCTGTGGGCTCAGGTCATGATTCCAGGACCCAGCCTGCATCAGGGTCCCTCTCAGTGGGGAGTCTGCTTCTCCTTCTCCCTCTGCCTGCTGCTCCACCTCCTTGTGTGTGCTCTCTCTCTCTCTGTTAAATAAATAAATAAATAAATAAATAAATAAATAAATAAATAAGAAAGAAAGAAAGAAAGAAAGAAAGAAAGAAAGAAAGAAAGAGCATTCCTCAAGAAGGCCATATATGGTTACCAGAGTCAGTGTCATTTCAGATGTGTGTTAAATAAGGTGGAGACCCCCAGTTCATTCTAGGTCTCCAGAAATGAATTTCTGGAGCTGAGTCATAAAAATATGATTACCAAGCTTTTGAGATAATTCTTCTGGCCACTAATACTTACAAAATTACTGCCTCAACATGTCTAAATGATTGGGAACAATCTTCCATTAATAGAATTCGCACTTGGATTAATATGCTTACTATACATCCTTACAGAACATTCCCCTAGTTTTTCTCTGAAAGCACAGACCCTAACAGTGACTTCTTCAATTTTCTTATCCCATTTTATTTAGTAATTGTCCAAGACGCTCTTTGGTCAATTCATCTGTGAGCTTCTTCCCATCACTAATAACTTGGTGCAAATATTCCAAGGTACTTTTGTCTACCTGAATGGGCAAAATGTTGAATCTACAACAATCTGTGTTGACTCCAGTAATCATTTTCTTTTTTTCTTTTTTTTTTTTTTAGTTCTCCTTGGTGCCAAACTCCTCACACTGCCTAGTGGAGGTTTTCTTCTATACCAGATGGATTTCCTGTAGAGTGCCTTCATAAGATTAAGGTTCATCTCTTGTAATATAGCTAGTTGAATTCCCAAAGGAAAGAATTTGATGTGCTGGCATATCAGTAGGATTATTTTGGAGAAATAAGAGGATTATTACCCTTTGTCAACCTTAAGGGAATTGCTCCTAAGCTTTTAGAAACATTATATACAAGGCATATGCTTGTGGCATATATATTTATTTAGACATTCTCAATTTTATTCCTGGGATCAATATAAAACTTGCAATTGAGTGGCTTTTATTTTGTTACTTTTAGAATTCAGTAATTTAGGGTAGGCCTCATCCTATCAGTTTGCATTAAGGACCAGAATTATAGTTATTGTAGGGATGTAGTTTAGGATATTCTCTGGTACTCCAGTTTACTCTTTAGGAGAAACTTAGGAAATATTTCTTCCCTTCAGTCTAGTTTTAAGAAAAATTATCCTGATCAATAGTTTGATTTTGCACTAAGACATTATGGATATTTTAATCTAAAGTGTTTTTTGTTTGTTTTTGGCCACTAGGAAACTTGAACCAAGTTTTTGGCCATCTCCAGCTCATATACAAAAACTACAGAATGCAGTGGTGGGTGAAAATATTTCCATTGCATTCCCTTTGCCCTATGCTCAAAACAATGTATTTTAGTTTTGCTATGTTATGTATTTTAATACACGATCTTAAGTAATTTGTGTAATAAGACTGAGAAACTATTTTTAATAAAGTTATAATCGTGAAGCCTCAGCAACACTATCATTTAATTATTTTTCTTATTCAATAGATATATTTTATTGTTTTATTGTTTCATTTGCATTATTTTAATTATTAGTGATATTAAATGTTTTTAATTTGTTTCTCTTCATGTGTGACTTTTTGTCCGTGCCCTTTTAGAGGTTAGTTGCTTTCTTTTGGCTACATATACTATATAGGTAGATAGATAGGTTGGTAGGAACATTTGGCTAATTCAAACATGATGCATATACTTTTCTTACTTGATGAAGTAAGATATTTTCATTTAGTCTTTGATGTTTTCATTTAGTCTTTATGCCAATTTTTATTGAACAAAATGTATGAATTTTCATGCGAAAAGAAATTTTCCCATTTTTTCTATGAATGCTGCTTTAAAAATAATTCTCAAAGACAAGCAAAACACTGTAAGCAATTAAAAATGGAAACCAATACAAAAACTCTGAAATTTGTAGTATTCTGTTCTACTATGAACTCAAATTTCTATGCATGATCAATAGAAACCGTAAGTGGACAACTGCTGTAGCCTACAATTTTTAAATGAAATGCTGTTGTAGCAATAGTAGTGGGTTGAGAAAAATCAATATGTTTGAATATATAGCGTTAAAATGGCTACTATTTCATAAATGTTAAAGCCAATAAAGTACCCATAAAAAGCTCAATATTATACAAAGTGTATATAAATTTATGATGATGGATCTGCTATGTCTTCAAAGAAAACATAAATGTAGTACTTCAATGGAATGAGTCTTGTGTACTATATTCTAGAATGTCTGTGCATTCTTTGATTTGTTATTATAGGAGTAATGTTAATTAAGGCCCATAATAACACATGAGAATAGAATGGAAGATTTGTATGTCTGAATGATTCTAAACTCACGAGTAATCCTTTACCCCATGACTTGAAATCGATGTCTTTGCACAAACTTAACTTTGCAGCCACATTACTTGCAGTTGCAAGAAATAACACATCTAACTTGGGAAGTTTATTCTTTATAAAAGTCTTCCAAACAGTGCCAAAATATTCTCCTAGTAATATTTTTTCCCTTGCTAGAATGCATCTTTGAGTCCATTTGTAGACTGTGCATTGTTGATGATACAAATTTCATCCTAAGCATATGTAGACTGACATATGTGCCCTCCTCCGTACCCTAGTAAAAGCAAAACTCCCAAACCTTGGCTTGTCCTGATATCATTTCCTTCCTTGTATTTCCTTTCTACCTTTATTATAGCTGTATCATTGTATATTTGTTTGTTTACATAAAACTTGCCTTGCTCACTGGAATATAAACTCCTTTAGAGCAGAGATTTGGTTTTGTTCTGTTCTCTCCTCAGTTCATGAAACAGTGCCTAGTACATAGTAATCACTCTATAAATACTTGTTGAATGAATGAATAAATTGTATAAATATCTCCAAAGTGGGACCAATTAATAGTGTCTGTTCTAAAGGAATCAAATAATTTAACCCTAATAGATATGCTTATGATAGGAGAGCTTTCCTATCTTTCTATGGAGACATTTTAGTTGTGAGTAAAAACAGGACATACTTTGGATATTAGCCTCTGTTCAGATGCTTACATAGCCATTAAGTTACTCTGTGTTTCAGAGCAAGTCAGTATCTCTGGTTCTCAAATTCACCTGTAAATTAAAGATACTATTCCCTCTAGAAACTTGTAAAAAATTAAAAATAAAATATTTAAAAATAGGGATTAATATCAAAACCTAAAAGGAAAAGAAAAAAACGCATTTAGTTCAATAATATTTTGACATAATAAGTATGCAAAAAATCACTCTAGGTTGCCTTTGAATGTTAATAGGAAAAAACAGGCTATTTGTAAGAAACCCATGAGAAACTCAACTATATTGAGAGGCTAAAACACACTTCAATTTTATTCTAGTTGGCCAAGTACCTCAACCAAGTTATAACTTCCTATCTTAAGAAATATCTCTATTGCTGATATATTAGTTCACTTTCTCTCTTTTTAATTACATTTTGGATTACCACAGAGATAAACAATATATCTTAATAAATCTAAAATAGCTTGTCAAATTTGAAATAAGGTACTTAATTTTACTGATTTGTATCTTCTACTAAACAAATAATGTATTCAATATAGCAGATGCTTAGAAAATATTTCTTGAATTAACTGTTGATAATATACAAAATTGATTGCATTATAAGTCAGAGGACGTTCATCCATTCATAAAAATCATTTAATAGAGTATGAAAATATATCATATATACAGTATATATAATATATACTATATGTTATACTAGATATTCATATGTTTTATATATGTTATTGGCCTTATCTCCCTTTCTCAAAATTCACTCAGTCAATAAAGTGAAAAAAAAATAGAGAAAATAAAATCTTTCAGCAAAATAAGGAAACTTCAAGTCACAAGCTATGCAGAATACAGGTCCAAATGTATAAAAACTAAGCTCCAACAGTACCAGCCACTGAGATATAATACATATTTCCCAAGACTTTATGCAGGATAAAAATGTATTTAAAAAGAAGTGTGATATTTGTAAAAGAACTATCCAATATTCATATAGTTAACAAAGCTAAAGCTGGTTTATGCAAGAGGAGAAGATTATTTTCTCAGAGGAGTGAACTTCAAATAGTTTTACTAAGGTACTTCCAAAAAAGATTTTTTAAAAAACTGTGTACCACTCAAAAGTTTAAAACATGATATAAATTTTTATTATAACTTTATATAATTGCAAATGATGTAATTTGTTTTTTTATAACCATTAAGTCACTTTCTAAAATATATCCAAATGTCACATGAGGAGGTGCATTGCAAGACCTAAAAATTCATGTACTGCTTTGACATCTTTGAGTGTCATAGGGCCCATAATTTCCCTTGCTCTTATCAGATATGTCCCCAACCCAGCAGAAAACACTCCTCAACTGACTAGTTCCCTTATGAGCCCCACACCACAAATATGTACCTAGAAGCTGAAACTTGCACAGGCTACAGAAGATGGTTGCATAGAGAATGGTTGGTGGACCCAGGGTACTTTCCTGCCTTTGGTGCAGGAAAGAATCTATCCTCAGAGTTACAAGGAAAACCTCCCCTGGCAGCCCTCTGATATATTAAGGGGTTCATTCTAACCTTACCTAAGCCCAGTTTCCTTAAACCACACATTCATGGAAATTCTAGAGCTCCCTATCCTTGATGGTTCAGATTTAAGGTTCTCTGGAGGAAGGAATTTATATGTAAGAAGAGGGTAAAGAAAACTCTTCACAAGAAATATGTCCAAGTGACCAAAAGGTTGTGTGTATATATATATATATATTGGAGGTGAGGGTGGGATGAAAAATTGTAACTCTGGATACAAAAGGAAAAAATAATTAAAAGAGATCCACAGATTGACTCAATTGGAAATTCAAAATCTGCCAAAATAATTGACACAGCAAGAAGATAAAAGGGTAATGATCAACTTTTGCATCTCTACAATATTGGTTCTGAATTAGTTTTAACAACTGCTGAAATACACCAACTGGCAGGACTTCATGGACTTAATCAAGAGTCAGGCACAAGTTACAGTTTTACCTGGAGATCCCACTAAATTGTAACATAGACCCCCGCCCTCCTTAACCTTAGAAGAATTGTTGAATATAAAATAGAAAACAAATAAATTTGTCTCACTTTAACTATTGTATTGTTTATATCTCCCCTATCAATAGCACCTATTTGTGCTAAAATATTCCCTAATGGGCCTAAATACTTTTATCTAATGAACAAGAGGTACATATTGGTTTGCCAAAATGGGGTCCCCTAACCACTTCCCCGAGTGAACTAGTATGGCTCAATGTAATTTAAAGTAAGGTCTTTAAGAATTAAAACTTATTAAATAAGATCTAATAAGTAATCTCGCTTCTTCTGTATTGAACAGTTCAATTTAGCCTATTCTTAAACTTAAAAAGGATAATACCTTACTGTGGATTACTGCAACCCAAATATTGTGCTCCCATTCATTAAAGCCCTATACTATGAGCCAATATTATTGAAAACACTTAGTCCATCCAATCAGCAACCAGGAAATATTCTGGTATTAGAGAACTGGCTAAAATTTTCTATTTCAATAGCTTCTTAACCATAGTAAACCTACACCTTCAAAGGAACACAAATGTGTTTACCAGGATTTCCATGATGGGGTACACCTGCAGCCTTGCTATCACACACAATCACACAATCTTAGCAGGCAATATCTTAACTGCATCCATCTTTTCTCAAGGAGCACAGGTATGATATTGCATTTCTCACATCTTCCTCCCATAAAACATATTTCAGTCCTTTCTGTGTTCAAGAGGCACCATATTCCTCACTTACAAATTTTACTTAATCTTACAAATGCTGTTACTTATAAATTGGCTCAACCTACACAGAAATTCCTCCAACTAAAGGTCCTAAAACATGCTCAAGTTGAAATCAACAGGACTATTGTTATTGTCCTCAGATACTCCATCACTGCAGAGCTTTAGAAACCATGGGCTTCTGATAGCAGAAACTACTTTTCTTATCCCTGTACTGTAAAACATTAGAACAACAATTCCTGGCCACATACTGGATTGTCCTGGAATTAGTGGCTTTAATAGCATAGATCCTGAAACTGTGACACTCCATATCGAGCTATCTGTCATGTCTTGGGAATTGGCTCCCAACAGGTTTGGCACAGCTACCAAGACCACCTTGCTACAGGTTAGAACCAAACTTGGACCCTCTTGTCATACCCTACCAGCAGAATGAGTGGCCTTCCCTTCTTTAGTTCCTTGTCAGATACCCCAGTACTGGAGAAGTTACTGGTCTTTGAGACCCGTTGGCTACCTGAGGAGCCTGTAGGATTAACTGAGTGAACAGCACATCTTTTGCTAGCTTTTGGGCTACTACCAATGGTCTAGCTGTCTAGTGCAGCCAGTGGCAGTAACAATCGCTCTTCTAAAGTTTCCCCTTTAGGAATCTGGGAATCTCTTGCTTCAAAGATATTCAAAATATAATTCAAGTTTGGGACACCTGGGTGACTCAGTGGTTGAGCATTTGCCTTTGGCTCAGGGCGTGATCCCAGGGTCCTGGGATTGAGTCCTGCATCGGGCTCCCTACAGGGAGTCTGCTTCTCTCACTGCCTGTGTCTCTGTCTCTCTTTCTGTATCTCTCATGAATACATAAATAAAATCTTTAAAAATATATCATTCAAGTTTATATATATATATATATATATATATATATATATATATATATATATATATTAGGGCCATGATATAAAGTCTTGCCAGGACACTCCTAATTCCCTTTGGAATTCCCTGTTAATTACTTCACTAATAGTAAACAAGGCACTCATTCCACTTCTCAAAATGTTTGATGGAGGGCTCTTCAAGAGGGCATTCAATGGAAACTCCACCTCTGTTATAAATCCAAACAGCTAGTTTAGTGAAGAGGCCAATTGACCTCCGCTTTACATTACAGATGGAAACTGGATCCCCTGCTGAGTTTAAATTCATGCTTCCTGGGGACATGTACTTTCTATTCCACTGTTACACAGGTACCTCATTTGCCTTTATTGGCCACAAAAGGAGACATTTCCATAGTCCAGGGTTTTGGCAAGATATCACCATGTGGCCTTTCTGATAAAGTATCTCCTTGGTTTCCTAGAAAAGGACTTCCTCTACTAATTAAAAATATTAGCCATCACTAAAGTAGATATTTGATAAGAAGGCATCAAGGGGTTAATTGTAATATGAGGCCTAAAATGTCATATGTTTTTTTAACATCTTTGAGCATCATGGGGCCTCCTAAGTGTGAGTTCCTATGCTTTCACCAGATATGTCCCTCACTAAGTGAGAAAGGCTCTCCACCTGGCTAGTCCCTATCAGCTGGACCATTGCACTCCTTCAGTCCTCATTCTTATGGGTTTCACTTCTCTGCCAGACAAGGTGGTACCTCATCTTCCTGTCACTGCAAAGGCTGCCTTTCACAGCCTCTGCTTATTCTCTGAGCTCCAAAATGCAACCCTTGTGTGGTCTTACATGGTATGCAATGTCTTTCTCTCAGGTGGTTAGTTTATATCACTAATAAGCTGCTTTCAATTTCATCTGTCCCATATTGGGTGCTGGGTGTTTGACCATTTCACACTATTTAAGGCAGAGATTCTTCCCTCACCAATAGTGTGAATAACAGATGATGAGAATATTAAGTATATTATCATCAATTTTAAAAAATATGAAAAACTTTTAATAGTCAAAAATTATCATTCCCTTTTTTTCTTGAAATTTTACTTCCACTATACTAACCACACATCTGAAAAGTCATTGGAATATTGTCCTGATAAAATCTACACACAAATAATTTACTTCTTGATATAAAGCAAAGAACCCATAAACAAAAAAAAATTTCCATACCTATAATAGCATATTTAAACATTTATAGAGAGATAGAAATTAAAATGTTACTTAAAAATCTATTTTATAAAACAATCTATATTATATAACAAAGACAAGATAATAGAGTGGGCATAATATAAAATGTCAATATAAAGAAAAGTATGAAAACTTCACTTAAAGTTTAAAAAAAAAGACAAGTATATGAGGAAATTTTCTCAAAATAAGGGAAAAGTGCTCAGCTTACCATATCACATTTTAAACATGAAAAGCTACAAAAATTAAGATATTATGGAATTGATGTAGAAACAGATCAGTGGAAATAAATAGAAAGATTCTAATGTCTGTCAAATCAGTAATGGGGCGAGAAATTATTAAAATTATGGTATTTAAAAACTTGTTAGTCATTTGGAAAAGTAATCTCAACCTCAATCTTATATCTTACACTATAATAAATATTGTATATCTAAGGATTTAAAAAACAATACCATTTCTAGAATAAAATACAAATCAATACCTACATAATGGTGTGCTGTGTAAGGACTTTCTGTGCTTGAGCCCAGGGACATTATAAAGAAAGAAAAACATTAATAAGTTTTACAAAATATGGGCACCTGGGTAGCTTGGTGGTTGAGCTTCTGCTTTTGGCTCAGGTCATGATGCCCAGTTCCTGGGTTGGCGTCCCACATCAGGTTCCCTGCAGGGAGCCTACTTCTCCTTCTGCTTATGTCTCTGCCTCTCTCTCTCTGTGTCTTTCATGAATAAATAAATTCTTATTTTTAAAATAACTTTTACAAAATAAAAATTAAAAGAAATTCTTTAAAGAAAAATATCTTAAAGCTTAAATGAAATATAAGCTAAAAGTGATATCTGAGAGGTGGTAGAAATATTTTATATTTTCTGTATTAAACAACTTAATATGAAGATAGTGACTATCTCAATTGAAATATAGGTTATAGACAGAAATATCTTGGGAAATGGCATACAAACATAGGAATAAGTTATCAGACTTATTGTTTAAAAAATTTAAAAAAGAATTTATGACTGGGGATAAAACAATAATAAATATAGCCATTTTGGATTCTTCAAAGCTCAATGGATTCTAGGAATCTAGGTAGGTAGCAAGCTAGCTATCAATCTAACTAGCTAACTCTATTTTTCTAGCTGCGTGAAGCATTTTATTTCATATACATGAAGTTTGTCTGGCAAAAGAAAAAAAAAAACATGTTTTTCATCCATTTCCTCTAACTACAAACCGGGATTATTATTCTGAAGTAGAAATCAGACAGATACTGTGTACATAAATAAGTGAGGATATATTTTAGATAGTTTATAAATAGCTTTAAATAGGCAATTATATCTGATGAAATATATGTCAATAGTAATAATAAATACAAAAATGATAGGCTTCAGGTCACAATTACAATTTTTCTTGAAATGTTAAGATAGATTTCTAGTGAGTTATCTTTTAGGCCCAAGCTAACTCCTACATGTTAATCACTTTGAAAATGTTAATATCTAAGACGTTCATCTTTACATATAATGTAGCTCTGGTGTTACTTGGGATCCTGTTTCTTCCACAGCTTATCATAGAACTCAATTTATGTTTTGGGTAGCTAGTTTCCAACAGTGATTGCTTGTCACTGTTCTCAATTCAAGATTCTACCCAGTTGGGGATCCCTGGGTGGCTCAGCGGTTTGGCGCCTGCTTTCACCCCAGGGCGTGATCCTGGAGTCCCTGGATCGGGTCCTACGTTGGGCTCCCTGCATGGAGCCAGCTTTCCCTCTGCTTGTGTCTCTGCTTCTCTCTGTGTGTCTCTCATGAATAAATAAATAAAATCTTTAAAAAAAAAAAAAGATTCTACCAAGATACTTATTCCTTCCTTATTCTAAATACTGATAAGGAAAATAAAAGTCCAAAAATAATAATATATTTCAAAATCATAAATACTATGGATCATGGTAGGGCACAAGAAATATACATCAAAATATCAAGTGCTTCTTTTAGTATTTTCATGTAATTGAATTCCAAATTCTCTACTTTGGAGTGATGGGGGTGCAAACAAATATAGAGCATAAATTCATTTGAGTTTATAGAGATTGTGATTTTGCGGCAAAATGAAGACAAATGCAAATGACATGAGGATTAAAATGATTTTTACAAAAAAAAAAAAAAAAGAAATAGAAAAGAACTCAAAGTAGAGCTGGGAACATAGATATAAAAGACAGGTTCTAAAACCATACCAATTATCCTAACCCAATATTCACTTCTTTGTGTAATCATCTCCTTTTTTGGGTGTGGGTTGGAGAGTCGCTTCTAAACAATAGAATAGGGGATCCCTGGGTGGCACAGTGTTTTGGCGCCTGCCTTTGGCCCAGGGCGCGATCCTGGAGACCCGGGATCGAGTCTCACATCGGGCTCCCGGTGCATGGAGCCTGCTTCTCCCTCTGTCTGTGTCTCTGCCTCTCTCTCTCTGTGACTATCATAAATAAATAAAGAAAAAAAATTAAAAAAAGAAACAATAGAATACATCATTGGTAATGGGATGATAATGTTGCATAAGATTATAACTTCCATCATGTTAGAAGACTCTCTCATTTGCTGGCTTTAGTCAAGTAAGTTGCCGTGTGTGTGTGTGGGGGGGTCCACATGGCAAGTAACTGAAAGTAGCGACCAGCCAAAAGCCAGATAAGAGGTGCTGAGTCCTAGCCCAGAAGGAACTGACCTGTGCCAGCAACCATTTATGTGACTTTGGAAACAAAATCTTCCCAGTTGTGCTTTCTCTCAGACTCCAATCCTGGTCACTGCCCTAATGGCAGCCTTTGAAAAGCCTTGATATAAATAGATTTTCTTGAATTTTTGACACACAGGAGTTTTGAGAAAACAAATGGGTAGTTTTTAGGGCAGTACATTTGTGGTGATTTGTTATGCAGAAATAGATAAGTAATACAAAGGGTAAAACTACTTAAATTCTTTGGATCTCAGATAACTCATCTGAGACTTAGTTATTATTTTCACAGGCTACAAATTTACAGAAAAGACTATAGTTTTAATCTAGATAATTGAAGGCTTTATAAGAGAGAAAAAGAATTATTCTGTGGAGGAAAAAGAAATAGCACTAGCAAAAATAACATTAGTGAAAATGTGGAAAGTGTGAACTAAGTTGATGTAGGAAATTGAGTCACTCTGAAGCTATATACAGAGGTTTTATATATATATGTATATATATATAAATATGTTTATTTATATTTTATATTTATATATTTTCTATATAATATGTTATATAATATATATACAGACACACACATGTATATATATGTGTATATGTGTATATATATGTGTGTGTGTCTGTGTAGACATATACCTATACAAGTATATACATAAAAATAGTAAAAATTCATGTATCAGTATATTCCAAAACCATAAATACTACGGTATCTGTGTCCTAGTGACAATAATTTCCTATCCCTCCCTTCCACTCAAAGCACTATTTATACATAGAATATTTGTTCAAAACCTGGCATACCATCTATCACTGAAAAATCACCTAAAATCAATTACCAAGAATGGAGAAGAGTTTATTTGAAAATACAAAGATAATCATGTGTGGTTACACAAAAAGATGGAAGATACTGATGAAAATACTTAAGTGTTCTGCTGAGTCACAGATCATTTGTATCAGTAATCTTCTCTTCCACATGACATTGCTATGTTGTACTCTTGTCAGAAAACGCATACTCATCAATCCTTTGGATTAAACCTTATGAAACTGCCATTATCAGGTTAAAATATTCAATTAGCAAGAGATGGCTATGTTTCCATTCTGTATTTCAGTTGCTCCTGAGCAGGTCTTCAGTAGAAACTGTAGCTTACTTTAATCAGATAGAAATAAAGAATAATTCAGGGGAGAAAAAAATCTTCCTATATTCCAACCTTAACCTCAAGAAACTACTGGAAAAAATGGAAATCTAGGTTCTTTTAAGGTTGCATGATCATAAACTATTACTATGTTCTATGTTCTTCCTTTTCAGAGGGTACATGAATCTAAAACTGCTGTTATTCAATGCGTTCATAGTGATCTATTTTTACTGATACTAGGCATCAAAAAAATATAATACAAATTGATGAAATAATGCTTATTTACTCTGTTAAAAATTTTCTAGCAAAAGACATTAAAATAATTTTACTTTTTCCACTGCTAGTTAAATTTAATTTCATGATTACACAAATGAAAACAAAAGAGCCTAACTATACCTCCAGAAGTAGAAAAACACATTTGTACCCATTGTTTTAATTTTCTATTGTTAAATAATGCAAGTCAGTTGACTACTAAGTAATGCTTTAGAGAGGCACATTTGAGACCATTTCTCTTACTCTTTCTTTCACAGTAGTAAGTCTGTGTTTGACTTAATTTAGTTTGCTTATAATTAAAAAACAAATCTCCTGTACTTAATTACTTTTGTTCTCAGATTCCTCCTTTTAAGTAATTGTGTAATCAGTGATCAAGTGTACCAGGCTTTTAGAACAGTTTGATGTTTATAGGGTATTTGCACCGCCTCATTTGGTGAGCTGGTCTGAATGAAGATAATAGTGTTGGTATTAGTTGAATGCAGCTCTGGATCAATGCTTTCAATTTATTTTAAGGACTATAACTTTTGCTATTATATATAATTGCCCTCACCCATTGGAGAAAAGTACATACTACATTTCAAAGCATAGAATGGGATCCCTTTTCATCTGAACAATGCTTGCAAGAAACAATTGAAATCCAAGTATTTGGAAAGGCTTATATTTTTCAACTGTGGCCATGGAAAAGTATGATTGGAAGCCAGGAAAGACTTTCCTTGTCTTTCAGTTTGAGGCTGCTGCAAACCCAGATAATTATCCGAAATATAAGATAAGAGTTTCCTTTTGGCAGATGCAAACATCATTTAGCTAAGCTTTCCTAGACCCATGTTACAATTAAATTTTGTTGCTATCAAACCACTTATTTTTTAAGTATGTGTGAAATTTCTAATTTTTTATCATTTTATAAAATTCTATTTTATCTCATCATGGTAAGTCTCTGATCCCCATCCTCTATTTCCCCCATCCCTCACCAACCTCCCCTCTGGTAACCATCAGTTTGTTCTCTATAGTTAAGAGTCTGTTTCTTGGTTTCTTTCTCTCTCTCTCTCTCTCTCTCTCTCTCTCTTTCTCTCTCTCCCTTTCTTTGCTCTTTTGTTTCTTAAAATTTTTAGAGAGCCAATAATTTTTTTTTCAAAATTAAATAAAAGGTAAGGAAAAGAAGAAAGGAAGAGGACAAAAATAAATCATCTGCATGTCAAATTCAATTTACCAAGCAAAAGTTGAGACAGGTCCTCTAAACTAAGGATAACAAATGTCAGTTGTGTTAACACAGGTGTTGCTTAAGTAAAACTCTTTAGAGTTCCTTTGCTTTGTTTTTAGAGCGTAAACAACAACATATTTACCTTTAATGTGGAAATTCTGGTGACATCCATATTAGACTCCTACTACTGTCTTGGCTCAACATCTATCACGAGTAGTTTTCCTTGTGAGCCCAGATTGGCAACATCAATGCCAGAAATAAATATCAAACGAGCAACCAAAATAAAATCTTTCTCCAATATCACAAGATTTTGTTTCCCAGTCACTTTAGAAGCAGAGAATCATTCCTCTTTTAAAAGTTCCAATTAAAAACCAGGTACCGGATGCCAACTTACCAGTGTTTCCACTTACTTATTTTAATACATTATTCGCAAAGCATTTGTGGTTTGTTTGTTTGTTTGTTTTTATTGAAGTTCAATTTGCCAACATATAGTATCGCACCCATTGCTCCTCCAATCAGTGCCCTCTTCAGCGCCCGTTTCCAATTCACCCCAACCCCTCGCCCACTTCGCCTTCCACAATCCTTTGTTCGTTTCCCAGAGTTAGGAGTCTCTCATGGTTTGTCTCCCTCTCTAGTTTTTTCCACTCATTTTTCCTCTTTTCCCATATAATCCCTTTCACTATTCCTTATATTCCCTGTATGAGTGAAACCATATGATGATTGTCCTTGTCTAACTGACTATCTTCACTCAGCATAATACCCTTCAGTTCCATCCATGTCAAAGCAAATGGTGGGAGCATTTGTGTTTTTAAATAATTTTTTTTAATTCTCAAAAAAATCTTTATCTGAATTTTTCAGTTCTTTTTAGTAGTCAGATTAAAGACACACCACATACACAAACCAGCAAGGCATTTAGATCCATTTTCTAATATTGTACCACATTCTATTAAGAGGCACTAATTGCACTGGGAATGAAAATTAATTGAGAAGCTCTCACTATCTTTGCATAGCTACTTGAACTTACACATTATCTTTGGAGTTCATTCTAAGTGAGCAGTTTTTTCACACTGTCTTCACAATCCATGACCGAATATGAACAAATGCATGTGTAATTTGCCAGCGCCTCACCACTGAAATGCTGTGATTCAATGTAGCCAAAGTACATAAAAATGACAATATAGTTATTTCCCAATTATCCCATACCAGCAGAGTAACTAGTGTTTCAATATAAAGTGTAATTGATTCCTAATTGCCGTACTCTCACAGAAAGGCCACAGTCCATAACTTCATTAAATAGTGAAAACACAAATAACTATTCATAAGGAAAGAATTAGCATATTCTATATGCTTATTTACTTTCTAATCTGTAAATGTTTTAGATTCTGGTCTATGGAAAGGCTGCACAGTCTGCAATACGTCATTCAGATATTCCTCAGGGAACAGGAAATTTGCCCAGTGATGTTCATTTAGGTGGGGGAAATAAAATATTGGCTATTTGATATTTGATGTGCTCTAGAGGGCTTGGCTCAATTCCTGGACCATTTCCAATACAGAAATATAGGAGAGCAAATATCCAAGTCTGTGAATTGAGAGCACATTCACTATTATATACACTAAGGCTTGTTAGGGCTCATAAAAAGGATAGGAAAGAAGAAATGATAAAATGATAGAGCATGGGGGAATAGGATCTATCCACTGCCTAATGGGAAAAATGAATGAATAGTGTAGCTTCAAATTGTGTTACTCAGATACTATTCTAGAAGGGTCCTTGAGGTAAAGGAAAGGGCATCCTATATCTATACATTATGAAAAAAATGAAATAAAATAAAAAATAAAAAATAAAAAATTGGGGATCCCTGGGTGGCGCAGCGGTTTGGCGCCTGCTTTTGGCCCAGGGCGCGATCCTGGAGATCCGGGATCGAATCCCACATCAGGCTCCCGGCGCATGGAGCCTGCTTCTCCCTCTGCCTGTGTCTCTGCCTCTCTCTCTTTCTCTCTGTATGACTATCATAAATAAATAAAATAAAAAAGAAAAAAAAAGAAAAAAAAAGAAAAAAATGAGCATACAAAATAGAAGGCATACAACAAGAATATAATTAGGCCTGCTACAAAATATTTACATGAAATTTCCAGATGTTGACCTTTAACAGTACTAGAGTTGATTTTCCTACCTTCACAGTGCCCTATTATAGAACTTTGTAAAAATTCTGTTTGGTTACCTATAACTTAGCAAAATGGTTCAGATAATCTGCAAGTATTAAACTACAATGTAATTTAAAATATTTATATTATGAACTATTTGAATGATGATAATAAAATATACTCATTGGAAATAATCAACATTTTAATGTATGGCTGCCATAATTGTGATGTACTCCCTAAAGTAAACTTTTCACATGTAAATATGTCATTGACTAGAAATATTATATTCATGCACTGGTCATTTTTTTGTGATTCTGGCTGTTCGTATTAGCTCACATAAAATTGTATAAGGAGAGACAATTGTACTGTATAACTACTCAGTAGAACAAGTGTCTGCTATACTAAATTAAATATATGCTAGACAGGAAACAGGTTCATCTGCTTGTTCTATGCTTTTTTCATTATATGATGATTTAGTAAATAAGCATTAAGAAGGCACATGGTAAATACTTTTGTTATTTCCTGTCCAAATATCCTTAGCACAAACTTTATAGGCAGTGTCCTCAAACCCCCATCTACTGTATGTGTTAGCAATAAAAACTCAGAGTAACTTATTTCTCTGAAGAATTCCCCTTGGTCCCCTCACATAGGAGTCTATGAATCTTCCTTCCTGTCTAGTAGAACTTGGCCAAAAAATAAATGCCAGACCCATTGTTACAGGTTTGAATAACATTGTAGTCTATTTGCACTTCAGAATAAAGCTAATTTCCAGCTAAGTTTTGATCATTCCTAGCTTTCTCTCCCTGCCTGTCCAGGTTCCCTCATTCCTCTTAGTTCAAGTATACTTCTCCAATAAATCACAGAACAAAAGTCCCCCATTTCAGTCACTTCTAGGAATTCCCACCTGGAAGTGGGCTTGGTCCTAGGGTAAGGAGTAGTCCTAGAAAATGGGTTCTAAGAATGACTTCTAGAATTGGCTCACTTACTGACCGAATGAACTTGCATGTTCCATCATATGGCAGACAATGGAGTTGTGGGTCGGTCCTGTCTCAGTATAGCTATAGTGAACTGGGATCACAAATAGGTGGAAGCAAATATTCTAGCTGGTGCACTTGAATGATGTGATGAGAAAAGAACATATAATAACTTCAGAATTGCATACCTATTTCTAAGCTAAGCACCTCTGATAGACTGAAGAGAAAAAAATGATAGGTTCACATTGACTAATCAATATCTTAAAGCAAAGGTAGTGCTATAAAGCTTTCTTGACAGCATTTCAAAAGAGTCTTATCTCCTGAAGTCTTAGGGTAGGACTACTAAAGTTCAAGCCCAGGACTTAAGTGCAAGAGTGAAAGAACTTCAGAAAAGTCGAAATTCTCAGCCTCAGCAAGTCTTCTATGCAAGGCTGGACCTGGTGTGCAAGTAACAAAACGCAGAAATTTTGAAAGGAGAATCTGTGTTGGTACATTTGAGAATCTTAAGTCTTGAGGTTCTTCTGAACTCTCAGGACCAACTCCACCTTCTTGGCAGATAGATAGATCCCCTTTCCTAGCTACTTGCTTCAAATAACGGAAGAACCTCAAATAAGGCAAGAATGTACAAGGCAATGTTTGCCTTCTTCAAGATAGGCCCCCAACTCCCCTCTTGTCCAACAGGATACTTTTTCCATTTTTGTTGAGATATAACTTACAACTAATTGTGTAAGTTTAAGATGTACATGGTGATTTGATACATATATATATTTCAAAATGATTACTGCAGTAAGTTTGGTTGGCATATCCATCACTTCACACAATTAT
Organism: Vulpes vulpes; assembly: GCF_048418805.1. NCBI lineage: Eukaryota > Metazoa > Chordata > Mammalia > Carnivora > Canidae > Vulpes > Vulpes vulpes. The sequence continues at coordinate 46,490,344 of NC_132783.1, read as the reverse complement.
CATTTTTGAGTGTTGTAAGAATGTTTAAGATCTATTCTCTTAGCAATATATAGCTATATAATATAGCATTGTTAACCAGAGTCACCATACCACATATTAGATCCTCAGAACATATTTATCTTATAGCTGAAAGTTTGTGCCCTTTGACTAATATCTCCCATTTCCTTATTTCTGAGTCCCTGGCAAACACTATTCTAGTCTCTGTTTATGTCAGTTCAGCCTCCTTAAATTGCACATACAAATGAGATACTTGCAACAGACTCTTAGTTCAGGTAAAATCTCAGCATAATTCAACCAGAAAATTGTGGACCTAATCAGAATGAAGGGGTTTTATATGCCAAAGGAGCTGCAGAATTTGGCTAATATGTGCCAGCAGGAAGTGGGACTTAACCTGGAAGGAATCCTGAGGGTGCCAGCTGGTGGACAGAATATAAAGCTAAGTAAGAGAGTTTGTCCATACTGGGGCACTCTTTAGTGGCAAAGCATTTAATACTGTCACAAGGGATGATATGAATGCTTGGAAAAGATGCTATTTTTCATTAAATAGAGATGCCAGAGCTGCCTTGGTATTATACAAAAAGATCAGAAAAGTGGCATGCTACAGTGGGCTTACTGTTTATGATCACTGAAATCACTATTCATCAGGGAAATGCAAACCACAATGTGCTCTTATGCCTATTAGATTGACTGTTGTAAAAAAGACAAGAGATAACAAATTCTGACTGAGGTTGTGAGGAAAAGGGGACACTTATGCACTGTTGGTGGGATTATAAATTGGTGCAGTCACTAAATATATAACTTTCAGTTATGAGATGATTATGTTCCAGGGATCTAATGTACAACATGGTGGCTATAGTTAGCAATATTATAATGTATACTTGAAAGTTGTTATATGAGAGTAGAGCTTTAATGTTCTCACTATAACAACAACAAAATGGTGATTATGTAAGGTGAAGAATGCATTCACTAACTTTCTTGTGGTAATAATTTCACTATACATTCCTATATCAAATTGTCACATCATACATCTTAAACTTACACAATTTTATACGTCAATTATATTTCAATGAATCTGGAAAAAATAGAAAACTCAAAAGTGAACTATATTCCTTGAGAGGGCTCAGAGAACAGTCCATTTACCAAAGTAATGAGAAATATGTTAGTGAGGGGGAACAACATTATTTAAAGCTTAGGACTGGCTTCTTTTTTAAAAAAAATATTTTATTTATTTATTCATGAGAGACACACACACGGTGGGGCGGGGGGGCGGGGCGCAGAGACACAGGCAGAAGGAAAAGCAGACTCCATGCTGGGAGACCAACGCAGGACTTGATCCCAGGACTCCAGGATCACGCCCTGAGCCAAAAGCAGATGCTTTTTTTTTTTAAGATTTTATTTATTCATGAGAGACATATAGAGAGAGGCAGAGACACAGGCAGAGGAAGAAGCAGGCTCCTTGCAGGGAGCCTGATGTAGGACTCATCCTTGCACCCGGGATCACGACCTGAGCAGAAGGCAGATGCTCAACCGCTGAGCCACCCAGGTGCCCCAGGACTGGCTTCTTTAAAGGTAAGGATTGAAGGCAGAGCATGCAGATATGGAACTGCAAACCCTAGTATTTATACATATACATATACATATACACACACACATACATAAATATATTACCAAGAACCCTAGTATCTATCTATATACATGCTGTATATGTGTGTTTGTATATATGTGTGTTTGTGTAAATATACACATAAATATATACACACATCACACATTATTGATTGAACACTCTTTTCTAAAAGGATTCAGGTGACCACACAATGGAAAGGGGATTATCTACATACTTTAAGGTGTTTTGTAAAGTGTCTGAATTGACTCTGATATACAGAGATCTAAAGTACCATCCTGCTCCTCGTTAGACTTTGGACATAGAAGCATTCAATAATAATGAATTTATAACCAATGTCTACTTCATAATGTGTCCAGCAGATCCACAGGTCTATCTAGTAGAACTTTACCTGGTTCCTGAATATACCATTGAATCTGGCACACTAAGCTATTAATAAAACTCTCTGATTGTTGTGCTCTACTATAATATAATCCAAAAGGACCTGAATCATCTAGAAATTCTACAAAACATCATCTTGGTTCACTACATTAATGATATCATATTAATCATATCTATGAGCAATAATCATGAGAACTTGTGATGCTTCATAAAATGTACATGCTCAATATGAGAGATTAAGCACTACGAAGATTTAAGGACTTACCACATTGATTACTTTTTTTTTTTTTTACATGGATGACATTTTTAGGATTGCAGTGGTCTAGGAATTTGGGAACCTACAACGTAAAGAATTAGTCATTGCATTTTATACCTTTTGCCACTAAGAAAGAAGCATAATGTTTGGTCAACTTCTTTGGCATATTGTACATGTGACACTATTGCTAGCATCAACTTTACGTGGAAGCCTTCTAGCTTTGAGTGGGCTGGAGAAAAGTTTTGGCCGTAGATCTAGGCTAGGGAATAACCAGCCCTTACTAGGGCCACAGGACCTGATAGATCCCATCATACCAGAAGTATCTAAGGTAGCCTTCTTCCCATGAAAGTTCCAGAAATAGAGGTGTCACATAGATCCTTACTTAGAGTTCTGGAGCAAGGCCATTCCATCTCTGATAGAGAACTATGTGCTCCACTGTATGTAACAAAGAGTTGTTGGCATGCTCAGTGAGCAAGGATACCAAGGGATCATGTATGTAGAAGTGCCCATGATAAATCAGGTACTGTCACATTCATCAAGATATATGATTATTCACCATAGAAATGAGTAGTATAAACTAAGTACTGTGGGTAGGTCACAGAGATAAAATTGTGACTCCATTTCACTGTACTTCTGCTGCTATATGTAAAATATCTGAAATAGTAAGGGTCTCTGGATACTTTTATTTTTTCTAAGTTGGTTCTATTTATTACCACTTTTAAAAATCTATTATTTTAAATTTTATGCGTTTATATACGGATAGTTCTTCATATAGATGTGTGTATATACATACACACATGTGAACACACTCATATATATACTAAATGGACAGTATATTTAAGACCCAAAATATATTTTTTCTCTTACTTTGATTGATTGGGTAGATCATTCTATGTATAAATTAAATTCCTTTCCAAACTTGAAGAATATAATGCAATAATGTAGTATTCGGTATACTAATGAGAAGTTTAAATTTCATCTGATTGCCCTTTCCTTAGAATAGCCTATACTTTTATTTTTGGACTTATTATACTAGAAAGATTATCTTCTCAGTTGGGTGTTTACCCTTTTTTTTTTTTTTATTTTTATTTTTTTTTTTTTTTTGGTGTTTACCCTTTAAATCTAAAGAATAGAGATGCCTGGGTGGCTCAGCGGTTTAGTGCCTGCCTTCGGCCCAGGATGATTCTGAAGTCGCAGGATCTGGTCCTACATCAGGATCTCTGCTTGGAGCCTATTCTCCCTCTACCTCTCTCTCTCTCTCTCTCTCTCTCTCTCTCTCACGAATACATAAACAAATAAATAAATAAATAAAATCTTAAAAAATAAATCTAAAGAATAACATATTTTTCTTTCAATTTATTTTCCTCTAATCTTCTTTTGGTTATATCTTGTCTCCATCATCTTTCTCTAAACCTCCTTAACTACATGGATACATCCTCATGGCTCCATGTGTTTTAACTTTTTACATGATATTTACTAGTGTTTATCTCTTTCTTTGCCTTCTGAAAGGTGTCTTCATGTTTAATATTCAGACTACCTGCTTAATCTTCTATTTCATATAGTCTATTATTTGGTTTGTTTAATATTTTAAATATTTTAATCATTTTTTAAAAAAAATTCTAGGAACTCTTTATTCTCTGATTGCTCTTTCACAGCAGCTGGTTATTTTCTTAGAGATACAGTGTCTCCTTGCATTTCTCAAGAGACATTGATTTGAATTTTTAATGTCCTCTTTTAGTGCCTGAATTATAATCTGTTTCTTTCAGGGTCATTTGGTCTGTGTACTCATTTTGGTCCATCTATTTCATGCTTATCGTTGCTCTCAAATTTCTAATGATTCTTAGTTCATATTTAGGAATGAAAGACTAGTTTAATTAAGTATGTGGTGTAAATTGCTTCTAGGTTGTAAAAATATGTTTCACAAATGATCCCTCCCTCGAAGGAAACAACTGGCAACTCACTCTAAGCAATTTGAAGGGATTTATGAACAGGTCTCTCTAAATAGTGCCCAGTCAGTGGACAGGGAGGCATACTAAGGACCCTTTCATTTGCTTTAGGAGGGCATTATTCTGGAATTAGATTAATGTAGTGAAAATTATATGGATGTGGGCTAAACTATCTTCTTTTATTTCTTTTTCTTTTTATGACTCTTACATTTTAATATGGAAGTATATACCTCAGCCTTAAAGATTCCTTCAGTTTCACAGTTTTGGTTTTTTTTTTTTTTTTTTAAGATTATTTATTTGACAGAAAGAGAAAGAGCGCACAAGCAGAAGGAGGGGCAGAGGCAGAGGGACAAGCAGACTCCCAACTGAGCAGAGAGCCTGATGCTGGGCTCGACGAGATCATGATCTGAGCTGAAGGCAGATGCTTAACCGATTGAACCACCCAGGTGCCCCTAAGCAGTTCTTTAAGTATCTAGATGACTGTCTTAAAGTCATTTGCCAGGGATCCCTGGGTGGCGTAGCGGTTTGGCGCCTGCCTTTGGCCCAGGGCGCGATCCTGGAGACCCGGGATCGAATCCCACATCGGGCTCCCGGTGCATGGAGCCTGCTTCTCTCTCTGCTTCTCTCTCTCTCTCTGTGACTATCATTTAAAAAAAAAAAAAAAAAAAAAGTCATTTGCCATTCTTCAAACTTTTTTTTTTTTATGTGGTCTACTGCGAACTAGCTGGAGTAACAACCAAACCAGGCCCGGACTTGCGTTTCACTCAAAAGGCTCGAGAGCCTAAAAGGTGAATAGTTGGTAGACACTTGAGAAAGGGCTTGAGCAATAGTTCTCAGGGCTCGCTTGTTCGTGATCGCCCACATAACACAATAGATACAACTTATTCTGACCTGGTCATAAATGTAAGTAAGACAGACCTGGTCTGTCTGTCCTTGCTGGTCTATTTACCAGACCTAATATTCCTTTGAAGTATGCACATCTGGAGCAACAAGTTATCTATTTACCAAGGTCTTCTGGCACCCGTGAGTCTGTCTTGCATGCTGAGAAAAGGGAACTTTGGAGAGTTTCACAAACCTGATAAAAATAAACACCTTCTTGGCTTTGTTTTGCTCATGCTATAAAATGTTGTAAAACCTTGAATAAAGCTGGCACTGCTTGGACATCATTCACTGTGTCCCTCCTGTCCCCATCTCTTTACTTTTCTTTTATTTTCCTCATCCCCTTATCCTCAGGACCCTGATCGTGTTGCCGCAGGGCGGGCATTATTTTTAGTTTGAATTTGAAACTAGTCTCAACTTTCTTTGAGAGGAACTTGGATAGATCTGGTGGTTGGGTTGTGGTTTCCTTTCATGTACTGATCATCTCAAGAAATCATGTCTTCTTTGACATATCTTCCAGAATTTTCTCAACATTTTTATACTATAACAACTTTCCTTTTAATCAGCAGTGCCTTGTTTCCATTTTAATTCTGTTTTCTGAGGATCCCTGGATGGGTCAGCGGTTTGGCGCCTGCCTTCAGCCCAGGGCCTGATCCTGGAGTCCTGGATTCCAGTCCCACATCGGGGTCCCTGCATGGAGCCTGCTTCTCCCTCTGCCTGTGTCTCTGCCTCTCTCTCTCTCTTTCCCTGTGTCTCTCATTAATAGGTAAAAATCTTTAAAATAATAATAATAATAATAATAATAATAATAATAATAATATAATCCTGTTTTCTGCCTTCTACATGTGTTGAGTCCAGCACCCTGAATCAGAGTTTGAAGACATAGTTAGTTTATTAAAATTTTTAAGGCTTATTTTAAATAAAACTGAATGAACCCACTTAACCATTATAGCAAGGATCTATACTTCAAATTGCAGATAAAATACCAGTCAAAAAACATGAAATTTCCTCAGGAATTTTAAATGACTTTATGATAAGCATTGAGATAAGTATTTTACGATATCATTGGAAACTATAATAATAATAATACAGATGAATTGGAAAAACACATTTTCCCAGATATTCAAAGTATAAAATATTTGAAAACCAATGTATCTTTCCCTAATTCCACCAAATTGACTACTTACTGATTGAGCTTCACTTACTAAGGGATAAGATAAATTGTTAGACATTAATTATTTCCTATTATCTCTTATAAAGCTTCTAGTTTTTTTACCTAAAAAGATCATAAGATTGTATGGTGAGTTATTAAAGGAAAACATATGCATTTCCAATATCTTTCTCTCCCAATCAAGATTTACTCAATACTATAAAACCAAATCAAAATTGGAAAGACGTTGAATTATAAACTGCTATAAAATGTAACTCTCACCCCACACTATAAAGTTCAAATTGCTTTATTCTTCAAGAGATCCTCATCATTCTTAATAAACTGTCATATACAAATAAATGCTATAGATTTTAGTTATAATGTGTATATCTGTATTGTCAGCAACAGAATATAATTTTATATTTTGTTTATTGCCATTCTATTTAAAATTTTCTTTTGAAACTTGAAACCTGATGATGATATTTCATTTCATTCATTCTCATTTTCTCAACAGTTAATCAAGCTGGTGTTTGTTTTTATTTGGTTTTGAAATAATCTGCTGGCTCCTCAGGAAATTGGTTATTTTTTTTAAACACTTTTTTAAAATTTTTTATTTATTTATTTATGATAGTCACACAGAGAGAGAGAGAGGCAGAGACACAGGCAGAGGGAGAAGCAGGCTCCATGCACCGGGAGCCTGATGTGGGATTCGATCCCAGGTCTCCAGTATTGCGCCCCAGGCCAAATGCAGGCGCCAAACCGCTGCGCCACCCAGGGATCCCCAGGAAATTGGTTATTTTTAAGCTTTGGTTCTTCAGAGAAAAGTCAAAATGATAAAATCTTTTACTATTGTAATGATGACAAGGAACCTCAAGTATAGGACTTTGAGGTCCTGAATTTTAATGTTGATTACCAACTTTTGCATAGCACATAGGATGAGACATCAAAATACTGTCTTTTAAAACAGTTAAAATCAGTGGCTGGGTAAACAGTAGATTATTCTTGCAATTGAAGGATTAAATATAAATAGCTTAAAATTATCCTTATTAAGCTGGTTTATGATATTTGAATTTCTCATGTGTTCATGAAAATTATTATCACATTAAAGTTGGGGGAATGCTCTACTAAGTAGAAAATATATACATTTTTGAGAGGTCATCACAGTAGTGAATTTAACAAGACCCCTCACATTTTACATTCTACCTGGTGGATTTTGAATGTTAACTATGTGTTGTTATACTTAATTTCTAAAAGGTACTGAATGTGCAACTTAACTATTCTCTTTCCTCCTTGTAGACCAATTAAAATATGTCAAATAGCAGAGAATTGTCTTTTTAATAATGGTCTACTGAATCATTTAACTATAAATTTAATGGAGTTTAATTTTTTTTAATTTTTATTTATTTATGATAGTCACAGAGAGAGAGAGAGAGAGAGAGAGGCAGAGACACAGGCAGAGGGAGAAGCAGGCTCCATGCACCGAGAGCCCGAAGTGGGATTTGATCCCAGGTCTCCAGGATCGCGCCCTGGGCCAAAGGCAGGCGCCAAACCGCTGCACCACCCAGGGATCCCATATAAATTTAATGGAGTTTAAATTCAATACACCAGTTTACAGATATATGAAGAAAATGAAGCTTCTTTGTTTTCTAAACAGATCTCATCTTTTTCATGAACTCCACTGGGAATGGAAGTGGATTACAGATTTTAACTTAATTTCAATGTATTTCCTCCTCATTCCATTTAAAACGTCTTCCAAGTATATTGGAAGTCTCTTTCAGGCAACTGCCAAAATCCATTTTTTTCTTCTTGGAGGTGTAATTTATATATATGGGGAAAGGAAAGCTAGCATTGCAGGGTGGTTGGGGATAGTTGACTTCTTAGCTGTATATAAGAGTTTGTGAGTTTTGTGTAAGCCTTCATTCTTACTGGTCTTTATGGAGAATTGCCATATATATTTTTTCTTACTGGTGTTAAAGAACTCCTTAATAGCTAATACTTCTACTATCTTCCTCTTGACTTTGCTTGCCCATTTTGTAACTTTTCTATGCAGTTACTTTGCTCTCTTAACCACTTAGCAAAATTGCTAACCTCATTAAGTTACTTTCTGTATCCTTGAGGGCAGAGTAAGATCTTCTGGAACCTTATGGAGCTAAGGGAGGTTTACAAATGCAAGATCTGTTTTTTTCACGGCCCAAACATGGACAGTTTGGGGACTAGCGCTTGGCCATGCAGAAGCTGCTAACTGCTGATTAACCTGTAGGTTTCACACTCATTAGTTTAACAACCCTTGCTCTTCCACCTTCTTGTTTTCACGGGGGGTCACTACGCTTAAAAAAATTTCTGATAGTTACAAACTGAGGATCGTTTAGGGACTTGGGCTTTCTCCTCATCCTAATGGCTCATCTTACATTAATGCTAAAATTTATTCTAGTTTTGGAAGACACATAAGCTAATCATTTGTTTCTCTTGGATCTTGTTCTCTCATCTTATTTCTGCATTAGGATGGCATAGATGAACTATATTTACTTTTACAAAGTTGATAATAAATATCTTCACCTCCTATATTGCTGTGAAAAAGTCGCTACCTAATTTGAAAATATGAATTTATGTATATGAATAATTATATAAGATTTTTATAAATCCTTTGTTATCTTTTAAGATTTCTATTCCTATTTTATTGTGGAATTCTGACAATCTGTATTCCTTTTGCCAACAGACAAAATATTTTCCATCCATTAATTCTTTTTGATTTCTATTCTAATAGCCACTGTATTGGCTAGGGTTCTATAGAGAAATGGAGCTAATACAAAGGAGGGAGAGGAAGATTTGGAGGAGGAAAGAAGAAGAGAAAAAGCAGGAAAATCAAGAGAGATACAGGAAATGGGAGACAGAAAGAGAGATGGATTTATTTTAAGGAATTGGTTCATATGACTGGATGCTGGCAAGCCAGAAAGCCATGGGCAGGCCAGCGGGCTGGAAACTCAGTCAAGAATTGATGCTTGTCTTGAGAAGTCTTAAATTAGAATCTCTTCTTCTCTGAGAAAACCTTAGTTTTTGCTGTTATGGCCTTCAACTGATTTAATGAGGTCTACCCACAGTATGGTAAGTAAATTTCCCTTATTTGAAGTCAACTGATTACAGACATTAATCACATCTACAAAATAGGTGTCATTCACATCAACAGCTAGGTTAGTGTTGGTTAAATAACTGGTACTATAGCCTAAGTGAATTGACATATAAAACAAAACATCATAGCCACTGATAATAACAATATGCAAATCAAATGCCTATTTCACTTGCCATAAATTCCCAGTGGTGATACACTGGATAATATTATATTCGGTGCTTGCTTAAAATTCTTTGAAATAAAATATACATATTTTTCTATGACCTCAAATGCATTCATTAATATTCACATATACATATAAACTGGTAATATATAAATAATGATGAAGTAAGTCACTAAAAACATAATTTACTCTTTCTATTCACCATAATGTTTCGTTCCTTACCTGTGCTACCTATGAACAATACAAAGAGTAGATAATTGACATGATATGAGAATACAGAGAATTATGTCTCATATGAAAAGAGTTCTGATGTTTGAGATAATTTTTCTCATGTGTTCAATACTATACATTGTAGAAATCAAAAACACAGATAATTATACTTAAACTATTTTCTTCACTTTATTGTTGTTATGTGCCAAGTTACATGTGATAATAATTACATCTCATACTGAGTCTGTATCTTAAGCTAATCTAGGGATAATTGTTATTTTGACCCTGACCACTTTCTGTCACAGAGACATTAGCACTGGAAATTTGCTGCCACCCAGCACTTTAGATATAATTAGAGATTTAAGCAAAAATCATATTTTCACACATAAATTAGTAACCAGAAAAACAAAAGGATAGAGCTCTAAATTAAGTTCACAAAGTAGCATTTTTACATTTTTCCAAATTTTTAAATTTTGTCAAAATCTATTAGTAGTCATAAAACAAAACCTTTGTAACAACTGGTTAAATTTTGACAATGTGATAAAACAAATAAATGAAATGCTTTTAAATATTTTTAAATAAAATTTCTGATAACAAGGTATATACATAGTTAGGAAGCTATTAATAGAAAAAATAGTTAAACTGCCAATAAAACAAAAATGATTTTAACCTATTAAATTAAAATGATGTGTACATTTGATCGATTGAAAAACTGACCTACAGATATGACTGGTGGTGCTTTGCATGTATTCATCTGAAAACTTTCAAATAATTTAAAAGTCAAAGAAAAATTGTGATCAGTTTGTGGGAAAAGGGAGAGGGCTTGCAGATAGCTGGACACATTAAGAAAAGTTACCAGGAATTCACTTCCAGCTAGGTAGTGATAGAATATGATTCACTCTCCTGCCTTAAACTCTTAAAAACTGGACCAAATACATGAAATAAATTGTCAACCTTTGGGCTAGAGATAACCCAAAAAAGCAAAGTGAATGTTAGAATTACTTCAGATTACCAAGTGAAGCCACAGTGCAAAGAGGGAAATACAAGAGTCGATAATCTGGGTATGTGGAGGAGACAAAGTGAAGTGTTTGGGGAAGCCAAGGTGGCTGGAATTTGTGAGACTGAAAACTAGAGAGATTTATGGAGTTCTGTGGAGAGATTGCTTCAAGTTTTAGCTAAAAGGGAAAAAAAACCCAGCAAATTTGAAGAACTAGTAATAGAAACCATTCTGAATAAAGCATAGAGTGAAAGATGGCAGAACGAAGTGAATAGGGCACAGTGAGCTTTGGGGCAGTATCAGATGGAATAACACAAATGCAGCTGGAGTACCACAAAGAGAAGAGAGAGTAATGGTATGCAAAGATCATGAAAAGAAAAAAATGTTAAATTTGAGTTTAGGAATTTTTTTTTTTTTTGGTAATTTGCTCTGTGAGAAACATGCTGATGAGAATGAAAATACAAACCAAAGACTGAGAGAAAATATTTGAAAATCTATGTATGATCAAAAAAATCTTGTATTCAAAATATATAAGAGGACAAACAAGTAGGAGTCAACATCTTTACAAAACATAGGAAGCTGATTAAAGAAGGTGCTCACCTAACATCACCTGTTTAATAATTGTGCTGATTTTTTGCAAAGGTATATTCAGGGTAAGTCATTCCTCCTTTTCTACATCTTAGTAAGACCTTCTCTTTTCCCTCTCTCCTCTCTAGGAAAGATAGCTTTGCTCCTGCAAAGAAATCTTTAAGTTCCTAGCCAGAGCTTAAAGCTCTGTAGTTTAGTCCTGCTGGGTACTGAAAAATGCCCCTGCCTTGCTGACCCTGTCTCTTCTCCAGATGATGGGTCTTGAGAAAATAGCCCCCTAAATACTCCTGTCCCCCAATCCCACCTCCTCTTTCTTATGTCTCACAAATTCCAAACTAGCACTTGTGGAAACAGAAGAAAAATCAACTGAGCACAAACAGAGGGCTGCTCATTCAGGACTTGCCAAGGGAATCAAGCCACCACCACTTACGTTTGGCAGGAACATAAAAGGCAAATAGTGAAGCAGAAAAGCCACGTAGTAAAGAAAGAAGGATTCAGGAATGTTCTAACTGGAGCCCAATGGCATGGGGAAACTGGAGATCAGCTAACTAGAAGCAGGCTTCTTATGTGATTGGTTTGGGAAATATTTGCCTCTCTTTAGTTGGTTCTGAGTTGGAAGTGGGTGTAAAAAAATAGAAAGCTAGTATTGGTTGACCAAGTCCCCAGACAATCGCTACAGAGGTTGGGGTCAGGGTTTATTTGTCACAGATGGTCTAACCATCATGTTTATTAAGTTTCTTGCACTAAAGACTTTTCACCTTTGGACAACTCCTTGGAAACTCACAGAGATTTTCTTAAAGTTGTGTTGCCAGATGTTAACTCCAACTGAGAAAGTACTGTATTACGACCTAATAACTGCCTCCAGCTAGATGCATAACTTACTGAAAAAGGGACAGAAAAAATGAGGGATGTGAATATATTGATAATTTATCTTTTTAAGAAATAACTTTAATGTGCATATGCTTTTATACTTAAAATAAATTTAGAGTAATTTAGGGAAGGCAGAAATAAACTAACCTGAGATAAAATTATAGTTTTATTTGTGTTAGAGATAAGAGTGGGGCATCTTTTAAAATAATTAAAGTCAAAATATCTAAAGAGTGCTGAAATAGAAATTCTAGATATTCTTTTCTAGAGTGGAAAGTTAAAATGAAAAAAAAAAACAGGAAAAAAATAAGAAATGTTAAGAATGAAGTATGACTGTAGACCAGATATAGATGAAGTAAAGAAATATTTGTATAATACAAATTTCAAAATGTCACTAATATTTTTAAAATAAACTAGGAAACAATGAAGTCGCTCATTTATTTAAATTAGAAAGCATGAGGTTAATATGGTGTCATACTAAGAATTAGTAAGCATCTAGTGACGATGTTAAAGTTTATTAAAATGAGTTTAATTTAAAGATTATGTTTAAAAAGTTGACTATTGTTTGGCAGATGGTTGACATTTAATTTATACAGATCAAGTTTAATCTAAACACTTTCACATGTCTGATACTAGGAACTTCAATTTATCAATTTTCACTAAGCTTCCATTTTTTCAGATCCAAAACTGATATGACAATGATGGTCTTACAAATTATTTGGGATTTCATTGAGATAATGTATATGAAAACCTCTAACAATACCTGTGGTTTTTATATCCCTCCCCTGAATATCTCCCAGATGTGGTTTGTTCCTCCCACCCTTCTCTTTATTTTCCACAACCAACCATTGCCAAATAGTTCTCCTCTGTTTGGACTAGCTCATCTTCCTTACTCTAATTTCTTCTACAAACGACAGCCAAAATGGTCCCTCTAAAGAATTGATATTCACTTTTATCACTCTTCAACTTAAAATCCTTCAGTGGCTAACTTTTTTCCTTAAAATAAAACCTTAAATTACTAACAAAACCTGCAAGGCCCTCCATCACCCAGCCCAGCCCACAGTTCCTATTTCTCTGTGCTCCAGAGATCCTGGACTCTTTCTTCAAAGGTGCTTTGTTCTTTTTCTATCTCGAATTATTCACACCTGTTATTTCTAATATCAAACATTCTTCGTTTCACTTATCTTCCTCAACTTTCAGAGCCAGGCCTATCTGCCATTTCTTCAAAGAGCTTTCATGATTCCTCAGAGCAGTATTAATGTTCCCAATATATCCTTACATAACATTCTTTCCTTCTTAGTCACAAATTGATCATGCTCCTGACCATTTACTTGCCTCCCTAGCCTCCCTCTCATGCCACACAACATCAAATATAGTTCACTTTTACTAATAAATGAAAATTGACATTTTTAATCATCTACTTATTAAAAAGAACTGCATGCCACTAAAACTATCTAAATCACCAATGACTCTGGATGTTTCTCTTTAAAGACAAAATAAGGGAACTCAGCATATGCATGTGCATGTGTGCACGCATGCGTGTGTGTGTGTTTTCTCTCTGATCATAATATGAAAATAGCCTGCTGAAAGACTTCACTTTAAAGCACCTCAAAAGAGACAATAGAAGAATGACATGTGTTCTCATTTTTCAGACTTTTGCATAAAAGCCTTTAAATTCATTGACAGAAGCAATATCTTTCATTTCCCCATCTAAGAGCAAAGTGCCATTTCTCAGTAAACAAGCCTTCAGAGAACTCATATGTCTAAGTATATTTGATAGATAAATGAATAACATCAAAACTAATGCTCCGCCTAATGGCTGTACAACTTTTCCAGCATCCATTCATTTGTGTGTGAATGCACCATAAGTGTAGGTGGTCTTCCAGTCAATTATACTTCAGCTGAGCATGACATGAGAAGAACACAAAAAAACAACCTCCTTGAGGAAGCAGTAATGGAGAACAACAGGACAGATAATCATGAGGGATTAGGACATTGCCTCATAAATCTGCAGCAAGGCTGACAAGATTTCAGCTTTGAGAATGACAAACCTTTCCTCTTACTCATGCTGTGGGGTGAAAGATAGTAGGCTAATGGACTTATTCTGCCAAAGCCATCATCTAACCAATGATTAATTTTCAAAAGAAATATTTCTATATTATTTTATATTCATCTACAAAATGATAGTGTTTTGTTCTTAATCCAAACTATTCACTGGGATTTGAATAAATTATAAAATAATAGTTTTAGCTAATAATTTGCAGAAATTGTTAGCACTATACTGGAAAGTTACATCACTGTTTATAAAAATTTAGGCATAATTCGGCTAACTCTTCAGGGAAAACTTATCAATATAATTGTTGCCCAATATGCACATGAGAATTGCTGGATTTGTGTTCAGAATAAATCTTTTAGCAAATTGCAAACAGATAAAGATCTAATCCTCGATCTGAGTTTCTGGGGTGAGGAAAATTTAACAAAGAACCACTATTTTTCCCCAAGACTATGCTATTAATTTATGTATTTTCATCTCGTTAATTTACACAATTATAATAATGATTGTTCATCAACCAGCTCTGATCAGATGTCTATTAAACTGATGTGGGTAAAATACAAAACGAACAACAACAAAGCCCAATGTCAATTTATTTGTGACCTTTGAAAGTAGTCATGGATTCCATTCTGCTTTTTGAAAAGTACTAAGCAAAATTATGCATTAAGAATTATTTAATTAAGTAAATATTTTATTGGACAACATGACCCAAGCTTTTAGTTAAGTGAAAACACAGTATCTCATCACATATTATGCATAAAGTTTTGACCATAAAATCTACAGAGTCAAAAAGCCTGATGCTGGGCTCGGGGTGGGAAAAAGGAGTGACTGTAAATGAACATGAAGTGTTTTGGAATATTAGAAAAGTTAAAAAATTTAAAAGGTTTTGGTGATGTTTGCACTACTCTTTTAATGTACTAAAATCATTGAATTGTATTCTTAAGATGAGTAAGTTATCTCAGTGAAGCTGTTAATGAAAAAAAAAAAAGAAAATCAGAGCATCTAACAAGGGCATCTTGTCATAAAGGGTTTTGTGGGCCTTCACCTCCTCTAAAATTAGGCATTACTTTTCAATCTCATGCCTGCTGGAGGTTTTCTGTGAATCTACAGGGACTGATGGTTTAATAGAAAGTGGATTAAAATAAGAACTCTTATCCTTCAGTACACTTGAAGAACAGTAGGCAACGTATTTCTTTATTTTTCAAAAGGTATTGAAATGATTTCTGATGATCTGATTCTGAATAATGATGCCCCAAAATAGCAGCTTTATAAATTTTCATGCTAATCTAAACTATAACCAGTGCTGAAAAGCAGTAATACTACATATGATGTTATATATAAAAGTATATGATATATTACATTCCATAGCACAATATATACTCTATAATATAGAGTATATGTAATATCTATGATATATTACATATAATATTCTGTGGCATATAAAAGAGCATCATATTCTGTGGTATATGGAAGTGTACCACATTTGCAAACAATGAGCACATATCTGAATTACAGGGTTTTTAACATTATAAGTCAACCCTTAATATGTAATTTAAATGACAATGCCATATCACATTTAATTTTTCAAGTTTCATATATTTTAAATAACTAATGCCTATGTGAGAGTACAGTATTGACTAAAATTATAAAGCAGCAGAAGGAAGTTTAAGTGGCTTATTAGTAATCCCCACCTAAAGTAAATAGAGTATTTACTATTTACTCAGTGCTCAGTAAAAGTATTATATTTCCCCTTAGGAGAGTTACGTGTTCTCAAAATAACACACACATGCACACAGATGGTTCATGAATCCCGAGGTTCACAGTACGTCTAAGGGAAAGTGACAACAGTCCTATTGCTTCACTGCTCCTGTCCAACCCTCACAACCTGTCTTTTTTTTTTTTAACAGTTGTCTACACCTGTTATTCAGTTGCTTATTTGAACAACTCTAGATAACATGCTTATGGCATTATAAATTAACTCAGTAACTGTGGATACCATCTATTGACTTTTGCCCTAATAAGTGAGGATTTCGCATTCCAAGTCTGTGGTAGCAATGTCTCTGTTCATGTGCACCTTACGGTTTTCATTGTTGTTGACTGTCATTTTTAATAGGATAGTGAGAGCCAGATGGAAAATCACATAATCTGAGTCCATCTAAATGAAACGGAACATGAAATACAAGTGTCTTTTCATAAAGTCTTGTTCATTTTGTTAAGCTGCTATTTAATGTACCCACCCATGCTATTCAGTGAATCACTCTTTTGTGTCCTAGAGGAGGTCTTCCTTCATCTGTGGTTGACTCTAGTGAGCTTTCACGTTCTTTGATGTTTCAGGCTTTCAAATATTTCCTCCTTTAAGCCTCTTAAGTTTCCCCCTTTTTAGGTTTATTTACCTCATCAATCTAGTTCAGCTAAATAGATAGATAGATAGATAGATAGATAGATAGATAGATAGATAGATAAAAATGTATGTATATATATATACATATATAGGTATATGTATTTAAAGATATATATATCTTTAAACTAACTAAACTAACTAACTAACTAACTAACTAACCATATATATATATATATATTTAAACTAACTTTATCCAAACATTTCTAATAATGCCTGGTAAAAATATATCATAAGTAGGTACTCCACAAGAGATTATTCACTGACTGACTTTAATTGAATAAACACTTGTTCAAACATGTGTGAATGATGTAATATTTATTGGGAAATCATATTGATACTGTGTCCATTATCCTAAAAATGGATATAACTCTCATAACATATAATTGTAAACTTTTCAATGCTAGCCATAAATGTCTCTATTTAGCCCATTTTGCTTATTGTGGTTGGATGCCACCTTTACCTTAGAAAGTGGATGGGGGCAGCCCGGGGGGCTCAGCGGTTTAGGCCGCCTTCAGCACAGGGCGTGATCCTGGAGTAGCGGGATCGAGTCCTGCGTCGGGCTCCCTGCGTGGAGCCTGCTTCTCCCTCTGTGTCTCTGCCCCTCTCTCTCTCTCTCTCTCTCATGAATAAATAAATAAAATCTTAAAAAAATAAAGTGGATGGACTTTAACTGTGCAGTGTTCTGTACTTACTGACTAGTTACTTCCCGGTATATTAGAATGCATTAGAATAAATTAGCAATAAAAAAAATCACAGGAGCACCTGGGTGGCTCAGTGGTTGAGCGTCTGCCTTTGGCTCAGGTCATGATCTTGGGGTCTTGGGATCCAGTTCCGCATTGGAGTTGCCACAGGGAGCCTGCTTCTCCCTCTGCCTATGTCTCTGCCTCTCTCTGTGTGTCTCTCGTAAATAAATAAATAACATCTTAAAAGAAAGAATACTATAGCTGGAAAAGTCTTCAGAAAACGTTAGGCTGCATTTAAATATCACACGCTCTTATTTTTTTTTTAATTTTTATTTATTTATGATAGTCACAGAGAGAGAGAGAGAGAGGCAGAGACACAGGCAGAGGGAGAAACAGGCTCCATGCACCGGGAGCCTGACGTGGGATTCGATCCTGGGTCTCAGGCAGGCGCCAAACCGCTGCGCCACCCAGGGATCCCTATCACACGCTCTTAAATGAAACAAATGTCTAGAATTACATCTCCCTTTTTTTAACATATATAATCAGTTATCAAAATACTGTTATGAGTACACCAACAAAATTCACTTAGTGCATAAGGAAGATGGGAAAAAAGAAAAAAAAGTAGTCAGTGCAAGTGGGCAGATGAGTTGTGAAACTACATTCCTATTTCTGTTATATTTGCATACAAATTGATCTGGAAATCCATCAGCTGACTCCATTAATGAGGTCAAGAACAACATGCAGACTTAATCAAATTCTGCTAAGCTTTTTTTTTTTTTAAGATTTTATTTATTTATTCATGAGAGACAGAGAGAGGCAGAGACATAGGCAGAGGGAGAAGCAGGCTCCCCACAGGGAGCCCAATGTGGGACTTGATCCCAGAACCTTGGATCACACCCTGAGCCTAATGCAGATACTCAACCGCTGAGCAACACAGGCGCCCCTCTGCTACAGCTTTTGTTGGTTAATTGTCTCTGGGGATGAAAATTCCAAAATATGAAAACTTGCTTTCTGTTGCATTTCCTTCCTTTCTAGAATTATTGTTACCATAAGATCATAATTAAATCTCATTTAGAAGTTCCCTCACTTTTCATTTTTACTCTAAAACTATTGATGTGTGTCATACTTGTCACTTTAATTGAACTTTGAGACATAAGTGACATGTGGTGGAATTTGGAATGACAGTACAACACAATTGCATTATTTCAGAAGTTTGAGCAAAACCCTGAGTCTTTGAATTGAAATTCTAGCTAAGGAAGTAGATAGGAGATATGAATACATTAAATTTTCCCCTCACTTTTCTGTCTTCATAGTTTCTATGCGTTCATGTCACAGATATCCTTTATTTGAAGACACTATGTCAAATCGTATTCTGTAATACGACAATTAATAAGAAATCATATTCTGCAATTTTCTTATTAGGTAAAGTTTTAAAATATTACATTATGTAGTTCAAACAGTATTTCAGTGCTTTAGCATGTATTTACATAATGTGTAATGTAGCTGAGTGAACAAAAGCTTTGGTAAAGATGCCCCATGCTCTGCATATTAGCTTTTCCTTTCTTACCCTGATGCTTCTCTATAAACTCAGTCAGGGTTTCTTTTTCACCATAAACTTTGATAATGAAATTTGTTCCATCTTCTAATAAGGTTTCTTTCTATAATAATAGTAAGGTGAATATGCAGTAAAATGTACTCTGCTCTTGGAAGTCCTATTTTTTTAAGCAACATGATATAGTTGAATAAGACAATGGAATGCTAGCTAAAAGCATCCTTGGTCAGTTTTACAGTATTTTGGATTTCTCCCCACTTGGCTGCTGCCACTTTAAGCTACTTTGTAGAAATGTTTATATAGTGGAATTTAAGCTAGCAAAAGGATGTAATCTGAATCTGCTTATCCATAAAACTTAAGTATGGTTGACTTTTGAACAATGTGTGATTGAGGGGCATGATGTTGGCATCGTGGAAAGTCTGTGTATAATTTTTACTCCCCCAAAACTTTACCAACAGCCTAGCATTGACTGGAGGTCTTACCAATAACATAAGCAGTCGATTAATACTTATTTCATACATTATATGTATTATATACTGTATTCTCAAAATGAACTAAGCTAGAGACAAGAAAACATTATTTAGAAAATCAGAAGGAGATACAATACATTTACAGTGCTGTACTGGATTTACAGAAAAAAAATCTGCATATAAATGGATCCGTGCAGTTCATACCTATGTTGTTCAAGGGTCATCTGTACTATGAGTGCTTACAACCATTGAAACTATTTTTTAAAGTTCATGCAACTTATATGCATTAAAATTATGTTTCCAAATTTGAATCAGTAGCCAATGACACCACTTTACCCCTTCATTTGTTTACTATTTCTCCAAAATAGTCTTCTGATTGAGTTACTAAAGGAAAACGTGTCACATTACTTATAATCATTATTCTATTAGAAATACCTAAAATTTATTTGCAAGGGACCAGTATAATCACAATGATGTAGATATTCATGCACTTTACAAACACCATTATTCCATTTAAGGTTCTTTAAAGTTTTTCTTGAAACTTCTCAAGGCTAGAATTGCATTGAGAATTTTTGGAGTCTATTTCACAAATCATCACTAGAAAACAAAGTATTTGTTGATGTGAAAAGAGTTCAATTGGGGGCTACAAGCAATCATGTGTTACTAATGTATAAATAAACATTAAGAAAGAAATAAGAAAGAAATAGACTATCCTGTATGACAGCTGAACCTGAATTGTCCATTAAGCCTCAATCTTTGACAGATGTTACTCCATATTATGATAACCTGGAAACTTCTGAAGTGTACCAGCATATGACTGCCCCCCATTATGACTATAGCTGTTCAGGATATGCTATTCCAAATATGCTGCTTTGATTGTATTATTTTGAGCTGCCAGCACTTTTGAAAAACAGCAGATTGAAGAAAGACAGCAAGTTTTTCTCTGAACTTCCCTTATCTGTTTAAAGACAGATTCTTCAAAAGGAACTCAATTGTCATAGATCTCCTCCCTGAGAGTTTTATCAACCAGGAAAGATAGACTCTTACTATTGGACAGGAAATTAGAAGTTGACACCATACCTATACAGACTTTGTCACAAACTCTCATACTTATCTGTTCTTTTAAGGGCCCATTCATCTTTCCTAAAAATCATTCACTTTCCCCTTAATAGCCTACACTTCCTTTCCTCTTTCCCTATGAAAATGTTATTTAGGCCTAAATTCTAACATACCTCAAAGGATAACTCACTTTTCCCTAGGTATCTCCCAAGTATAAATCAGGTATATATGTTAGTAAACTTCTGTTTGTTTTTCTCTTGTTATTCTGTCTTTTATTATAGGGATCTCAGCTAAGAATTCAGAAGGGTGGAAGGAAATTACTTTTCTTCCCTCCACCTCCTTCCATTTGAATTTAGCTATTATGAGGGGGGAAAAAAAGTAAACCCCAATCGGGTTGTACATTCAAAGAGTGGTAAATCATGGCATTGGCTGCAACACTAAATGAATAGCTTTATAAATTGTACTCAATACTGTTGTCTGTGAAAATGGTCCCGACTGAGGTTGTGCAATGCATAATCAGTGCAACACATGTGGTAGTCCATGACATCATCTTTTTGGGTAGCATTTTACAGCAGCCCTTCCAGATGACTCTCTGTCTTATGATATTGCTCCAGGAGGCTGACATTAATGAATGCCATTTCTAAGGTCCCAGGTTTATTAACTTTTTTTAAAAAGGGCACTAGCAGGTGGTAGGAGATCTTGGTAGAAAGGCCAGGGTGCTCATTTTTCTAGCTTTCTTCCTGTTAGGATCTATTTTGTCAGCCATTCTGTTGTTCGTTCTGTTGCCACAGCTAGATTCATGCAGTCTAATTCTCTGGATTCTGGTAACACTTTCTTTTACCTTGACCCTTCAAGCCTAGGAGCATTAACATTCCTGCTATAACAAGCCTTTGGGTGCTTTAATGTCTCTTATTGATTCCATTAAGTGTCTTATCATCTCATTCAATAGTATTTTCTTCTAATATTCCTCATCTAACCTTTCTGAGTGTGCTATACATTCCCTGGTCCTAGCCAAATTGTTATACATTATTTTAAACCCATTGTCTTGAAAAAATATTTTATAAAGAGACATTTCTTTAGGAAAGTATATTATAAATAGCTTCCTTGTTAAATATTTTATCATAAAAATGGCTACTTCTTTTTCTTTGAGAGAGAGAGAGAGAGAGAGAGAGAGACAGAACATGTACACATGGGTATGCAAGATGGGGTGAGGAACAGAAGAAGAGGGAGAGATAGAATCTTAAGCAGGCTCCACACTCATCACAGAGCCTAATGTGGGGCTCAATAACAGGACCCTGAGATCATGACCTGAGCCAAAATCACATGGAAAATGTGATTGCCAGGTAAATAATGAATCTGGGTTAGCAAGCACACCTATGGATTCTCCACATCTCTTTTCATGTTCCTGGTTGAGCCATCTATCCAATCACACTGCTCCTTCCTGCTGAGTTAGAACATAACCTCATAATTTTTATCAGCAAGGTATTCCAGGCCTTTTCTACCAATGTAGCCTGAGGTCTGCATTTTCTGAGACTGCCTTCACCCCATCAATAAAAGCAAGTTCTTTTGCTTTTAAAACCACTATACAACTTCCTTAAAGGGATTGTGGGAGCCTGTTTTCATTGGTCATGACGCAAAGTGTAATCAACCCTAGCCTTTAATCTTCCCATACACTATTCTCTTTCCTAATGTATTATGCTTTCTACATTTTGCCAAAACCATTTTCTACACTTCCCTCCCAAATTTGTTCATAGAGCTATATGAATTTCATTCTTTTTCACAAATACATCCCCTGTATCTTGAATTCCATGTTTGTTTGTTCTACCTTTTCACTTAACTGAGATGAGGATCCTCCTTGAAAATCTCTTTTTTTTTTTTTTTCTGGAAGTATCTCAAATGTTTGCTATATATATATATAATGTATATATATAATGTACATAATATATATATATATTATGTATATATTCTTATCATCCTCATCATACATATATTCTTATCCTCAGGCTTTGAGATTATATCCCCCTTATATCTATACACTCTTTCCCGGATCTTCCACATTATTATTCCTTTTGTTAAATTTGATAAATTGTAGTCCATCCCATGTGGTTCAGTGGAGCTCTTTCTCCCATGCTGATTATTATCTGAGTTTGGGCCGCTTACTCTGAGTCACTGAAGAGTTTAGCACTTTGACTATAGACTTATCTTCTGCCACAAACAACAGTATCTTGGATCACTTTAGCATTCACATAAAGGACTCACCCTTACCAAGCTAAAGTGATCCAAGATATTGTTAGGGGCAAAAATGTGGACTATGTAAGCTGCCTGCCTGTTTTCTGAAGCAGACAGCACCAATCCCAAAGCAAATCACCAAACCCTTAGTACCTTAACTTCCTTATCTGTGAATAGGTATAATAGAATAACTCATTTTAGGATTGTTGAGAGAAAAAAAATAGTTGTTAAGATATTACCTGGAACATAAGAAGCCCCCAATAAATACAAGATATTATTATTAATTCGTTTCTTGGTATCCATGTCTCCACAATGAACTCACAGCTGCATCTGAACCCAAAATTGCTGAACCTATAAATTTCACCTACTTAAGAATCTAGAATCTCACTCCTTCTAGATTGTTTCTGCAATGCTACACCTGGAGCTTCACTCACCTTTATGGAGATGCCTAGTCACTGACTCCATTGTTTCAGCATCTTTCACAGGAGACAAACCTTCTCTTCAATTCTAACCACATGTGGATTAGAATCCTAAGAGCACCACCATTTCAAGAACACTCTGGCTATTGTTTTAAATGACCTGAATTCCCTATATTTTTTCATAACACTTACCTGGTCAAAAATGACAGCTCTGGGGGCTCCTGGGTGGCTCAGTTGGTTCAGTGTTCAACTTTTGATTTTGGCTCAGATCATGATCTCAAGGTTGTAAGATCAAGCCCTGTAGCAGGCTCTGTGCTGGGGGTAGAGTCTGCTTATGATTGTCTCCCTCTCTTTCTTCTTCTCCTTCCCTAAAAAAAAAAAAAAAGACAGCTCTGAATGGAATCAAAAATATACTCTAGCCAGCTCCACTCCCAAGCAGCTGCAGATTGTTGGGTATAATTACAAAATAAATAGACTGGTTCAACCATTAACCTATAGTCAACAACTGTCATTAGTCTCTACAAGTAACTTTGCTTCTTTATTTATTAAAAAAAAGAAAATTTATCACAGAGGGTCCCTTCAATACCACCAAAATTACCAACATCCTTTTCTTTCTTTTTCTCCTTCCTTGCTGCTGTAAGAGAGGAACAGGTCACAGTACCATAAATGACTTTCTGTGGGTGCTGTGGAACCACCCCCACATTCCTTCTCAGGGTCATTATACCACCAACTATTTCTCTACTTTTGTTTTGCAAACTTCTCCCTGGAATCTTTCCATCATCCTTAAAACATGTTTAAACAAATTTCTCTCTTGGAGCCCACTATCTCAATTATCGTCCTCTATCTCTCCGTTCACCTACAAACAAACTGCTTGGGGGAAAGAAATTAAATATTGGATAGAGAGTTCTTGCACATTCTCCATTATATTGCCTGTGTAAATTCTTTGACAGTCTTCCATGTTAATATTCGTCATTCTTCTGACTAAAGTGGTTTTAAAATCTTTAGGATATTTTCTTTGATCTTCTTGATATTGGTTCCTCATCTCCATGGCCATGTTTGGAAACTGGCAACACTTCATTTGCTTGATTTCTTATCAGTAGTTCACACTGATGGATGCTCCTTTCTTTTTAGAATAGTCT
Source organism: Vulpes vulpes (assembly GCF_048418805.1). Taxonomy (NCBI): domain Eukaryota; kingdom Metazoa; phylum Chordata; class Mammalia; order Carnivora; family Canidae; genus Vulpes; species Vulpes vulpes. The sequence continues at coordinate 46,466,154 of NC_132783.1, read as the reverse complement.
TCTTTTTGCACAGATAATGTGACATCGTCCTGCTTTCCTCCAATCTCTAGCTAGTCCTCCTTAGACACCTTTATGCTTCCACCCATCTCTTGGGCCACTCATTTTAGGAATCCCTGGGGGCTACTATACCTTAAACTTCACTCAAAATGTATTCCCTCATGAGGCCGCCTCATCCATAACTGAGGCTTCAGTTATAACTTCTATGCAGATGGACACAAATCTGCCCTAGGGGCAGATTTTGCATTTTTGCAACAATCTCAAATTTTTAGAACTGAAAATAAAATTATTTTAAATATATTGTGATAAAATAACAGCTCAAAAATAGGATGCTACTTTTAAATATAAACAGACTTCAAGAGAGTCATGCAATGATGCCACATTCCAAAATGATATGTTAATAAGGAATGAATAAGGAGACACATCCCTTTGAAAATGAGAAGAAAAGCAGTGGAGTGGACTCATACAGAAGTGTTTGTTCCAAAAAAAATTAAAGATTATAAAACTGGGTATTTATTTTTGTTCTTTAAAGCAATGATATGTGCACTTACTTAATCATTTCACTTAACTTCATATGTAATTCACCATTCCCTTTCAGCCTTATTTTCACAAAATCACCGAGAATAGACAAGAGTGATGAATATTTATTGAATTGCTTTGATTCAGTGAAATAAAGTGAGTGTTAGTGGTATGGACAAAAGATATACTGCAATGCTCGTTCAAGACCAGGTTTCAGGCAGACGAGCAAAAGTAGGATCACCCCCTCTCCACTATGCAGTGTATTCTAGAGTATAAACATAAGGTGTTCTATAAATTCAACAATTTTGTTACAGAAGTTATATTTGAAGATGATACAACTATAATTTCCATTTGTGTATAGGATTGTTTTTGAAAAAAGAGTCATGTAAGCACCGTTGTTTCTAAACTATAAAGAATATTCTTTCATTTATAGTTGTCCTCTAACTGAAAAGCTTGATTACATTTGCTATTCTTCAATTTCTTGATGCTTATATCTAAAAAGATCCTATTCCTTTGCTCAGGCTACTATTGGCCTGCAATCCAAATCTGCAACAAATATTTTTTTGAAAAACTTGTGACTGGCTTAATTGGCTTACCAAAGAGAAACTCCTGCTGTCTTCTGTTCTGTATAGACAAGCAGCCCAACTCTGCTTCAATATTGCTAGCCTGCTATTCAGTTCACACTCTTGCTACTTAAAGATTAGTTCCATGAACATGCTGCTCTCCTCATTGTCCCCTTGTTCTGCTTCATCTTTCCAGTGTCAGCTTATAGTCATTACTCTTAGAAATCTTCCTTGAACTTCTGGAGTTGGATGGGAATCTCTCTGTGTCTCTCTCTGTGTCTCTGTTTCTTATTAAGGCAAGATTGACACATAACATTATGCTCATTTCAGGCATATTCATTTCAATATTTAAGGTAAATATTGAATAATGATTCTATATTGTATACATTGCAAAATTATTACCACAATAAGTCCAATTGACATCCATCACCATAGTTAGAGAATTTTTTTTCATTTATTTTGTGTGTGTGTGTGTGTGTGTATGTGTGAAAGAGAGAGAGAGAGAGAGAGATGAGGACTTTTAAGATATACTATCTTAGCAACTTTCAAATATGCAATAGTGTTATTAACTATAGTCAACGTGTTGTACATTACATACTTTGTTATGTATGTACCGTTTCCCTACACACACATACACAACACACACACACACTAACACTTCTGAGCCCTGTCAGACTTGGGTTAGTTGTCAACATCTCTGGGTAGCATTAGAGCCTTTAATAACAACCCCCACAGTTCTATTATCACAGAAATCACATTGTCATTGAAAGGCAAATTGTCCATCACCCCACTATAACTGCAGTTTCCATGAAGGCAAAGTTGTTAACTTCCTATATTTGAATCACAGTGTCTACTAAATACATATATTTATTTGAGTACATATTTGAATCTCGGGGGGTGGGGGTGGGAATTAAAGCTTAAAAAGAAAAAAAAAGGTAAAAAAGAATAATTCCCTTTGTAAACAGGAATAGCCAAAATTTTAATTGTTTAATGGAAAGGACCCTTTTCATCTTTTCAGTACAGCTTTACTCATATTAATAACATTGCTGATAATTTGCACAATTCAATGAGCATTGAGTAAAGATTGGACTAAAACTCCAAAGACTTATGTCCTACACCACCCTTTGGTTTTAATAATAATTTGTTGATTGTGTGACCTTGACTGCAAGACCTGAATTTGCCAAACTGAAGATTGAATAGGGCTGGACTAGATTGGTGGTTTTTACTGGTGCTCTATTAGGTTCTTGAGGATGGTAATAAATTACTAAAAACTTGGTAGCTTAAAAGATCAGAAATTTATTTTCTTGAAATTCTGTAATTCTAAAGGCAGAGTTCCTAAATCATTAACACTGGGGCAAAAATCAAGGTGTTGGCAAGGCTACACTCTCTTTGGAGGCTGTAGGGGAGAGACTGTCCCTTGTCCCTTCTCACTTCTGGTGTCTGACAGTATGCCTCAATTTGGGCCTGCATCACTCCAAGCTTCAAGACCAGCATCTCCAAACTTCTCTCTAGTCCCTCTTCATGGACTCTTCTCTCAGTCCATCTCTAGTCACCTTCTCATGAGCCAAACCTCCCTCTGCCTCTCCCTTAGGATACAAGTGATACATTTAGGACTTGCCTACATACTTCGAAATAGTCTCCCCATCTCAAGAGCCTTAATCACATCTGCAAAGAACCTTTTTCCAAATAAAGTAACATTTATAAGTTATGGGGATTAGAATCTATTATCAATGGGAGTGGGGACATTCTCCAGTCTATCACGGTAGGATAATTTGTTACTGCTGCTGCTACTACTATTACTACTTCTAATACATTAGAAATCTCTCTATAAATGAAGTATAGAAAGGAAATCTTACATACTTAACACATAAGGCAGAGCTGGTCATGGTCAACCTTTCCACTATCTTTTTTCTTCCCGGCCCTCCTTTGCCATAGTTGATCTTGAATCCCTATGATCCTAAAAAGCAGTCTGCAAATCTCTGAATTGAATAATTCTAAGCACTTCACAGAGACTAAACTTACATAATGTTCCACTTAAATTAACATAGAATTATTAATTTGTAAGGAAGTGATTAAAATACCCTAGAAATAAGAAATATTACTTTGTTCAAGTTTTCAAAGAAACGCTATCTATTCCAACATAAAGAAATCAATTTGATAAGAATATAATTTTACCTTAAAATATCTATCACTTGGGTTGGTTAATTTACAATAATGCTGTACAAAATTTCAGAAAGAATGTAAAGTAAATACAAATTATAGGACTCATGTCCTTAATATTGCAGTATTCAGATTCTCACCTCTTTTTAAAAAATATTTTATTTATTTATTTGAGAGAGAGAGAGAGAGAGAATGACAGGAGGAAGGGCAGAGAGAGAGGGAATGAAGCTGACTCCACACTGAACACTGAGTCAATGTGGGGCTCGATCTCATGACCCCAAGATCATGACCTGAGCCAAATCAAGAGTCAGATGCTTAACCAACTGAACTATCCAGGTGCCCTGAATTTGAAGTTTATCCAGATGACGTGTGTGGTAGGGATTCAATTCTTTATCCCAGTCAATAAAAAATATTCCAAATATAATTTTCTAATTATTGGCTGAAATTTCCATTGATATAACATGCTTCTTGTGTAATGTTCTATATCTTCATACAGAATAGCATCTAGTTATAAATGCTTTGGATTTTCTATACTACTTTTATCCATCTGTCTATCTTAAAGAAAATATATGCTATGATCTTGTTTTAAGATTTCATTATATGGGTGAATACCTTACTAACAACAATCTCAAAATTAAAACAATAATAATTGCAAAACTTTATAGTGGAGACACAACAAAGAAAGTCTTACCCATGTAGAATCACAATTTTTTTCAGAATCTTTCTATTAATGATTTCCTTCATGACCTAGAATAATATTCGAAATAAAAAAAAGTCTTGTATTGTTTATGATTCACTGCTTATTTCAATTTGTAAAGTTGCTTTTGTGGATGTTAAGCCTTCCTTTTGACTTCAGGAGTTTTTAACTAAAAAAGTAAGTTTTTAAATATGAAGTAAGTTATCAAGTTATCAAGAATTATCTATCAAAATGCAAAGGAAATGAATTATAATTAAACTGAAGAAAATTTTACACTACCTATAAATTAGAAAACTTCTTGCAGAGTATAAGTATCCAGCCCACTGAAATAATGAGTCCTCAACCAATATTTTTTAAATACATTAAATAATATTTTAAAATATGTTTATTATATAATCACATAATTTTTGTTAGTATTCACCAACTTTCTAACTATTCTTATACTTGGATGATGCCTAGCCCATATTAAGAGCTCAATAAATGTCAAATACATGTACTTTCTGCAAAAATTGATCAATCAGTAAAATAGAAACATATGCTCCAAATAAAGTTTGATAAGGAAACTTCCCAGAAAGTTATCATGAGCTATGGGCATTTGTCTAATAAAAGAGATATTTAAAGTGGACTGCAGCAAAAAGAAAACAAATTTCTTCTGACAAAAATGCATTTTGTGCTTCTTGTCCACTGTAATTGAAATAAACTGATGGGGCCTAGTAAGTACAGTAACAGGTTTAGAGATTGTACTCTGGAAGAAGTGAAAATTTTATTTTTCAAAATATAAAGAAAATTCAAAGGATTTTTTTCTTAATACAACCAAAAATGGAGAGCTTTTTAAAATAGAGATGTTAAATACATTGTATGTTAAAATATGCATTATAATAAATTGATAAAAACTATAAATATCTGTTCATACTGCTCTGATATACTTGGACAAATTGAGGTAACATGAGAGAATAATAAGATCTTTCTGAAAACAGTGTAACTTTTCTATGAGTTGAAGAGTTAAACATTTTGATCAACACATAATTGAGACCGGAAACAGGAAAATTCTTGCCTACCCAAGGAAAGAGTAATGGTTGACCCGTAGCTGCATTGATTTTAATAAACTATCAAAGGCAGAACATTTGCCATAAGATATGGAAATGGCCAACAACCAAATCAGGAAGATCATTTTTGGCAGTGATTCTCTGGGATTTTCTATGTAAGGGGGGGTCCAGATGTACTCTGTCCTTGTGAGAGACAGAAATTTATGAGAGAAAAGCTATATCCAGATTTTGTAGCCTGATGTAACTAGACATTAATTAGTATCACATATTTTCCTTAGTTTAAATCCCATGCTTACAAAGCCATAGTCTGAAAATCATTTGACTTCTCTTATAAATTCTTCTTTAAGAAGACAATGTACTGGATATATTTTCTTTGTCTATTTTGCGGAATATCTAATAAATTTCTATATGAGTTACACATTAATTTTTACTTACTATTACTATTTTATCTATCTATCAATCTACCTATCTATTTATTTGGTAATGACAGCTCCTCCATGAGTAAGCTATGTTCTGGAACACTGAAACAATAATTTCTTGGTCTAAAAGAACAAGGGCAAGACCCAGGGCAAGATTGTATTAAATTCATGAAAGTAAATCTATAAACTTTTGCCTAGTGACATTGTCCTATTTTTTCCCCCCAAAAAAACACCATTTAACTTATATTTAAATTAATTGTTTAGAAATGCAGTATATTGCACAGTGTGTGTGATTTTTCTCTATCAAGACTTATAATTGATATATAATTATATATCAGACAATATACTGATAATTAGTGATACTGTTAGAAAACCTTGACAAATTTTCAAAAATGTTTTAAATATTTTATTTCTTCATGAGAGAGAGAGAGAGAGAGAGAGAGAGAGAGAGAGAGAGAGAGGCAGAGACACAGGCAGAGAGAGAAGCAGGTTCCACGCAGGGAGCCTGATGTGGGACTCCATCCTGGGTCTCCAGGATCAGGCCCTGAGCTGAAGGCGGTGCTAAATTGCTGAGCCACCGGGGCTGCCCAATTTTCAAATTTAACAAGAACAAAATGAACAAAAAGTTCTAAGAAAAACTATTGAAACTTATAGGATCCAAATGATATATAAATTCAAACATCTGATATTTTAGAAAGATACACTTGTAACTACCCTTAATAAATGGTACATGAAAAAGACCTATTCTTGGTTAAGTGTCTTACACATTATACAAATAGATATACTAAATAAGCTTTTATGAGTAAAACCTAATTTGTTTTAAAGCGCCTGCCTCTATGCAGATTGCTTCTTTTTCTATGCAGATTGTTAAATGAAAAATCAATTAACAAAAATGACAGTATGGCAGTTCTAAATATAAGTGAGCATTCTTTGACACTTTCATTGAAAAGTGGGATTCTTTCTTTGAAAAATGGGATCCATGTCCTTTTCCCATGAATCTCAATGGGATGGTAACCATAAAGTAAAACAGATATAACACTGTGATTCTTAAGATTAGGTCGGAAGAAATCTTGAAGCTTCTACCTTGGTCTCTTGGAGTGCTTGCTCTCCAGAAACTCTCTCCAGGTACACTCCCTTACAGAACCCAAACACCATGCTACAAGCCATATCAAAAGGCTATATGCAGATGCTCCCATTGACAGAGCCAGCTATCTCAAACTTTAGTAATCCCATCCCAGATATCAGGCATCTGATTGAAGAAACCCTCAGATAATCCTAGACTCTAGGTTTTTGAGTCCATCCCAGGTGTTTAGATTTTCTAAATGAGGCCTCAAATGTAGGGGAGCAGATGCAAGTCATATTTACAATGTCCTATAAGTTTTTTTTTCCCTTGAGAATCCATGACTATAATAAATGGTTGTTGTTTTCAGTACTAACTTGTGTTAGGGTTCTCGAGAAATAGAATTAATAGCATATAGCTATAGAATAAATTTTATTAAGGAACTGGGTCATGCAGTTGTAAGCCATTTATGTAATTAAGTTGGAATCCAAAGACTTACAAATCAGGGAAGCTGATAGTGTAGATTCCAGTTCAGGTCCAATGGCCAAGAACATAGAGGACAGGAAAAGAAAAATCAATGTCTCAGCTTAAACAATCAGTCAGGAAGGACTGAATTCTTTCTTTCTCCACGTTTTTGTTCTATTCAGGCCCTCAGCATATTAAATGGTGCCCATGCACACTGGGGAAGGCAAACTGCTTTACTAAATCTGCCAATTCAAATGTTAATTTCATCTAGAAATACCCTCACAGACATATATAGAAATAATGTTTAGCCAAATATCTGGGCCTTCTAAGATCCAGTCAACAACCTGGCATAAAACCGACCATCACATATGTATATAGGATTGTTTCTTATGCAGCTGTACAGAACCAAAACAGATAATAATAACAACAAATAGCAAGCATTTCTTTTGTCTTTACTATGTGTTAGAGATTGTTTTAACTATATTGGTTAAAATATCTTAGGTAATCCTCACAATTTATCTATGAAGTATACATACAATTCTCATTCTTATTTAAAGTCAAGAATGCTTAGGCTCAGGGAAATTAGGTGTTTTGACCAAAGTTACTAAGACAATATACTTTAAAAAGATTATTTTCTGTGTTTGTTGTTCAAAGTAAAGGCCAACTAAATGTTTTATAATTTCATCTTTTAAATAATATTGGCTAAGATAATTCTATATATAATATTTTCTTTGGGGCAGCCCTGGTAGCTCAGTGGTTTAGTGCCGCCTTCAGCCCAGGGTGTGGTCCTGGAGACCTGGAATCGCGTCCCTGCATGGAGCCTGCTTCTCCCTCTGCCTGTGTCTCTGCCTCTCTCTCTCTCTCTCTCTCTCTCTCTCTCTGCGTGTGTCTCTCATGAATAAATAAATAAAATCTTTGAAATAAAAGATTTTCTTTGCATTTATAAGCAAATTCTAATTCTATATGCTATGATTGATATCCTTTATTTTTTCCATAATCACGTTTGCCTAAAGGCTTCTACCTACTTAAAGCAACTGATAGTACATCACTGTTACACTATTAAAATTGCCAAAATACCGGTTAGGGTTTTTAATATTCAATTTTTTATATATCAGGATAAATGTTCCTTTGGCATGTTAATATTCTTCTATAACGTAGCTAAGTAAAAAGTCATTTGACTTCACATTCCAAAAATGTGACTAACTAGGTACATTGCTAACTTTCTAAACAATATTTATGAAGACTATATACAACACAGCTACTCATTCAAACCTGAGATTAGAAATAAAAAATAAATAAATAAATCACTGGGTGAAGAAAATGCAAAAGAATTCAAAATAAAAACAAAGGTGAGTGGCGTAGAAAGATAAAGGCAGTTGCCTCATTAACCCGTTGGCTTAGTCATGTGGAGTCAAAGGTATGGCCTTCACCTGTGAAATGCAAGGAGTTGAAACTGAGAAGTCTGAACATAGTATGAATAAATTAAAGAACTCCTAAATTACTAAATGCATACACTGAGAAAAGCTCATCTATCCAACAGTACCAATAGGTGAAAAAGGAACATTTGTATGTCTGTCATAGGATTCAGGTGGAGAAAAGGAAATCTTAAAATTCATAATCCTACTCTGTATCTTACAAACTTCTTGTTTGAAGTGATCAGTAGTTCCAAAATGTGCAAACTAGGAAAGACCATAAAAATTGGTCCTGCACTACTAATAGCTCTCATGTGCTTGGTAAAATAAAACACAAAATTGCTCAGGTAACAGGATAACTACTTATAAAGCCCACTGAAGAACATCATCACAATGGAAGTTAATAAGACAAACCAGTGCCAGGAGTGACAGTCAGAAGAATCAGTAATTCTCAAACACTTGCATAATAAAATAATATGTTAAAGAACGCAGAAGAAGGAAGTACACTAAAAACGGTAAAGACATACAACAATGAATTTATCGCTATAAGATAAAATACGAAAATATGAAACACATGCCAAATATTCTCTACAAGTTATCAAAACTTTTAGAAGCAAAGAATATTTAATCCTTGAGATAAAACATGCACCATAACCTGTTAATTTTCATTTTTTTAAAGATTTTATTTATTTGTGAGACATACACACGCGCACACACACACACATACAGAGGCAGAGACACAGGCAGAGGGAGAAGCAGGCTCCATGCAAGGAGCCTGACGTGGGACTCGATTCCGGGTCTCCAGGATCACACCCTGAACTGCAGGGGGCGCTAAACCGCTGCGCCCACCGGGGTTGCCCTTAGTTAATTTTCATTAAGAAAATGAACAAACTGAGAGATAAAATTGAGGAAAAGATATGAAATACACAGATACAAAGACTTCAAAATTATGACAGAGCAATTAAATAACATGAATAAAATATAAGAAGGTTAAAAAGTAAGAACTCTTAGAAATCCAAAAGCAGATATCATTGAAATTGGGAATACTTGAAGAAATATTGTCTTATAATTTTCCAAAATTCTTGAATGATGTGAATCTTTGTGTCTTTCTATAGTTTAGCAGTTGGGAATGGAAGTAGATATAAGCAAAAAAGAGATATACTCAAAGTCATATGGAGAAGAAAGATGACCTGAAATTCTTTAGTTTTGTATGCTGGTATAAAATTAGTGATAAAAGGTATAAATTCATGATGGTCCTAAGATAGATAATGGTGGAAGTACAAGACAGAGTGGACTGCCTTGCATAGGAGGACTTTGAGGACTCTGACTGGACTCTTGATGGTAGGAGTAGTATGGCTGGCTGGAGGCTAGTTGCACTGAGCTTTTTCATTTTATATTCAGAGTAGAAGCCAGCAAAGGGGACTCTTACCCAGATTCAATGATGACCAGGGCTCTTTATTTCCTTTGTAGATTTATGTAAATCTATAATAATTAAACATGTATTACTATTATTATTATTATTATTATTATTATTATTAAGAAAGGGAATGAGAGAGAGAGAGAGAAAAGAAGAGCAAAGGGAGAGGGAGAGAATCTTAAGCAGGCTCTAAGCCCAGCATGGAGCCTGACATGTTTGATCTCACAACACTGTGATCATGACCTGAGCTAAAATCAAGAGTCCAGCACTTAACCAACCACTAAGCATTCCAGGCACCTCTCCTTTAAAAAAAAAAAAAAGTATTTATTTTTTTAAATAAATCTACAATAATTAACAAAGTATGGCATTGGCAGGGACTTGGAAAAATAAAAACAAAGAAGTCTCAAATGTAGATCAGTGTAGACATGGGACCACTGTATATGAAAAAGTAATGTAAATCAGTGAGGAATGACTTGCTGAGCTAAATATGCATAAAAAGAATAATTAAGATCCATATGTCAGGGATCCCTGGGTGGCGCAGCAGTTTGGAGCCTGCCTTTGGCCCAGGGCGCGATCCTGGAGATCCGGGACCGAATCCCACATCGGGCTCCCAGTGCATGGAGCCTGCTTCTCCCTCTGCCTGTGTCTCTGCCTCTCTCTCTCTCTCTCTCTCTCTCTCTCTCACTGTGTGCCTATCATAAGTAAATAAAAAAAATTAAAAAAAAAAGATCCATATGTCATGAGGTATGCCAAAATAAATTCAAGATATAAAAGTAAAGAAAAAAAAGGAATTTTTTGGGGGAAAGTAAGAAAAGAACCACAAGATTCATAGGATTTTACTCATTATTTATAATACACAAAGCCACAATTCATTATGGATCAAAAATTAAAAAAGAAACTCTTAGAAAAGTATAAATTAATTTGCAATATATTGCTTCAATAAATGTAAGCAAAATAGAAAAAATATATTTGTGCTTAAGTAAGTGTGATTAAATTATTTTTCAAACTAAAAAAGAAAAACAAGAGAGAGAAAATGTCTTTATTACATCAGGTAGAGAAATATTTCTTAGGCAAGGCCCACATAGGACAAAGAAATCAGAGGAAGAACTCCTACAAACCAGTAAGAAAGAAAAGATGAAGTGTTGGTAAAATGGTAAAACATATGAACAAACTTCTTTTTATCAGAAATTAGGGAAATGCAAGTTAGGAATTTATACAGCACTTAATATCCATCATATTGACCAAGGTTAATGTCTGATAATACTTGGTATTAGAGGTAAGAGCATGAGGAAATAAGACGTTTTATAGCTTTGCTGATGAGAGTTATATTGCTATAATTTTGAAATTAATTTGACAATATCAAGAAAAAATTGATTATGCACATATCCTTTGGCCTAGAGAATAAACTTTGGTGTATCTTTCTGTGAACAGGAGACAAAAGAATGCTAATTATTGCAGTTTCTTTTTTAAAAGGAAGCTATGAAAATAATTTAACACTCCCCAGTAAAAAAAAAAAAAAGAAGGATAGGTACACTTGGGTGGCTCAGTGGTTGAGCACCTGCCTTTGGCCCAGGGCATGATCTTGGAGTCCTGAGACTGGGCTCCCTGCAGGGAGCCTGCTTCTCTCTCTGCCTATGTCTCTGCTTCTCTCTGTCGGTCACTCATGAATAAATAAAAATATTTTTAAAAATTGATAAAATGATTCATTTATATAAGTAAACTACTAAATAGTCTAAACAAATGAATGATATACATCACTACAATGATTTTATAATTATGAGGTCAAATGAGTAAGATTATATGCAGTAAGAAGCTATATAATGTTTTAAAATATACATTTTCAAATATTAGTATTATAATAATGCATAAATATATAATATAAATTCTAATCTATAAATCTGAATGGAATACATACATTTCAGGGTCTTTCTTACCTCTGGGGAAGGTAAAGTTAAGAAGAGTGGCAAGGAGGCTTCGGTTACATCTGTATCATTTTAGTTTTCTCTTTTAGTTGATTTTTTAGAAGCAAGTTTGTTAACATTTATTTAATCTTAATGATGAGTACCCAGGTGCCTCTTGTCTTATGATTGTTAATTTCTATATATCTGATATTCTTCATTATTTTACATAAAGTAAGTTTTTAAAGGAAAAAATATTAAAAGATTTGCTTAAGAACAAACCTACAATTCAATAATAGTTTGCACATGTGACTGTACTATGGTATAAATTAGCTAAGGCTTATATTAACATAAAATTAGTGATTTTCCCAAGCCAGGGTCAGTAATGGTTCAACCTACATAGAATATTACTGGAAACCTTAAATAGCTTAATGCTAGTAAAGTGACACATGAAGTAATTTCTACTTTATAGAGAAACACACACACAGATAACAACATAGTCCACTACAGGATTATTTTACAAGATGATACAATATTTGATAGAAAGTGTTGCATTGACAAAAAGTGTCAAAGGTACTGCAATAAAAGATTAAAGTGCTGATGTATTTTAAGTGGCTTGAATGTATAACTTATTTTCCTCCAGAGCAACCCCACCCTTTGACTATGTGTGCAGAACTGTTTGGGTGAAGTTCATAGCGTAAACCTTACTTTTGCAATGGCTGAAATGCCAACACACAGCTGGCTTCTCTCTAGTGTTATCTGGAACAGGTGAAGGATACATGAAGGAAGGCGAGGTAAAGTGACTAGAGTCCCCTCTCTTCTCCAGCACCATAACTGTTGGGAGGAAATGCATCCATTCTCCTTCTGAATCTGCTTGTCATTTCTTCTGGTCAGAATCCGGAACTGCCTCACAGTGCCACAGTGTCCCAGTAGGCACATTAGCCATGCCCTAATGGCAGAGATCAGCTTCCCCCTCCTCTGGGTGCCATACTGTCTCACGTGGAGCACAAGTCAGCAGAATGTCTTCTCTTCTTTTTTAGGCATTTTAGGTTGGTCAGTACCTTCTCTGAGGACAGACCCTATTTTCTCTTTCCTTGTAGACAGGCTTGGCTTCCAAAATTTCGAATCAAGGAAGCAGTGTAAGACTGCTCTAGAGTGCAAGTCGAAATCACACAATCCAGGTTAGTTTATGCAGTGAGCCTGGATTGCTGTTGATTTGGGCAGGCCCAAATCATCACAAAGTAAACTTTGATTCCCATTCAGCTATGTACAGGGCTCCCTCGGGGACCCTGCAGGGGAAAAGGGATGATTGACAGGAAAATATTTCATACCCTTGGCAGGGAAATATTTTAACATTATTAAAATATTGTCAATATTTTCTGCAGACCCCATATGAGAAAACTCCTAGTTCCTATGCAGGAAAATATGAGTACTAGAGATTTTAATCTCAGCACCAAAAAGCCTGAAATGAAAATTCTCTAGAGAAAAAAGTCTCTAGAAAAGCTTACATATTGACAACAAATTTACACACCCCAAGTTATCTTTAATAATTGGCAAAATGGTGTTCTTATCTGTATGTTTATTTTTTTGGTTGATTGTGTTTTATTTTTCCCCCAGGAAACCCAACTAACCAGAGTAGGAATTATTTTCAGAGGGGAATATTTATTGTTTGTATAGTTATACTTCTTTTTAATTAGACTAACATGATCTGCTAATTAAATTCCCTTGGAAAACAGGCTTGCACTATTAGGAGATGTATTTCCACAAATGGTGTTACCATTTTTACCACTTAGAAAAATATTAAGTTTTTCAAAAACTCATCAGCAGTACTGGGAAGTATTAGGCTTCCTATTTATGTAAATTCTTTGGAGAATTTATAAAAGGGTAAATAGATTGCATTTGTTTATTTCTTTCCCATGTAGCATATAGCGAGTTCAAAACCACTGAAGGAGTAAAGAGATATTTTCTGATAGATATAAATATTTTCTGTCTGAGGCTGAAGAAGAAAAGGGATGGCATGTTAACTGTGACAGGACAAAGCAGGCTGGGAGGGTCAAATAGTGCAATGAGCCCCCAGGCGAGACAGGATACAGCTACTGCAGCAGGTGCCTGGAAGAAGTCTAGCCATGCAGATAAAACCCAATATGGAAGGAATAGGCCATAGATAGTAAGACAGTTCCATACGAAATTTTGCATCAAAGAGTTCCAAAATAGGAGACATTCCTCTAGGTGAGTCAGGCATAGCAATAAGGATTCCATAAAACAAATGATGTTATGAACATCAGACCGGTAATAGGAAGTCAACAATAGGAAAGTCTTCAAAGGTGGAAGAAAATGGAACTAATTCATAGAAGGTATGTTGGGTGCCAGAGTGGAGAGGCATATACGTACATTGATCCATTTAATCCTCAATAATCTGAAATAGTTTTCATTTTATGAAAAAGGAAACTGTGAACCTTTAGGTTTATTATAACTGGTACCTGGTACTCAAAACTGATCTGACTCTAATTCCTTAACGCATTGAACAGGATAAATATGTTACATCTAATTTGCATATGAATCAATAAATCTTCCCCAGCCTGGGCAGTTTGGGATGAATAAATATAAATTGTTTCAAATAACACATATTATAAAATGTTAAGGGGTCTCACTGCTCCGCTATCCTTATTAATTTATATTTCTATAACTACAGATGTAATATTAAACATATGTCCTAAGATCATTGGGAGAAATAAGGCATTACACAATGTGTAGGCAATATCTGAAGCCCACACAGTGAGTCTTGACATTCTGGAAGACGCTGTCCCTATGCAATTAAGGTTCCAGTTAAAGTTGTTGATAGATGTTCCTTACAAAAAAAAAAAGAAAAAGAGTTTTTGAGGAGATGGTAGAGACAGTACTATAATTTAACCAAAACTCTCTTTTCATATTTCACTTTCCTGTATATGTAGAAAACTATATGTACAGTATGTAGAATTTACCAAGTTTATCTCACTATAGAACCATCTGTTTATACTGAATCAGCGTGGGTAATTAGCTTTGTCCAGGACTATATTTTGATAACCAATGCTCTTTTGGAAATGTAGGAAGTGAAGGGGAGATCAGTGGAGGGAGATTTGTCTGGGGCAGAACCTCACAAGAAGAAAATAGAATAAGAATCCCAGAATAACTGGGATCCTAGTTAAGGAGACAGAAACTTAGTGACTAAAGAAAAAATCAAAGTTGAGTTTTTAAACACAGATAAGTAGGTCTAAGTTAGGCAAGCAGCAAGACTAACTTAATGTTGAGATCCAGAGTATTATGTTAGAATTGCTTAAATCTCTTCTACCTAAGATCTGGGGTGTTCTGCTTTCTAGACAGATGAGTAAACAAGTAGGGGTGCAAATATGTACTCAGGGTGCAAAAAGATCCAGCTCTGAGAAGAAAAATACAGGACATGAAAACCAGCTGGGATTTGAGAAAAATTCAAGGTAAGTATGTCCCCTTTGATCTCTAAATCCCTATTCTGTATTAAAATAATATGAAATAGTTAAATTGCATAAATGATAGCTTGATAGATTAGGTTGACAAATTGGATTCTTTAAAAGCATGAAGCACATATGCTATGCAGGTAAAAAGGGTCTTGTGAGAAAAATGCACATAAGTATATAAAACAATCAATCTGCTAATAGTGTATGTTCCTTTGGGTACCAAATTTGAAAACATTTGGTAATTTTCTGTTCAGAAGTATACACAAATCCAGTCTCCAGGTTATCCTTAAACAGACCATGAAAAAATAAATCATATGGAATAAAATAAGAAGCCTCCAGGTAAAGTCTAGGCTTTTGTTTCTTTTTCTGTCCCAATCCCAGAAACTCTATGATATTATTCCTATTATAAATATCACAAGGTTATTCTCACTTGCACATTCACTGAAGGAATAAATCAGTGACTAATTGTACTTCACAGTCTCCATGTTAAGTGCAGTGTGTGATGATTTACATTATTTAGAACTATAAAAGTGAGATTAAACCATTGCCATCAATGATTACAGTAAAGGGCATAGAAGGAAATCGTAGCATTTTAATGAAAAGGGTAGCTTCTGCTTGGAGGCACTATCACTGCTCTATGGCTCTCCTGGTGTTCCTAATGTTTTACCCTTTAGGGTCAGAGCAATTACTGCAATTCTCTATGGAACCAATATTTTGCCATGTTTTATCATCTCAATATAGATGCATTTAAAATGGTGCAATGTCATAGTCATTGCCACTATGGAAGATAAGCCTTCAGGTAAAACTTAGCATTATCCTGCAAGATAAATTTTTTATAACATTTTCAGTTTGAAATTTGTCATGTGTACTTTGCAATGTCACCATAAGTCTCTGAAAGACAGCACATATTTTTAAAAATTAGAAAATAATGGTTGGTTTCCTTTCCACGAAGCAATATGTTCCAAACTAATTTGATTGAATTGATAAAACATGATTATCCTCAAATAAGATGATATGCTTTCCATATCTTATAAACCTGCCATCTCAGTAAATGCAGTGATTCCTATTTTATACCTCTAACCTTTATATTGCCTTAGATAAAGCCATTATCTCACAAATTTTATTTCTATAGTTTAACATTCTATAAACCACTACTGAAGGAAGAAAAGATAATGAAAAGTGGTAGTTAGAAGAAATGTTTAAATTATAGAATTTCTCAGAATTCATATTTGTAGTCTTTAATTGATGGAAATTATAAGACATGAAGGAATACTTTCTTGCTTGAAGGGCAAAAGGCAGTCTTGTGGCCTCATATCAAATTATAAGAACAAAAGACAAAAAAAAGTATTATAGAGTTAATCTCATGTAAACCACAGCTCTTTCTACCTTAGGTACCCTTCATGAAGCTGTCTGCCTGAAGCACTAATGAAAAAACTGGGAAAAAAATTCTCACTCTTAAGGAAAATGTCTTCAAGATGCATTAGTTTCACAGGAAATACATTAGTACCATAGAGGAGTTTTTGAGCAATCAATGCCTGTCTCTTAAATTGCGTTAACCCTTCTATTTTTCCTTTCCAGACCATCTCTAAATTTAAAGAAGAGATTATGATAAATACCAGGTTAAACATGAGACATAAAGTGCAGTAGGCAGAACTGCTTGAGTGTATGTAATGTGGAGCAGTGCAGAAGAAAGAGAAAGGGTACAAGCTCATCTGCCCTTGGGGAGTCTATTGGATGACATGGGAGCATGAACCAGATACCCTCAACAAGAAATAGAATATTGCCAGCACCACCGCTATTTCCCCATGCCCCATCCAGTCACTATCCATTTGTACCTTGCAGTCGTAATCATGACTCTGACCTATAACATATGGCTCTTCTTCTGTATGACCAATCTTTAGTTCTAGGTTAATAGTCTCATATCTAAAACTATTTAAGAGAGACAAGGCATCTCTCACAGGATAAGCTAAAAAATGTCTCCTGTCTTGCCTTTTCATTTCCCAGTTCAGAATAGATAATTATATTTTCATCTTTCAAAACTGATTTAAAGTATGGGGGGAAAAAATCTGGACACCTGACAGTAAATCAGACTAAACAATCATGAGAAATCCTTAGTAATTTATCTTTGGAATTACCTCTACATGAGTCATCTAGATATTCGAAGGTGATTGATAGAACAAAGAAAGCTTATGTAAATAGAATAGTAGATAAATAGAGGAAGGAAGAAAAGTAAGGGAGATATAAAGGATAAATTAGAAATGATTTTAACATCATATTTTCAATTTCTTAGTTCCTCTTTCTTTATTCAATGCTAATCAAATTGCTTTAACTAGTCAAAAGGCTTTAATACTCTTTGGGGATTAAAATAAAACATTCTGATACAAATGTTTTCAGTTTTATTTTACAACCTCTTACTGGAATCTTTAGCCTTTATACTACTCTGCAAAAATCTTCTCATAAGTTTAAAAACAAGGAGAAAAACCCACTAGTATTGTTATAAGCTCAATATAAAATCTACAATGGGAGTGCCTTTTGCCATACATTATAAAGCTTTAAAGCAAATATTTCAGAAAGTATATCATGAAAATACTTTGTGATTTCATTATAAAGCAACAACCAAAATAACGACAGTCATCAGATTAGAATTACCTCATTTTCCTACCAACAAATCTAATAACCCACTCATATGTGTTTCTATAAAATCTGCCTTTCTTCCTATCACAATATATTGTGCAATGAATCCCACTGCAATCTCTCTTATCTGTATCATAAAGTTTCCCCACACTACTGGATTGTTTTCCTTTAGTTCACAGACACATCTTGCAATATATCTCAACTTAAAAACCAAACCAGAGCAACAAATCAACTACAGCCTTCCCTTGATCCCACATTACCTAGCTGCAACTTCCTTGATCTATCCATCTTTATAGTGAATGCCACCAAATGTACTATATATTTGCTGCTTTCTTGTCCTTATCTTCCATTCTGTTCTCGATCCATTCTAATCAACTTTGCTCCCCATGACTCCTCAGAAAGAATTATTCCAAGGTCACTGAAACTTCATCTTGCCACACCCAACAGTAAATTTAGTTGGTTCCCACCTTCCTCTCACAGCACCTTTGACACCATTGACCATGCTCTTCCCTTAAGCCACTCCCTTTCCTTGACACTTAAGGAGCCATATCCATATCAATTTTCCTTTTAAGCCAATGATTGTTCCTTTTCAATTTTCTTTTCTAATCATTCCTTTTTTTCTGACCTTAGGTTTTTGAAGTGTCCCTTGATTAAATCCTCAGAACTCTTCTGTCTCCACACTCCTTTCTAGATATTCTCATTCCATCCCTTGGCTTTAAATATTATACCTGTGCTGATGCATTCCAAATGTGTAGCTGATGCTTTTCAAATGTGTATCTCCGGCCCTAATATTCTTTCTGAGTATCAGCTTGATAAATCCAACTATCAAATGAGCATTACCATCACAGATTTCCAAAGCAGAAATCTTGGTTCCCCTCCTATGGTCACCTTTACCCTTGACCAAACATGTTCTTACTCCTGAGTAATGTCATTTTCAATCCTCCAGTTGCTCAAGTCAATAACTAGTAATTATGCCAGGCAACCTTTTTTTTCAAAAATAAGTATTATCTTTTATGGGCTGAATTGTGTCTCCCTCTAGAACAATTTATGTGTTGAAGTCCTAACCCTCAGTAACCTGGAATGTGACCATATTTTTTGAGAAGGTCTTTACAAAGTTAACTAAACTAAAATAGAGATAGAGTGGGCCCTAATCTAGTATGACAGATGTCCTTAAAAAAGTTGGAAATATGAACACAGATAGGTCCAGAAGGAAGGTGATGAGAATATACAGGGAGAAAACTGCCATCCCTAAACCAAAGAGAAAGGCCAGGAATGGAACTTTACCTCACAGCTGAGGAAACATCCTTGCCAGCACCTTGATCTCAGACTTTTAGCCTCCAGAGCTGTGAGAATATAAATTTCTCTTTGAGCTACCCAGTCTGTGGTACTTTGAAATGACAACCTTAGCACAGTAATACAACAGCCATCCCATCAATGTGTCCCACCAGCTCTACCTTCAAAATATATACGAACTCTGACCATATTCATTCAGCACTAAACTCATGCTCTGACCTACCTCTCCCCTAAGGACAGTGAAAGCCTACTAATTAGTCTCTACTTCCACTCTTGGTTCCACAACTCAATGCAAAGTCATATTTTAAGAATAAAAATCTTAGATTAATCTTGCTCACACTGTCCACTGGTTTCATATCAAAGTAAAATAAATGCGAATGCTACCATAACTTACTATGTCTTAAAGAATATTGCCTCCACCTGACTTTCTACTCTCATCTACTACTACCAGAGGCTTTGCTCTTGCTTGCCTTCTTCTTGCTGCTACTGTAATGCACTAAGCTTTATCTTGCTCCGGGTCATTTTCAGATGCTTTTCCCTCTCCCTTTCTCATAATTGTCACAAGGCTTTCCCTCTTAATACATTCCTGTCTGGATGAAATGACACCTGCTCATGGAGCCTTTCCCTGACCACCCTAAAATATATGCTGCCCATTTATTTACTGTCATTATTTTATAACCCACTGGTTTAGGTTGCCCTGTATTTCTCCCCTGGAAGAAGGAAAGATCCTTGAGGGCAATGGCTTTGTTTGTACCAAACACCCCCAGAACCTATAATATGTGTGGCAATATTTGCTGAACAAGTCAATGTGTGGAGTCACTACCCTGTATCATGGAGTTGCCCACGTAATACTGGTGTCCCTGAGACAACAATTAATCTTCAGTATTAAAACCTATCCTATCCTGAATACCTACAATGTTGGGTTCACACAAAGATCAGAAACATAACCTTCTCAAGGACCCAACCATGTTTTGCTTTGCTTTCATTTGTCACTTACAGTTCAAGGAAAATTAGAGATCAAAAGCTCATTACCCATTTGTCTCCATTCCCATTTGTCTCCACTAGGTTTCTGAGTTATCAAGTCAATGTTTCTTGAACTTGCTATGTGTAAAACACTTTTTGAAAAAGAAATAGAGCATTATAAAATCATATCTGAAAGTTTTCATTTCTGTCATATCTGGGTAGGTCTCAGAGTGCAAGTTGACTGAGAAATCTGCTACTTCTTCACACAGTACACATTCTACCTCCCTCTAGGCCAAGCTTTAGTGAGAACCCCTTTGATTGGAAGTTTCTTTTCATTCTAGTGAGATGAATGTTTAAGGATACATCAAAGAATACTTGATCAACTGAATATATTCTTTACAAAAATAGTTAATGCAACACCTTTATCATAATATGTAAGACAAGATTCCAAAAACAAGCATGCTGTTTTAAAATAGTTCTCTCCTCTGTTCATTTTCAAAGACTGAACCAAGGTCATCTTTACATTGCATGACAAAGGTTTAGATTTCCTTAATACACATAAAATAAATCTAGACAGTGATTAGGTAACTCCTAAGGTTTTCTGAGGAAAAAAAGATATTGTTATACATTTTAAAGGGTTGAATGGTAATATGGAATCATTACAACTCAGAATATTTTATGGTTGGTGAGTGTCATGTTTTGGTTTTAGGAAATTCAATTATTGAACTATTAGATCAAAAACGTACAGAACACCAAATATAAGCCATGCTTAATGACAGGCACTGGGCATATCCAAGGTATGTTAGATATATCCTTTACTTTTGAAAAATTCAGAAGTTACTAAGTAAATAGTCATGTGACAAAAAATTACAATCTAATATGATTAAAATGATAATAAACTTGTATTAATTTTTCTGGTTATCTATTCCACAGATTACAATGCACTTAAGGTGCAAATGAACTCTTAGGGTAAACACTAAGAGATGGTCAGGAAGTGACATATGTGAACAGGAATGTGCAGGAAGAGAATGAAGGAAGGGATATTACTAGCAGAAGAAATGCCTTCATGTTAAGGTAATGGAAACAAAATAAAAGTCTCAGTTGCCTTATTCGATATCGAAGTTGCTTAAATTCGAGAATTTAAGGGTTGCTGAAACAAAAGATTTTGGATAGGATTGGGATGATTATATTCGGTATTAGATGAAGGAAGTAAATTAAGGCCAAACAGTGTGCCAGTTGGATGCCGTCTATACCATATGGCAGTGTTTGATTCTATCATTAAAACGATGGTGAACCAACAGAAATCTTTTAGTTTAAAAAAGTGATTAGATATTTTTTATAAAGATGAATCTGGTAACTACAGAGATAGATAGATAGATAGATAGATAGATAGATAGATAGATAGATGATAAATAGATGTGGTATTGATGAGAACATTTACCAGGTTGTTGCAGTTGAAAGACATGAAGGGACAGCACCAACAAAATTAATAAGCATGGATCAAAAGAAATGGCTAAATTTGGGATATATTTCTGATATATATAAGTGATGTATTTCTGATATAGTTCATGTCTGATTGGAGGAGAAGAGCTCAAGAGAAAAGAGTTAACAATTATAAGATTTTTGGTTTGGAAATATGGATGAATAGAGTTATGCTTAACCAGAAAAGGTTAGAAAGTTCAGTTGAGTATACCTTTGAAAAGGAAGATAATTTACTCTTTGTGGGATACACTGGGCTTGAGACACTTAGATGACCTATAGATATCTATCACTTGTCGTCACTTATATTCCTATTGAAAATGGCATGCAGGGATCCCTGGGTGGCGCAGCGGTTTAGTGCCTGCCTTTGACCCAGGGCGCGATCCTGGAGACCTGGGATCGAGTCCCACGTCGGGCTCCCGGTGCATGGAGCCTGCTTCTCCCTCTGCCTGTGTCTCTGCCATTCTCTCTCTCTCTCTCTCTGTGTGACTATCATTAATAATAATAATAATAAAAAGAAAATGGCATGCAATTATGGCAAAAAACTAGAGACCTCGGCTAACATAATTATGGTTGAAAAGATTAGAATAACTAGCCATAGGAGCTTTTAATTCAAACCTTCCATAAGTTGTAAGCATTATTATTAATAGCAACCTCAAAAAAACAAACTTTCTAGGTTAGCATGACATGTTAGTTAGCATTTGGACTCCTTGGTTATTTAAAACTTCTTTGATTCAAGAATTTCATACCATTGGCTTTATGTAATGAGGCTATACAGCTTAGTTATTAGAGTGTTGAGTCTTGATTCAGACAAAATTTGGTTTAAATCTATGTCTAGCTATGCAACTTTGGACAAATTACATAATGGAATAATAATTGCAAATAGCCCATGTCAAGATTAGGATTAAATGAGATACTTTAAATAAGAAACTTTATATTTAAATAACAATGCCTGATACACCATGAGCTTTGTTATAACAGCCCAGAGCAGGTAAAATTGTTATTTCCCATTTCCCCAAACTTTTTCAGTCTCATAAGCATTTTTGTTATTGTTGGGAGACCATAATTATTTGAAAGTTACATATTAAGAAATTTCTAGTCAGGTAAATACAATTTCCAAAGAAGAAAGATAGGTAGAACTTTCTGAAACAAATAATGTATTATCTTCCCCATAAATATTCCTTGAAACCAGCCTTCTTCCACTCACAATGATTCTGATGAGCCTGTTAATCGTGGGTCAGCCCTTCCCTTCCTATGTCAGGCCAGACTGTGACTCAATTCAGAATCTCATTTCCAGGTACACATTAGGCATAAACTGCTTAGAACAGAAGTCTTGTTGCATAGTCCTTAAAGAGATGTCCCCAAAATGCCTGCTGCTGAGATGCTTGAGCTGCCCTGACTTCTGGCATCTTGAGAACTTATTAAAGTGATGGTGATTTTGATTTTCTGAGCTACATAATTCTTAAAATGAATCATCATTTGCTTTCCCTTTATTCTCTTTTATTGTTTAAATTAGCTGAAGCTAAGTTTGTTGATGATAACTGAATAAGTTAAATAACACAAAAACTGAAACCAGAGAGGAGCTGTACAAAAAAGATCTGGGGGAGCCTGGGTGGCTCAGTCAGTTGAGCAATGGATTCTTGATTTAAATTCAGGTCATAATCTCAGGGTCTGGGATTGAGCCTGGCATGCTCCATGCTCAGCAGAACGCTTGGAATTCTCTCTCTCGTCCCTCTGACCCTCGCCCCTGCTACCATGCTCTCTCTCTCAAATAAATAAATAAAATCTAAAAAAAAAAAAAAAGATCCTCATGAAATATGGAGTATTTAGTGTTAGTCATCAAATTCAGATTGGACAAATGCAATTGAGTCTCTATTCATATTCTGAGTGAGATGGAACTAGTCCATATCTCTCAGTGCCAACTGCATTAATCAACTTATTCCATGTGGCCTTGTAATAAGCTTTTGGTAAAGTTTTAGGATACTAAGCAATTGCTATGACAGATAAATACAAAAGAGATGGGAAATACTTTTTACCAAAGAAATGAAGCATTGGGTAGTCAAGTTAAAAAAAAAAAAACTAACTAAATTTGAAATCTTTATCTCTCAGGACCCTATGTAAAAATAATGAAAAAGCATCCTACTATTTGTATCTGTTGTTGAAAATAATATGAAGAGACCGATTGTGAATGTCGCTGAATTTTACTGGCAGTTGGCTGCTAGGAGAAAACATTAAGGCTGATCATACTGTTCAGGGACTAATGGCATCAAAGAATCCTTATTTCCCAAATTCCTTGAGAATTACTTCGGTTGTACCTTATCTGACTGAAGATAATGTGCTTCCCTATAGGAAAAAAAAAACCCTCCTCATACCGTATTCCTTCATATTAACACTTGCAAGATAACATAATTTCAATGGTAACATAAATTCAAATTAAAGAAGCCTAGAAAAAAAAATAATAAAATAAAAAAAAAATAAAAAATAAAGAAGCCTAGAATTGGTACTCATAAAATTTCGAGTTTCCTCCATAAGGATTTGCAGATGGTTTGAAGAACAGATTCCAGTTTATCACTGAGCCTTGAAGGTAAGAGTACAGACATCTTTAGTCCAACAGATGAACCTAAGATGACGTGAGCCCAGCCTTTTCTCATTCACCTGGCTATAAACTGGGAATGTGTAGCCACTCTGTGGCATCGGGCAGACTTGGCACATGTAAGGGAGGCCTGGGCAGGGTCACATGAAGAAACACATGAGCCACATTCAGGAATGACTCTTCTCTAGTGCCTCGCCTCCACACCACTTCCTCACCACCAACTACTGAAATCTGGGTGGTGCCTCAGATACATTTCCTAAGGAATGGAAACCCTCTTGCCCAGACCGTAGATGGCCCTGAAAAAATGCAGACAAAGCAATGAGAGGGTAAAATGGCCTCGGGACACCTGAGTGTCTCAGTGGTTGAGCGCCTACCTTTGGCTCAGGGTGTGATCCTGGGACTCCAGGAGCAAGTCCACATCAGGCTCCCTGCATGAAGCCTGTTTCTCCCTCTGCCTATGTCTCTGTCTCTCTCTCTGTGTGTGTCTTTCAGGAATAAATAAATAAAATCTTTTAAAAAAATAATACAATGGTCTCACCAATAGGAATTCCCTAAGGACAAAAGGAAAATTCTTTGATTAGGCACAAACTTCAATCATTATGTTTTCTATTCCACTTTGCTTAAGAGAAGTGATGGCCCGGGGTCAGGATGTACAATAATTCATGAGTTGTGACTAATGGACTAGAAAATTAGGTTCTCTGAAGGCTTTAACTAGAGGATTAGACAAGAAGTTATCTTTCCCCTTTGTTTCCAATACACTTGATTTGGGGCAATATTTTTGTCTAATACTGAGCCCTCCATAAATCCGTAATAATCTTTAATGATCCTGGATTTGGAGAAAAGAAACTTCATGACATTGGCCTTTGTAGGCTTTAGCTACACATTTTCTAGGATTGTTTATCTTTGACAAGTCAATGAGTTTGTTTGTAATTATAAGTGAGTCAGTTTTGTAGACATGGACATTTTTGGAGGTGAATATATATGGAAATAGTTGTGTGTTTGTGTGTAAGATGTACCAAGAAAATAACACAAATAATAAAAACAAATTGGATGTGTGTTGATGATTAGTCCAGGCTAAATTTTCTTGATATATCTTCTCCTGTTTAATGTGACTCCAGTAAAGCACCAACCACAGATTGTAGGCTCCTGTATAAAGTATGCACACACCAGGCTAGGCTGCTTCCTTTCTCAGGACTTTCACTAAAACAAAGATACTCAGGAATGGAAGGTCTTTAATCATGATTAAAACAATGTAGCTCTCTAAAGAGACTGAAAGTTTTTTGTTTTTTTTTTTTTTTTTTTTTATTTGCTGTAATTCCCAGAGTTAAATGGTTCCTGCCTTTTTAAGGGCTATCTTTAGTGGTTTATTTTTAACTCTTCTTTTTATTAATTGTAATAATTACTCTTTTCTTGCTCTTAGTAGAAAGAGTTAAGTCTAAACAAAATTTATCTGGGCTCTTATAAAAGCAGCTTGGACATTTTGTCATGAATATAAATAAAGCTATGCATATTTCTAAATGCATAATATAAATATTTTATTACAATGTGAGTATGAGTAAAGAAAATGTTTATTAACTTAATTGATTTATAAATCACAGAAAATTCAACTGTACTTAAATAGCCATCAAACACTAAATTCGACAGTGTGTATCAGAGAAGGCACACCATCCAATTCAATTTGTCCCTTTGTAATTATGAAGCATTAAAGTCATCACAAGAATAGCTAAACATTCTGTATCTTGTGTCTATGACAGAAAAAAAATTCAGGTTGATAATTAATTTAATTCCAAATGTTTACCTAAGGGTAGTTAAAACATCTACCTCCATTCAATAGGAATGACAAGATGATAATAGAGATTTTTGGAATGAAATGTGAAGAAATCTACTCAAAATCTCCATTATTAGTTCCATCAAGGTAAAGCACAGTCCAATTTTTTCATCTGTCCTTGATACACAAAACTAATTTACCTAGAAGTTTGAAGTTTCTGAGATTTAGACTAAACTGAGGTGACAAAATGAATCACCTTATCCCTAAAATATGTATCTATAAATGGACCTTAGTTCTGTAAAAATCATATCCCCTGGCTTAACCTAGCATCTAAGTCAATGTGCAAAGCACATCCTGACAATCACTGGACTATATAGAAAAGGACCTTCCATGATGTTACCCCAAACAGCCAACCCACTTGGCTGTTACCATGGTGATAAGGGGAAACTGAATTGGGAAGAGCTGTGAATTGTCTACATGTGGTGAGCATTCAGCCCTTTCTAGTTACCCTGACAAATTCTAGTTACCTGGACAAATTATTTTAGTAGTAAAAAATAAAATATATTAAAACCAACTCTAAAAAAAAAAAAAAAAAAAAAACCAACTCTATAAAGAATTGCATTAAAATTAAAAGAAACTTATTCTACATTTTAAAAAATATGCTTGGGACTGCCACATTTTAAAACACTCTTTATTGAAATTATTTCCGGAAAGTCAGAAATTAAATAGATTATAATATGTAAAATTATTTGTTTGAGAGAGTACAAAATTGATAGTCATACAATCAAGTCCTCACATTAATTATATACATTTTTATAGCCGCCCTAGAGAAAATGAATTACATAGGTAAAATTGTAATGGTAATAAAATTAAGATATCTATTCTTTTTTTTTTTTAAGAATTTATTTCTTTATTCATGGGAGACACACAGAGAGGCAGAGACATAGGCAGAGGAAAGAGAAGCAGGCTCCATGCAGGGGCTCTATGTGGGACTCGATTCCAGAATTCCAGGATCACGTCCTGAGCCAAAGGCAGACGCTCAACCGCTGAGCCACCCAGGCTCCCAAGATAGCTATTCTTTTAGCCAAAACTATGACCTCTGAAAATAGTAACAACAACAATAACAGCAACAACAATAATAGCAATCTTTTATCCATGTAGGGATGGTTGTGATAAATAACTAGAAAATTCTAGAAAGATTTCCATGTAAGAAAGTCTATTTCATAGTGTTGTAATCATGCTTCTCCATTAGTTTATTTCCTTAATAAGCATATTAAAGGTATATAAAACCCTAAACACTTTTGGAATCTGTTCTTTAATGGATGACATTGTGGAAAGAGTTTCAGAACTTCAACATAACATTTCTGGTTTTCTTTACAACCAACTCTATATAGCATACTGTCTGCACAATCATCTTTTTTTTTTTTAAGATTTTATTCATTTATTCATGAGAGACACACAGAGAGAGGCAGAGACATAGGCAGAGGGAGAAGCAGGCTTCCTGCAGGGACCCCGATGCGGGACTCCACCCTGGACTCCAGGATTCACGACTTGAGCCAAAGGCAGATGCTCAACCGCTGAGGCACCCAGGCTCCCTCTGCATGCACATCTTACTAAATGCACCTTATTGTATAAAAAATTTGTGATCTACCTTTCTTTATCTCCTTGAAATCCTTGACTAGGGTTCATGATATAAACGTCTTCCGTAAATTATTCTGTCAATGGGGCAGCCCGGGTGGCTCAGCGGTTTAGCGCTGCCTTTGGCCCAGGGCGTGATCCTGGAGTCCCGGGAGGGAGTCCCGCGTCCGGCTCCCTGCATGGAGCCTGCCTCTCCCTCTGCTTGTATCTCTGCCTCTCTCTCTCTCTCTGTGTGTCTCTCATGAATAAATAAATAAAATCTTTAAAAAAATGTATTCTGTCATGTTCTACAATAAACTCATAATTTCTTTCCTTCTATTCTTGCTCCCAACTATTTCTACTGTGAATTCTGAAATCTCCACTCCCTGATTAAACTCCAATACAGTCTCATCCTCTCCCTCTAAACTTGTAGTCTTGTGGATACAGATTTTCCTGCAGAACATTCAAGAAATTATTCTCTTATATTCTACTACTATACAAGTATCAACTGAAATAGGAATATTCTTGGTTCCTCAATGGCTTTTTCAAGAAATTATTGCTAATTTCTCATGTAAAAACCATCTAGTATTTTTTGAAGTTTATTCCAGTTGGCTATGCAACCAGGTATCCTTCCTCAAGCTTTCATTGATGGTTCTTGTCATTTTCTTCTTTGACATGGATAATTTTGCTAGATACTCTTTTTTTTTTTTTTGTCTTACTCTCCAATCAAGTTCTATCATCCTGGGTAATTAAATGTCTATATAAAAACCCCACATGACACACTGAATTCTCAGTTCCTTGACCTGAGATTCTTGTCATATTTGCTCCACCTGAGATACCCATCCTTGTGGCCATAGACTAAATTTGGTCATTAGTCATTATCCAAACTACATTAACTCTTAAGTAAGGTACTCTTACATAAGTAATATATATGCAATATATACACATATATGTTTAATATAAAAACACACATGTATATGTAACACACACACCTACATAAGCGTGTATGTTTGATTTGTTTTTAATGTTATCTTTCTTTCTTTCTTTCTCCAACACTCTCCAGTCAGACCAGCACTGTGTTACCTGAGTAAGGAAGGAAATTATGAAAAATGTTGTCCTTTCAGTGCCTGAAATTTGTGAGATAGCTTCCACATGGGGAGCCAGTGCCTCTGTGGGGAGACACATTGTGTGAATAGAAGAAAATGGGTTGATTTGCTAATGACCTCAGCATGCCACCCTATCGGGCCACCTACTTTACTTTCTAATCTTAAAGGGAGCCAATTATAAAATGGCTATCATCTCTATCCTCCAGATGATTGGTACCCTTTCCTAATCTTCCTACTGTACTTTGCACTAATCAGCTAATTAAATTGATAATAACAGTGGAGGATTCTGTTCCCCAGATTCAACCAAATATTTGAGGCCTGTTCCATTCTTGCTTTTCTTTATTCAGGGCAGGAATTGCCCTAGTAGTACTATAGCATCTTGGACTCATTCACTGCAATCCTAGGAGGAGGTTAGGAAGGGTAAATTTAATTTTTATCTTTCTTGGATAAAATCAAACAAATTTCTTGGCTCAAGCTGCATGTCTGATAGGCCCCCTTCCATTCACCAGGGTTTTCAAATAATTATTTGAGTTTCAAATCCTTCTAATAGCACCTTGAAAGTATTTTTCACATATGTCTACTTATCTTTATTTTCACTTCTATGATTATAATATAGACCATTAAAGATTATAAAGATTATTATAACAGGGGCACCTGGGTGGTTCAGTCAGTTAAGCCTGTAACACTTGGTTTTGGCTCAGGCCATGATCTCAGTGTCATTGGAAAGAGCCCCGTGTCTGTCTATAAAAATGACTATTACAATAGATCCTTAATTTATTTACTGATTTCTAGAATATCTCATGTGATTTCTGGGCCTTTGCATTTGTGTTCTACCTGCTTTCTGGAAGAACCCACTCCTCACCACTAAATCCTCATATTATTACTCTCAGATGTGGCTACCCCCCATCCCCTTTGGACTTCTGCTCTCTCTAACCTCTCCACTAGACTGTCTCTCTTATGTTCTCAACCAATCCCTTGTATGTGCACTAATATAACAGGCAGTTACCTCATCCAAGTAGACTTCTCATTTGATGAGTCTTTCTTAATTGCCTGGATCCTCCTCATGGCCCTTAAATTTCTATTAAGGCAGGAGCATCCATCTCCTGTTCCTTGCTATGTTACCACAGCTAACAGTGCCTGGCACAATATGTGTTTGTTTAAAGGATTAATAAATAAATGATTGAGTAAATAAAAGCTATGAATCATAACATTGGATATTTCTATGTAATTTCCTTATAGTTTTCAACTGTCTGATAAGCAGCCATAGCCATTACTTCAATAATCATTAAGATATATAAATGCCAAAATCCACATAAAAAATAAAAAGCATTTGAACCTGAATTGGAAAATGGTAAGATCCTTCTATTGTACCCATTGTCATAATGGAAATAATAAGTGAAAGGCCAATGGGGAAAATGAATTCTAT
This sequence comes from Vulpes vulpes, assembly GCF_048418805.1. Classification (NCBI taxonomy): domain Eukaryota; kingdom Metazoa; phylum Chordata; class Mammalia; order Carnivora; family Canidae; genus Vulpes; species Vulpes vulpes. The sequence goes on along the minus strand of NC_132783.1, from coordinate 46,436,152 downwards.
TGTCAGAAAAGTGTTACATGAAATTCACTGTGCACAGGCTTAATAAGGAATCATAAACTAATATTTTGTAATATTAGATCTAAGATAAAGCAACTAAATTATTATTTAAATCTTGCTACTTTAGGTGATCAAAATTTAAAGGATTTCTAAAACTGACCATCTAAATGTTACACTTCAATAATTAATATTCAATTGCTATTGTTAATGAACCATTGTGAAATTTTGTTTAAACAACCTGCTGCTTAACCAACAAGAATATTGTTCTTCTGTGCCCACTATCCCTCCTTTCAGATCATGCTCTACTGCTACAACTTGCTCCTAAATTCTAAGCATCTCCATGTCTAATGGCTCTTAACCTGCACCTTATAAATATCCACATATTCTGTCTCATGTGAATTAAAAGCTTTGCTTTACCTTTCACTTCTAACTTCCAGGTACTGTCCGATCTCTCCTCTGTTGCTTGTTGAGTCTCTTGAAAAACAAAACAGGGGCAGCCTGGGTGGCTCAGCGGTTTAGCGCCGCCTTCAGCCCAGGGCGTGATTCTGGAGACCCCAGATCGAGTCCCGCATCAGGCTCCCTTTGTGGAGACTGCTTTTCCCTCTGCCTGTGTCTCTGCCTCTCTCTCTCTCTCTCTGTGTCTCTCTCATAAATAAATAAAATCTTAAAAAAAAGAAAAGAAAAACAAAACAAACAACAAAACTCCACACTTCACATATACTATTGGGTTGCTGTAAAAATCAAAACCACTGAATTTACCTATTTTTTTCTAATTGACTCTTTTGCTTTGTCATATATTTACCAGTTTCTTTAAATTTTCTTTGACATTTCTAATAGTTATTTTTTCACATGCCTTGCGAGATCTTCTTCCAGCTCTTATTTAAATACTGGGGTTTCCAGAGTCCTGCCTCTGGTTACCTGACCTTTCTGCAAGTCTCCACATTTCTCATGACTTTAACTAGCATCCATATGCAGTAGACAGCAAAATCATTATCTTTTCCCCTGACTTTTCATTTGAGCTCCAGTTAGACTTGTACATTTACTCAAATTTATAGACATATGAATTTGATACATTCCTGACAAGTTTATTGAATGAGCTGAGCTTTATAGGGAAGAATCAGAAAGCAACTCTATTCTTTTCCCCTTTTCTTATCAAACACACTATCTAATCTCATTCTTTCTTCTTTCAAGCATAATCCATCAATTATTTGGTCCCTGTCTGGTGCAAGAAAAAGCCTCAATTTCAATACCCTAATCAAAAGTCCTATTAATCTGTTGGGGAGCGCTTTTCCTTCCAGGACTGCAATGGACAAGAAAGATATCTCCCTCTTCCTTCCTCTAACCCAATCACTCCAAAAGTGACATCTCGAAAAACTATATACAGTATCATAACCAGGATATTGACATACAATCTACCAATCATATTCAGATTTCCCAAGTATTTCTTATACTGTGTATGCATGTGTTGTGTATGTATGTGTGTTTGGTTCTATGCCATTTATCACATTTAGATTTATGCATTTGTGGGGATCCCTGGGTGGTTCAGCGGTTTATCACCTTCCTTTGGCCCAGGGCGTGATCCTAGAGTCCCGGGATGGAGTTCCGCATCCAGCTCCCTGCATGGAGCCTGCTTCTCCCTCTGCCTATGTCTCTGCCTCTCTCTCTCTCTCTCTCTCTCTCTCTCTCTGTGAGTGTGTGTGTGTGTCTCATGAATAAATAAAAAAATCTTTAAAAAAAAAGATTTATATATTTGTCACACAGTCAAGACACAGAACAGTTCCATCAACATAAGCATACCTTTTGTTACTTTTTAAAAATCACATCCAGATAGCTTACCCTAATCCCCAATGCCTGGCAACTATTAATCTGTTCTCCATTTCTAAAGTATTGCCATTTCAAACATTTTATATAAGTAAATCATATAAACCATAACGTTTTGGGATCAACTTTTGTAACTCAATATAAATCCCTTGAGATTCACCCAAGATACTGCATGTGTCAATGGTTTGTTCCATTTTAGTGCTGACTAGTATCCATGGCATGATTGTACCACACTTTGTTTAGTCATTCATCAAGGGCAGAACAGGCCATCCCATTTAAGACCTGAGTCTAATCTAGTGGGTGGTCTGTGGAGGTACAACATTTGTATATAGGAATTCTACTCTGTACTTCCAGTTTATATTTGTAAAAGAACAGAAAGTAAATTACTGAAGTGTTGAAAACTAAAGTACTCAATGTAAATTGTTTCAGTGATGTTGGACTATGGAAAAATGTTTAATTAATATAGAAATAAGTCAATCGGAGAAGGACAAACATTATATGGTCTCATTCATTTGGGGAATATAAAAAAAAAGTGAAAGGGAATAAAGGGGAAAGGAGAGAAAATGAGTGGGAAATATCAGAGAGGGTGACAGAACATGAGAGACTCCTAACTCTGGGAAACGGACAAGGGGTGGTGGAAAGGGAGGTGAGCAGGGGGTTGGGGTGACTGGGTGATCGGCACTGAGGGGCACTTGATGGGATGAACACTGGGTGTTATGCTATATGTTGGCAAATTGAACTCCAAAAAAATTAAAAAGAAAAAATATGAAAATGGAAGAGGAATATATACAGTTGTAGGTAAAATATGATTCTAATTATGTTTGAAGTAATTGTCTATATACCAAAAACAAACAAACAAACAAACAAACAAAAACAGCTGCAAAGCTAGCAGTATTTAGAACTGGAGGTTGGTGCTTTGATAATTTTTTTTCATATCTTTTCTCTTGTCTATAATACCCTTAAATATTTTTGCATTTAAAAATTAGAAATAATGTTTAGGGAATCTATTTTCTTTAGCTTAACTAAAAGATTAGTTGATAACATTTTATTTTGCTATTAGTAATAACAGTTGAATCTGGTGCCATGCTTATTGGCTATGTAACAGTAGGTAAGTTATGTACCTTCCCTGGGCCTTCATTGTATCTATGTGTATCTATGAAATGTATCCACCTCATAGCATTATAAGGATGATATGAATTGATGAAAGTAAAGCTTAGAACAGTGCCTGGCAGGGTGGAAGGTAGCCACTAAGAGTTAGGTATTATACCAGTTAGCTTTAAAAAAATGTTAAAATAACTTTAGATGTCACAAAGATAGTAATGAGAACTGCATGATACCACTCACTAAATTTTTCCTTCTGTTAACATCTTTCATTACCATGGTTCGTTTTTAACATCTAAGAAAACGACATTTGCACATTACTATTCGTTTTTTACTAATGTCAGTATTCTGTTCCAGAAAACCACCTTACATTTAATTATCATATCTCCTTAGGTTCCCCTGGTTTGGAATATTTTCTTAATATTTCCTTATATTTCATGACCCTGACAGTTTCATAGAATGTCCCTTTACTTTTTTTTTAAATGTTTTTCTGATGGTTAGACTAGGGACATTGTTTTTGGGGAAGAATACCCCATTGTCCTCATTAAATGATATTGGGGTACATGTTATTAACTTGACATTTTATTTCTGATAAGTTCACCTTGATGTCTTGATTAAGGTACTCTTTGCCAGGTTCTTCACTGTAAAGTTACTTTTTCTCCCCTTTCCATATTCCAATCTGTAAATCATGTTACTAACTGCAGCCCATAATCAAGGAAGGAGAGGAATAAACTCCACCTCTTACAGGGAGGAGTATTTACAGAAATTGTTTGGCATTCTACTATACAATGGATCTGTCTATTCTTTCTCATTTATTTATTTATTCATTTATTTATTTAATCCATTATTTATATCAATATAGAGTCAGGGATATTTACTTTATACTTCAGGTTATAAATAATACTGACTTATTTGTTTTGTTTCTCAATTGTTCCAAATTTGGCAGTTCTCTCAGGTTGGTTCTGTCATCCCTTTGACAAGCTCTGATTCTATTTCTTTTTTTTATTTTAATACTTTCATAATTTCTTATAAGATGCCCCTCATTTTATATTTACATTCAGGTATTTCTCCAAATGGCCATTTCTACATTGAATTTCCCTTCTATCTTTGTAAAAAAATTAATTGACCATATTTGTATTTCTTAATTCTGTTCCATCTATCTATATATGTATTATTTTGTCAGTGCCACACTGTCATGGTTACTGTGACTTCACCATAAGCCTTGAAATAAAGTGAGTCTCCCAATTTTGTTCTTTCTTAGAATTGTTTTGTCTATTTAGCACCTTTCCTTTCAATTAAATTTTAGAATTAGCTTGTCATTTGTCAATATGTACAGTTGAATTTTTTTCATTTTTATTTTTTAACTTTTAAATTTATTTTTAGTAGCCTAGCATAAAAAAAAACTTTTCAACGTTTAGTGTCTTAAACTATTATTTATTTATCTCAAAATTCTGAGCCCTTTGGGCTCAGCTCAGCTAGAGGGTATTTGCAATAAGCTGTAGTTCAGTGGGGCAGCTCTGATCCTGTTAATTGGGTAGTGGTGACTGGAGAAACCAACAGAGTAGATAGAGCAGGACTAACGTCTTTGCCATGTTCTCTCATTTTCCAGCGGGTTGGTCTGGACTTATTCATGTGGCAACAAGAAAGACTTCATGGCATGTACCCAGAAAGTTGCACATTGTGACTTCCATTGCATTCCATGTTTAAAGCATGCCATAAGGCCTGCTCAGATTCAAAAGGTAGGCAAATGAATTCTACCTCAAGATGGGAGAAACTAGAAATTATTATATAATCTACCACAGTTATTATTAACTAAGGTCGTCAGCAATATAATTATCAGAAGACGAGGGCAGTCATTGTGAAAATGAAGATAGAAACAAATTCATAATTTTTTAGGACCAGAATCAAATGAAATTAAAAAAAAATAAAATAAAAACAAACAGCAGTTTTTCTGAAAGAAGAATGATGAAAATTGTAGTTAAGACATTTTCTTAGTTTACTTGGGCTGATGTAACAAAATATCATAGCCTGGATGGCTTAGAAACAACATAGATTTATTACTTCCAGTTCTGAAAGCTGAGATGTTCAAGATCAAAGGGTTTGTAGATTTGTCTGGTAAATACCCACTCCCTAGTTCATAGACTGCTTTCTGGCTGCCATTTCACAGGTAAAAGGAATGAGGCAACTCGATGGGGCCTCCTTTACATGGATACTACAGCTAATCATGAAGGCTCCTCCCTCATGACCTAATCACTTCTCAAAGGCCTCACTTCCTAATATGATCACCTTGATAGTTAGGATTGCAACATATGAACTTTGGAGAGACACAAACACTCAAACCAGAGCAGTCATAGATAAATAATAGTTTAGACAAGAAGACATTTTATGATATTTTATTTGTCAAATCCTTAATCTAAAAATTGATCTATAAACATAGATATAAATGCAACTATTGATATAGATAGAAACTTAGCTCTAGGGGATCCCTGGGTGGCACAGCGGTTTGGCGCCTGTCTTTGGCCCAGGGCACGATCCTGGAGACCCGGGATCGAGTCCCACGTAGGGCTCCCGGTGCATGGAGCCTGCTTCTCCCTCTGCCTGTGTCTCTGCCTCTCTCTCTCTCACTGTGTGCCTATCATAAAAAAAAAAAAAAAAAAAAAAAAAAAAAAAGGAAACTTAGCTCTAAGTTGTTCCATGGATGATAGGTTCAAACTCTGTAACTAACTATTGGCTGGTGTAGGACTTTTGTACAGCAACTCCCAGTCCAGTACACCTTCCACAAAAGTGTGCTCCCTTCTTTTGTAGAAATCTTTTAGGGAAGGTTCTCTTAAGGAAGGAACCATGTATCTACCTAGACAGTATGCTGATAAATATATTTTCTTCTAGCTCTTTGCACCAGTGGGCAGAATATAAATATAAAAATTTTTAATTATTAGTGGTAAAGAAGAGATTTATTGAAATATGCAATATGGTTTTCAAAAGGCAATAATGTGTACTGCTTTATAACTTTTTTTGCTTTATAATTTTAGAATTGTTATCCATAAATTTTAGCTAATTTCTTTGCTCAGGCTTAGAAGAAAGAGAAGGAAGTTTATCATTCCCATTTTGCAAGTGAGAAAGATGAGGTTCAGTAAAACAGATTTAAGCAAAGATCCACAGCTAGTCATTGAAAGTATTCCAGTTTGATTTTTTTACATCTTGCTAAATAATGGGAAAAACAATAAAATCAATGATATTTCAAATGGTATTCTCATCATTTCATCAAGGTTTGTTTTTCCTTATTATGGGAGTAGTATAATGATTCAGGAAACCCTTGCACTATACACCAGGTTATTATAAAGGCAGGTTCTGAGCCCTTCTTAAGAAGTTTATTTATTTGAATCTCTGGTGACCCAGATTTTTGTTTTAAAAACTGCTAAATTCAGTATATTTCAGTATATATTCAGTATATTGAAAATATCTGGTAATTGGGCCTGGAAAGTTAGATATATCCAAGAATATATGTGTGTGTGTGTGTGTGTGTGTGTGTGTGTGTGTGTGTGTATCTTTCGGTGTATGTGCAGGTAAGTCCTGAGTGTATGAGTGCAAATGTGTGTATGTTCAATTATATGTGCTTTTATGTGTGTCTTTGTGTGCTTAATATTGGGGAGAACTGCTGCTTGGTAACCATTCTTTATTTGTGTGAATAAAAGTACATAAGATAGCATCCCAGAAATGTACCTTCATTCTTGAATTTTCACTGAGGTAATTTTTAGAAATTATATCCACTCAATTATGCACTTCTTACTCCTTGTATTTTGAAAAATCAATAATTTTACATCAACTTTATCTTTTATGGATGTAGTACATTTCTTCAAGCATCTTAAACATGGGCACCTGTGTTATATGAAGACAGACGTTTTACTATAATGGTACTTAAAATGGATTGTGAATTCAGATTGATTTTTCTCACATTAGTTGTTTTAAATGGCTTTTATAAAACAGACATATAATGGCATGACTGTCCTCTGCCAAAATATCAAAGAAGAAAATATTTTAAAATAACCGATATGAGGCATTTGGAAAGAAAGCCCATATTCATCCTCTTCTAAGTGGCCTTTGGGACATTCCTGCTTAAAAATGTTAATGTGTTTTATGAGTTTTGATTTATAGATATTTTTAACATCATGCCTTTAAGGTGTCAGCTCCTGGTAAACTAATTGTGCTCCCTTCCCCTTTTTAAAAGGAGGTAATCTACTGGGTATACCTTAAGGGGACTGACAACAAAATGAGTAGGCTTCAGGTTTGTTAATAAGGTTTAATCTGAAATCAAAAAGAAAGCAATATAATATTGTTTTGAATTTGAATAACATGTTGGCTAACAGCAATAGAAGGAAACATCAATTCACACAGAAGGGAAGGCAGCTGAAATCACATTGTATAGTCCAAATCACAGAATAGCTGCAAGACTGCAATGAGCAACAAGGACCCCACATCATTCCACAAAGCATCTGAGGCAGGCTGTTGTCCTCTCCCCATGTAGTTGCTTCCCTATTCTTACAATCACTGTCACTTCAAGAGTAAGGAAGAAGCAATTTGAAAATCTGACCGTAACCCAAAAGCAAAAGGATATCTGAATCAACAAACAGAAAAATATATTCTTTTCTTTTGCCTGTGCATCCTTTACAAAACTAAATCTTGTTTCAGGATTACAAAGACAGCTTCAGTAAATGTTAAAAACAATGATTTTTGAAGCCGTGTTTTCAGATTTTAATGTAATAAATCTAGAAGTCAATAAAAAATTACTTGACATCAAATACACAGAAATTTGAAATGGAAGTCATCTGTAAATTAAAAACAGATTTTTAAGGGTTCAAAATATCCTATCAAAGCTTCTATAAACAGTGGCTTATATTTGCTTAAATACTTTCCTATTTCCAGAAATAAAAGAAAACAAATGTGCAATATTTAGTCTATGCAAATAGAAAAGAAGAAAACAAACTAAAAATTGAGTTGAAACAAATCATGCCAAAGCTTAGATTAAGTTAAAGTGGAAAATAAATTAATATAAAATCCTAAATAGAGCCAACTTCCCTTTCCTTATAAAGATCAAGTCTCATTAAGAAACAAGAAAGATTAAAAGAACACTAATATGTTCCTTAAGTGGTACCAGAGTTCCTAATGTCCTATTTAGAAGAAAATAAATATAAACTTTCACTTTATAACATATAACAAAACAAATTTTAAATTTGTTAGAGATTTGAATGTAAACTAAAACAACTACTAACATATTAGAAAAACATGAGAATATTTATATAATCTGAAGGTGGAAGAAATCTAGTTAAGCAATTTAGATAGTTTCAACTCATGAGTAAAAATTTTCACAGAATAAATTACATAATATGAAAACATACTATTTGGCAAGGGACAGTATGAACAAAGATAGTAAACTAATTTTCACCCAAATTTTACCCTATTTTCAGTCTTCATTCACTCATGTTTTAATAAAATACAAAATCCAGTGTAGGTCCTATAAAGCTCTAGCTAGTCTGGTTCATGGTCATCCATTTATATTCCTAACACATAAACATTGCTATTAATTGCTTAATATTAAAGGGATAAAAGCAGTAATTTATTTTTGTAGAGAAAGTTCATTTATCAACAGAATAAACTGTAAAGTTATCAAGAGTTAAATTATAGCTATAAAAACTGAAAATAATGTTAATACTGTGATTTAGTGCTAAAAGGCATGATACAACACACACACACACACACACATACACATACACACACACACACACACACCAGCAAAAAAGCATGAGGGAACCTTCTGAGGTAATAGATATGTTTATTACTTTGATTATGGTGCTAGTTTCATGGGTGTATGCAAATGTTCAGACTCGACAAATTGTACATATTAAATAAGAGTAGGTTTTTGTATATCAATTATATCTCAATAAAACGGTTTAAAAAGGCTAAGAAAAAAATTATTTGGGAACATTTTTCATCCGAACGCTTATACTTTCAAAGTAAAATTCTATTTTACTTCTTCTAAAATAGATACTTTAAAGTCAACTTTTTATTTTGAAATAATTATAAATTCACATGCACTTATAAGAAATAAAAGAGACAGATCCTGTGCATTCTTTATGCAGTTTTCCTAATGGTTATTATATTTTTCAGTTCTAAAATTTCCATTTGTATCTTCTTTATATCTTCTATTTCTTTATTGAGACTTTCTACTTGTTCATTTGTTCTCCAGTCAGTTTTTCCTGATGTTGGTTAGGGTCAGATAGATGGTACATCTAGCAGAGTTTCAGCAAGAAAGATGTGCATGTTTATAAAAGGTGATTAAAAATAATTTAATCATGGGCATTTTACAGTTGTGTGGACATATTTATGGGACACCCAGAAAGAAGGTGAAGCATCCCATGGACTGACCACAGTTAGTGACTTCTGCTTTTTCTAGGATTCAACATGGTAAGATTTGTAGCTACAGTACATGCTGCCCAATTGGAGTTTGGCCCCAGTAACGGAGACATTGGTAACTATAAGCTAATAGAAGAAGCTGGGGATTTAAATGCAATGGCAGTTCTGTCTTCAAACTCACCAATCCAATTTCTCACTGGAATTTTCTATTGGACAAATATAACTGTATGGTGTAAGAATAAGGAGTCTTGCCAGTCACATACTAGTGCACAGAGTAGGCTGAAGAAGGGTAGAAAGTGACATTCTAGGGCCAAGTATAAAATATTCAATCCAGAGAGAATTCCAGATGGAAAAGAGGAGACCAAAGTAAGCCTGTGTGAACAAAATGAGAAGGTTGGCCTGTCTAAACAAGAAATCAAAGAAGTAGTAATGAAATATAAAATGAGATCACCTGCGACACCTGGGTGGCTCAGTGGTTAAGCATCTGCCTTCCCCTCAGGGCGTGATCCTGGAGACCTGGGATCGAGTCCCACATCGGGCTCTCTGCATGGAGCCTGCTTCTCCCTCTGCCTGTGTCTCTGCCTCTCTCTCTCTCTCTGTCTCTCATGAATAGGTAAATAAAATCTTTTAAAAATTAAAAATAAATAAGATGAGATCATCGAGGGCTGTGAAGGTGGGGTCAGCAGTCTCAACTAAAGTAAATGATATAATTTGACAATTCATAGGCTATGAAATGGTTAAAACACAAAGAGGTAGTTAAAGAGATGACATGAAAAAAAATAAAGAGATGACATGAAAAGCTAAACATATTCATTCTTCAGTTATATTTTTAATGAACAAAATATTTTTAACAATGAAGCAACAGAATAAAAGATAAATTTAATTCACATTGCAAAATATAATTTCATTGAAAAGGTGTTTAATTAAAATAGTACAAGAATGGAAGGGTTGGAAAAATTGATTGGGAATTTTGTAGAGAAGCATCTATTGTGCAGAACATAAAATTCAGATGGAAATGCTGGGTATGTTCCATTTTATTTCAAGGATTTGTGTGAGTGTGCCATTTTTCTCATTTACATAAACAAGCTGTACTGAAAATAAAAAATTTCAACCAGAAGTCTGCCTTCTGATGAGAGACAATGACCACCTAATCACTATCCTTTTTTCTTTCTAATACAATTAAGGGTCATCAGAACCACATCTTCCTAACGGGAAACACTCAATAACATTTTAGCAGGTGCTGCATAATCACCCCTCAAATGACTTTCTGCAGATAAAAAGAAAATAGTATTTGCTTGCATAACTGAACATATCTGCCTGAATTATTTTCCCACAGATGTTATCCTGGGAATAGAAACAAAATTGTTCATTCACTAGCAGCCTTCAAGAGGCACTATGATCTGGGGCAGCAAAGAACCAGCAATAAAAGACAGAGAGGCATTCGCAATTCTGGAAGAAAACACTCGTGTGGAAAATACATAAAATGGATGTTCAGTCTCAAGACTCCCTGAATTATCATCTAACTATTCTGGATTTTCTAATTCCTGTGTCTCGGAGGACTGCAAATATGTGTGTGTGTGTGTGTGTGTGTGTGTGTGTGTGTATACTGATATTTACATTTGCAGATAATACTATCAAATGCCAGATTTCCTTAATCATGTTTGCATTAAGCTCACTACACTTTTTAGACTGACACTCACTATTTGTGGCCAAGAACATCTACTAAATTATAAATATTTGAAAATAGTAACTACTTCTTATTTGCTTTGTAGTCACAACTTGAGCCTTCTGCATATGCAATATCATAAACGCTTTTGACATTAAATATCCTTTAGGTTCAAGCTATATTTACAACTCAAAGCAGCTTAAGGATAGGGTAACAAATCCCTAGATTTATTAAAAAATCACAGTATTTAGTATTTTCTAAAGATAGCTAACAGGCAGTCTCAGTGAAGTGTAGAAATCAGAATACACTGCACACATGCTACTGTGCTTTCCCCAGCTCCAGACCACAACAAATAATGAAACTTGAGTTTGAAACTTTTCTATTGAGTCCAAACCCTGGATCATAATCGTTCACAATGTAATCCTCTGGGCAGGCACTCCCAATAAATCAGAGTCGGTAAGCAACATGCAATCTATTTGTTGTCCTGAGTCAAAGACATGTAGCATGTAGTAAAAATACACACACACACACGTACACACACACACACCTGTATATTCACCTCTTACTAGCTATAACTAAACTTTATACTGCACTATATCTAAACTATGCTGTAACTAAACTACTCAATTACTAAACTCAAACTAAATAAATAAATAAACCAGGTATGAGAGTTAATTTTATATATCAAGTTGACTAGATTGGGAAATGCCTAGATATCTAGTTAATCAAGAATTTCTAGCTGTGCTTGTAAGGGTGTCTCCAGATGAGATATACATTTGATTCAGTGGACTAGGTAAAGTAGATTGTTCACCCCATTGTGGGTGAACATCACCCAGCTGGTGAAGGCCTAAATAGAGCAGAAAGATCAGGAAAGAAGGCATTCATCCTTTTTTTTTCCCCCTGACTCATTGCTTGAGCTAGGACATCTCATCTTATCTTCTCTGGCCCCTGGACTGAGATTTACATCTTTGGCTGCCCAGGTTCTCCTGTCTTAGGACTCAAAGTGAGCTACTGGCTCTCCTGGGCCTCTAGTTTGCAAAGAACAGATCATGGGACTTCTTAGCCTCTATAATCACATGAGTCAATTACTCATAAAAAAATTTCCTTTTATTTGCTATTAGTTCTGTTTGCCTGACTACTATAATAGGCAAAAGGAATCCACATACAGTATTCCATTGTCAGCGTACTGTGCTTTTGGAAAATAATACTACATTTTGGATTCTGATTCAGCTGCAACTGTTCATTTATTATATGGTTCTATTGTGCTTTTGCTTTATTTCTGTTTATAATTTCTCTTTGCTAAAATCTTTGGGCTTGGGAAGGCACACACTTCTCCTTGCAACATGTTTTTATAGAGTGCCTAGTATAGGTTAGACTTTATGCTACATAGTAGAGTTGTCCAAAAGGCACCTTAGCTCTTGAAAATGAGATTCAGATTCCAGATTGCAGTTGGTCAGCTTGAAATTTGCTACCATCCTTTACCATGTTGATATGTTTATGAATATTAAGAAGCAATGATAACTCTACTTGCTATATTCTTATTTATTACTATTTTATATTAATTTGCAGAAAATTTGCTCAATTAAATGAATGGATGGAATGAATTTGAGAGTAAACATGTTGAGTTGCAAGACAGTATGTTCAATATTTTAACCAATCTGTCATTCACTGACTTACTTCCCTTCGATTTATAATATTTAAATGTGTGTGATGACTTAGGCTTCACATTGGCACTGACTTATTTGGAGTCCAATTGAAGCAAGAGTCTCAAGATGTGACAGGATGAGGTCAGAGAGGTAATCATCATGGTGCTCATGGCTTAGGTTGTTTGGAGACACACCATGGAATGACTGTGGAATGAGAAATGACTATGGAATAGAGGGCTTTTAACAATGACAGAGCTCTCCCTGAGAAGCCTGACATTCTAATGTAGGCCCTAGGGTTGAGGGGTAGTGAGCGTACTGAAGAAGAACTGAAAAAAGTCACATCTATGTAGTAGATAAACGTAACTGTGATTTTGCAGGTCCAGAGTGCCCATCCGGGCTCAATGGCTGGTAAAACAACAGGTTGATTTCCAGCCCCAACTTGTTTGGGGCTCTTACTGCCTTATGTGATTGACTTGAGTACTCTGTCTAAATCAGGAAGTGCAAAATCTGAGGAAAACAGAGTGTAAGGTTTTCAGAATTTGTGAGTAGAAAAATAAGAAGATGAGCTACTTTATATTCTAAATATAAAGAATATAAACTTTTTCCTGGTCTTTAGCACTCTTAATTTGTTCTCAATTGCTTTCCAGAACAATATTAAAGCAATATTCCCTCCTACACTATGCATATTTAACCATATATTTTGTTTCACTTTGTGATTTCATTTCAATACATTGTTCAGTCTGTATCTAGTCTATTTTCCTGCAAGTTATTTTCATTTCTCAGCATGATCAGGAATAACCTACAATATACTCAACAAAATATTGTATTTTCCTATTTCAATGCCCTTCAAAATACACATTTTATTGACTTTATTTTCAGTCATTTTAGACTCCAATAAGATATAAAGATAATTAACCCAATATTAATGTATATTCATAATTTTTGCTCCAAGCTGTGAGATCTGTTGAATTCAGTGTATGAACTTTGAAGGAAGCTGCAATCAATGCCTGTCTCCTTCTGTGTTCTCCACAGATCTTTATAGGTTTTATAAGAATTACAATGATTAACTGGGTGGCTATTGTGTATTTTATTAAACACCATCACTGTCTTCTAGAAGTAGATCATGTAGGAAGGAAGATAAAGTTCATGTGTAAATAACAATGGCAGAAGGTGAAATAAGGTAAGTACCTCATAAGGTGCACACACAGTATGTTATATAAGTTCAGAAAAGACAGAAACCTGGTTGTACAGGAAGAGCCATATTTAATAGGTGATATTTCATTTGGTTCTCATTGCACAGATTTTTTTTTTAATGCGAACAATTAGAAACTTTTTAATTCTTGAGTTTTAAGAGATGGTGTTGTCATATATTTTGCCACTATCACCCAAAAGCTCACTAATATTTTTTAAAAACCCAAGAAGGAAATATTAGTGCATGAGTACAGCCCTTCCAAAATAGTTGAAGGTGCTCAGGACAAGTCTCCCTAGAATGCACCACTTTGATATGTGGACTATTTTGAGCTGAAGGTAAGTAAGCAAGACTAGTAGATTAAAGACAATTTTTTTTTTTGCTTCTCCCTTAAACTACTTGAAATAATTTGGATAAGGGGCCTGTCCCAGAAAAGGAGCTATTGTCAAGAAATAACTTTATAATCTGTATGATCTTCTTAATTTGAGTGGCAGCACAAACACCTAATTACCAAACATTTGTTCTTACCATTCTGTGAATTATTTCCCCTCGCTTTGAAGCCCAAGACCCCTATCCCATTCATTACTTCAAGAGGAAATGTAAACCTCAACTGCTCAGCTTGTCCTTGAGTCTCAGATTCTTATACGGCCCCTGTTCACATGTAGTTAAAATTGTTTTCCTCTTGTCAATATGTTTTATATTAATTTGTTATTAGGCCGGCCAAAGAGTCTAGAAAAGTAGAAGGAAATGTTTTTCCTCCTCAACATTGTACAAATAATTTTTTTTGGTAGACTAGTGATATGCCAAACATGTGAGTTTCTTAAACATGTAAGTCACTGATATGTGTGGAGTTTGATCTACTATCTTCTAGGTTCTAGGTCACCTAAACACATCACATTGTTTCCTTAACAAAAGTCACAATGTGTCTTAAAAGCCTTACTTTAGGATCATGGAGACCCACTGACAACACTGACTTGACCTTTTAGGGTGGGATTACAATAGCAATATTTAATCTCTTGGTGTCAAGAGATTTTTTGGAGCAAATAAATTTTATCATGATTTGGAATGTAAATCAAGTACTGAATTCCAAAACTAAGAATCATTGTAAATGCATCCTTTGGGTTTAGGCCACCTAACTCCTTTATCAAAGTCCCTACTATGCAGCAACTTACTGGTAATTGCTTCCATGAATTGTTGAGTAGATCTCCCTATAGTTCTTCTCCCTCCCTACCAATGTTACATGATTTCTCTCCTTCTGTCTGTCTCTCTGGCCTTCCTGGCTTTACCCACCTAGAGCTCAAAGACAAACTTTCTGTTTTTCTTTCTTCTTCCTGACCATTCTTTTTCCTGCACTTTTTTCTACTACTACAAATCAATCCTAATCTTCTGCCTTCCCATTCCATGTTTTCCTTCACAGATGGCAGATGATATGCATGTCTGCTCCTTTCTGCCTGCAAAGTAGCAGGTAGGGGTGAGTTAACCACAACTCTCAACAGTTTTCCTTTTCTATCGGCTTCCTTATTCTCTCCACACAGATTGCACATGCCATTCATATGAAATGCTCTTCCTTTTTTATTCCTCTGTTTCGTCAATCAGCTACCTATTTTGCCAACTCCTCTCTCCCTCTTTTGGAGATGTACCTTTTCAAATCGCATCATTTTCACAAATGCGCATAGAATCAGGTAAAATTTCCTTTAGCCCTCATAGGTAGTCTTGTACATGAGAGGTGACTAAGTTCTAATTTAAATATAGTAAATTAAGGTCCAGAGAAGTTGGAACTCTCTAAGAAGATTAACAGAGTTGACCCTAGAATCCATATTTGTTAATCTAGCTCTCTTTCTACTGCCAACCACAATCTTACCTGAAAGCAAAAAAAAAAAAAAAAAAAAAAAAAAAAAAAAAAAAAAAAAAAAAAAACCACAAATCACACACATTGTCTCTATACTTACAGCTTTACAGCTTTAACTAAGACAAATAAGGTTTCCTAAGAAAAAAATAAAACTACAATTTAATTTCACAAAGACAATTACAACTAGTAGAGTAAAAAGTTAAAGGAAACATGGGTAGAACTTATAGCCTGAGTCTGGTGGAGAATTTTACCTATAGAAAAAGTTGTCTTGTTTTTTTAAAGAACACTGGCTTTCTTCAAATGGTAATATAGCCCTTTATAGTTCTTTAATTAACTGAACAGTCCACATTGCTTGATGCTCGGTGCAAGCTACCATGCTATATTAACCATAGTGCCAAACTCACTGTCTAAGAATCAGCTGGAGAATTTGTTAATTATAACAATTCCTGGCCTTACTATTAGATGTACGTATTTAATAGGTCTAGGGCACACTCCAGGAATCTGTATATCTGCGATTTCCATGCGATACTGATGTGCAGTCCCTGGGGATACAATTAATTCGCACTATGTGTTATCAAAGATTCAGCAAAAACATATTTTTTGAAGAAAAAGAACTTATTGAGTTTCTAGATGACAATATTTTTGGTTTCCTGTAGACTATTTTCATCACTTTTACCTCAACTGTTCTTTTTCTTACTATTTCTCAAGAAAACTTATGACAAAAGGAAAGTATTGGAGATGTGTATTAATGCCAACTATTTACCTATATCCATAGTAAATATTCATGTGGAGTCAATTATAGAAGTGGGGAGGGGAAATAATTAAACCTAATGAAAGTTAATCAAAGAGAAGAACTTCCTTCAGGCTGGCCATGCATGTCTGTGGTTTGTCTGTCATTTATAATGCTGCAGCCCCTGGTTCATAGTCAAGCTGTAATTCTGCCAGTTAATGTATCCAATTAACCCCACTAATGAGCTAATCAACAGTGTAAAATCTGTGTAAAATCACTGAGGGTGTATGATGAATGGAAAATGCACTGAACTCTCCCAATATAAAAAGTGCTTTATTGCACTTGTTAAAGTGGCACTGTCTTATCCCTCTCTAAAGGGTAATTTATCACCAGGGTCCATAACAGTGCCATGCCCTGATAAGGCAGAGGTGGCAATAAACCCATCAGAAAATGATTACTCAGGAATGTGGAGCAATTACAATGTCTTCGTGTATCAGAGTCAGAGGCTACAGAGTAAATGTGCTTTTCTGTTGATGCAAGGTTCAAATAAAGAACCAGCAATAAACTTGAAGGTGATCCATAACATGTAAATGGATGGTATTTTTAGATACATGCATATTCATTTATTACCCTCTGAAGCAAGTGTTTCTGGTATCACAAGTCTCCACCGCAAAGGAGGGTGATGGTTCTTTATGGGAACTCCTTATCACAAGAGTGGGCAGCACAAAGTTGGTTGTCCTGTAGAAGCTACCCATTTCTTTTAAAATCAATCCTTTCTTATGGAAAGACTTTCAACAGCTACTTAATAGTCCTCTGCTCTTGTTCATGTGCCAAGATAACATTCTAAAAAAGGCTCATTCTCGTGGAGAATCAGTTTTCTTTGTAGTAGAGGACCCAGAGTCATCCTCTTCAAGATATAGACCTCAAAGCAAATCCCAGTATTTGCTCTCCCTAATCCTATCTTCTTATGGCACAATCCCTCGGTGTTCTATATGCTTAAAACAAGTTGGAAATCATGGATAGATTTCTAAGGAAGGAAATAAGTAGCATCCATTCTTCATTTCTCTGCCCTATTTGCAACTTTTTTCCTTCCTATTTGCTACTTTGACTGATCTATTTCCATGTCTTTATTTACATGTTTCTAGAATGACCTCTTTTCTAGTTATGGTCTTCAAGACAGAAACACTCTCCACTTTTTTACCTGAAAATATCTCTGCCTTCATTACTCCTGCCATTTTACCTTCAACAAAGACACGGCCCGCCTTCTTTCTAGCATTAACTCCTGCACTTGCATTTGTGTTGGCATTCCAATCCTAGCTCCATCATTATTTGCTTGTTTTTAAATCTCTCCCTCTTCTCTGCTCTTCTGTCTTCATCAACAAATATGCTCAAGTATCATTACTGTTTAAAATCCTTCTCTTCCATCCTGAGTCTTCTCTCTAGTTCTAACTTTTCTTACTCCTTTCACCTAAAAAGTACTTTTCCCTTACTGTCTCCTCTATGTCAATGGTCATATGAACAACCCAATAATGTTTCCATCTCTTTCCTCTATTAAACTAAAATAGCTTTCTCAAAGTTCCTCACTATTCTCTGAAATATAAAACCTTGCAGTTTTGTGACTGTGATCTTCATAGCTAATCTCCGAAAATATCTGACTCACTTGACTATGCATACTTCTCTAACATTTTTAGCCCTCCATTACATTTTATGACACTACATTCTTGTTCTCCTTTATGTCTGTGATTACTTTCCTTGAAGTCATCTTCTGTGGGTTTTAGTCAGCTGTTTTTCATATGTATATGTTCTACCATTCTATTTTATATACACATTTGAAAATGTTTCTATCATGCCTGTACATACAAACTGAGCAACCTCCTTGTCTAATAATTTAACCACATCCTCTATATTCCAAACCACGAAACTGCAGTTTTGATCCAGTTTGTGAAGTCCCAGTCTAATTTTCAAACTCTGCTTATGTTTTTGATAACTCGCACTTACAATTTGAAAAATTTGGCTGATTGTATTTTACTGCTCAACTAGGCCACTTTAGATTATACAGATTCTACTCTAATTAATTTGGGCTAAAGGAGGATTTATTAGAGAAATACTGGGGTGTAACTGGACTAGCCATAGTTAAGAGTCCATACACTTGTCTTCCCTGCTTCTTTTTAGTTATTAAGTTCAATAAAAACCCATACCTTTCACAGAGTAGGGAAGATGGTTATCAATACTTTCTGATTCTCATACTTGAAGCTTCTAATTCCAAAGCTTTGAGCTTCTTCCCTAGTCCCAGTTTTCAAAATCATGGGGGAATTCTTCTATTAGTTCATTCTGGGTCAGTTGAGAGACACTTGGACATTTTCAGCCCATATAGATGGAGTGAAGCTGAACTAAGAGGTTGTGGGATTATTCTGAATCAGGTATCCCTTCAACTGGTACCCTTTATTACCGACTTTCTGTGTTTTCTCTCTGAACAACGGCATCCACCAAATCATACAAGCTAAATACCACAGCATCATATTTGCCACTTTTTTCCCCTCTAAAACCAACTATCAACCCCTAATCTTTCTATCTCAATGTCATCTCACTAATATTTTAATTTGCCTCTTTGTCCAATGGTCTTGCTCTAGTTAAAACTCTGCATTGTATCTCTCCTCCATCACTGCTAAGTTGGTCTCTAACTTGAGTATTTAGCATTCCCAGTGCATTCTTCACAGTCAAGTCAAAGAATGATTATCACCCTCAGCATACATATACTATACTTTCTCTCTCCTCTCCATTCATAGCCATGTTTCTCTGCTATCCTTCTTCAGGCTAAAAGGATATAACACAACTTTGTAACAAATTTTTTTTAAAGAGTTGTTAGCAGTCCATGTCTTCAACTCCTCTTTTTGTTTTCTCTAGAAAATAATGAAGGCTTTCACCCCAACCAACCGATTAAACCAATCTTTCCTAATCACCAAAGATTTCCGTATTGCTAAATCCACTGTCAGTTATCTGTATCTGCTTTTTTTTCACTCAAGCCTTAGAAGAATTTGTTACAAATGATCTATTCCCATTCTTGAATTACCTTTTTCCTGTCTTTTTAGTTTCCTACCCTTCTGATTTATTTTCTATCTCATAGATGATGTCTTCTTCTCTATTTAATAATTCATTCAACAATATATTATTTTAGACATATAATATATGGTTTAATATCTGTATATATTGTAAAATGGTACCACAATAAGTATAGACAATATCCATCACCATACATAGTTAGAAACACTTTTTTCTTGTCATGAGAACTTTTACACAGATGCCTTCCTTTCATTGACTATTACTAGGAGCTACTTCCTCTTCCCAAATTACAGATATTGGCATTCTCTAGGGATCAATCCTTAGACCTCATTTTTTTTCCTTATATAAACTTTCTTCCTCATTCACCTGTGCAGCTCCTCCTGCCCTCTATGCAAATGAACTCATCCCCAATTACATTCACATACCAAAACTCTCTGGTGTATTCGTAATGATTCAACATGTCTGTGTTTCTGTAATATTTCCTATGCTCTCATATAATTGGCCCGATCACATCCTTTCCCATTGTCTGTCTGTGCTACCACCACTATTATCATTAAGACCCAATTCAGTGTCTCCTAAGAAACCTTCCCTGATTAGCCCACCCAGTTTAGCGGGAATATATTTTTCTAGGTTTCCCTCTCAGTGTAGCTCGTACCTCATTTTAACGCTTGCTTCATCCTGTATTCTCTTATCACTTTCTATTAAATCTGCAAAGACCCCACTTGAACTATAGTTCCAAGAGAGACTGCTATAATGTGTTCTGGTACACCATCCAGGCACTCTTGTTGCTAACCTGACTATAAATGCAAAACTCTACTCCAGACAATCTAGGCTCTTGATCACTACCTAGCTCAGCCTATCTGACTTGCCTCCTCTCAAGAAGTTTTACCAATCTTGCCAAGCTCTGATTTGCTTCCCAGAACTGGCTTTATTCTACTTTTATTTTTAGTCACTTACAAGGTAGCAGGCATATCATTTTAAATATTACATGTTTTCACTTTATTTTACTTAATTTTAATGTGTTATTGATTTATTAGATTTTTAAATCTTTTGTGTATTTCATTTTACTTTTAAAAAATTCTCTGACCCTATCTAAATGGAAAGAAAACATTGACCAAAATTAACTTGCTAATCCACAGTCAATGAGGTAAAACATACAAATATTTGAACTCAGGTGCCTGGGTGGCTCAGTCAGTTAGGCATCTGCCTTCAGTTTAGGTCATGATCTCAGGGCTTGCTTATGTCTCCCTCCCCCAGGTTCCCTGCTCAGTTGGGAATCTCCTTATTCTCCCTCTCTCTCTGCCTCTCCCTCTCCTACCCCATTGCTTCTCTCTAATACCCATTCTCTGTCTCTCTCTCTAATAAATAAATAAAATCTTTAAAAACAAACCAAAAACAAAATATTTGAACTCATTATTTCATCTCAAAGCCCAGACTTTAAGACTCTTTCCGCTTGACTTTATTAGTCACCTCCTTATTTTTTCCTTTTACCCGCTATACTTTGGCAAAGTAGCCCCACACAGTAGGCACTCTGTAAATATTTGTTGAATTGACTATAACTTTTGTGGAAGTTAGCGGTTTTGTCATGAAAATGCTGGAAGGCAGGGGAGGTTAATTGAATACAAGTCTCAAGGCATCTGTGTTATTTCTCTCCTCAGTACTAACTGGCAAACTGTATTTTTCTCCTTTACCAAATGTTTCTTATAACTAGCCACAGGAGGCCTACGAAGCTTAGGGCAAAGTCAAATAACACAGTCAACCAATTCTAGGAAGGCTCTGCCAGAAATGTGTAGTGCTAAGGTGCTAGGAAGGAGGTCACCGAGTTGGAGGAAGAAAGAAAACTGCCTTGAAGCATAGCAATACAGGTATAGTGCTTGATGGTAAGGATACAACTCCTGTTACCTTCCAAGACCGAATTATTTGCAGCATAGATGAAATATGTATTGGTTTTCGAACAGACTTACTTAAATCCAGCAATGTTGCAAAACAAGAAAAAGCCCAATAGTGGGAAGGTATCTTGACCCCTTTGTCCCTTTACAGAACTTCATTATACCTTTGTCTCTTATATAGTCTTGGACTGTATAAAATGTAATCAGTGTTACTGCAACTAATGATCAAACAGTGAAAATGGTTTGGAGTAAAAAACTGCATACTCGTCTGCATAGCCAGACAAAATAATGTTACAGAGTAGTACTTTCACTTTTTTGTCTGCCAGGATTTCATAACTGAGCTCTCTGTTAAATGGATTCAAAACCATTTCCTATATTTAAAAAGTGAGTGTGCCAGATTTTTTTACTTTAAAAAGATGAATAATCTTTTCTATTTAAAAGGAAGTATTACGCTCCAAAATTGTTTACATGATTACTTTCTCTGTGGATATACAGACTGATAAGAACAGAGAAAAATAGTTGAATATTTCTTATATCTGAGTTTAAGAAGTTGAAGAGAGCTTCTCATGACAGTCATATTTAGAGTTAACACAAAGCTTCAGCATTAGGCAAACTTCAAACACTAAATCTTTATATCACTGACAGTACACCTGCTCATCTCTGGCTTATTTGAACCAAAATCCTAGGAAAAGTTTGTATTTTTTTTTTCATTCTTCCTGTACAGTAGCACATTAATTGGCCATAACACATATTCTGTTCTCCCATTCAATCCATATGATCTCCAAGACATCCTTACGTTTGCATCCCTAATGCCACGTACTCTAGGAAGCTCTTTCCAATCACCCCAAGGTAACACATTGTACTAGGTAAAAATCTGAATACTTTAACCTGAAGCCCTCTAGCTTAAGCCAAGAAATTTTAGTTATTTAGCAAAACACAACTTAATGTGGATTTGTATCCACATTTGTATCCATATCCCTCATGATTAAACCAGGTCAAACATTTTTTGTCAGAAACTGATTTGTAATATTCTTCTGTGTGTAGCATAAGGCATGTTGATAGAATTATTCAACATTTGGCAAAGAAAAATTTGATCACGTGGTTAAAGTGTTATCATTGGGATTTCTCCATCATAAAATGAAGTGAAATAAGTCATACTAAGAAAGACAGATCACATGATTCCATTTATAAGTGGAATATTAAAAAGAGACAAAAAAAACAAACAAATGGGTAAACAAACAAAAAGCAGAATCCGACCTGTAAGGACAGAGAACAAATCCTTGGTTGCCAGAGGGGAGGGTGGTGGGAGGTTGGACAAAATGGGTGAAGACGAATGGAAGACACAGACTTCTATTTATGAAATGAGTAAGTCACGGGGATAAAAGGCACAGTGTAAGGAATGTAGTCAATGGTATTAGTTGTTCAGTGGAATCGATGGTAGCTATACTTGTGGTGAACATAGCATAATGTATAAACTTATCAAGCCAACAACTTGTACACTTGAAAAAAAATGTAACCTTGTACATCAGCTTGTATTTATTCAGATAAAACAAACAAACAAACAAAAACAAACAAAGATACCTTTCCCTTTTATAATAAGAAACAATTTGTAAGGTGCTAATTTGAACTGTGTGAACATCCTTTTTTCCCACTAACTTTTCTCAAATGTTTTCTTTTTAATATTTTTTTATTCTAGAATAGTTTTAGATTTACAGAAAACTTTCATGGATGGTACAGATTTCTTTTATTTATTATAACCAGATTGCCGTGCTGTTAAAGACATTTAGTGGCAAATTTAACACAACTAATGAACTAATATTAATCTATTATTACAAAACTCCATAGTTTAAATGGATTATTTAACTTTCATCCAATGTTATTTTTTGGATCCTGGATCCCATCCAGGATATCGAATTACATTTATTCATCATGTCTCCTTAGACTTCTTTAGATGGTGACAGTTTCTCAGACTTCCCTTGTTTTTGACGGACTTGACAGTTTTGAGGAGGACTAACCAGGTATTTTATAGAATGTCTCTCTATTTAGGTTTTGCTGATGTTTTTCTCATAATTTGACAGGAATTATGGGTTTGAGGAAGGAAAATCACTGATATAAAGTGTGACCTGCATCACATTATATTAAGGGTGCATGCTACTAACATGACCTATCACTGTGAATATTAACCTGATCATGTGGCTAGGGTAAAGTTTGTCAGGTTTCTCCGCCATAAAGGGACTCTTTGTTTTCTTTTCATAAGCTACTCTTTGATAGTAAATCTCTGTGAGTAGCTCATGCTTACGAGGTGGGACACTATGTTCCATCTTCTGAAGAGAGGAGTATCTTCATAAACTATTTTGATTTCTTCTGCATGGAGATTTGTCTAATCTCCCTACTTTGTGTATTTATTCAATCATTTATTTGTATCAGTTTGGACTCGTAAGTATTTCTGTTGAGTTTATAGTCCAGTACTATGTTATTTTCTGTTGTTGTTCATATAATTCCAGCTTTGGTCATGAATAGTTCGTTGTGTTTCTTTGACACATTTCATTGGTTTGTTACTAAGCACTTTCTGGTAGTCCGATGCTACAGGCTCATCTTATATATTTCCTGTTCCAGACTTATGATCATCCATTTCTCCAAGGAGCCCTCATTCCTTCTATTAAAAACCAGGAACTTGGGGTGCCTGTGTGACTCAGTCGGTTAAGCGTCTGTCTCCAGCTCAGGTCATGATCCCAGGGTCCTGACATTGAGTACCAAACTGAGCTCCCTACCCCTACTAAGGCAGGGAGACTGCTTCTTCCTCTCCCTCTGCCTCCACTGGTGCTTGTGCTCTCTCTCTTTCTCTCTCTCTCTCTCTCTCTCTCTCTCTCTCATTTGTTTGCTCATGCTCCCTCTTTCTCAAATAAATTTTAAAAAAGTCCTAAAAACATAAAACAAAAAACCAGGATCTGAGTTCTGGATATGTTTATTACTACTAAAGTATTATTGTTTCCAGTATTTTTCGGAGTAAAGAGCTTGAATATATTATAGTATACCTATGTATACACAGATTATTATAATACTTTATTAATATATAATTATTACTTAATTTGAATATAAACCCAAATTCATATTTCTATATCTGTCCATTTGCATTAACACCAAGCCAAACATTAGTTCATATTGATGTTTCTAAAGTAATCATGTATTAAATGGTTCATTCTAGCCTCACCCCCTTGTTAATTTATAACCCCTTACCCTAACAAAACCTGGCTCCCCCTCAGTATCCATCGAAAGATGAATGGACAAAGAAGATGTGGTTTATGTATACAATGGAATATTACTCAGCCATTAGAAACGACAAATACCCACCATTTGCTTCAACGTGGATGGAACTGGAGGGTATTATGCTGAGTGAAGTAAGTCAATCGGAGAAGGACAAACAGTGTATGTTCTCATTCATTTGGGGAATATAAATAATAGTGAAAGGGAATATAAGGGAAGGGAGAAGAAATGTGTGGGAAATATCAGAAAGGGAGACAGAACATAAAGACTCCTAACTCTGGGAAACGAACTAGGGGTGGTGGAAGGGGAGGAGGGCGGGGGGTGGGGGTGAATGGGTGATGGGCACTGAGGGGGGCAGTTGACGGGATGAGCACTGGGTGTTATTCTGTATGTTGGTAAATTGAACACCAATAAAAAATTAATTTATTAAAAAAAAACAAAATAAAACAAAACCTGGCTCCCAACATCTATAATTCATTTGTGCATTTTTCAGTCTCAGTATGCATGTATAGTTGTTTCAAATTGACTAACTTATAAACCTGTGAGAAACAAATTCATCATCTAGAGTACAGTGCTTTTGTATAGTTTCTTTTGTTCTCAGTCTTAGAGCCTCCATTCCTATCCAAAGTCACTTGGGGCACTTGCTTTCTCTCTTCCTCTTTCAGTGATGTCAAGCATTTGTAATACAATCAGATTGTTTTATCAGAATTTGCATTTCATCCTGGGATCTCTCCCACACACCTCCTGATTTACATTTGTATACATGAAGTTTCACTCTTTGGCTGTAAAGTTCTATGGGTTTGATAAATGCATGCTATCAACGTATACCACTATAGTATCACACTATGAATAGTTTCCCATCTCTAAAATAAAATCCTCTGTGCTTCACCTACGCAGTCCTCCCCACACCCCTGCAACCACTGATGTGTTTTCTATCTTTATATCGTTGCCTTTTCCAAAATGTTATATAAATGCAATATTATAACATATAACCTTTACAAACAGACTTCTTTCATTTAAGATTCATTCATGCTGTATTCATCCCACTTTTTATTGAAATGTAATTGACATATGACATTTATATTATTGTCAGGTATACAAATAGTGATTCATAATTGTATACATTCATTCCTCTGCATCACTGAATTGTGTTCCATTGCATTGAGGGATTTTTATAAACTCATCTTTTGAAAGATATCTTGACTGCTCCCATTTTTTGGTGATAACTGCTATAAAAATTTGCATGTAGAATTTTGGGAAATGTAAGTTTTCAAGTCAGCTAAATAAATACATATGATATTGCTGTATTGTATGATAAGACTATGTTTAGTTTTATAAGAAACTGCCAAAATGTCTCCCAAAGTAGTTATGCCATTTTGCATTCCCACAGCAATAGATGAGATTTCAAGTTGCTTCACAACTTTGCCAGTAATCGATGTCATTTTTCTAAGTTTTAGCCATTATAACACGTGTGTAATATCTGATTGTTGTTTTAATTTAGCAATGGTTTTGCCATTCATTACCATCTTTTTCTAAATCATTTATTAATTTAGTTGCAAAATAGCAATATTTTAATTCTGTTTTTAGTATTACTTGTTATTCTTGTAAGTTGTCTATTCAAAAATGTGGTCCACTCCTCTTTTTTAGTATCTTCCACATCAAATTCTTTATTTTATTGTGTTGTAATATACTATTGATTTTGCATTATTTATTTTGATGTTTAAATTATCCCACATTTGGCTGAGAGCCCATTTAAATTTATTCTCCTTGCTTTTGACATATTTAGAATGGACAAGTTGCTGAGTTTTTTAATAAATAGACAAAATCAGCAACAAAATGTACAGAGGAGAAAAGTCAGAATATAGACTTGCTACAATATACTATCTAAAATAACTACTTTTCAGCAAAAATTCACAAGACATAAACAAACAGAAAAATGTGACTCATACTCAGAAAACAGTCACTGTCAAAAAGAGCTCCCAGATTCTGGATATAGCAGAAAAAAATTTCAAAGCAACTGTTATAAATATGTTCAAAGAATTAATGGAAACAATGTTTAAAGAATTAAAGCATGATGACAGTGACTCAAAAAATAGGGAATTTTAGTAAATACATGGATATACATGAAAAAAGAACCCACTGGGGAATTGAAAACTACAATAAATGAAATAGAAAATTATCTAGATGGGCCTGATAGCATATTTGAGATGACAGAAAAGCAAATCAATAAACTTGAAGATTGGTCAATGGAAATTATTCAATCTTAACAACAGGGAGAAAAAGAAAAGAGATTGAAGAAAATAAAGAGGCTCAAAGACCTGGCAGAAAATATCAAGCATACTACCACAGATGTAATGTGACTGTCAGATAGAGAGAAAAGAGATAAAGGGGTAGAAAACTATTTGAAGAAATAAGTTTCAAAATTTCCCACATTTGATGTAATATTAATATACAGATCCAAGAAGCTCCAAATCCCCATGTAGAATAAACATAAATATAAACATATAAACCTGGCTACATCAAAATCAAACTGCTAAAAGACAAAGACAAAGAAAGTCTTCAAAAACTAAAGAAAAACACCATGTACAAAAAAACAAAATACAATTAGTAAATGACTGCACTAGAAACAACGAACGCCAGAAAGCAGTGGAATCCACGTGTTTCCTATAATGTGTTTCATAGATGCCTGAGTCAGAAATTTCATTGTTCCAGAAATACATGTCACAGCTGTCAGTGTCTTTTCTTACATCTTTAACTATTTGTTTAGGATATCTATGCTGATTATCTTTTTATTCTCATGTATTTACTTTTGAGTTTCAGTCATTTTCATTCACTTCCCTTTGAACAGTCAATGAATTCTAGATATCCTTCCTCATTCTTAGAGGGAAACTGGAAACAGTTAAATAGTGTATTTTTTTAGTAAAATAACAATTGCTGCATTTGCCAATCCCTTCAGAGAAAAAGTGAAATTTTTCAATATTGGTATTAAAGCATAGAGTGCCTCTGAACCAATTAGAGTAACCAATATTTCAAGAATTTTACAATTCTGAGGTTTCCTTGCTCCATGTGGAAAAAACTTCATTAGACATTTCTAGCCCTAGCCCACAACCATCACTACATAAAGCAGGTGGCATGATCCCTCACACTGTCTCCAATACCAAACCCCCCTTTGAGATGTTTTACTTCGTGAACACTAGCCTCAATATTAGTGTTAATCTAATTAACATATATAGCAATGTTTATAAAGGGATTTCAGGTAATATTTTTTTTTCTTTTTTGGAACCTCAACAGCATTTTGGGAAGGTCTAGGAAAACATTGATAATATATAGGAAAATTAGTCATTAGTTTTAGAGTAGGATTCTGAATCAAGGTTTCATTACAACTGCTAACTGCTGCCATTTCTGATTCTCTGATACCCTTTCACCTGAGTTTACAGTTCTAGGAGCTTCCTCCCGTACTCTTCTATCCATATTTCATACCAGACTTCTGTTTAAGGCAAACTGAGGCATGAATCACAGAACTGAGTAGACTATGTAAATCTCTATTTCATTTCTTACCCAGAACACATCTCTGCACTCTCAGTGCAATAAGACATCTTTCCAGGCTGCCATGACTTGACAAGTTGAAGCTAGAGATGAGGAAGCCTGGATTTAGTTTTGTGATTTTTATATTTAATAGCAGTATATTTGAACAGTAAGTACATTTTGAAAGTCTAGGAACAAAATAAGCTAGCATTACAGCGATGATTTTGAAATATGGATTTTAGTCTACATGGCAATTTAATTGCTAGTTAGAAGCAAATCCTGTCTTGTAGCAATAGGGTTAGTCAGTATTTCTCTAAATTCAATAAAAGCTATTGATTCATGGCTGCTACAGTATGAGGGCTTGCTGAAAGAGCAAGGGTTTCCAGATAAGGTAATTTGAACAATAAAATCATTTGAAAAGAAAAAGAAAAAGCTGTTAAGAGAGCATTCATTTAACTCACAAGGAACCAGGCAAGACTACTAGGAACTTGGAAGTGAGTAAACTTGACTAATAGTGGCTGTTTGTTTGGCTTTGTAAAAGGGAAAAGCCATGCTGATAATATGACCTCTTTACTATTGTTTCTAATATAATTTAGCTCTTTGTTAAAATAATTCTATTGGCAATATTCTCCCAAAGAAGAATATATGATCTCATACCTAATCAGACCTGCAGGCTTAATAATGATAAAGGATATGTGAAATTAGTAGAGGCTATATATTTTCAGGCCCTAAACCTTATTCTGCACCTTTTATTCTTGTACAGCTTTATGGATATATCAGTCCAGCACTGGCATGTCTTATAATACTCTGGTAGATGACAAGTGATCAGATGGGTAAAAATTGCCTTCAATACCTCAGGTTTCTCAAATATATTTTAGCTTTTTCTTCACCTTCCATGTCTACTCAGTATTCATTTTCATCCCTTCTCTGGCCTTCCAAATTCCTAAAATCCTTATTTCTTGTTCTACTTTTTTATACCAAGGTAAAATAAATAAGCAAGGTGTAGTGTTATACTTCTTCACAGTATTTGCATTTTCACAATTGACAGCTTTTTATCCAACATATGTAATATACACCCAAGATCCTAAATCTGAAGTGAAGTTTCCAGGCTAGTGTTTCTCAATGCAAAGATGAGAGAAAAACAAGATTTTCAGGGCAGTTGCTATCAGGAAGTGCATGGGTGAGGAGAAGGGTTTGGCCATGCTTGAATGTTTTGAAGCACTCAATGGATGATTAGGAAATATACTTCCATACCCCTCTTTATGACTGAGACACATTCATCTCTGTTTCTGCCTCTTCCACTCATCCCTAGAACCAACTCGAAGCAATACCATCACACTGCAACTTGCTGTCTGCTGTCTCTATTCTTCACCTTCTATTCCCAGATTCTATTCCAAATCATGATGAGTCCTTGCTTAAGTGAACCCCAGTATCTAGCAGAGGATGTGAAGTTGAGTCAAATGCAAGAGGAGAGAAGAGAAAATACAATAGAAAATAAAGGACAAGCTTCATTATCTGATAAAATACATCATTTTGGGGTAATTCTGGTTAGGCTCAGAGGGTTGATTTCTTTCCTTTCAGATATAGTCTAGAGCAGTGCTTGCCAACCTTCAGTGTACATTAGAATCATCTTCAGAGCTTTTAAAAATATCAATGCCTGGCCTCAGCCCAAAGATCTTTATTTAATTGATTTTGGAAGGGTCTGGACATTGATTGTTTTTAAGTTCCCAGTGTGATTCTCATGTGCAGCAAAGGTCCAGAATCTTGAGGTACCAAAAGCCAGAGAACAAAGAACATGTTACTTCTTTATATTTTGAAAGACAATGCATATTTATTTTGGCATATTCTTCCTTATACTTATGCACATAAAATATTCTCTTTTTTCCTTAAAATACAATATAAAAAAGTAGTTTGACATTTTAAAAAAGGGAAAGAGTTAATTGACTAAATTAATCCCCCCAGGTAGTTAGTTAATGCCAGATTCTGAAACTGATACGGGTTATGTGCTGCTAGCACAGGTGTTTTTCTAAAGGTAACATATTTTTCCTAAGAGACTTGCTTCTGTTGAATACCGATCCTGTAAAATGTTGCCCAAAAAGAATATATTGGTCAGGGCAGCCCTGGTGGCATAGCGGTTTGGCGCAGCTTGCAGCCTGGGGTGTGATCCTGGAGACCCGAGATCAAGTCCCACGTCGGGCTCCCTGCATGGAGCCTGCTTCTCCCTCTGTCTGTGTCTCTGCCTCTCTCTCTCTGTGTCTATGAATGAATAAATAAAATCTTAAAAAAAAAAAAAATATATTAGTCAAATGAGCTTGGAAAACTTGTTAAACCATCTCCTAATGTTGAATATTTTCAATATAGTCAGTATTTTTACATGCTCTTTGAGGTCCTGCAGTGAAGGAAATAATTTGAAGTGATTAATCCTACATTTTCCTAATTTATTTGACTGTGAACTATGCTCTGTAGTAACTCATATTAATATATAGCAAATTTAATCTTCTGCCAAACATACATTGAAAATCACTGTACTACATCATACTGTCCTACATACATACATATATGTGTAGTAAACCATATTAAAAAATCCCAGTGAAATCCTAAAAATTATATTTCCTGAAACTCAGAATGCTAGAAATGGTCTAGCCCTCTTATTTTTTTTAAAGATTTTATTTATTTATTTATTCGTGAGAGACCCAGAGAGAGAGAGAGAGGCAGAGGGAGAAGCAGGCTCCACGCAGGGAGCCCGATGCGGGACTCGATACCGGGACCCTGGGGTCACGACCCGGGCCGAAGGCGGTGCTAAACCGATGCGCCACCTCGGCTGCCCTCCAGCCCTCTTATTATAAAAGGAGTTACTCTAAGTTCCACAATAATATTCTAATAATATTCTTTAACTTGTGGGAAGGGCTGCAAATCTACTAACTATATCCAGTGTTAACAAATTGATTTAAAATATAATTGTAATAAAAAACATTATTTCAATTGTAATTTATTAGCAAATATTTTTCTCTACCTATATGTCGCATATAGACGTTAATTTATTTTACCAATTTCTATTAAAGACAGTTAAGGTTTAAGTCAAATTTTTATATTTCAGTGTTTTTCACTACATTGACTTTAAATATTACTTTGCAGCTTCAAGCACTACTCTTCAAAGGGATTTGTGGGGGAAAAAAAGGGATTTGTGAATCATATAACTAGAAGGCTAGAACAAGTACCTTCTCTTTTTGAAATGAAAGAATTCTGAGCAGTGATTCACATACAGTCCTTTGTCTAATAAGACCTTCTTGATTCATATTTGCTAAAATGCATTTACTCGGATACTATTATTTTTTGCTGTGCATTCTAAAGGTAGTTACTTACACACACACACAACTCACAGAAATACACACACATACTCTAGAGGTTTACCTTTTATTAATCAGTTATTTTTATTAGCTACACTGAGTTTAAATATGTTTTCTATAGATTTGAATTTTTTCTATTTTGGATTTAGTTTGTGGTTGCTCTAATTTGTTAAAGTATTAGTTCATGACATTACTCACAGTCAAATCTATATATGTATACATCATTTGGTTTAAATGATCTCCAGTTTTTAAAATCAAATCTTTTATTATCCTATGTGCTTCTAGACTGTTTTTATCATCAATTCAAACCAATGTTTATTTTTTTTCTGTACATAATAATAAAAATAATAATAATTGTGAGATTATGATTTATCATAAACAAATGCTACTATGCTAAGGAATACTGAAACCTTGCTGGGGATTATCTAATATTGTCTGTAAATTATTTTTAAAGTTCTTTAAAAACACTTGGTAAAGGGGTGTCTTGATTTATTCAGCCTATAAGATATGACAAGATAGGAAATTTCATGTTTTAAACAGGTTTTCGTAGCAGAGTTACATTCATATAAACAATCAGCAATCAGTTTAAAAGAAGACAAAGAGAAATTTTGTGAAGGGGGAAGAAGCAGGTGGTAAATAGACAAATAATATTTAAAAGCTATTGGCAATTCTTGTCCTGTTATCTCTTATTTTTAGGACCTTAAAATAAACTCACTGAAATGAAACAATAGGATACAATGTCATGTTTCTTTCCCTTGGACATTTTAAACAGCAGGAGGGATCCAAATGATTGTCAGGTGGCTTTTGTTGTTGCTGAATACCAAAGAAGTAAAGAATTGTAATTTAAGCTAAATTTTGTTTCTAGAAGCCAAGTCCATTTCTTTTGCTATACATCTAACTTCAATATCTTCCTCTGTTGCCTCTGATTTTCTTTTCAGGCATGGCAGGTACAATGCTATTGAATTTAGAACCTTTTTCATTAGTAAGTTGATTTACCTGTACTATTCACTGATTCCTACTTTGTCATATATCATGACACCTTTAAAAGATTCAAATACCTGAAGGCTTATGACATTACCCCATTGCGGAGTCAAATCAACCATCCATGTGGTCATTTATCTTGCCTTCATTTGTTTCAATAATTAACCTGAAGATGCTTATTGGACATCACATCAACCAAACAAAAGAAAAAATGTTAATGCCAAAATGTGGTCTCATTCAATTAACACTTTTCTGATATAAACTTATCTGACCAGAGAGATAGGAAGATTTTTTTTTTTTGAAAGGAAGTTTAGCCCAGAATTCAAGAATTTAATCTTCCTGTATCTATGCATCACTGAATATGGTCATTTCATTTTTCTAGGAGTAAGTTCCTTCATTTGTAAAGTGACACAGTAGTATTTAATGGTCTCTGATGCTCTTTTTAAAAACACATATCAGCCCAACATTCAATAGGAAATATGCATTTAAAGCACATTAGAAAACTCCATTTTTACTTAGAATGTTGAACTAAAGGATTCCATCAAGATGCCACTTATCAGGAAGAAACAAATAATGGCAGAATTACACTCCTAAAATATCTTTAGTCAGAAGTAAACAGATACTTTAATCTTTTGGAGAATAATTTACACAATGTTTATGTGTCTAAAGAGAAAGCTAATATACAGCAATATTCCATTCATAGAGTTTATTAGAGATCTTTTCAACAGATTATCTAAATATCTGCCTGGAAATTTAGGGGTTTCACTCAAATAAATTTATAATAAAATTTTTATTTGTATGCTGCAAATTGTAGCTTTATATATTCTGTTTTTGAAAAAGAAATGGGAAATAATGCTGGTGGAAGAGTTTGACTTACAGGGAAAACTTGAGTAATTACATTACAATCATATTTACAAAATTAATTGTATCTTTTACAATACTGATACTTGATATTCTCAATTTTTGACCCAATTTTTGGCCATAATTTTCAAGGATTATTATTTTTGTAGAAAGAGACTACATGCATGCACACATATACACACACATATATGTACACATACACACCTGCTAAATATTCCTAGTTTGTTTAGCTATAAAGAAAAACTCAAGAAAACCAAAGATGCTATCATAGTTGCTACATAAGTGGTTTAACCATGTGACATTTTTCTTGCATCTTGTTTTATATGGAAAAGACCCTGCCAGTAACACATTCTACTGTGAGGGTATTGTACAAGAGTTGGGAAGGAAGTCAAATGTTCTTGTACCACTTATCATTTATCTTAGGCTTTTCTTCAACATTCCAGAAGAACTCACACCACTAATCTAAGTGTTAATCCTCTTAAATTTCCCTTAAAAAGTTCATTCTTAAAACAAAATCAAGAAAAATAAGACCTGAATATTTGTTCTAAAAAATGTTCCTCCAAATTTAAAGATTCTAGAAAGACTGTTTCATTACATCAGTTATAGCAGAAATCATTCAAAGAGAACAAGAGTTTTAACATTTATTAAAACTTTTTAATAAAAAATTACATTTTTTTTCTGCTTCTTTCTATATAGTTTCCAAATAATTTAGTTTCTTTTTTTCAGACATATTGGAATTGAAAGGGTTAAAAGAAAAACAAAATACTATAGGTAAATTGACAAATACACCCATCTGGTAGATATTTTCAGGTATTTACAGTATTACCAGGAAGTCTATATTGATATGTATCTTCTATATTTCTAACATACTCTTTTGTTGGATTTTCATTTATATTAAGAAATAGTCTTTATATTGCTATAAATAAAAGTTTTGCCTATATAATTTTGTGTAATGGAACTATATAAAATCAGTTATTAACTAAAACGGTAATTATTTTGTTACATTTGAGAGGTAAACTATGTCTCCTAAGATTATATGCATTTTTTATTTGTTTATCCATTGATTCATCCAAGCATTAATATTCCATTGGACACATAGAGCCACAAAGCACTGTCAATCCTGTTACACCAATGGCTGAGACATACTATAGGAAAGTCCAACCATGTGAGTCTCATGAGCTACAGAAAATTCTAGATGTTGCAGTGACCAAAGACTAGAGAAATTAAGTCACAATGTCCAAGCCAACCATATCACCTTTACTAGGTCTGTGACTCTACTCAAGTTTTCCCTTTGTTCATGTGTTCTTTATTATTTTTTTCCCTGAAACACAAAACTGCTTTCAACTTATCCATCTATTGATTTCTGACTTCTAATTCGGGCCTCACTGATACTGCCCTCATTTGTTCTGCAGTATTTTAGTGCCTACTCTATTATAAAATATACTTTAGCTGTTATATATACCTTATTTCAGAATGCACTTTGCCCTCATATTATTCCTTCCTTGCTTCTTATTTTTTCTTTGCCTCTCCTCTTCCCCTTCCTTCTTCCATCTTTTGAATGTGTTTTGCTTCAGAAATATCTTGCTCATAAAATGCCATTTTAGAAAATGAACAACTACAAATAATCACTTTTATGGGGTTCTTTGGACAAGTTTTTTACAAAAATAAGAATTTCACAATAAAAATGGCAATGCTAATTCTATCTATCCTGATCATTATTGTAATATTATATCATATATCTATCCAGTGATATTATTATACATATAATATCAATATTGTAGTCTTATTAGTCTATCAGATTTTTTAACATTCATATTTAATTTTAATGGATCATAATAGACTTTTACAACTAAAATATATCAAATTAATTGAGAAAAATAACTCAGATATTTTAGAGTCTTTTCTATTCCTGGATCCCACAAAAACAAAAACTCTATTCTACTTAAAAGAACTTGTTAATAAATTATATTGATATTGAGAATATTTTCATACTATTATTTAAGACATTAGCTACTGTATGAATAATTTACTCTAACAAATCTGAAGGGAAATTGTGAAGAATAAAAATTGATAAATATCAGATTTTAATCTAATTTTGGCATAATGTAGCTGTGATCTCTACAATCATTTAAACTCTCTGGCCTGGTTTTCCACTGTGTAAAGTAACATTCTCCCATACTGAACAGTATGGTTATGATTATTTATTTTTTATTTTTTATTTTTTTTTTGGTTATGATTATTTAAATAAAATTATAAAGTATCCCATTAAAAATTTTATTCTAATATTTGGATTTCTTTTAAAAAAAGAGAATAAGGAAAAAAATGCAAAAATTGTTGGATACCTACCAAGTGGTCCCCAGTGTTTAAGGTATTCTATAATTATGGGGGTTTTTCTTAAAGATTTTATTTATTTATTCATGAGAGATACAGAGAGAAAGAGAGAGAGAGGCAGAGACACAGGCAGAGGGAGAAGCAGGCTCTATGTAGGAAGCCCGATGTCGGACTCAATCCCAGGACCCCAGGATCACACTCTGAACTGAAGGAGATGCTCAACCATTGAGCTACCCAGGCGTCCCTATAATTATTATTCTATTTAATTCTCATACTTGCTTTTTGTGGTAAATGTTATCTGAATTATAATGTTGAGAATTTCATGACTTGACCCAGTAACTTAGTTAACAAATAATAGACTGATGGAGGAATATCAGAAGTGGAGTTGGGAACCACCCCGTGTAGGGAAGCATCTGTGGCTGGGGCCTGATGTGCAGACAGGCAGTCCCATCCTGTGCTGTTTCTCCCACTCGCCAGTGAAAAGACAAAGGGACGTGAAGCTCAGTTTCTGCAAATTCTCCATACCATGGTTTGCCAACACCATCTCCCTAGCTTTAGGGCAGCCAGGAGTACCTGAGGAATGTCACACTTAACCCCAGGGACATCCTCAAGGAAGTGAAATTATTTTAAACAAGCAATAAACAGAGACCACACCAAGAGGGTTAGGATCCGTGGCAACTGGAAGTCGGAAGAACAGAGGAGACTTTGGGGACAGACTGGTTGAGAGCTTGTCAGAGATATTTTCTGAAGAAATGAAACATGAAAAGAAGAGCATACATAGAAAAAGCATAGCGTGAAATTAGTGAACAGAGAAAAGCAATGTATGTGATAAGAAATTTGAGCTTGTTAAAAATTACTATGCAGAAGAAAAAATAAAAAAACAAAAACAAATAAAAATAAATAAAAATAAAAAGTAGTACGCAGTAAAAAAAAAAAAAAATTTACACTTGAATTTGAAACTTAATGTGAACAAGTTAAAAGCTTGTCCTACCTTTGCACCTCCTAGGACCATCTCTTCTCCCTATGCAGTCTCATAAAAGCTCCTTGCAATTAACACCCTTTTGATGGCAGAAATTATGTTTTAACCATATACCATCATTGTTTATATCATGGAGGTATTCAGACTCTTGTGTCCTTTGTTCTTTAAAAATTTTGTGGTTCCAGGGCACCTGGGTGTTTTAGTTGGCTAAGTGTTCGACTCTTGGTTTTGACTTAGATCTTGAACTCAGGGTTATGAGATTGAGCCCCACATCAGGCTTAACGCTCAGCACAGAGTCTGCTTGAGATTCCCTTTCTTTAAAAAGAGAGAGAGAGAGAGAGAGAGAGAGAGATTATGTTTCCTAACCCTCTGCCCCTCTCACTCATTCATTCCCTCTCTCTCAAATAAATAAATCTTAAAAAAAGAGAGAATTCTGTAGTTCCTCCTCCATATTTACACCCCAGCTTCTAATTTTCTGATTCCTCTATTAAAAAAAAAATCTCCTTAGCGTCAAACATATTTCAGAGTTGTTCATCTTGCTCAATGGAGAGAAGCAAACAATTATCTCAGACTTTTGGTAAGGTAAAAGAATATATCAATACCTAATTTTTTTAATTTATTGCTTTAAAAATGAACTTGGTAGGGATCCCTGGGTGGCGCAGCGGTTTGGCGCCTGCCTTTGGCCCAGGGCGCGATCCTGGAGACCCGGGATCGAATCCCACGTCGGGCTCCTGGTGCATGGAGCCTGCTTCTCCCTCTGCCTGTGTCTCTGCCTCTCTCTCTATCTCTCTGTGACTATCATAAATAAATAAAAATTAAAAAAAAAATTAAAAAAAAAAAAAATGAACTTGGTATTTAACTGTGATTTGACTGGATATCACTACCATACTTACATTATTCTTCCAAATCTGGAGTTATTTTGTATACTTCTCTTGAATTGCATAAAAGCAAATAGCATCCAAGCCAATCTTTTAAACCACATTCCATGGAACATACAATTTGTTATCTCCTGGTTACCTTAGCAGACTTTTCGATTTGGGGGAAAAAATTACTCATATCTACTGACTTTTTATTTATCATTGTTTTTTTAAATCTATTTATTAATGAGAGATAGAGAGAGAGAGAGAGAGAGAGAGAGAGACATAGTCAAAGGGAGAAGCAGGCTCCATGCAGGGAGACCGACGTGGGACTCGATCCCGGGACTCCAGAATCAGGCCTTGGGCTGAAGGCAGTGCTAAAGCGCTGAGCCACCGGGGCTGCCTTCATTGGTTATTTTTTAAAAGATTTTATTTATTTATTCATGTGACACACAGAGAGAGGCAGAGACATAGGCAGAGGGAGAAGCAGGTTCCATGCAGGGTGCCCGACGTGGGACTCAATCCCGGGACTCCACGGGAGTCCTGAGCCGAAGGCAGACACTTAACCTCTGAGCCACCCACGCATCCCATCATTGGTTATCATATGAGAACAGGACACATGTTATCAAGAGAAATCATAGACAAAAAGAAAAACTAATCTAATAAAACAATAAGGTAACTAATTCTCTTTGCAAACCATTAAAGAGTAAGTATAATTGACCAAAATAACAAGTGGCCACATTTTATAGTATATAATATACCATAAAAATGAATAGAGTTTTGCAAATAAATGTTCTTAGAGACTGATTTGTTCATGTTGTTTCAGTATATGATGTATTAGGTTATGATCTATTATGGATCATAAATATATGTGTAATATATATGTATATGTATTTAAAATCACTTGACAGCCCTTGTGCTAAAATACAGATTGCTGTGTATTGATTAAAATAAAGTTAGAAATTTTATAGAAAATTGATGCAGAGTTGAAATATCTAGTTTTATTTATAAGATATTGCACATCAAGACGCTCATTTGCACTCATTCATTCTAATAGACCATTAGTCAAAAACAAAAAACAAAAAACACCACTAACAGTGTAGCATAACTGTGAGAGAGAAAAACCCTAAGTAATAATATAATTATTTTGTCTACATTTGAATTGGCATGTATGGTATGCTTTTTCTCTAAAATAGCTAGTTGAACTTTTATTCATAAAATGAGGATAATTCTATGATAACCTCATTGTATTCACAATCTTCCTCATTAAATAATATTTTTAATTATATCTCTGCCTTAGTTTTTTTTTAAAGATTTTATTTATTTATTCATGAGAAATACACAGAGAGAGGCAGAGACATAGGAAGAGGGAGAAGAAGCAGGCTCCATGCCAAGAGCCTAATGCGGACTTGATCCCAGACTTTGGGATCACACCCTGAGCCCAAGGCAGATGCTCAACCGCTAAGCCACCCAGGTGTACTGATACCTCTGCCTTAGTAAACAGATCAAAATATATACATTTAATTTAAGGAAAAGGCAAATGTAATTTAGAGAATTGGTAAATATGTGCTGAAATAAATTTTGAATCTATTATAAAATATTTAAATGCTTCTTTATTACATATAAAATTCATGTACCAAAATCCTGTAATTCAGTACATCATGGACCAGTAAATTTATGTTTAAACAGAATTTAATAAGAAGTTTTAACATTCATGATTAAGCATAAAGGCTTTAAGAATATGACTACAGAGTAGTTAAATACTGTTTTCTTGCAAGAATATTTGATCCAGAGCATTGAGTTTTGTAGTGATTCTAGCATACAGCATATTAGGGGAATATCTTG
The DNA here is from genome assembly GCF_048418805.1 of Vulpes vulpes. NCBI lineage: Eukaryota > Metazoa > Chordata > Mammalia > Carnivora > Canidae > Vulpes > Vulpes vulpes. Next base: position 46,396,806 of record NC_132783.1, on the reverse strand, counting down.
TATTTTAGTTTAAAAGTTGCAGTCCAACAAACAGCATAAAGCTACAATAAAAACTAAACTTGGTTTTTAAATGTTTTTATTTAATCAACATAACCAACTTTATTATATAATCATCATAAAAGGTTTAGAAGAGCACAACTTTAATACATGAAGGTACTAAAATAAATGGAAGGTAATAAAATCTGAGCCCTTGTTTAAATTATGTAACGTTGAAAATAGCCTTTGTGTATCTATGGTGTGTAGGTCCCCCTCATTTCACATAAATAAACTTAAAAAGTAGGAGAATCGTCATATTTCATCATTTTAGAGCAACTGCTGGCATAATTTGACATTGTACCACAGCCATATCTCACGTTATAAATAGCCAGACAAAAGAATCAGAAGAGAAAGTACAGTATTGGGATTGCAAATATCAAGTCATGAAATACCCAAGGGTAAATTTAGTCTTACCTAAGCACAACATTTAGCTAATGATGTGGATCATTATTTTAATAGTTTTCTCAAAAGTCACTGATAGTATGGGACTTAATTGAAAATGCCTAGTGCATAACCTTCTTAAGAAGGCAGTAGCTACCTATGTGAACTCAATCTTTTAATGTTGTTGCCAAGAGTTCATCACTATTTAGATTTAATTTCACAGGTTTTTGTATCTTATTTATATCTGAGTTTGTGAAGTAATTTTCTGATTTAGGAATTTGGGTGTTGTCTCTTAAGAGTTGGAGGTCAGATAGGAGAGGGATGTAATACAATAATTTGTACCATAGAGTTTGATGCTATTTCTGTAATTGGGTTGTTATCTTTTGTAAGCACTATCAACCTTAAAAATAAAATGACCAGTTATTTTACAAACAAAATGAGATAATTCAGGAACAGCAGAGGGATTGCAATTTGAGACAGGCAAACTACAGCAAACCATAGGCATTTCTGAAGAGACAAAGAGATAGGCAGCTTTTATTAGGGTTTATTAGGTTTTATTAGGTTTTAGGGAAAAATGGGGAGGATAGTTTTGAACATAAGTTCATTGGAGAAGAATAAGTGTTTGAGGTTGTAACAGTGTCTTATTGGCTGCCAGTGCTGGTTAGTGCATTATTTCTAGGGCAGAAAAGAACCGCCCTTCTTTTTCTTAAAAGCAGGAGATAAAATTCCTATGTGAAAATGTCTTCCCTTGCCAAAGTAATTCTTATCTTCCTTCTTCCTGCCAATTATGCATGCTGCAACTAGTGACATGTGTGTGAAAGCTTCCCTTTTAGGGCTTCCTGAAACCATTTTAAATGAGATTTTCTTTATTCATTACACAATATGTTACTTAAAAGTAGAGTAATGAAAATCTATTGTTACCAGCTACATGACCTTAGAACAAGTAATTAATTGCTTTAATTCTGATTTCTCATTTGTAAAAAGGAGTTGATAATAAAATTAATAGCTACCTCATAGGGTAAACATGAAGATGAGAAGAAGATAAACAAATGGCAAATAAAAATATGAAAACATGCTCAAAATCTCTTGTCTTTGGGAAATATAAAATAAAACCGTGGGATGTGAGAAAACAGTACTCATTTATTTGAATGGTCAAAATGGAAAAATAAAACTGACAATAATGAATGCTGGTGAAGATGAGGAACAGAATTCTCCTTTATTGGTGATAGGATTATGAAATAGTAGAGCAATTTTAGAAAAGAGTTTGGTAGATTTTTACAAAATCCAACAAAGATTTATTATATAACCCAACAATCACACTGTTAGGTATTTACCCAAGAGATTTGAAAACATATTTACAGAAATATGTATGAGAATGTTGGAGAGCAGCTCTATCTATAGCAGCCAAAACTTGAAGCAATCTGAATGTCCTTCAACAGGAGAACTGATATATTGCAGAAGAGCCATATAATGCAATATTATTTCAGAATAAAAAGAATGAGCTACTAATTCATGCAACTATGTGCATAATTATTTAATACATTTCACTAATGGAAAGAAGGCAGACAGAAATCCACAGATTGCGTGATTCCATTTATATATTCTGGAAAAGACAAACATTATAAGGATGTTATAATGATTGCCAGAGGCTGAAGGAGAGAATAATTGACTACAAAAGAATGAAAGGATTGTTTTGCATAGTACTGGGTGTAAGATACATGACTCTATGCATGTTTTAAGATCCATAGATCACATACATCACAAAATGTATACTACAAACGATATATCACGAAGAATGAACTTTAATTCATGCCAGAGCTTAATTAATAGTAATGTAGTATGGCAGTTTCTTAGTTTCTACAAATGTACCATAAAAATGTAAGATGTTAAACTGGATGAGAGGTGTACAGGAATTGTTATGTGCTATCTTTGTAATTTTTCTATACATGTAAAATATAAATATAAAAAGTATATTATTCCAAAATAAAAAGTGGTTGGATCAATATGTGAATTATAAACATGTAATGTTAGCTAAATATTTGCACTGTCAGTTTGTCTCTCTATCTTTTTTTTTTTTTCATCCTTTTCTATAAAGGGAACTCTTTCTTAGAGGAAATTATTTATGTACTTCACATGAGACTGACATCTTCTTTTCTCTGCTTCCAGTAAAAGGAGTGAACATATTTGTCACATCCAGCCAATAAGATAATCCTATCATCCAGCCTCAATAATTATTTTTTGGCTAGGACAAGTAACCCAAACCAGAACTTCGGAGACCTTAGACACTATTGGGAAATAATTGTTTTATCCTATTAAAGTTGTTAAATTTGCAGGATATGAGCATGTGACTCCTGGTGAACCTTTTGCAACTCAGTGAATAAAGCTTTACTAAATGTAAAACCAAATAGATGTAAGCAGAAGTATAGAAAACAATTGTGATTATAGGGACTGTACCCCTGATTTAACCTATAATTGGGGCTAGAGTCACCCTTTTGTGTTCAGTAACTTATGTCAATATATCAATGTCATTGCTTACTATGAGTTGAGATTCAGTCTCTTGCAATAGGATGAATCATGACTGTTGTATTTTTAATTGTTTGTAGTCAGATGTTAGCTCTATGTGATCTAGAGAAAAGATTAGCTGGTGTAATCTTGTTTGATAAATTCATACCACTTAATGTGAGTACCTTGGAAGCAAGAAACAAGTAACACATAGCTACAGCATATAACTGAAAACTGATTTTTGAAGGATAAACAATAACAACAACAACAACAACAACAACAACCATGGATTGCTTATGTACTTCCACTAGAAAAGAAGCTTAGGGAAAACAACAATGAAATAAACAACAGCAACAACAAAATACTATGAAAAAGAGAACCAGTTAAAAAGACATTTATCAAAGTTTCTGATAATCAGTTGTATAAATAACCAGAAAAAAAAACCAAAAGTAAGGTGGTAATATTTCCTTTCCACTCATATTATAGTCAAGGAAAAAGTAGTCTTGACAATGAAAGAACTTTTCCAGTAATAAAAGAAGGATGCAATATTAGAAAATCTGTCAGTAAAACTCATTGTACAAGTAGTACAAAGGAGGAAATCTACATGATGCCAAGAACAAATTAGGAATAGTAGAAAGTTCTTTAACTGGGTCATAAGATATTAGTAAAAATGACACTTAATAGTGAAACCAAAAAGCAGCTCCATTAAAGTGCAAATTCAAGGAACTGCCTACTACCACCACTTTTCTTTTACATTATAGTGGAGGGTTTAGATAATACCGTAAAATAAGACAAAGAAATGAGGGATGAAAACATTTCCAAATGATATGTAAAATTCATTATTACAGAAAATCTAATCTTCCTAAAAATTATCACATAGTTAATAAAACAGCAAGAACTAATAGGAGAGTTCACTAAGGGTTGGATTTAAGATCTCACAAAAATCAGTTTCCTTTTAAAGTATTACTTAAGAAATAGAAAATTTCATAGAAAAATATCATTATTATGTTTAACATATTTAAGTACATAAAAATAAAACTAACAGGAAGTACACAAACTTTTATGAAAAGTAAAAATGGATAACCAGAAAGCATATTGAAGACCATAAAATATAATGAATAAATGAAGAACTATCCAATGTTCATGCACAAGAAGAATCAGTATTATAAAACTAGTAGTTCCACTCATATTAACCTAAAAATTCAGTGGGCTCCAGAAAAACTAGCAATATTTTATATAATTTGATTTGTGGCTTTAAAATAAAGTGGAACCAATATTTGAAAAAATAACCAAGAACGTTTTAAACAAAGAATTATAGTGGCCTCAATCTATGACTTATTATAGCATCTTATAAAACTAAATACAATAGTGTCATTTGATTGAAAAAAAAAGAATAATTAAAACATATTAGAAATTTCATAAAGTTACTTATAAACACACACAACAGAAAATATTATAAATGATAAAAATAATATTTCAAGTTAGTAAAGAAAGGATAGATTATATTATACTTATAGTATATTTATATTATATTTATATTATATTTATATTTAACTTGTTTTAATTAATTCTTTGGAAAAATATGTAATAACAATTTTATATCACATGTAAAAATAAATTTCCAATGAATTAAATATCTAAATATCTTTAAAGTCTAGGAACATATTGACAGTATAAATATTGTTATTGGCGGGCAGCCTAGGTGGCTTAGCGTTTTAGTGCCACCTTTAGCCCAGCACGGGATCCTGGAGACCTGGGATCCAGTCCCATATCGGGCTCCCTGCAAGCAGCCTGCTTCTCCCTCTGCCTGTGTCTCTGTGTCTCTCTTTGTCTCTCATGAATAAATAAATAAAATCTTTAAAAATATATATATGTATATATATGTAATATTGTTATTGGAGTAAGAAAGGTTTTCATAACAGAAAAAAATATTGATATGTTACACTATCAAATTTATTATCTACATAGCAAATGGCACCATGAAATAGTAAATCATAAAAAGTCAAATGGCTTGTTTCCAGGATATATAAAGAATTAGTAAAGGAATGCCTGGGTGGCTCAGTCAGTTAAGCATCCGACTCTTGGTTTCAGCGTAGGTCATGATCTCAGGATTGTGAGATAGGGCCCTACATCCGGCCTTCCCTCAGCATGGAGTCTGCTGCATGTCATTTTCCCTCTTTCTCTGCCCCTACCCTTGCTCTGTTCACAATTTCTCTCTCTCTCAAATAAATAAGTAAATCTTTTTAAAAAAGAATTAGTACAATGCCATAAAAGAAAAAAGAAAATGGGAAATTAGGAAAATGGGCAAAATTAAAGATAGTAATTCACAGAAAATATTTATATATGGCAAATGAACATATAAATATATTTTAGTATTTTATGTGCTAAGAAAGACTGTGCAGATGTTTTAAAAATGAAGAATTACAATTAAGCAACATGTGAAAACTGACAATATAAAGACTATTTGTCTCAGTGTTATATATGGAATATGATATCTCTGCATAAAGAAAAATACACATGGAAAATTGCATTAAAGCATTATGCATTGGTGATGTGGTGTGTGTGTCTGTAATTGTACTGTAAAAATATCTGAAATATTATACATCAAATTGATAAAAGTAGTTACCTCTGAGAAGGGATACAACTTGGGGATGAGACAAGACTCGAGCATAACTGTCAAAGGAAATCTTAGCTTTATTTGTATAATTTAAATGCTTTAATTTTTCACAGGTAAAACACTTTCATAATTAGGAACAAAGATTAAAGATATATATATATTATTGTTTTCTATAATGTATGTTTCATACAATCAGATTACACACACACAAACACACACACACAATAGTACCTAGTACAGGATAGATGCTCACGTATCTTGCAAATGAATCGATGAAAAAAATTTGAGCATAAAACTAAGAAATAACACAAAATAATACATAAGAGAGCAGCTTACCTGAGTTTTCCTTTAAAAAGGTAGCAGAACTTGTCTTTTTCCTTTCCCCTTTTCCTTCAGGGGCAGGTAGGGAGGACAGCTACACAGGTGACTATGGGACCAGATGAGGAGGCAGATGGCCTGTTGGGAGATGGGTACATGAACAAGAAATAAACAAATAGTATTGAGGATAATGGGTCCACATTTCTCATTATTAGAAAAGAATTTATAAATGTAGAAAGAAAGAATATAAGGCATTAAATTGGAAATAGAAGGTATAGCTGTCTTATGGAATAGATATAAAATTGATATAAATATGTGTATATGTTTCTGTGTCAGATACACAACATGCACACATGTATACATTTCCTTAGTCTATAAGTCATAGAAGTAATGACACTATGGGAGTATGAGCACACTAGACATTCAAATCTTGGTTTTAGATACCATTCTCAACAATAAGAGCAAAAAAACTAGGACTCCTTGGGAAAATCTCTGGAATTAAGTCTGGAGTAAGAAAAGAACAAGAAGAGGCTGGAAGACCTTACTGACCCAGAAAGTAAAGAAATACTTCAAGAAGGGTGAAGAAAAACATGAAGACAGAAGATCCAGCCTTAAAGGGGTTTTCACAGGCCAAAACTGGGACAATCATAGCTTTAAATAAATATCAAAAATAAGGTGGTAACACTCAATAAATACAATAGAAATCTAGGACTCCACTAATACAAATAAAAGGATGTACAAATAAATGGGGGAGAAGAAAAAAGCTTTGCTTAGAGTAAAATGTCAAATAATGAATATAGAAGGAATATCCAAAGTAGAAAACCACCATTTGGGAACTCTCATTTTGGTGTGTGATTTTCACAGAAGTCATGAATAGTGCTAGAGTTGGTGGGTAGAGATTTGATAAGAAATAAGGATTGGCGGGATCCCTGGGTGGCGCAGCGGTTTGGCGCCTGCCTTTGGCCCAGGGCGCGATGCTGGAGACCCGGGATCGAATCCCACGTCGGGCTCCCGGTGCATGGAGCCTGCTTCTCCCTCTGCCTGTGACTCTGCCTCTCTCTCTCTCTGTGACTATCATAAATAAATAAAAAAAATTTAAAAAAAAGAAAGAAAGAAGGATTGGATTTGAAAAGATGATAAGATTTTCTTAGGAATATTTTTCCACACAGCACTTATCAAAAGGCTATGAAATATGAAATATGAAAGGAATATTCTCTACAGCTGTCAGATTCATGAAGGATAAAAATTGATGAACTCTAGCAGTTTGAAGGGAACTAAAGAAACAGGACAATCTATCCTATTCAGGATCCAAACAGGAAAAATGCACTCATCGCAACAGTTGGCACAATTTAATAGCAGTATATAAACTGGATGGTAGTGTATAATTTTCTAGTTTGAAATAGTTGCATTGTGGTTGTTTGTGGTTTAAGAGGTAGAGTGTTTTTGTTTTACCAGTAAGCAAACGGGGATTTTGGGGATTGTGTCCATATCATGCTCTCAAGTGAGAGGGACATGGTGATGGAACAAACATGATAAAATGTTAACAATTGGGGAATCTGAGTGAATGAAATATAGGGATTTGTGAGTTCTTTGGACTATTCTTACAACTTTTCTGAATGTGTAAAATTATTTAAAAATAAAATGTAAATAAACCACATTTAAAAGAAAGAAAAATTGATTAAATTTAAAATAGAATAAAATGCATAATGTTTAATAAACAGAGATGAGTGGCTTGATCCATATAATAAACTGAATGATATTTGCTGTGTGCTTATGATTATGTTGAGACCTGTAAGATAGCTAGAGGAAGAATAGTATATGGTCTTCAGCTCAAAAACCTTCCATACTCTGTGGAGAAATAAAACTAAATTTGGTGTTAATTGCTATATTTTAAAATACCACAATCTTTATTTACCTACCTACTTTTTCATTTCTTGTCTTATGCCAAGTATATTTAGAGTTATTTATAAAATGTGTGATAAAAAATTAAACTGTGAATTAAAATAGCAAATAATATATAATTACACAATATATAAATTTTAATTTAAAAATAAGAATCAGAATAAAAACAAGTAGCTTAAGAATGTATATAAAAAATACAAGTTTGTAGTTTATCAAATATATCATTGTAGTTTAGAAGAGTTTAAGATAGTCCATGGTTATATATTAAAGATTCAAGTTTGATTTTTTAATTTAAAGATTTGAATATTTAAAATACTTTTGGTTGAATGCGATTCCTGATGACATTTTGGGAACTAATAGGAAATACACTGGTCAGGTTACAAGCTGTGACAATCAGTTTTGATTTAAAAGAGATACGATATCACAATAATCCTGAGATATGAAAATACAAGTCAGATTCTTGAAGCAAAGGACACTGTTTATCCTTTCAGTCTCTCTTAAGGCAGAGTTGCTTTGTACTTTTCATGTCTGAGTTCCTAATATTTTTCAGCGGTCATACATGCAGGCACAAAATTTTGAAAATTAGACTATTAATGAATGAGTGATTTTCCTGTCTGGTTACAGTAAAATGAGATTTTATACCTATAATTGTTCCTTGTGATTGTATACAAAGATCCTTCTGTGCCTATTCTTGTTGCTCCACCTCTGCAAGGTAAAAGCAAATAACAAAGTGGACAGAACTTCCATGGATTAAGGTTGCTTCAATCACTATTTGTGTTTAAATGTGTCATGTATAGAAAAAAGCATGTCTGTTTGCTACACTCGGTGGCCCTTTCTGGGTTCCTAAAATATTGGAATTGTAGTGCACATCCCCTCTGTTGTTTACCTCTTACGTTTACATGTTGCTGCTTTTATGGAGTGCTAAATTGCTTAATTAAATTTTACTGGTTTATAATGCTTGCTCATTCATATCCTACTTCATCCAGCCTACAATATTTTCTTCCTTTAAATGAATGCATGAAATCTTATGATGTAGATGGTTTATATGTAAGGTTTTGTTCTATCTATATGTAGGGTTTTGTTCTATCTATATGTAAGGTTTTGTTCTATCTCACACATTTGGAAAATTATTTATTCCTGAAACTAAGAATTGTGTACTAAATATTCCTGTAACAAATTCCCCATTTATAGTCCATAAGAAGAGGAAGCACTACTGTTTGTTTTCTCAGGATCTCTTTAGAAATGTGGGTAGCTGGTACACTATGAAGGATTTTAAATGTTTCCACACCATTAACTTCAGTACTACTTCTAAAACTTTCCAATTCCTCTTGGGGTTGTTTCTTCTTTTTTTTCAAATGACCTCCTATATTCATATTAAAAGAATATAACAATTTAAAAGGAGCCCCTTCATTGTTTCTTTTTCACATACTGTAGCTTTGTCCAAACTAGTCTTCTTCTTGGCCATCATCAGTGATAATTTTTCATGGTACTGAATCATGCCTCACGTTCTGGTGAATTAGCAATAATTAAACCCACCTTTTTTCTATTCCTTATAATTATGCTTAATATTTAGTATATTTATTCTTTTTATATTGACCATACACACAACTCACTTCTTTGAAAGCCTATATAAATGGGTTAACAATCTTCCAGATGAGACTAGAAATACTGGCACAATTATAAGTGGAAACTTATTGCTGGATATTGGCAGTTAAGTTGAAACTCTGACATTTAAGCTTTTAAATCTCAATATAACTCATCTTCTCACTTATAAAATTATAGTTCTGACTCTAATTGAGTAATTGTAGTACCCAAATGAGCTAACATATGTTTAGGACATGGCCTAATGTTGGGTATGATTTTATTAATATATTTAATAATGTTGATAGCCAAAAAAGTTGGATGTTCTGTGGTTTAATCAGTAGTTTCCAATTTTAGTAAGTGCTGTTATTCATATTTGGCATCTTGTCAGCTGATTATCCCCTTCCATGGCTCCCTGCACTAGGTGCCTGCAGGGTTAGGGTCTTTAGCCCTTTTTCTATGAGCACCTACCAATCAGAATGGACACAAGTAACTCAGAGAGTCAGGATATAGATAACATATGACTGATCCAAGCTTTAACCAGTTATTATGTTGCTTGATACTAGGGAAGCTGGAGTATGAAGGGAGAGGCAGCTGACTTGTGAGTTTGTATGGTGGGGACCATCTTTTGAGGACTCTAAGCAGAAACAAATTTCCAACCAATAAGAATGTATTTCAGATTTTAACTGGTGATCCAGGGGCAATCTGAATGACCATTATCCATTCTTTTCTCCAGTGCTAACCCTGATCTTAATGTCCAGGCAATCACCAGATGTAGGATCATGCCACATTAATGTTTCCTCCTCTTCCTTATGCAAGCTGAGTCAAAATCATTGTATACAGGATACCTTTATCCTTCAAAATTGTAGGGATTTTTCTAATAGCAATACAAAAAAAAATCTTCAACCACTCAGACTGATATTTTACCTTTCTTCTTTTCATGGATGTCGGACTTTTTGTTTTGTTTTGTTTTTCCAATATTTTCCCTGGGCCAAGTGACAATTGAGCAATAACCAGCCAGCTCTTTGGCATGGGGTATTCCCTTTGTGAAATCATTCCATTGAAGTCATATGCAATTTAACAGAGCCAATAAAAAGTGAAGCTATAGATCCATGGCTCAATTCTTTTCTTCATGCACATAGTTTCCAAATATTTAATTCCAGGTTTATCATTCTGAGGTCCACTTTTACACATACACACAGGCACAAAACACATATATATTTGTATATTTGTATACTTGTGTGTGTACACATATACACATTTTCACCTCTACACATGAATATCCTGCTGTTATTGCTTCAAATTCTCTTATTTTCAGAGTATGTTATGTATGCACTTAAACATCTTCCTGCATTTTTTATCTCTGTTAGTACATCCTCATTCAAATTATAAAGGGTGGAAATTTTGTTTTAATTTTATTTATTTATTAATGACAGACACCCAAAGACACTTTAACAATGAAATTATTTGTTAAAAAACAAAATTCAACTGAGAAAATTTGAAGATCTAATTGGCTTTATTAAGTGACTCATAAATTAGACAACATGCCATCTAGCAAGTGAAGACCTTCCAAAGAGCTATACAAAATGAAAGGTTTCTATAGGAAGGAGGGTGGGGAAGTTATTAGCAAAAGAATATAAAGGGTTGCTTCAGGTCAAGACAATTGCATTTTGTGGGTAGGAGAACAGCAGTGTTTTTTATCCTACAGATTACTTTACTAGTGTTGAGCAGGAAATTCCAGATTGTTAAAAAGTCACATTCCTGGGATAGGTTGAAACTGTAATTAAATCTTCGTTTGTTGTTACTGGGGTAAATGATCCCATTTGGGGCTTCTTGTTACTCTTTAAACAGTGTGCATTTATATCAATACATTTTTATATCAATTGCTCATCTTTCAAGCACTATTTTTTACTTCAAATTTCATTTCATCATGCAACAAATAAAAGATATTTATTGACAGGAAATTAAAGCCCTGATATTGCCTAATACAAGAAAACACATTTAAGCATTATTCTATAATCAAAACAAAAGCATTTATTTGGTAATATTTTAGTGTAGTATTGTATTGTTTATGGTAAAAATGCCTTTGTTTCATCAAAGTTTACAATCTAAGACTAACAATAATAACAGGGACACAATGTTAGCACATTGTGCTTACAAACCATCCCTAAAATTCCTATTATGTAATGCTGCTCCAGAAACCTCTGATTAGTTTATATGAATCAAAATGGACACAACTGAATAGTCATCTAGAACCAAATAATTCAATATCTATAGCTTTATTGGGTAAATTCTGGTTGGTTGGTTGGTTGGTTGGTTGGTTTGCATAATCAGAGCTTTGTTTTCAAAGCCACTCCTTAAGTCATACTTTACTCAAATAATCATAACTGATACTGATTTTCTTCAAAATTCTAAACTTCAAATAATGTAATTTTAGAACAAAAAGACTTAAGAGCTAATCCAATTCAACCCCCCCATGCACATTTAATAAAGGAAAAAAATTGTGGCTGAAGTGGTTAAATGTTTATTATTTTTGAACCTAATTAGTCGTAGCAGAACTAAGACTTAAATAATTCCCAAATTTCCCAATTCCACAGACTTATAAACTTGCAGGCTTCATTTAAGCTCCTTTGTTTTTTATTATCAGCATTTTAAATCAGGGTAAAGGGAGTCCTTCATCTTTTAAGGAGGATTACTCTGTGGTTACCTTTGAATCAACTCTATCCTAATTCTTTATTTCATCTAGAGACTGAACAACTCTTAAGGTTATAGTATGCTTTCTACTTTGGCTGATCTTTTGAATTTTAAAACAAAATTGTTGGAAATAGTTTTATATATAGTTTATAGTTGAAAACCACTCATGAGATTTCTAAGATACAAATGCATTCAGATATTCTTATCTTTCATAACTACTTTTAGTGCTAATTCAACAATGATTTTTACTTCCTTCTTTCTTATTCAACAAAACTGAGAAATTTAATAAACAAGCAGGCAAGCAGGTATGCTAGCAAATAAATTATTTTTGTTTTTCTCTGTGTACGTGTGCTTGCATGTACATGTGGGATCATTGTGGAGTTCAAAGTAAAGACATCTTGGAAATGTTTCTGTCTATTCATGCAAATCATTTAACAACTAGAAAATTAAGCTATATTTTCATTTATTTTGACGATAGATTTGACCAAGTTTATTAGGTACGTGCCAATGCCTTATTTAAATTGTAAAATTTTGAGTATGCATGCCTTTGGCTTGAATCTCCTTCAGAAGCATCACATCAGTTGTCAGAAGAATATTTATCAAATAAAAGACATAAAACCTTTAAAAATAAGAAAACAGATTGTTTAATAGCTATACTCCCTATACAGAAGAATATGACATTAGATAATAAAACAGTCTTTCATCCTGTGACTCCTCACCATGTGGTCTTGGTATGTCTGTGAGAGAACCAGGCATTTATTACTTCATATGTCCTCTGATACTTTGGGATTATCACTTAATTAACTCGGTATAAATAGATTGAACAAGTGGTGTAAATCCCAGTGGACACAACACTTAGAATTCTATGATGGATCCTCACAAGAAATCCTGAAAAATGAACTAACAAGAAATGGAGAAGTGACACCTGCTTCAGATCAGAATTTGAGTTAATGACAAACACTTTTTTTTTTCATTTTTCTGCACATATTTGTTAGCTTTGGCTGGCACATTTAGAAGTTATAAATAGGTGACAGATATATAGTCACGGAAATATTTTAGGACCTTCTCCATGCTTCTCTGTTTAGAGAAATATTAGAAAAGATTAGTTTAAATTCCAGATAAAATTTTAAATACCTACTCTATTAGGATGAATTTAGGAGAACTCAATAGAACCATTAGTTGATGATAGAAACATAATTTTATGTTGTAAGCAATAAAAAACATTTGTGTATTATTTGTTGTAAAATTATGAGAGTGTAAAACTAAGGTGATTAAGGCTTATTATTCTAAAGCAATCCTCAAAAGTGAATTTAAACCTTTAATCCATTCCCTTTGTGATTATTTGGGAATCTGACGCAACCCTTTTTGAGGGTATCCTACATAGTATATTTTAGAAATTTGTTAGGTCAGATCTAAAGTAGTACCTAGGTGTTTTAGCCTAAATTGCATCTAAAACATCAAAGAGGAAGAAGGAGGAGGAGAAGGAATGAAGAGAAAGAAAGAAAGAAAAAGAAAGAAAGAAAGAAAGAAAGAAAGAAAGAAAGAAAGAAAGAAGAAAGAAAGAAAAGAAAAAAAGAAAGAAAAAAGAAAGAAAAGAAAGAAAGAAGAAAAGAAAGAAGAAAGAAAGAAAGAAAGAAAGAAAGAAAGAAAGAAAGAAAGAAAGAAAGAAAGAAAGAGAAGGAAAGAAGAAAACTGTAATGCAATTTTAGCCAAACTCTATCTTAGATGCATGTTATAGCAGTAACTTTTCCTGGACTCTGTCAGTGGACCAAATGGAAACAAATATTCTTATCAATTGTTATCAAAACTGCACTGGATGTTCTATAGTTTAATACATTTTAGAGCATATAAAGAATAGCAAACTGAAGTAATTAGGCCAAGCCTGCCCACAATTATTTTAGAACTTAAATAAAATACACTTGTGTTTTCATCTAGATGGAAAATGAAGCTTTCAGTAATGGACATCTCAGCTCCATGAAAGTCACTTCTGAATCCTTACAAGCTATCTCAGAAGTAGAACAGTTGAATACATCGCAGTCTACTATGCAGAAATGGTTTTCCCACTGATAGCAAAAATTTAAAAATAAATAATAATGATACTCAATTTTAAAAGCTAACATGCTTAAATAAGAGAGTCTGAATGTCTGTTTCCTTGATCAAAAATTCTGGTATGGAATAACAGAAATGGACTTAGGGTCATTTATTTCAACAAGCTGTAGGCATTCATTCTAATGATCACAGGTTTTTATTTAAAGTGACTGTAGGGTCATTCTATGAGTGATGTCACAGATTGTTCTGGTAATATACAAAAAATGAAATAAATAGCAAGATATTGTTTCGTTTTTTTCTGGATAATTATTCAATAAAATTTTTCTGCACATTCATGGATTTTGGTACTCTTTCATTTTCTCCTTTTTCAGTGCATCAGAGGAAGTATTTGTGGAACTACTACCAATAGAAAAATGTACTTTTTATAAGAAATGACATAAGGAATCAATTTAAGGTTGTGAATGAGAATGAAGCCAATCCAGGAGGAAATTCTTATTTTGATGTCATTACCCAGAGGCACGTGCATCTGGAGGAGAGAACCCAACTGACCATGTAGCTGCTTGAATACTGTAGACAAGCTAAGGGCCAGTGCTGGTACCCATAATGTTGATAAAATCCTGAAGACACTGTGATTCAAACAGTACTTTTCATAAGAGCTTTTTGGACTTTATACCCTGTAGTTCTCAAATCCTGACAGTTAATCAAATTAACTGCACAGATTTAGACCCCCTACAGAAGAAATGTACAGTCTGGATTATAGGCAGCCAGTAGGTCATTTTCATGCACTTAGAGCCCTCTCTATATTGACTTCTTATGAATTTATTTCTCTGGTGAATATCTTATTTTTTCTATCCCTAATATACTGCTGGTAGCCACGCCTAATTCTGACAATATGCCTGCTTAAACTTTAGAAAATTGTGTTCTCTCTCACTTTTGAATTGCCACTTAGATTATTCACTCATAATATGATTTTGACAAATAGCAGTATAATAAGTACTTAAGTATCATAAGCATAAAGAGAAATAACTTCTCATAAGTATCAGGAGAATAAAAAGAAGTAACTCTTTAATAATTTGTGTAAAATTAAATGTTATAATCAATATTATCCTTTATTATCCTTGGGTTGATCTACATATTTGGAATTAGTTTCTGAATTTCATTCACATACAGTCTTAAAGAACTAGCTTAGGTTTTCCTTCTACCTCTTTAGTATTAGTTTCAGCTGGTCTGCTGTGTCTTCCTAGTTTTTCATCCTATTGTTGATTACGTGTTCAACATGCTTTTGAATATGTTTTATGACATTCTGAAATTAAACACATTTTAACTACCAATTAAAGATGCCGATCTCTTTTATTTAAATACACAGATTCTTGGAGATCAATAGGCTTAACTACTTTGTTGTTGTCAAAGGGTAAGTCCATTTTACATCACAAAAGATGAACATGTTTTTTCAAGGATTTCTATATAATAAATAATAATAGAAAACCCAGTAATTTGCTCTAAAAGATAGGGGAACTGCTGACCCATTCCTGAAATAGATCAATATACTATATTTATCACTTACTGTCAAAAAGGCTATTCCCAGTTGAATTAATGGCTTTTTAAAAAATTTTTATTTTTTTGAATTAATGGCTTTTGGTTTTTGTTGTGTTTTTCTGGATAATCACATGGATTTTTGACTTAATTTTAAACAGGCTATCATCCTGAAGTAATAGCAATTATAAAAAAAATGAGTAATGTCTATTATTTATTGAGTGTGTCTACTAGGAATCGATGCATTGTTTTAGGTGACTGATAGAGCAGTCAGTAGATAGATACATACATACACACATATAAATGGATAGCCTTATATAATCTTCACAGTAATTTTTTTGTTATTATTATTATTATTATTATCTCCACTTTTCAAATGAGGAAACAGAAAATTATAATTTTGGAGATATGAAATCTAATATGAATTATAGGGAACATTGTATTTTGAGTCTATAGGACTCTAAATGAACCAAAATTTAGGTTCTTTATACTATCCTCAACATTTCAAGTTAGTATTTAACCACTTCTTTAAGGATGTGGAGGCAACTCCCACAGGACAATAAATTAAGCCAAAATTGAGGCAATAAGTAAATATGCCTATGGCCACAAATGTCAAGAAAATCCACATCTCTAAGTACTATTTAGTACTGGAATAGATTCTTGCCAGGAAAAAAAAAAAAGGTTATATTTCTGTTGTTAGCTTTGAGGAACTTTGGCAACAGAAATGAGACAGGGAGTTTTATAAGATACGTATCTGCTAGTTCTTTTTCTGTAAATACAAAGCATCTAATCAATGAACTCGCAGATTGACCAGTAAATTAATGAGTTGTTTGCTGTAACAAAGTTAATTCTTCATCATGTACACATTTCTCATTACACTTTTTCTAAGTATATACTTTAAAATAAACATTGTGATGCCAATATATTACTATCAGAATGTCTTTTTTTTTTTAATGTTGGAGGTTTTGAGAGGAATTACTTACACTTCTTTTAAGTTTTGAACCAATTGAGACGTAGACATTGTATTGAAGTAAAAATTTGAATGATATATCATTTTTATTGCTGTTAAACGTGAATTGAAAAAGCAGCCTGGGGCACCTAGGTGGCTCAGTAGTTGATCATCTACCTCTGGCCCTGGGTCCTGAGATCAGGTCCTGCATCAGGCTCCCTGTAGGGAGCTGTACATACCATTAAATTGCAAGTAGAGCAACTACTGAGAGGGAGAGAAGTAAAGAAATAAAGAAAGAGACAGAGAAGGTATCAAGAAATTGGTCTCTGAATGAGTGTTATTTTTTAATACATTAATTCCACAACAGGATGGTCAATGAATATCTTCTTTTCTTCTTTCTTAGGGTGGAATAAGTAAGGAAAATACACAGAATGCCTAGAAATATTACTTCATTACTGCTTCTGCTTGGAGAATGGAATGACCACCTATGCATAGACATATAACAAAGGGAAAATAATGTTTCCCTAACAAATTTGGTGGAAAAATAAAATAGTTCAAATCAGATGTACAGTAAGTAGACGTTGAAATTATTGATAATAGACTGGGATATATTGAAGATTGAGGGTCAAATAAACTGAAATGAGCAATGGAAAAATTGTTCTTAACTGCAATACACAGATATCACAATGGTTTAACTGAATGTTTTGTGATTCTTAGAAAGGGTAGTAGAAAGCACTATATACCTGAGAGGTCCACAGAGCCATGAAAAGCCAGAAACATAGCAGAAAGTATTTCAGGATGACACAGAGCAAAACAGAGGGAATGTACTATGGCCCATTAATATAGTAACAGGGAATACTTTCTTAAAATCACAAATTCGTTCCAAGTAAAAAAAAAAATCACAAATTCGTGCACTAGTAAAAAGTAATTTTGACCTAAACATTTAATGTTAATTAAATAGCAACAACTTGTACAAATTGAAAATAGAAAAAGCTCATGATGCACAGTGATGAAGAGGGATTTTCATACAAGACCAGATGGATTTATCCTAAGATGGCATGGCATTGCTTTAATTTCTTTTGACATTGCTTTAATTTCTTTTGGTTTGGACTTTGTGCTCCAGTGTTACAGGCTTACAAACTGCCATTGTCAACTCATCAAGATTATATCCATCTTTCCCAGCCTACTTAAGTTAATAAAAAAGAAAGGATATATAAAGGGAAACATCCAATTGGTTAGTTTAGTTTAAAAGATTTATCAAGAAAAAAAAAATAAAATAAAACAGTAAAAGATTTATCAAGGAAATATATCCAACTGGCTAGTTAAACCAGATGGTTATATCCACCAGCTAATTCATTTTTCCTCTGATGATGAAAAATCATATTATCATCACTAGGTTTGTTGTCTGGTGAAAAAAGGAGAATTAGAGAACTCAATGTTTAATGGCATCAGACTGAAATTGTCTGACATATATCTCTCCTCGGGATGAAGGTAAGGGTGCAACGAGATTTGAAGTTCAGATCTTTTCTTTTTCTTTTTTTTTAAGTTCAGATCTTAAATCAAGGAGTGTCCTACCTTTGTTTCTATAGTATCTCCCCATATTTTACACAAGTATACCTCCCATAATGTGTTGATTTAAAAATTTAACACTGAAGACTATTATCCATTTCCTTTCTTTTTAAAATGTATTTTATTTATTTATTTGACAGAGAGAGAGAGTGCACAAGAAGGGGGAGGGGCAGAGGGAGAGGAAGAAACAGGCAAGCTACTGAGCAGGGAGCCCCATACCCCATGCCCCATGCCCCATGCGGGAACAGATCCCAAGACCCTAGGATCATGATCTGAGCAGAAGGCAGACGCTTAACCAACTGAGCCACCAAGTCATCCTCCTTCCTTTTTTTAATTTAGTTTTTTGATCTGAGATAGTGTGTAGAGATTGCACACATTACTCAGAATGCCGATAAATTCTTGGCTAGATTTATAAATAATTGTTCCTCTAAAAAAAAAAATTGTTCCTCTAAGTTAAGAAAAATAGAAAGATGATGATTCTTCTAATTCTAAATATGAACATAAAGAACTACTGCATGAATTGAAACTTTTAACTTCCGGTTCTAAAAAATCCCTGGCACCCTACATTATATTAAATCATGTGAAAGACTTCAAAACAACAACACAAAAATAGCCTCTATAGCAAGAACTTCTCAAAAAGAAAATGGATACAGAGTTACAATAGAGGCACTGCATAATTAAATTTCTATAATTTGAAATGTTACTAAAGGAGATATAAGAAGTCTATGAAAACCAAACTAGCTGCTTATAAATTCATATCTTTGGGATATTTAAAACAAATAAAAGGAAAAGGGGGATTATATGTACTCTCACTAGGAACATTTAAGACTTAAGACAAATTTGTTTTAAAAGGGTTTTACTTATTTATTCATGAGAGCACAGAGAGGCAGAGACACAGGCAGAGGGAGAAGCAGGCTCCATGCAGGGAGCCCGATGCGGGACTCGATCCTGGGACTGCGGGATCACGCCCTGAGCCAAAGGCAAAAGCTCAACTGCTGAGCCACCTAGGCATCCCAGGACTTAAGACAAGTTACAAAAAAACTTTGAATCATGTTCAGAAGAAAGATAACCTCTAAAGGTAACAGAGCCTAAAATGGCCAGCCTATTTTCCTTGCCAAGTTTGCTTTCCCCAGTCAGATATCCTAAACCCTTACATCCACAGAAGCATAGGTCATGAAAGACAAGTATCCTGTATGCATTTATTCAAATGTATTCAAAAAGTCCAACTCACATTTGGGTAATTAAATGATTCTCAAAAAAAAAAAAAAAAAAAAGACTCAAATTCACATTTCCTAGAGACATTTGTCTAAAGACTGATCTGCCAAATGGTCAGTTAGCTTCAGCTTCCCTTTAAATAATTGTGGAGCTATTTTTTGAGACCTCTTGTTTTTGTTAATATTGTATTCTTTTGAATTATTCACATCCTTGTTGAATTCTTGGAATTATTTAATCAATAAATCTAAAAGTGTCTTTATACTTATTTTTGCATTTTTAATATAAATGTATTAAAGCAATATTTTCTGATTTTTTTTTCTTATAGGTACATGTTTTCTTTCATCTCTTTTGACTATTTTGAGACATTTTACTTCTTTTGTTAAAGATTCTCCAAAGATATTTTATTCCTAGTAATTCACACTTAGGAAACATTTTTAGTAGTTTTTAGAAATTTTATACACTGCATTTATGCCTTTGTTCTTGTTGTTTTGTCCCATTGTGTGTGTCTGTGTTTACCTCATGCATTAAACAAATTAGTACCTGCCAATATTCATTTCTGTTAGTGTTTCCTTTGGTATTGATATTGTGACAAGAAAAAAAAAGAGGAATTGAATGAGTCAGACTGCTATTGAACTCCATTAAATCTTATTTTTTAAGATAATTTTTAAAAATGTAAATCAAAAGGGTCATTGAACGTTGCTGTCACCATTATGGCTAAAATTTCACTGATATTTAAAGCAAGTCATGATTGTCCTTTTTGGATAGTCAACAGTTAGTGTTGATTATTAAGCATAATCACATAAAGCACACCATTTAAGAATTGTACATTAGCAAGGATTCCTCACTTAGTAGTGCACAAATGTTATTAGTAATTAATTTTTTTCAGTGATTTGTTGTACAAATAAACTTTGAGCTAGACTTATTAAATTCCAACCCAACCACATTAAAGGATTAACTTTATCCACTACATCCCACCCAAACTCTCCATTTGTCTTCAGACTCTCCATGGAGTCTATTATATTATAAAACATGCAACTATTGACCTTAACACACAAGTTTGACCAGCTACCAGACTTGTTTCCATAAAAGCCACCACTTTTAATGCAGCCAATCTCCTGAAGCTAGAAAACTAAAAGTATCTACTCGATACTATGGCATATAGACCGTAAATTAGAAAAGATGATTTTCTGGGTTAGGCCACCTAACTTTGAGTTGTATTTTTAGATGAGCTAGTTGTATAAAAAGGATTCTTAGAGACTATCACCAAGAAGTCATGTCAGGAAACAGGAGCAAAGGGGAGAATTGAGATTTCAGTACCCAGTCAATAAGAGAAGCTGGATGGGAAGTATAAACATAAAGCAGAAGAACCCATCCTGAAGAATGCACCCTGTTGAGTCAGCCTGGTATGAATCCAATATCATTTTAGGGTTAGAAAGCTTTATAAATCCAGAGTGTTTGGCATACATCCTATAGACTGGTTATGACTCTAACCTTGTGAACTATGCCATATTTTACTCAGGAAAATGTACAGAAATGAAGTGAGAAAAATGTGAGGCCACTATCTTCTTATCTACCCCTAACATGCCAAACTTTACCTTAACTGCATTTAGCCTTTTCTAAAATGGCAAGAAATATAATTCATTTTCTAAACCACTTGATTCTTCTACATAGCACTGGCCAATCTGGACAAAGATATCCAGAGCATAAGTTATTTTTTAAATGCATAAGATGAAAATATGGACACATAGCTTTATAATTTCAGAGTAATGTTCTACAGAGAGCTTGCCAAAAGTGTGAAGATTGAAGCTAGGGAAAAATAAAAGGGGTGAAGATCGGTCATTTTGAAACTGAGGTAATAAAAATCCAACAGAACTATTGCTGACGATAAATGATAATAAGTTTATAATTCATTCAGCCACAGTTTATTTTCAAATTGTCTAATATCTGCCATTTAGCCATGTTCTGTATTCAGTATATAGTAGGGGATAAAACCTATAGCAGAGAGAACATAACTTCCAATTATAATTCTTTATGTCTTTGGTAACAAGGATACTGGTTCTCAGTTACAAATGGCATAACAAATAGAGCCCTAAATATGTGAAGAGTCGATGAAGGGATTAACTAATTTAAAGTTTCTGGGCTCAGACAAATTATATCTCAGAACCTGCTAGCAATTTGAAAATGAGAAAGGTATCAAAGCATTACCATCTTAACTTGTAGTTTTTTGTTTTTAAGATTTTATTATTTTATTTTTACTTATTTTTTTAAAATTATTTATTTATTTTGAGAGACAGAGAGAGAGAGAGAGAGTTCACAAACAGGATGGGCAGAGGGAGAAGGAGAAAGAATCTCAAGCAGACTCTGTGCTGAGTTCAGAGCCTGATGTGGGGCTTGTCATACTCTATCCCAAGACCCAAGATCATGACCTGAGCCAAAACCAAGAGTCAGTCACTTAACCAATTGTGCCATGCACCCCTATTTATTACTTTTAGGAGGCTCCACACCCAACATGGAGCCCAACATAGCATATGAACTCAAGACCCCTGAGATAAAGACTTGAGCTGAGATCAAGAGTCAGACACTTAACCAGTTGGACCACCCTGGTGACCCTACCATCCTGACTTTTAATTAAGGAAAGGGAAAGATATTAAAAATATATAGAGAGATTAGTAACTTCAACTTCACTAACTAAACAAATATCTCCATATTTATTGAGCAAGATATTCCAGGAACATGCAGAGTTTACCATTTAGTGGGGACATCATCATGTTAAACATTAATTAGACATTGTGGTGAATATTATGATGATAGTATATGCAGTGTATACATCGAGTTAAAAAGAAACATGCCCACAACTCCTAGAAACTGCAAAGGAAGTATATTTAGCTAAGCTGACAACAGCAAATATTGAACTAAACATGGCATAAACACCAGTACATTTATCAGATAACTTAGAAAGAATCCTAAGTGGTTCAACAAGTACTCATCACGTACTTATTTATGTTCCTTCCACTAGTCTGCTCAACCATGTCTCCCCTTATGGTCAACAGATGAACCCTTGTTCAGTGATTAAAAAAAAAGAGTTGAATTTCCATGATGGCACTGGGCTAGTTATGATCTATTTCTTTGTATCAGGGACTAGTTTACTCCTCGAGCCTTTTACTGCCTAAAATCTAAGCAAAATACAGTTATGTGTTAGCCAGGAAAAGAAGGAAAGTATTGTTATGAGTCCTTCAGGAGAATCTACCATAGGAAACTTACACAGAACTGTCAACATTCTGCCTTGATACATGCAAGACCTACTAATCTATTAGGCACAAATAGAGCCTAGGACCCACAGTATCTTTGGAGCCAAGAAGAGTTTTCAAATTTCTTTCAAATAAAAAGAAAAAAAATAGGTAGAAGAAAATGCCTTAACATTTCTTCTTCTATAATGTTTATAACATCATTATATTTGTTTTTATTTCAATGTAATTGTGGACCATAAATTTTAATATTTTTCTATAGAGGGAAAGGCCAATGGAAATCATAACAGAGCCCTGGTTGCATGCATCTAGCATTCCAGGTGCTGAAACAGAAAATGTATTCAAGGCGGAGGGAACAGCATATGCATTTCTCATGGGAAAGGTGAATCATCCCATTTCAGAGGAATGGATATCCACACTCTCAAATTCTCAAATCGTCCCAGAATCATTATGTGCATGAGCAGACATCTGCAGTGAGGATACTCAGATTAATGAATTCCAAGTCAATATACAATTAAATGGCATAATAAACAGATTTTCCTAGGGATACAAATGAACATAATGCAGCAACATAATTTTAACAGTTTTTCCTTCCTATTTTTCAAAACAATAGATCAGTATCTCCAAAAAGAAAGATGCGCCCTTCTTGTGGCTAACTCTATGTTCCATAAACACTGTGCCGTATACAAAAGTGCACAGAATACACACATGTATTCTTATTTCTTGATATCTTTTCCAAACTTGTACATCTGATAAATGGCTATCTCTGTATTTTTGCTGTCAAGGTCCCTATTTGCCAGCTGGTTAGGAAAGGAGGCAAAGGTTGATTTGGTTTTCCCCAGGAACAAATCTGTCATAACACTGCTGTTCCACTACAGTAACCTGTAGGAGTGAGGGATACCAGTCCTCCTCCTTTAGGGCACATCCTATTCAAATACGCATACAACAGATTTTTTTCTAGATGAGTCAGACACCAGAGTGGCATTCAAGGCTGTTATGTTAGAAAAGAACTTAAATCACAAAAACTTGCCTCAGTATTTCCTACCGCGCACTTTAAGAAGCTTCTTATAATATATCTGCACACATCAAGGCTTTCTGGCCTTTGTAGGCAAAAAAGTCTTATTTTAGAGAGCAAAACTGCAAAGCTTAGTGATCAAAAGCACCAGAGTTTTTCTGGCAGAAGTAAATGTGGTTCAAACACTCGTAAATATGTATGCTGTAATGAAAATATCTTTTTATAATACACTTTCCCACTCTCAGTTGTGAATTTTCATGGGAATTATTTCCAAAGACAAGCTGCAGGGAAAACATCAATTAATCTGCTGAATGAATTTTTGAATCCATTCTCAATGCTGAGACCCCCTCCTGGTGCTTGGTAATTACCCCAATATTTTCTGCACGCTTGTTTAAACGGCTTCCTCTTGGGCTTCCTGTGAAGAAGGCCTTTCTCTCTGCTGATGTGAAAGGCAGCGTGCCTTATCGCTCTGCCTCATTCCATCTGCGGTTCGTGGGGGGTCCCGCTAATCACTGTCATTGGAACATTGGATGAGCAGTCTGGGGACATAGATAGATGTGACACCAAAGGAGACCAGGGACTTTCCAACAGAGTGCTCATCTCCGTAAATGCATCGTACCCGTCCAGATTCAAAGCAAGGGATGGACTCTTTTCAAGCAAAGGCCCTCATGGTAATTATACAAATACAGTGATCAAAGTTATTATCACTCTTTTAAAAGGCCAAGGATTTATGAGAATGGTGTTTTGTTACCTGTGACAGGAAATATTTAGTCCTTGTGAAAAGCAAAAGTGGTAGAGGAAAATACAATACGGAGGAAATAAAGTAAGAAGAAAGGGAAAACGGTTCTCAACAAAAATTCTATTTATAAAGAAATAGAATTTGAAAGCAACTGATGCAAAAGAAAGATAAAAGTTGTGAAATGTTGGATTGTGAAAGAACTTCAAAGTCTATTCAAATGTCACATTGATTTTTCTTTACATCTTTAAGTAAATTTCAGAAGATAAATGTGTTCCATGATTTATTCGCATGTGATTTATCTATAAATAGAAAATAAACCACAATGATATTTTTAACAGAAAAGAATTCTCAGACTGGAAATATGAATCCCTTATTTTTTCTTAAATAAAGATAAATTTCATACTTTTGGAGACTATGACATGTGTGAATAACATTTTTAAACTAGTTTAAGGTTTCCTTAAAACTGTGAGATAGCTGAAGACAAGCTATGCTACTTTATTGGGTGCATATAAGTGAATGTTTATAATCTAGTCAGATATTTTTTAAAGAATATGAATGTTGAGATTTTTTTTGATGGGGAAGTATTTGAACAAAAGAAAATTAAATATAATGTTAAGGGAAAACAAGTCATTCTCAGTCTCAGTTCAATTATTTTATCTAAATTGAGCCCCAATATCAGAAAAGTTTGAAACAACTTCTTATTTAGAATGCCAGTGATTTCTAGGACGTAAATTTGGAATATCATAAGTATAATCACTCTACTCTCTATCGCCCAAATAAAGTGAAATATTTAGAAAATCTCTATCTTTATTTAGAAAAATATTTACAAAATCTCTATCCATTTTATTTTAATGCACTATCTATACATTAAAAATTTTACTGATAAAATGGAAGAGCAAGTCATAATGATATGATGGAATCTGGAAACCAAGAACAAACCTTAAGATTCAGAGTTCTATATTAATCTCTAATTTATCTCTTGTTTTCTCTTAAGAACCTCTGCTAACCAGGAATTACTTCCACTACTTCACCAAAATGTCTCTGTGTTATCAAGTTGTTCCCTGTTGCTAAAAATTAATAATGGTCAATTCTCAATTATATTCTTGGTTGACCTATTAGTGGCATCTGTCATGATTTTTCAGGCCTTTCATCTTGATTATTTGCTTCCTGGACTTCAGTGCACCATTCTTTCCTGATTTTTATTCCACATTGCTGACCAGTTTTGGCTTATTCTGATTTTGTTGGTTTATGAACATTCTCTTGATTTCTAATCATTCAAATATCCTACTGCTTAGATCTTTCCTCTCTACATAGGTCCCCTTACAGATCTCACTCAGCCACATAGATTGAAATACCATCTATATTTTAGTGATTCTGAAATTGAATTATTTTAATATTTTATTTATTTTTAAGATTTTATTTATTTATTCATGAGAGACATTGAGAGGGAGGCAGAGATATAGGTAGAGGGAGAAGCAGCTCCTTATGGGGAGACTGATGTGGGACTCGATCCCAGACCCCAGAAAATTTTATCCTACATATCTATCTTTACTCCATACTCCAAATTTATACCTGTAAGCATCCCAAACTTAACATACTCAAAACAAATCTGATCTTTTCCCAAATATGCTCCTCCTGAGGTTTCTTAAACCCCATAAATGGGAAATCCATTTTATCATTGCTGAAACAAAAAACCTTGGATTCATCTAACTTCTGTTTTTTTTTAACTCTCCACACTTGACATATCAGCAATGTTTTAGCACAAGAACAAGAATGATCTTTTTATAACTCAAGGCCAATTGTGTCACTTTTCTGCTCCAAACTGTCAATGGTGTCCCATGTTGATCAAATGTAAAAAGAGCAAAAAACAAAACAAAACAAAATACATGTCTTCTTCCAATAGGCTACAAGATGAGGTTTATTTTACTACTGACTCTAAATTTGCCATCCCTTACTTTTTCCTTTGCTCATTAAATAGCTATCACTTTGGATTCATGCTGTTCCTACATCAGGCCCAACAGTCTCTCATTTTTGCTTCCCTGGTCCTTCTGTCTTGAAGTTCATCCTTGACATTCCTGCTTGGGTTATTCTATAATTTGCTTCAGGTTTTTGTTCATATATTAACTATGGTCTTGTTAGCAGCTATGTGTGACCTTGCATGGACTTTCTTAACTTTCTGGTATACATTCTTCCCATCTGTGTACTTTTGATAAAACCTATTTTACAGAATCATTTCAAGATTCAAATGAGATGGTACAATAATACTACTAAAACTGTATGAATGATACATATTTCAGTTGACAAAAAATATGTCATTAGAGATGTATAGCAACAGAGTCTATGCAAGCTTAAATTATGCTAAAATAAAATTCACCTCTTTAAACAAAATGATAAATTAACCTAGTCTATCTAGAAACCAACCAGGAAAAATTAGTAACAATTCAGACAACTAGTCAAAGTATCTTACCAGAACTAAAAATATCCACATTATCAGTAAAAGCAAAGTGAAGAGACCCTACAGAGAATCTTCTTCAAAGTGAAGTATCAGACAATCCCACTGCTATAGTATTATAGTAGCTCAAATTAAAAATTTTTAGAATATTTCAGAATCAGTTCTGTCTCCAGTGTCATCTCTCACACCAGCAGTCACACTTGAGGTCGTGAGTAGTGTAGTTGATGCCATGGACTTTAGTGCTTGATCATTTCAGCTGAAATCAACAATTTTCTCCTTATTAGTCAGTAAGTGTAACATGGATCCATACTGGGCTAGTTATTCAATCTCTGCTTACCTAACTTCTTTTTGCCTAACAGTGAGATCTGAAAAGTGGTAAGAATAAGACTATATTTGTGAAAATTAAATAATGAGTGATATCAACACTTTGATCAGTGCCTGATTCATAGTAAGTGGTCAATGAATTTTAGTTAGTAACATTAACCATGAAGCAAAAATTTTTATAGAGCCTCGCATGGGGAATCAAGTAGCTCTAAGAGCACTGTATAGGTGGAATCTAATGTAAATAGATGACATCTCCCAGAGTTAGATGTTTCCACCTACAAGTGTTTTGCGTGTCTTCAATAATTCCAATGTATTGAAATCACTTCGGGGAGGGAAGATAAGAAGGTGCTATGCTGCATGTCGACAATCTCCCTTAAATCCCTCTGGAGTCTCCATTTCTCAAGGATGGATAAATACTAAACTGAAGTCAAAAGTTGAGCTCATCACAATTGAGTGACCTAGTCCTAGACGCAGATCTGAACTAAATTCCATTGTGGTGGCAACCAAAAAATGTCAAAAAACCTGTGTTAGGTTTGGAGAGCCCTGAAAATTAAAATTACATTTTAGACCCTTGGAAAACTGAGAACTCTTTAAGTACTATAGCTTTCTAATGAGGCACTGAAATCAATCTGCTCCAAATTTCTGTCCTAATAACTTCTCAGGATACTTCATTTTCCATGAGCCTGTTTCTCAGGGAAGCAATCAAAATGATATATTTTAATCTGGACCAAACTGTGGGGACAATGTATAAATCAGCTGAGTCTTGAAGTCAGTGTTTCTCACTTGTAACTAAATTTTGATGACAGGAGAAAAGAGAATGGTTGACATCTATGGGTACAAGAGGAATTTTTTTTCTTCTTTTTAAAGCAAATCTAACATAGATCCAGTCTGTCCTCACCAATCATGTGTTTGGAAGAAACCCAGATTTCACTTAGTTTAAGATCATATTTTATACCTAGTATTATGTAAAATGCAAATGGTTTCATTTCCATTTCTTATCATGCTGATGTTTTAGTGGGCTGCTCCTTTCTTTTACATAGCGTTCACATCTTTTGGCTAGAACTCATGGTACTGGGTGTATGTATGAGTGCGTATGTAACATAACTATAGAAGCATGATGCATCATTGCCATTTTTACTTTTATATAAACCACATATTTTAATTCTGAATAAATTATATATTTACTTGTGCTTCATATTCTGTAATTAGCTTTTGTCTTTTATAGGTGTCATAAAAATTGCTCTTTTATAATTTCTTACCATAAAGAACAAAAATTAAAAGCTAAAGTCAAATATTCACAAGTCTATGTACAAATATCTAAAGGAATTATAAATTCCACTGGTAAGTTGAAAGTAAGTCTGTTGATTTGAGCAAATGAGTGTATCATTTAGGCATCTTCATACATAGGAATAAATTCAGGGAAACTCTAAAATGGTGAATTTGAGGGAGGGCAAAATGTCTGTCATGTTTCCTTTATTTAAGTTAACTTTACTCAAAGAAAACTAACCAGTTCAGAATTCCATAATAATTCTCATAGTAACAATCTTTTATGAAATATTGATTCAGTATTAGGTGACTTAAAACTTTCCGCTCTCTTTTTAGCAAATAAGGATCTCTTAGAAGGTACTTTCTTATCCATTCCAATCATGCATATAATTGGGAACTTGCAAACTACAGAATCCTTTTTCCTTAGAAGTTAGAAGCTGACCTTTGATAGCGAATTGAAAGAAAAATGTTATGTTAAATGAAAGTCTGAAGAAATCTTTATGAAATGTTTTTGAGAGGCAGAGAAATAGGAAATGAAGACGTTTTGATCACTTAACTTGCAGATGACTTTTATTACATATACATGTCATACATACATATCATATAAACATAACATATTTGTAAGCTTTATGATTTTCTTTTTTTTAAATGTATAATTTTTCACAAAATGCCTGAAATCTTTTTAAGTAATGAAGGAAACTCTGATGATGATAGACTCAACCAGAGGATACATGGAAACAAATTATCAATCAAACGGAAAACTAAAAACACCAGTTGTTTAAAAATTATTTATTGAATAAAACAAGGTTCAGTAAAATTAACTTACAGAGAAGATAATTACATGTTTCTGAATGTTTGATTAGAGACCCCATGTTTTCTTTTTGTCAGGGCTGCTATTTTCTTCTTTCCAGTCCAATTTGTAACTTACCCTGTACAATTTTGTGATTTCAATGACAATTGCATACATTAATCTCATCACTTTCTAAACTATAGGTTTGTGTTCCACTTGTACAGATGTGATTTTTAAATTTTCATTATTTTGATACAGTTTGAAAAAATGTTTCCATGGGAAAACTTTCTTTTTTAAATGTTGAATATCATTTCCTTTGAAAACAGAAAATACTACAAAGGGAACAAGGATATGTTCCCATTTATTATTCATTCCGTAAACATTATGCAGCATCTGCTACTTACATATGGGGTTGGAAAACTCTATAGACCTATCATTTCCTTCTAAAAATCTTACCAGAATGACAACAAAATAGTTATTGCTGATTCTTTGCTACGTCCCTGGACTGGCCCAACACCACCCGCATGATGCTAAAAATCACACCCAAAAGCACTCCATCTCTCCATTTCTGTCATAGGTCAAAATACCTACTAACCTGAACTGCAGACCGACCTATTTCATTATTGTATCTTTTGAAATCTGTGTGCTCATGCACACACACACACACACACACACGTACACACTCGTACTTTACCTCTGCTGGACACTGGACATTGCTAATAGAACATTGACGGTGTTATTTAAACCCATTTTGAGAAAGGAAGTATTTCTTATTTGCTTACATTCAGAAGGCTATATTATAGCCAGAAAAACATTTGTTTTCTTTCCTACTGTGGATGTGCTGAACTAAAAATTAGGCTTTGTTATCTTTTAATTATGACCCTTGATTCAGCAATGAATGTTTTGAAAAACTCATGTTACTCGAAATTCATTTTTGCAAAGAATGCTTTTTTCCTTGAGTCTTTCTATTATACATAATGCCAGTGAGCACAATAAATGAAATAATATGAGGAAAAATTTTGCTATATGATTCATAGTTTCTGAATTGCCAATGGTTTACTGTGAAGCATTAAGCAGGAATCTGGTAAAAGAGACCTGACATAGAAGCCCGATGGCCAAGACAGAACTCTTCCTCCCCTATAAAGGGGCCTTGGGAATATAGGGTATCATTGATTATCCCTTTAAAAGCTTAAGAATTGGTTTAATCCCAAATGTCTCAAATCTGGGAAAAAAATGGACTGCTAAAGAAATAGAATAAGATTTGCATTTTTATAAATGTGGTGACAATTATTATAAGAGTGTTATACAGTTTAGACTTGAGAAAAGAAAGGCTGTACCTTATCAGAACAGTTGAAAAATTGAATGTGTGCTCATGTGGAAACCTTTTGATGAAGGGCTTTAATTCCTTAGATTCCTTTTTTACAGACTCTCAGGAAAGTTCACCTTAGGGAACAGTATGCCAGTTGTACAATGGGCAATGGCCCATGGCAAAACTAGACACAATAGAAAAAGAGCTCATAGTATTGAGAAAATCTCAAAGTGCACAAATCAAAAGACTTTAAACCAAACCTTCTCTGCTTACCCTAAATAGCAAAAGGAGCTGATATTGAAAGGTAGAAGAAGAAGAAGAAGAAGAAGAAGAAGAAGAAGAAGAAGAAGAAGAAGAAGAAGATTACAGATAAGAGAATTTATTTACTTGAACTGACTATGCTAGCATGGTATAGCTCTATAATAATCACTCTCATATATCTCTTTGCTATTCACCTGGGAGAAGGCCAAATAAAGATGCTCATATGCTAAACAAATTCTATCTCCAATAAAAGACTGTTACTTGAAGAGACTGTCTTCTCTACCTCTTGATGTTGAATACATACTTGAAATCTAAATTTAGAACTTTGCCCATATGCTGATGCTCTAATAAGCAGAGAGAAGTGCATAAAGATGTAAATATATGTGTATGAGCGTAAAAATAAAGATACATGTCATATATTTGTAAATAATCTCTGTGATCACAATTATCTTCATATATTATATGCTTATTTTCAGTGAATGCCTCAGGGAAGTTGAAGCTATTTTTATTTAGATAGTGTATTTTTAAATATGCATAATCTATGTTCACTGTAGTGGAAGATTGTGTGACTGATTCACACTTACAATTGGATTTCACTGCTATAATCAGCTGTCATAAACCTGAATTAGTCTGCCTTCCATGTGGCAACTTACAATGTTATACAGCCAGATAAATAATTTTGATTTACCATTACCACCATGTTTGTGTACTTCTTGAAGGCAACTTCCATGTAGAAAAAAAGGTGAATGGCACCCAGTGAAATTTGGGTAGGGATCCAAATCATATACTTTGGCAAGATGTGACAAGGAATTTTCAATATAAATAGTTTATCTGCTGAATTGAGAAAAGGGACATTTTTTTTTTCTGTGTGATCAATCTATGACCAAACTTTTGCAAATGCTTTGAAACTGCTAGTTCCTTAATTGAAGAATATTATACAATACACACACACAGACACACACCAAATTCCAACAGGAAGAGACTTTTTAAGAAGTTCTTTTGGCTAATATAAAATGATTTCCTTGAGCTAAAAGGATTTTCCTACTCTTTTTTTTTTTTCAGTAAAAACATTCTACAACTAGCCCCATAAATTTGAAAATGTGCCAGAACTGTCCCACTTTTTTGTTTTTGGTAAATGTATCAAATTACTTAATCTTTCTGCAAACATCATAATTATTCCTATTTTTAAAATACTTTTATTAAAATACAATTTACATTTTAAAAGTGTTAAATAGTAGTAAGTTTACTAGTTTAATCGTTTTCGCAAAGTTGACACATCCAGGGAAAATGAAAACAAGAAACAGGACACTACCCACATTTTGGAAGCTCCCCTCAAGCCTGCCTCTGTAACAACCCTCCTTTTTTCAGATAACCACTTTCCTGGAAATTAGATTGTTTTTAAACATGATTTCAAGTGGACTTTTATTCAAGCATTTCAGATGGAATATCCTTTTATTTCAGACTTCAAAATTATGATTTTAACATCAAATCCTTATTGTTGCAGGTAGCTGCCTTTTCATTTCTAAATCTATTGTATAAATATTACACAGTTTATTTATCCATTATACTCTTATGAAAAAAAATGTGTTGCTTCCAAGTTGGGGTCGTTTCAAAGAATGTTGCTAGGGACATTTTTTAACGTGTTTTGTGATGCACAAATGCAGATATTTCCCTTTTTTTTTACTTAGAAATAAAATTGCTTAGTTACAGAGTGCTCATATGTTTATGTTTAGTAAATAATTGCAAAAGATCAACAAAGTCATTATAACACCAGCTTGAAATTTTTAGTGCTATTTGTTGTTTGATATCTTGTACCATTTTTGGAAACTCGGTACTTTTTTTCTTCAAATATTGTTTTTGTCCCATTGTCTTTCTTTCTTCCCTTTGTTACATTAATTACAAACATATATATATATGTATATATATATATATTTTTTTTTTTTACCATGCCCTGTATGTGTCCTTCCCTTTTCTCTGCATTTCCAAAACTTTGACCTCTGTGTGCTTCAGTTTGGATTTTTTCATTGATTTATCTTTCAGATCATTGTCCTTATTCAAGCTGTGTATAGTGTACTATTAATCCAATTTATCAAGTTCTTAATTGTAGATAGTATGTTTTTCTAATGCTAGCATAATTTTTGAACTATCTTCTATAATTATAATTTCTTGTTAAAATTCTCCATCTTTTGACATTTTTAATATATTTTTTATATATTAGTGTGTTAGTTTCACTTATTTAAAAACTTATGTCTGATACCAACAATATTTTTTTATGTCATTTCATTTGTATTTTCTGGTTTTTCAGTTAGGTTTCAGTCAGTTTGTCTTGTATCCTGGCATTCCTGGGGTTGTTGCTTTTGTTTTTGTTTTTTAGTTTTTATTTAAATTCCAGTTAAGATACAGTGTAATATTAGTTTCAGAAGTACAATATGGTAGTTCAACACTTCCATATGACACTTGGCATACATCTTAGCAAGTGCCCACTTTAATCCCCATCATCTGTTTTACTCATCTCTCCCCACTCCACCTCCTCTCTGGTAACCATCAGTTTGTTCTCTAGAGTTGATAGTTCATTTCTCAGTTAGCCCCCCCCCTTTTTTTCCTTTTCACTCATTTGTTTCTTAAATTCCACCTATGAGTGAAATCATACGTACTTGTCTTTCTCTGACTTATTGGGCATAGCATATTGCTTTTTAGCTCCATCCATGTTATTGCAAATAGCGAGATTTTATTTGTTTATGGCTGGGTAATATTCCACTATATATGACTACCACATCTTCTTTATACATTTATCAGTTAATAGATACTTGGGCTGCTTCCATAGTTTGGCTATTGTAGATAATGCTGTTATAAACATCGGGGTGCACATATTCTTTTGAATTAGTATTTTTGTATTTTTTGGAACTTTGAAAATCCATATATGGAGTTTTTAAGGTTCCTAATACCATGCTATGGCTTTGTTTCTAAAGACTTATAGACAAATTACTATAAAATTATTTGAGACTACAGTCTGAATGTGAATATAAAAGTCAAACAATATTTTCATAAAGTAGTCTGTATTTGGTATATAAATGTAACTATATTGTTATTAAATTTTAAATGGAAATATAGAATTATTCTTTATAATTTCAAGTCATCTTTTGTATGACTATATCTGTCCCTTAGTTAAAGACAAATCTATTGAGTAATTATATAACCAAACAACTTATTTTTCCTTCGGGTTGGTTTTAGAAATAATAATTTGTTAAATTAGAATAATCATTAAAATAATAAAATCTTTATTTGGTAATCATATTTGACCATGAGTATGAAGAATTATATATATATATTTTAATTGTAAAATCTGGCTTAATTTTGAAGGTGACTTAAAGTTTTTATTTTACTGCTCACTCAAAAGCCTGAAAACAGGGTATCCCTGGGTGGCTCAGCAGTTTGGCGCCTGCCTTTGGCCCATGGCATGATCCTGGAGTCCTGGGATGGGGCCTGCTTCTCCCTCTGCCTGTGTCTCTGCCCCTCTCTCTCACTCTCTCTCTCTCTGTCTCTCTCTCTTTGTGTGTCTATCATGAATAAATAAATAAATAAATCTTTAAAAACAAAAACCTGAAAACAACTATTTTCTTCACATATCTTTTGTGAAAGCATAATACAATCATGGGTTTTCAAAGTATCCTTTCAAATAATTATGGAATAAAGAAAATAAACCCACCAATTAGAATGCCATTATTTATATTCATATAAATTGATGTTTACTGAAGATTTTATTTTCTCGCTATATTTTTTCCACTTGCATTGGTGAAAACGGAATAACAATATTTACACTATTTGATATTGAATAAAATAAAGAGAAATATGTTTTATTGATTAAACACTTCAGTCAGTTCTGTCTTGTTTATGCTCTCATATACCATCCATTCCTAGAAAACCTGATATTGTTAGAGACTTCCTTCTGATGGCCTTTTAATAGCTCACTAACTTCTATTCAAAGTATATTTACCAAGCAGCTATGATATGCCTCTCCTTAAACTGACTGTGGAATACCACTGTGCTGCACAGGAACTCTGGAACTGCATGGCAAACCACAAAGCATTCCCTCTCTCATCTTTCTGCTCTGGTTCTGTCATTCACATCCCAACAGTCCTACTCAATCAAGTCTCTGTGCCAGCAGCCTGGCTAGTTTCTTAATGAATAATGAAAATGATGTGGATCTGTCTTGAGAACCTGGATCCCATTCCCTATCTGGATCCACAAATTGTCCTTGCTCTAACTCCTACAAGCAATGATACAAATGTATGACCAGAGTTCTGAGCATCAGCCTTCGGCTAATCTATGACATTTCTGCACCTATGTGTTAAGACAAATCACTACTTTTCTTTGTTCTTCTTTAAGTACTTTTTTGCCATTTGCCTTAATCATGACCAGAGATTGCCCATCTCACTTGAGAATGTCTTCTAGACTGGATCTCCTTAGTCACCAGGACCTGGGCACTGGGTTTATTCCCTGGCTTTCCAGGTCACAACCTCTTTCTTGCCTCCACTGCAATTAGTTATAAATTAGTTGCCATGCTCTCTCAAGAATTCAGAGACATAACAGATCTCACATAAGCAATCCTTTACTGTGCCATAGAATTGACTTTCCTTTTATCTCCTCTGTGAAGAAAACAATTATTCTAACTACAGGGCAAGTTCATTACATGAAATTAACAGTCAAATATTACTTTGTCAATCTTAAAAATAATCGAATATAATATATAGTATCTAATATAAAAGGAAAATAGAAACCTTGAGGAAATGAACTTTCATTTAATCATTCCAGAAAATATTTGTTGAGGATAGCTTACCAACAAGACCTTTGTATATTTACAAATGTTGGTATTACCAAAAGAGAAATTATTAGTAATCACCAAAATTTAGTCTGTAATATCAATCCCATGTTAAAAATATATGACTCTAGACAGTTGACCCATTTGACTCAAATCATAGCATAAGGCAGAATATGAATGGAAGTAAAAAAAGAAGAGTATACACATTGAGTTTATGTTGGTAATGAAAACATTTTATTAAAAGTTAAGATATGGTCATTAAATGAAGAGATCTGAAGCATTTACTTGGTGGGTTTTGACAAATCTCTACACCTGGGTATACAACATGAAACAGAATGTTTCTACACCCTAGAAAGTCTTTTCATTGTCCTTTTGAGTCAGTCTCTTTACACAGAGGCAGCCACTGTTTTGATTTTATTGCCATAGACTATTTTTGCCTCTTCCAGAATTTTATATAAATGAAATCATAGGGCATATATTACTTTTTTCTTGATATTTTCATACAATGTCATAGTTGTAAGATTAATCCATGTCGTTACATATATTAATAATCATTTTTCTTGCTTAGCTTATACCACTACATAAATATATCAAACTTTGGATATTTATTTTCCTGTCTCTAGGTAATTCCTCCCACTCTAGTTTGGAGTTATTATGAATAAAAATGCTAAAAACTTCTTCATACATTGTTGGTGGGGGGACATGCATACATTCACTTATTTTCATTATACATCAAGAAGTGGAAGTAACAGGTTATAGGGCAAGTGCATGTTTACCTTTGTAAGAAAATATCAAAAGCTTCTCTGTTTTATGCTTCCACCAGCAATGCATAGCATGTGAACTCCCAGCTCCTCCATATCTTTATATTATTTTTAAATCATTTTAAAAATTTTGTTGTAGCAAAAGTGTAGTGATATCTCACTGTTGTTTTAATCTACATTTCTTGATGAACCATGATATTTAGCCCCTTCCACATGTTTATTTTCTTTTGTAAAGTATTTGTTCAAGTCTTTTAATTGAGTAGTTGGTGTTTTCAATTAGAAATTGAAGGAGTTGTTTATATATTCAGGATTCAAGTCATTTGCCAGAAAATGTTGCAAACATTTTTTTTCTGGTCTATGTCTTGCTTTTTTAGTTACTTAATAGTGTCTACAAATGGGAGAAGTTTTCTGTTTTAATGAAACAATTTATTACATCCTAAAATATATTGTTAGTACTTTTGTATCCTAAGAAAATCTCGCCTACCCCAGGTTTATGTGATATTCTTTTATGGTTTCTTCTATAATCTTTACAATTTTACTTTTTATATTTAGGACTGTGATACATCTTTGATTAATTTTGTATATTGTTAAGATATGGTGGAAGTTTCCTTTTTTTTTCATTTTTCTCAATTTCAGTATTCAATTGTTCCTGCACCATTATTTGAAAGGACTTTGATTTCTCTTTGAATGGTTTTCCCACCTTTGTTAAAAATCAATTTTCCACAGTTCTGTGAGCTTATGACTAGGCTTTATGTTCAGTTATATTAACCTATTTATATATCTTTATTAACTTTTGTCCCTTTAAAGTACTTTTTAAAGTCAAGGAGAAAAAAATCATCTATCCTTTTATCTCTTTTTAAGCTGTTTTGACTATTTTAATCCATTTGCATTTTCATATAAGCTTTATCAGTCATTTTTCTCTAGAATCACTATAGGAATGATGATTGTGATTACATGCTTTAGATGATATATATATGTATACATTACATGTATATATGTATATATATAGAACACATATGTATCTATATTGCCATTATTTTCTATTCCAATTCTGTTTTGACACTTGAAATTTACAGAAACTTGTTTCAAGGTGCCAAATTTGTTGCATGTTAAAAACATGCACTTGAAAAAAAAAAAAAACATGCACTTGAAACCAATGTGTCGGCTACAGTTATTAAGACTGATGTTTTAGGGATCCCTGGGTGGCTCAGCAGTTTAGCGCCTGCCTTTGGCCCAGGGAGCGATCCTGGAGTCCTGGGATTGAGTCCCACATTGGGCTCTCGGCATGGAGCCTGCTTCTCCCTCCTCCTGTGTCTCTGCCTCTCTCTCTTTCTCTCTCTCTCTCTCTCTGTCTATCATGGATAAATAAATAAATAAATCTTAAAAAAAGTAATGAAATGCATTAAAAAGTAAAAAAAAAAACTTTTTAAAAAAAAAGAGTGATATTTTATAAATGTCAATCAGGTAAAGGTGGTTTATTTGGTTATTTAAATCATTCTAAGTCCTTATAGATTTTGTCTACTAGTCCTATAAATTACTGAGAGAGAACTGCAAAAATATTTTGTCATTTTTCCTTTATGCATTTTTTAATTGTTAGGCAAATGGACATTTATAATTGTTCAATATACATGATAATTTTTATGAAATTTTTCTTTTAAAATATTCCTGGAAATACAGACAAGTAAAGCTCTCTGATACTAATAGAGCCACATTAGCTTTCTTATGAGTAATGTTTTACTTTTGACATGGCTCTATCTTTATGTTTAACTAATATTTGTCTCTTACAAAGAGTATTTTGGTCTTCTTTCTTTATCTCAGTCTGACAATCATTGCCTTTAAATCAAAGTCATTAGTCCATTTAAAATTTATATAATTATTTATAGAGTTGGGTTTATTTTTTAACTTTTTAAAAAGATTTTATTTATTTATTTATTTATTTATTTATTTATTTATTTATTAATGAGAATACACAGAGAGGAGAGAGAGATGCAGAGACACAGGCAGAGGGAGAAGCAGGCTCCAATGCAGGGACCCCAAGGTGGGACTCGATCCCAGGTCTCCAGGGTCATGCTCTGGCCTGAAGGCGGCGCTGAACCGCTGAGCCATCGGGCCGCCTATACAGTTGGGTTTAATCCACCATATTATATTTATTTTTCTTAGACTAATCCTTTCTTTGTTTTTTGTATCTTGTCATTTTTTTTTGTATTAACTCAGCAGTTTTTAGTTTATCTCCTCTATTTGACTTTTGGGTATTTATTTTTATGTTACTTTTATAATACCTATTCTAGTGATAATAATATTCATCCTTAACACTATCTAGCTAAATTAATTTGATACCATCTCATGTGCAATGTAAGGCTATTCCTACCCTCCTGACTTTGCACAATTCTTTTCATATATTTACAAATACCTATGTTATCACCTCCACAAAATAGCTATGTTTTATTTTAAATGGTTTCTCTTTTAATAAGATTAAGAAAACAATGTTTTATATTCAATCTTAAATATATATTCCCAGTGTTCTACTCTCCTTAATTTAGATCCAAGTTTCCATCTGTTATCATTCCCTTCATCCTGAATAACTTCCTTTAACATTTATTCAGAGCAGTTTGGTGGTAGTAAACTTCCTCATATTTCATTTAGTTGAAAATGTTTGTCTTCTTTTTAGGAGACTATTTTTGCTAGAGAATTCTGTGTTGATGTTTTCTTTTAGTACTTTAGAGATGTTATTCCATGTTTTTTGTCCATCGGTTCAAATAAGATTATCAGTAGTCTTATATTATATATCACTGCTTACCTTTTGTGTCTTTTTTCCCTCTGTCACTTCTTAGTTTTCTTTGTAACTTTTGTTTCCTGTATTTTGACTATGATGTGGTTTTGTTTGCATTGGTACAGATGTGGTTTTGTTTGCATTGATTCTATTTGGGATTGCTTGAGTTTCAATTTGTAAGTACATTTCTTTCATGAAATTGGAACATTTTCAGATATTATATCTTCAAATATATTTTTCGCTCCCTTCTCTCTCCATCTTGGATTCCATTTACAGATAGATCAGGCTGTTTAATATAGTTCTATAAGTCCCCTCAAGGTCTGTTGAATTTTTTTTCTTTATTCTTCAGACTCCGTTATTTCTGTTGATCTGGTTTCAATTTACCTGACTCTTTTCCAATTGCAATTAAACACATGTGGTGGAATTTTCATTTCAGATTTGTAATTTTCTATTTTTATTTGTTACTTAAAAAAATAGGAGTATTAGCGTGTAATCCATACAGGATATAATTCACTAGTGGTAGGTATGTAACTT
Source organism: Vulpes vulpes (assembly GCF_048418805.1). Classification (NCBI taxonomy): domain Eukaryota; kingdom Metazoa; phylum Chordata; class Mammalia; order Carnivora; family Canidae; genus Vulpes; species Vulpes vulpes. The sequence goes on along the minus strand of NC_132783.1, from coordinate 46,357,175 downwards.
AATGCTTTCAAATAAATTTATAGAATTGAGAAACTGGTTTTAGAACATTTACTTCATTTTAAAATGATTCCTGTTTGCAGTTGATCCTCATCCTTACCTTAAAATCCAGGCAGCAGCAATTCTGCTTCCTGTCTTTAAAGACTTCCTTCTTTGTACATTTCTTATAAATGGTATCATACAATATGAAATCTTTTACATATGATTTTATTCACTAAAGGTAATGTTTATGAAATTTACTCATATTACAACATGTAACATTTTGTTTCTTTTTCACATTTTTTCATTACCAGTTGATGGACATTTGGATTGTTTTGAATTTTTCTTTTTATGCATAATGTTGCTCTAGAACTAAATATAAAAGTCTTTGTACATCAGTTTAACTTACCTTGTGTATATTCCTATGAGTTGTATTTCTGTGTCTTATAATGAGTTTAGGTTTTACTTTTCATGAATGACAAACTGTTTTCTCACGTTGCCATGCCATTTTATACAATCCTTAAAACATGAGAGTTATAGTTCTCCACATCCTTACCAACACTTGTAATTTTCTACATTTTTAAAATTATAGCCATTATAGTAGTTGTAAAATGTTATCTTATTGTGGCTTTAAATTTCATTTCCTTAATTACAAGGAATTCTCTGCTGAGAATCTCCAGACTTTCCTTTATTATGATATTATATTTCTCTAAGTCACAGTTTCTAAGCAGTATTACCATGTTAAACCAGATAATGGCTTGTCTGGGGAGGATATCATGTGCATTATAGGATATTTAGGAACATCCTTGGACTCTACTCATTGGATGCCAGCAGGAGGCCTATCAATTGCGACAAAAATACCACTAGATATTGCCAAATATCCACTTTGGAAGTCAGGAATCATCCGGGGTGAGAAACACTGCTCTAATTTTTTGATAGTATCTTTAAATTCCACTTATATTAATTCCAACATCATAGAATAGATTTTCCTGTTTCTTCATATGTACAAGGATTGCTATATGTATAATACATTGTAGAGACTCTGGCTTCTGTTTTCTTATGAGGAATATTAATTTTTGTTTAGCACTCAGTTGAATTGCTGGTCTATTACCTTGTGTAAATTGGAACTTGTATTTGTGTTTCGTTAAGGTAGGCTATTTTGGATCCTCTCTTATTCCTGGAGTGAATCCCTTAGCTCAGGGATGTACTCTTTGTGCATAATGTGTCTTTTGGGCTTTTAGTGGAAAGCCCAAGATTTTTTTTTTTTTAATGGCATAGCCTTTTTTTAAAAACTTAATTTATTTATTCATGAGAGACACAGAGAGAGAGAGAGACAGACAGACAGACACAGGCAGAGGGAGAAGCAGGCCCCATGCAGGGACCCCGACGTGGGAGTCAATCCCGGGTCTCCAGGATCACGCACTGGGCCCAAGGCAGCACTAAACCGCTGAGCCATCTGGGCTGCCCAAGAAAGCCCAAGATTTTTATAAGTACTCCTTCCTTGGTAGATCTCAACTATGCCTGTCATTCAGAATCAGCTGAACCTTCTGGTCAGGGTTTTCAGTATTTATCTGTTTCTTTCCAAATGGTGCCTTGAGTCTCCTCAACACTCACACAATTCTGTGACCAAATACATGAAAAGATTTTTTTCTGGACATTCTGAGATTCTCTCCTTTCTGGTATTTCCCTATGTTTAATTTTTCAGCTTCCCTAGTAGCCTTAATCTATATCCTTTGACCCCTCACGCTGATAAAGATCATTGATTTCTTCTAGCATTCTGGACATTGTATGCAAAAAGCTAGTATCAATGTAGACCTCAATAAGAGATACACTCAACTAGCTTCTATCTGCTTTTGTGTCAAATCCCTATCAATTCTTCCTACCTTTATCACTCTCCACTGCCTTAAAATAATGTACATGTGCGTGAGTGTATCTGTGTATATATCTATTTTACAGAGTTTATAATATTTATCTGTGGTCATGTTAGAAACTGTTTGTTTTGACATCACCTGAATCAGAATTCTCTATGGTTAGCCTTTCATATCCCAACTTTACAAACAGTTGTAGATGAAGCAAGATTAAATAACTTATTTATGGTCACATAGTTGGTAAAGTAATCCTCTATTTCACTATACAGTTGGCCCTTGAACAGCATGGGTTCAAACTATATGGTTCTATTTACATGCAGATATTTTTCTATACATATAATACAGTACTGTACATGTGTTTTCTTTCCTTAGGATTTTCTTAATAACATTTTCTTTTCTGTGGCTTGCTTTATTGTAAGAATATAGTGTATAATACATGTAACATACAAATGTGTTAATCAACTTTTTATATTATTGGTAAGGATTCTAGTGAATAGTAGGCTATTAGTGGTTAAGGTTTGGGGGAGTCAAAAGTTACATATAGATATTTTACTATATAGAAAGTCAGCAAAAAAAAAAAAAGTCAGCACTCCTAACTCCTGAGAGTCAGTGATACTTTTATTTTCTATTGTTTTCTTTTTTCTATGTAGTTTTCTTTTTTTAATCAACTGTCTGGAGTTGATAGCACATGATATATAGATTGCTATATATAAATATTATAGATTGTAATACTCATACACAGGAGTTCATTGTCAGAGGTGAGTTTGAATATGTATGAGTTTGGTTAAAATCAATTTAGAAAAAGTAGGCTTCAATCCTATTTAAGAGTTAAATAAGCTTTATATTAATTTTAAAATAAACCCCAAGATTTTAACTCCAAAAGACTTTTCAGCTTTTCAAAATTAGTTGTCTAAATACATATCAGCCCTGGTTCTGGATTCTCTACTCCATTTATTGAATTGTCTGTTTGAACCAGTACTATACTGTTTTGGTTACTGTATCTTTATAATAAATCTTGAAATCATCTGGTGAAATAAGCCTGGTTAAAAGAATAATAGAAGTCAAACTCAAAGAAATAGAAAGTAGAATGATGATTATCAGGCGCTAGGGAGTGGGGGAAATCAGGAAATATTGGTCAAAGAGTACAAAATTCCACTTATAAGATGATTAAGTTCTGGGTATCTAATGCATAGATAGGACAAGAAATGGTAATTATGTGATGTTATGAAAGTGTTAGCTAATGCTATGGTGGTAATCATTTTGCAATATATAATGTATCAATTCATCATGTTGTATACCTTAAACTTAGAAAAAGTTTCTTAAAAAGACAAAGAAAAAGAAAATAGTAGAAGAGATTCATATGATCTATTTCTTAATTCTCAAGGTTTCCAACACTTTAAAAGAAAAAATAAGTCTATTTTCCCAGCTAACAATAAATTAATCCTAACATTATTAACTCTCCATGTCTAAATGTATTAAAACTTAGCTTCACAACAACCAATCCATTTCAAATGAGATATCTTAGGGATGCCTGGATGGCTCAGTCAGTTAAATGTCTGCCTTTGTCTCAGGTCATGATCTCAGGATCCTGGGATCCAGCCCCAAGACTCCTTCCTCAGTGGGGAGCCTGTTTCTCCCTCTCCTGCTCCCCATGCTTGTGCTCTGATGAATAAATAAAGAAAATATTCAAAAAAATAAAGCATCTTAACATAAAAAGATTAACTTCAGCAGATAGTTAATAAATGACAGAATTGGGAATCAAATTTTGGCAGTATAAGCCAGAGCTTAAGTACCTTACTTCCATTCATAATAAAACAGTTGAAAGCTATACAAAAGCATACAAAAAAAAATAATAAGTTATTTTAACCTCACTCAGCAAAAATAACTGCTATTTTTTGATGTCCATTCTCTCCAGACTTTTTTATTTATACACTAATAGAACAATGCTTTTTATAATTTGTACTCCCACCAAATTGAATGATATTCTCCAATGTGATAACAAATTTTGATTCATTCAGTTCAGCAATCCAAATACAATTTTATATCCCATATTTATTTAATTCAAGACTGTGAAGAAAACAAAGGGATTTTAAAAAAATAACAGAACCTATATTTGATAATGAAAACAACATAATTGCTGGTGTTTATACTTAGGTACAATGAATAATAAAGGATATAAAGGATTAATGACACTTCTGAAGATTTTTTTTTTTTAATTTATGAGCGAGAGTAAGAATAAGCATGAGCGGGGCAGCGGCACAGTGAGAGGGAGAAGCAGACTCCCTGCTGACCAGGGAGTGCCATGTGGGGCTCAATCCTAGGACCCAGGATCATGACCTGAGCCAAAGGCAGACACTTTACCAACTGACTGAGCCACCCAGGCACTGCAATGATATTTCTTTTTATGTTTCTTGTTACTAAAGCAACTGACATGACCCTTAATCAGCCAAATATATAAGAGGATGCCTCCTGTTCATAGTCTTTATCATGTGACTTTGCTAAATTAACATTTATTAAGTAAATTCCTGGTGTGTTGGATGGTGGGCCAGGTTCAACAAAAGACCACCAAAAAAAAATGAGATAAAGAATTATTTTACTCACGGGTCCTGGAGGAGGTGTACAGCATGCTTGAGGGACTACAGGAGGAGGTCAAGGTGGGATACAAGCAGATAAATGGGTAGGACCTGGGGCAACTAAGGTTTTAGGATCTATGAGTGGAGTACTTTGAGGTTGTCTAAGAAAGGCCAGATTGGTCAATTCAACCCAAAAACGTGCAGGGTTTTGGTAAGCTCTCCAAGGGTTTTACCTAAGAAATGTACAAGGTTAAAGACCTGGGAGGCGGGGGACACTGTTTATTACAAGAGATTTGGGGAAGTCAGGTTAGGAACTTAAATTTGCTTCTGATTCCCAGTGGTGTTGTTAAAAGGATTCATTTGCATGAAGAGTTCGTGTCAGTTTAAGGTCCCCTGCGGTCCACATGGCCAGACAAAATGGATGCTGAGGCAAAAATACCATGGAGTAGCTGAGTTACAGTCTGGACACCTTACCATTGAATTCTCAGTTTTTTCTTTTTCATTCCAGGGACAGCTAGACAACGCTCCCACATTGTTTCTCTGAGCTACATGAGTGTGTCTAAACTTTCTCCATAGTGACCAGTGTTTTCCTGCTCTGAACATTCCTGCTCAGATATAGAAGTACTAGGCAATGGAGAAAGATTCTTTCTGCTTAGACTTTGATCTAAACTTTGGTTCCTCATTTGCAGGGGTCAGGACACATCACTTTTAATTACTTTCCTTCTAGTGAGATGCTTTTTACAAAAGCATAGGTTTCTGCTCTGGCCTTGAATGATAAAATTGGAAAAAAATCTGTTTTGCCTGTTTACTGAGGAAATGATATAATGTGTAGGGTGATAATATTTAGAGATGACTATAAATTAATAATATGAACATACTTATGTTCTTATGAGCATACTACCTGCTCAGAAACTTTTCTCTATTTTTTCTATTTATATTGTTTTTCTATTTTTCTATCTATTTTTTAAAGATTTTATTTATTTGACAGAGAGAGAGCATAAACAGGCAAAGTGGTAGGTAAACAGAGAGGGAGAAGCAGCCTTTCCTCAGAGCAGAGACTCCAACGTGGGGTTGCATCTCAGGACCCTGGGACCATGACCTGAGCTGAAGGCAGACTTTTAACCAACTGAGCCACCCAGGTGCCCTGAAACTTTCTTTTCCTGAAGCTACCATTTCTCACAGATATCAATTGGGTACAGTGAGGACAAGGTATAAGATCACGAGTTGATAGTAAGTAGTTTCATAAAATGGAGCTTGAAGTTCTTTCTTGGCTTTAATTTATAGAATAAAAACATTACTGTTTCAGTGTTTTAGGAAAAAATAAGCATTAACTTATATATTTGTGTGTGTGTGCAGGCATAAGTACATGACATATATACATAATTCATTTCAAGTACATATTGTGCATTATAGTCTATTATATTTTTATGTTTACCCCTTCCTCTGGATGGGGAAGCATAGGGTACAGTCTTCCCTTGTTCACTACTATTTTTAAACACAGCTACGGGAATAATTCATTCCTGGGTGACAAAGATAATTGGATAATAAACTGTCGAATGAAAGTTTATTTTCCATTTTACTTAGAAATTTATCTTATAGAAATTTGAATATCACTTTTACATAAAATATTCTTAAAATTTAGGAATAAAATATTCCTAAAATTTTAATTTCAACTTTTTTAAGAACAAAGCAGTTTATATAATCAGAAAGGGATGTCTATTCTGTGTACAAATAACTTCCAATTACATTAACACAGATCCTGTGTTCTGAATTGTTCTGGATGATTAAATGTAGGTGTTTCGATGATCTCTGTTTAATATGTGAGTGAGAGACAGATGAATTCTGATTAGAAGAGGTGTTCAGCAGACATTTAGCTTGCATTAATAGGGAAATAAAAGCCCTTAACATATCCTTACTGGGGCTAACTGTGTAATTCTAAACTCTTGCTTTCACATGCATAATTTGTGAACACAGAAAATTTGCTAGGCAAAATATAGTACAGTCTGTTTCATATAAACTATGTGAATCTTACCAAAATCTTCTTAAATAAATATTTTAAATACCAGTTACTACACATGTTAAGTATCTTAAAAGTGGAAATGGGAAATTATATACTTGGAGGTAGGGCATGAAAATCCAAATGAATCATTTGGGAAAACTTCCAGCATAGCAACTTCTGAAGAGAGCTTTACTGTCATAATAGTAATGATGAGCTTAATTCCTCTGGGTGCATAAAATTCACGTAAGGATAGTATTGTAATTTTAGATGAATGAAAGTGTTTTGAAGGGGTGCAAATTGGCTCATACACACATCTCCACAGCCCTTGGGAGAAGAGATGAGCCTGAAGCAAAATCCTTCTTGAGATTATAATGCTCAGCTTATGAAGTTTATATTTTTTCTAACAGGAAAATACACCTACCAGAAAAATCTTTTGTTAACCTTCTGTTACAACTTTGCCTCACACTAGCAAACAGCGAGATGTAGTCAACTCACAGCAAGTGCTTATGTTTGAATAGAAATTGAACATTCCCAAAGGGTGAGAATATGGCTATTTGCACCTTCAAAATGGAATTGTAAGCCTGAGGCCAAAAACAAACCTTTATAAGATATAAATTTGACACAATGGACCTCCTCTGTGTCCTTCAAACTCCTCCCTAATCTTGGAGACACTACCATGTTTTATTATTTTTCCAGGCTAATTACTCCTCCAGTCTCCCCCAAAGTTTTTCCTTTTGTCTTCTAGGCTTGATAAATATTGGATTTGTTATATTTAACTGGCAGTTGGGCATTTTCATTTAGAAGTCGTAGGATCATTAACTAAAGTAAGTCTGACTAAAACCACAGTCTTTCAAATTGCACATCTCTCTAAATTTCACTGTCAATATCAACTGTACTATGATTTTTCTTGTTACACAAATTCAAACCTTCAGTAATATTTTGAATTTCTTGAACTTACTGTTTAATTTAAGATAGATTATTAGGTTAGATTCCAAGTCGATTATTTTCATACTGGTATCATTGCTATTATCTGTTCCTCTATATTATTATTTTTTCTTCTATATCTTTATTACCACATTTCTAGATCAATGTCTCCTGCTTGGATAATTGAACTAGTATTCTAACAGGGTTTCCAGCCTTTAGTAAAACATTTTCATTGCATATCACCATCAGATTGATTTTCCCCTGCAGTGTTCCTGACAGGGGCTTATCCTTGATGAAAACAAACTAAAATACTTCTAGATAACATTCAGATTCGTGTCCTCTCTGACCAAAACACATTTTTTTGGTCTAACTCCCTTTCCCTATATTTCCAGATATACTTCTTTCTATTATACACAATACCTTCCTCAAAGCTTCTCCATTTCCAAAATCCATCTACCCTTTGAAATCCGGCACTATTTTCAGAATATACTGATAATTGATCATTCAAATATTGAACCTCGAATGCACTGTCTACACCAAGAGTTGGCAGATGACATCCATGGGCCAATTTTACCCTTCCACCCCTTTCTGGATTTCCTGCAACCTAAAAATGATTTTTACATTTTTTAAAAGTTTATTGAGCCCCAATCTGTAACAGTATTTGCAAACTGGTATATGAATATATGGATTTCTGGGTTCTTTATCAGATTTCTATTTAATTTATGCTTTTATTTCATTATCTAAAACTAATAAATATTTCTTAACCATTTTTGTAAACTCCTTAAAACTGAATATTGCCATGTGGTCTTAGGTTCAGATTCCATTTTATAGTCAACAAAATTCAGCCTAAGTGAAAGTATTAGATTTTAAATAATTTTCCATGCAAGCTATATTTGAAATTGGGCATATAGGCAAGAGGAAGTAAGTATTGCCAGCATTAGGTTGGCAAGCATCTATCTTCAAATTCAATCTTCAGATGAGTATCTGAACTTTAAAATCATAGCATAAGACTTTAGATTTTTAAGTCAATGGCAATGCCCAATTGGAATTCACATTTACAAATTTAGATTTTAGGTACTTTAGCAAGAACTTCTCAAATAGAATTCTGTGGAGCTGCCTTCTTCAAATATACTCTCAAGGTCTAGGCCTATTCAAATCAGAAAACTTTTGCACTCCTCAGACATTGCCCACATGTTAGTTCTTAGTTCTTAGTTCTTGAAATAGCTAGATATTGTCTTCAAGGTGATTACAGTATTAACTTCCTTTCAGACTCTACAATAGAGACAAGTAACTTTACTTATACCATTATACCATTCTTACAACAATTTATTTATTTTTTTCTGATTGATTCAGGTAAAGGCAATGGGGGAAAGCAGTTGGTTCTCAAGGGGACATCTTGTATACACTCCCTGTGGTAGCCCTTTGAAAGAAACTTCAGAGCATCCCCTTGGCACAGAGCTCATTACTGCCAAGGAAGTCTTGGGATGGAGATGGACGGGCAATTTGGGAGGGAACAAAGAAATCTCATTATGTTTTTCCTGGATAGTGAACACATTCCTGTTTCCCAAATGTAAAATATAATATCTAGCATAATAATCTATAATTACTATTGAGTCTTTATTCTTCATCCAAATGAAAAACATGTCTTTTGTACAAATCTAGGGGAAATAAAAATGAAAACTATGTAAATAGGGGAAGTTCTAAAAGGCTAAGAGGACAAATGAAGAAAGCATCCAAATAATATATTGAGGAGATCATGTAAGAAAGCGTTTGAAATGTTTCCTTTTTCATCTTAGGATTCACAGGGAAGAATTTTCACTAGTGATTAGAATAGAAAAGAAGTGATTCTATGAGAGAAAAGAAGAACTATAAATAAGTATCTTGATATTGCTTTTTGGGAAAAATATATAATTTTATTACAATTATCTAAAATTTATACACATCTGTACTAGTAAATCCCAAGGACTATGTCCTTGTTCTTTAAAATTTGCTTATCAAGCAGCAATATTTACAATAACAGTTTGTTAAAAATTCCAAATACAGATCCTATCCAAAAAATTCCAAAATACAGATCCTATGTATTTTATGTATTTTATTTATGTATTTGTATTTTCATACATATTAATATTTGAGAAGCAGTTCTTGACAATATGTAAATCCTAAATAGTCTACTTAGCCCTTCTTTTATTGAATTTTGTTTATAAAGTAAAACCAAATTTGTCTCTCCCAATGAAAACTTTTGATAGCAATAGCAATAACAAGAAAGAGTTTATTATTGAAAGAGATAGAAGTCAGCAAGAATAAATGAGAAGTTACCCAGAAGGTTATATTCCATTCCATCAGCAGTCATGTTGCTGTATTGCTGTTGTTGTTTTTGATATATATTTATGCACTCACTGTAATATTGATTCTTACCTGTTTCAATTTGTAACAATCACAGGGATTAGCCTGGGATAGTATAATTATAGTCAATCCATATAAACAGCATTAATAAATACCACTTATATATTTTCTATAAATACAGGAAATTTCTACATAATAAGGGTCATCTCATTTTTATCAGTTACATCACTGGTATCAATCATTAAAATTATTTAAATGTTGATTATGTAAATATGTTTGACCTGCTAAATTTGCCAGAAAGTTTATATATATTCTTATACAATTAATCTACTCATTTGGCAAAGTAAAGGTTATTTCTTGATGTAATTTCATAGCTTTGGGCAACTTTTAAGATAAAAACTAGTTTTATTTTGATGACATTTCCACTAATTCATTTTATCTATTAACAAAAATTATTTCATCTGAAAGCATAAATTTAGTTAAGGGCAGCGCAAATTACTTCAATCACAGTGACATTCAAATAAAAGAACATGCTTTCAAAGGATCCCAGAAATTATACCAAAATGACAATCATGCCATATTTAAGCAGTATGAGTCCAAAACACTGAAAGTGGTAGGATTGCATGTGTAGTAACATAAATGATTTATAAGAAATCCTGGAATTTGTAAATTAAATATTTATTTAAAAAGAGTCAACTTGGATGTCTATAAAATTAAAGTGTTAACATTATTCAAAAATACTTAGAGGGCCTCATTTAGAATTATCTTTATAAATAATACTATATATTGTCATTAAAAACTCACAAATGGTGTTCTAGTATTCATCTTTAAAAAAAAAGATTCAACTTTTGAAAAGATCTTTAGTATACTAGTTGAGATAGCAATTTAAGATTTAGTCTCCAATGGAGCATATTGGTACCTGAACTTGCTGGACAATGGCTTGAATAAAATAAATTATCTAAAGTAATAAAGATAATACTTCAGAGGTCTTATACTCTCTGTATTGCTTTAGTAAAGGAAACATCATGTATTTAGATATTCAGAGAGATTGACCTCCAAATACATGGGAGATCAGTACAATTTTGTTTTCTATTTCCTTTTTCCCTCTACTTAGTATCTAGTACTCACAAGAAAAACATAAGTACATAAGGATATAAAATGAATTCAATAACTCTTAAAACATAGAAGTCATTAAAAAAAAAAAAAAACTCTACAGACTTTTCCTAATTTACAAGCCAAATCAAGTTATCAAAAAAGGGGTAAGAATATGTGAATCTTTCAAGTAAATTAACTCCCCCCCCCCCGTCATATGTTTATTTTTATTTGGGAAAGAGGGATTCTCCAACATAATAGTCAATAAAAAATGGGGTTAAATATTCTGAAACCATGATGGCATGTTTCTTTCCTAAAACTAGATATAGATTCTACATCAGAACAAAAAGGATTATACTACATATACCTCCTTAAACCTCCCACCCCAAGAAGTATATAAAAAATAAATAAAACATTTTCTCAGATTTTTGGTAGCATTTCTTCCTTGAAAGCAGCTGATAGGTCTATTACTAGAGCTAATAGTTAATGTTTTCCTACTAATACACTACCAAGCATAAGTGTAATGACATATTTGTTCCAAAAAATATAATTAAGTTTCATTTTGTTGAGATTATTATATGCATTTTGATAGAGAATCAAGTATTTCCAGCCTCTATTTTCTTTTTTGGAGACAAAACAAAACAAACAAGCAAAAATCATAATACATGTTATAAATATAAACAAAGAAATGTCTGTCTGCTGGAGGTGACTTCCCACAAGAGGTCATATTTGATCTAGAAAAGGAAGTGTCTTCATTGTAAGATATGGTTTTTTTTTCATACCAAACAAAAACAAAAGATTTATGGATGTGGATATATTCAAAGTATATAATTGTGAAGGAAGAAAATATTTATCAGCCTCAGCTATAAACAATCTAAACAGAGAGCTCCCCACAAGCTTCATCTCTCAGCAATGGACAAAGTGAAGCGAGTTTTTCTGGCTAGAGCTACTCTAAAACATTTTCAAGAACGCTGATCATTCTCTCATACTTTTCTCCATCTTTCAAATTCATCCCAACCACATGTTTTAAACGATCAATTTATATAATAAATGTAGTACTTGACTGGTACTGATTCATGTTTCTAAACAGATGAATGCTTGATGAATGTGGCACAAAAATGCTATCTTTATTTTCAAAACTAAGACAAGGCATGAGAAATAATTTATATCAAATATTTTTCTGAATAATTGTTTTATTCAAGTCAATGTCAGAGTCCCAATAAGTTACACAGCAGGTTGTTTCTTAAATTGCTTACCTAGCTACAATCTTTCTTTTGCCTCATTTGTAGTTTCTGTAATTGTCATATCTTCAATCCACTTTTTTTTTTACAATTGAAAGAGTACTCTGCAGAGAGAGAAAACACAGTGGAGTGTATTTGAAATTAAGAACTAACCATTTCATGTCAGAGAGGCTACAGAAGTTTTCTTACATGCTAGAATCTTTTATTTAATAAGAGCTAACTCAAAATGTCACATTCTTCATGCCTATAAAGTTATGAGGCAAATAATGTATGTTTCAAGAAAATAGTCATGTAGTTTACATCAAGTGTAAAAAAACACAATCATGTGCACGCACATGAACACACATTCCTACATCAAAATACTCTCAACCACCCCAACTTTACTGGACTTTACCTGCTTCCTGCATTCTTTACTATTTCTGATTTTCTCACTAGTATTCACAAATAGTATGCTAGATATCTATACCTGCATAACAAATTATTTAAAAATGTGGCAGCTTAAAACAATGCACATTTGTTTTCTCACAGTTCCTGTGAATGCAGCTTAGCTGGTACATCTACTCAGTCTCTTACAATGAGGCAATCAAGGTACTTGCTAAAGCTACAGTTATCTCAAGGTTCTGGTGAGGCAGGATGCTTTCCCAATCTCACTCACCTGTTTTTGGCAGGAGCCAGTTCCTGACAAGTTGATGGACAGAGAATTTCAGTACCTTGCCAGTAATTGGCCAAAAGTCTCCATTGTTTTTTCCATGTGAGTCTCTGTAAGGCAGCTTACACATCGCAGGTAGCTTCATCTAAGCAAGAAAGCAAGAGGGTAAGAGAGGATGAAAAAGACAGGAGTCACAACTCTTTGATAACCTCATCTCAGAAGTGACAACCTGCTTATTTTGCCTAATTCTATTTATAAGACATGGGTCTCTAGATCCAGCTCATACTCAAGTGGAAAGGCTTACACAAGGCAATGAAAACTGGGAGACAAGCCATCTTAAGGCTGCCTCCTACTCAGTGCATAGACTATAGTCAGCACTTAATAAATATTTCCAAAATAACTAAATGTTTTTCTTATTATAAAAAATCTCAAAAAAATATAAAAAATCTCTGAATCAACAAAAGAGTTCAAATGATACCAAAATAAAATAGTTTCTATATTGAGGAATAACTCTGTATTTCTAAAACCAACTGGGCTAGCTCTAAGTAGCATAACCTTTGCTTTAATCACTTAATCCAGTGAAGAATTCGATATATGTATCTAATCATTGCTATTCATAACCTGGCTTAGCTTGGTGACCTGTCAAGAAGACGGTAAGATATTTACAAAGAAATCCACTTTCTGTAGGTAACCACAAATATCTTGGTTTAATATTAATATCACATTTTTATATGAAAATATTGATGGTGGTCACTTTAATGCAGTACTTCCTGAGCAAGCGGCTTGCTAGGACCAATCAACCTTGGAATGAATGGAGATGTATATTCTCAGGATCAAAAGTTGTGTATGTGTACAAATACTTATTTGAACCTGTTTCTGCTAACTTTCAAATATAGGCATTACAAAGCAAAGTGTGCATTGAAAAATATCAATATATTTATAGAAAGTAATAAATTTATTGTTTTCTACTTGAATGGAATTTCCCTCAGCAATTTTTAAATGCTGCTACCAGTTCTATTGTGTCCTTTTCTCTGACAGTAAGAATTAAAAATTAAGGATATAGGTGACATCAATTGTCCTTAAATAAGTGAAATTGTTAATCTTTGAGTATTTAACTAAAATATCTAGAAAACTAATAGCGAAGACATTGAAATTACTTCTCAGATTCATCAAAAAATTAATATGGGTCTCTCTTTACTATAAAACACCTAGTAATAATATGGCTAACTTTGAGGAAAAGAAAGATAAGTATCAACTGAAGAAGGAGATTAGTTTTAAACGCTCTTCTTTTTCAGTAACCAATACAATTCATCAACTTTTTACATGTTTTCACTGAAATGGAAGAGTGACCAAATTCAAAAGACGTAATCTGTCATTCATATCTCCAAGAAATGTTTTGTTTCTAATTCTAATATGCATAACTAAATGCTATTTTCTTGTTGGTGCATTTGAAATTTTAGTATGTATTGCCAGAGCTTCTGATTCCTGATTTGCATCCATGAAATTTCTTTAATAAAATGAAATATAAATTTGGTATAAGAAAATCAACTAATAATACTTAGTACTAATCCCATAAAGACATGTGATTTTAAAATGCAAAAATAATATTTTATAGCTCTTTATATTTAGAATTTGCTCTTATTTACACACATTAATCATTCAATGTAGATATCATTGTCTGCTTTAATGGGTTGGATAGCATCTCCCAAAGAGATATGTCCAAGTCCTAACCTGCCACCTGTTATTGTGACCTTATTTGGAAACATGATTCTTATATGTAATTAAGTTAGGAATTCTCAGATGAAATCTTCCTCAATTTAGGGTGGACCTCAAACCCAATGACTAGTGTCCTTATGAGGGAAAGAGGAGGGATATTTGAGATACCCAGGGGTACAAAGAGGAAGACCATGTGAAGACAGAAGCAGAGACTGGAGGGATACATCTATGAGCCAAGAAACACCAAGAATTACTGGACTATCAGAAGTAGGAGACAAGACAGGATTATTCTTTAGATCCCTCAGAAGGTGCCATCCTTGCCTACATTTTGATTTCAGATGTCTAGCCTCCAGAACTGTGAAAGAATAAATTTTCTTTGCTTTAATCCATCAAGTTTGGGCAGCCCTGGTGGCTCAGTGGTTTAGTGATGCCTTCAGCCTGGGGTGTGATCCTGGAGACCCGGGATCGAGTCCCACGTTGGGCTCCCTGCATGGAGCCTGCTTCTCCCTCTGCCTGTGTCTCTGCCTCTGTCTCCTTCTGTGCCTCTCATGAATAAATAAATAAATAATCTTTTAAAAAAATCCATCAAGTTTATGATAACATGTTATGGCACCCCTAGGAAAGTAATACTGCCTCATTTAATAGAAACACTAAACCACAGAGATTCTTATTTTCCCAAGATGAAAACTAAGTAACTGATTTGATATGGGCATCATTGGCTTTGAAACAAGAATAAAATATTATTTTAATATATGCTGCTTTACCATTTCCCTTGATACACTATAGAGTACTGTAGTGTTTGGTCAAAGCACTTACCATTAACTCTGAGTTCACAGGTGATACAAAAGGGTGATACTCAAAAAGTACATAAATATTAGGACCATCTAATTAATATTTTACATATACTTTCTTTTTTAATGATCAGAGTGAAAAACATGTGGTTAAACTAGGTCTAAAAGAGCTCTATTAGTAAGTAAAACTGTTAACAAATTGAACAATAATGTATGGTAACAGTTTAATTATCAGATTTTTTCATCTTAGAACACAAAGTAATGATGTATTTTGTCATTGATTCTTAAATCTATATTTGTGACATATCTGTGATTGTCATATAGGCTATGTTAGTTAAAAGGAGATAGGAGTTTTTGCAAAACATTTTTTCAAGGATTGCTTCTTTCTCATGCAGAGACCTAGAAATGTCACATTGTCACTTGCCAGAACTGACAAGAATATATGATTCCCAGTGAAGAAGTTTATTCTGAAACAGATGCTAATGTTATGCTTAGGAAATGCTATTCTATAGAGAGGTAAATTTAATTTTTCATTTAAAATGAGTATTTCTTCTATTTGTATTGTTATGTTCTTAGTGTTTTACTTGTTTACTTTCTCATCGGAAGGTTTTTTTTTTAAGGTTTTATTTATTTATTCAGAGAGACACAGAGAGAGAGAAGCAGAGACAAAGGCAAAGGGAGAAGCAGGCTTCATGCAGGGACCCCAATATGGGACTCCAGAATCATGTCCTGAGCCAAAGGCAGATGCTCAACAACTGAGCCACCCAAGTGTCCCATCTCATCGAAAGTTTTAAGACCAAGAAAAAAAGTTGTTTATCTGGCATAAGTTATTCTGAGTTGATGTTTTTCATCATAGTTGTGATCTACAGAACCTAGCATGTCCCCTATATTTATATCCTGTATAATCCCTCAACCCTGTTTGTAGCCTGGATCTGTGATTTGTTTGTAATTAATGAAACCTGGCATTCCCATGATTACATTTATATCTATGTATCTATATTTTTACCTATTTATATTTGTATCTGTATCTACATATCTGTCTCTGTGTATTGATTGCATATATATATATATATATATATATATATATATGAATATGGACATATATTTGCACACAAGCATGTGCTTCTCTGCAGAAATATACAACCATGTGTTAGTATGAAAGCTTGTCAGGAAGATTTCTCACACTTCCTGGTTTCATAAGCTTTCATTTGATGAAAGGGCCTATGGAAAGCACTGAGTAAAGGATTTTCAAACAACCTATGGTTCCTGGTCAAACACCGTCAGAAAAAGGGAGGACTTAGCTCTGAATTAATTGTAAGGAGACCAAGGCTGCCAACAGCCTGAGAAAATTCAGAAATGAATCTTCCTCCAATCAAGATTCTGACAAGAATGCAGTCCTGGCCAAACTTGGATTGCAGTCTAGCCTTGACCCATGATGGAAACTGAATAAGTAAATGTGTATTGTTTTAAGCTGCTAAATTGGTGATAATTTATTATAAAAATCTGCAAAATGGGATCCCTGGGTGGCTCAGCGGTTTAGCACCTGCCTTCAGCCCAGGGCGTGGTCCTGGAGTCCTGGGATCAAGTCCCACGTTGGGCTTCCTGCGTGGAGCCTGCCTCTCCCTCTGCCTGTGTCTTTCATGAATAAATAAATATTTTTTTTAAATTGCAATAGAAAACTAATACAGTAATGAACTTTTCAACAATATTAATGGTAAATCCACTCTTTTCTTCTTGATCTACATTGTGGGCTTTTAATATGAATTAAACTATTTTGTACAAAATTAAACCATTTTGTATCTTCTTTCTGCTCCATTTGTTTCCATTTTGATCTTGAATCTACTCTAATGGTGACTTGTTCAGAAATCCTGTACCTTTCTGCTCTAAATTGGAAAATATTTGTGTGGTAATAAGGTTTTTTGTCTTCATTTGATGTGGTTTTAAGTGTAATTCATATTCATTCCTCTTAAATTCTATTGGTAATTCACATATGAAACTCATTAGCATAGACATGCATTGTATCATTGGGAAAATTTATTTTGCAATTGTGTTACAAGCCAATTTTCTGGGAGGGGAGGAGGCAGAAGGAGAGAGAGAGAGAGTCTTCAGCAGGTTCCACACCCAATGCAGAGCCCCACATGGGGCTCGATCTCACAGCCTTAAGATCATGACCTGAGCTGAAATCAAGAGTCAGACAATTAACCTACTGAGCTTCCCTGGTGTCCCATAAGCTAATTTTTTAATAAAAAAGTTTTTAGGTTGGCAGCTGCCTGTAGTCGAAGGAGTGATTGTCATAACGAGAAAACTGCCATCATGATACAAGTTTTGGCAGCATCAAACACAAGATATGCATGTTCAAGAGCTCTTCTACCTGAATGATGAGATTTCTTTGTCTAGTATTTCTACTTTAAAAGCCCATTATTATAAAAATTATAATGATACTTGGCTTTTTATTTCATTTCTGTTTTTAATTCATCAATCTAATTTCTTGGTTAACAGAATCTGGCAGATGTCTCTATTTTTTTTTTTCTGCTAATTTGGCAGACTTAACATATTCTCTATAGAGAGGCTGTTTTTTTTCACTCGGCTAGGTTTTTCATTTCTTCCTGGCACTTGTCCCGGTCTTTAGGGCTTTGCAACCTCTTGAGAGGTGCTCCTACCCATGCCCTCCTCCCTCTTGGATCTGTCAGGCAAATCCTGTGAAACACTTTTTCCCATATCCACTGATGAACAACGTGACATGGTGCAGTGGTTTCCTGTTTCTATTTTTTATATATTCTGAATCCTACCATTTTATTTGAATCTGTAAAAAGTCTAAAGCATTTGTATTGGTTATAAATTTATCTCTTTATATTTTTATTCTTGAAATTTTTGAAGGCATTTCAAATTCAAGTTTCAAGGAAATGAGGACATTATAGAAAAATAGGCAGGAGTATAATTCCTGAAATTAGACAGGTCTGACTTCCTGGCTTCAAATGCTTTCTCTACTATTCACTGGCTACATGGTTTTTGAAATGAAATTCAATCTTTTGAAACTCAGTTCCCTCATTTCTAAAATGAGCATCATTAGAATGTTTCTTCATGTGGAAGATAAAATAAATGAAAGAGATGGTATATTTTTAGCACTTACTAAAGCATTTTGGAATATAATTTATGCTTAATAAATAGTATTTATTATTATCAATGTAACTATTAAAATAAGAAGGCATTTTTAATACCATTGATTCTTAGCCAAGGGTGATTTTAGAGTTTCCCTCAGAGAACACTTTATCCCAAGGTCTGTGAAGATACTTGGTTGTCACAACCAGGCCAGTGGTTGAAGGGTTTCTACTAGCATCCAATGAGTAGAGGACAGGAATGATGTTAAATATCTTACAATGCTTGGGACAATCCTCCACAATGCGTGGTCATCCATCCCAAATTGGAATGAATGCTGAGCTTGAGAAACTCTGCCATATCTGTTTGCTCATCAACCCTCTTGATATTGGTGATGTTTTCATTTGAAAAATCACATTATAAAAAAAAAAAAGGAAAGAAAGAAAGAAAGACCACACTATCAAAAACATTTTACTTTTTCTTTCTTTGTGTGCTTTAAAGTTATGTTTATGCAAGCTAATTGACTTAGAGCAAAATGAATGACTCTATTGTATAAAATATTAGATATAGAAAATAAGCCTAAGTAAATAGCTTCTTATAATTGCTAAACTCTTTTTTTACAAAGTGCATTATTTACTATAAACCAAATCATGATGCTTTTGGCCTTTTTAAAGACATTTATAAAAAGACAATATTAAGTACCAGTCATTATTAGTTATTTAGGGAACCATGCAAGATTATTTATGCAATTCAAACCTAGAAAAAATATTATGTTTGGGTAAAATAAGTTGTATCAGCTTATTATTAGATTTATCTTTTTTTTCATCAATGACAAGCTGAATAATAGCAGAATTTAGCCATTGTATTTAATTAGTGCAATTAATCATCATTATTGTACACTTTATACTGGTCAGTCACATTCAGTTTTATGACCAGAGTTGATCCTAATACAGTGCATTAGTAATCATTCAGAAACTTAAGAAAATAAGCCATTTGCTCCCATTTGGAATTATTAATATTTTCCATTACTAATCTGTATCTGAATGTTTTAAAAAATTTTTAGTTTGAATTTATGTTGATTGACAGAACTAGTTACATTTAAACTAGTATTTGCAAATTGAAAAATTTTGTATACTAATATTTTCAGTGGCTTATAATTTTTAGTATTTTTCATCTATTTAATCAAAATTTATATATATAAATTCAACAGGTATACTCCAATGCCACTTTCTCAGTGAGGCCTTTCTTGATAATTCTCTTTGAAACAACAGTCTTCCACACATATTTTCCTTTCTTATCTTTCCTTGCTCTATTTTAGTTCATATCATGAACAGCTATCTAATGTACTATATATTTTATTACTTTATATTTAATATTTCTCTCTCTATCCACTAGCACATATAAAATTATGAACTTTAGGATCTAATGTGTTAGGTTTTATTACAGCTCTGCCTGTTACTAACTGTGAAAGTTGGGACAAATTAATAACCTTCCTGTACCTCAGTGTCTGTGGGAATAAGAAGGTTACCAACCTCATAGGGCTCTCCTGTGGTTTTAATATGCTGATATTTTTTAAAGCACTTAGCTCAAAGTAAACACAATGCAAGTGTAAACTTTAATCTTCATATTGACAAAGATTTTTTTCACTACTGTATCTCTAGAAACTGTAATATGTCTAGCACATGGCAGACAGTAAAAGGCTTGCTTAAATAAGTTTATCCTTAGCTGCCAAAGGTTCTCTGATTTTTCTTTTGTCACAAATACCTTAATTTTTTCTTTTAGAAACCGTCATGTCCTCCAACTCATCTCTTCAAAATGGGGGAAAGAAGAGTGGAGTAAAGGTGACAACATTTGCAATCAAATTGGAGGGATTTTAAGATTGCCTTCTATTTTTTAAATACACATTTTTAGTGACCATCTTTTGTCATTACTCATGATTGAAAGAACAAAGCCAATAACATAAAATGAAGTAAACAAAAAGTACTATAATTGTAAAAACAAGACAATCTTTTTTGAAGGTAAATTATAACATGTTGGATTAAAAATAGCTGTCTACTTAGACAATGTGTAATGTAGAAATTAAGCTTAGGTACACATGTAGCTAATATAAATGAAAGTATTCTGCTTTGTAGTTGACAAGTCATCTACCTGGGAATTTGTGCTTGATTTGCTATTAAATCTTGTAGAGGACATAATAAATAAAATAGACTTAGGACAAATGTTAATCTATTTCCTACTTATTTACATTTGAGAATTAGGATCTTTTACATTTAAATGAATTAAATTTTTCAACTTATGACAAAAACAAAAGTAAATGAATATTTTAGATTAAATTTTTATTTTATTTCATTTACCAAATCTGAAGGTAATGACAAGCTAAGACGTATGCAAATACCTCACTAAACACAACAACATGAGGTAGATTTTATAATAACATTTTGTAGTTTAAGAAATTGAAAGTGAAAAGGTTAAGTAACTTACATTTTGTAACACAGTCAACATTCAAATACAGGTGTATGACACCATAAGGCCCAGGTTTTTCCATTTTCTAAAGCCTTATCTTCATGGTTAGAACTCAGATCATGTAGATTTTACCACTAGTATGAGCCTTTAATTTAAAACTAAAGATTGATCCTTATATCAATTTTACTTAATGAATTGTGCTTCTATCTATAAAGGTAAAACAAAGACAGAACCTCTCCTCAGAAACAACTAGAAACTGTGCAAAATACATGAAACTCTTTCTGCGTATTGGACAACAACCAGTGTAGGTTTGTGATTCTTGAAAGATGAGGCATAAATCATGTGGTACATAGAATTCCTCATTTCACTGCCTGGAGATAATTTATAGACCACTTATTTAAGAGGGGAGAACCATGGCCTCGGCATATTTACATGATTGAAATGAGGACATGGTGATCTGATTTTTTGGAATTTGTGTCAGCTAAAAGTGTAAACCAGGATTCTGAAGAGGAGAAAGCTATGTTGAAAAATTACTGGAAATCTGTTTAGGGATGTTTGTGTCTTTACTGACTAAGAGGCTGTGTATACATAGAGTAAAACTCTAAAAAGTAGGACAAAAAAAGACAAAGGATGTACAAGCATAACAATTCCAAGAGCTTAGAGAGACTAAATAGATGTTCAAGCTCCATCCCACCACAGCAGACTCTTCCATAACAACATGGAGCATTCAGTAGAGATCCAAGGGAGACAATACCTAAGTATATGCCTGAGCTCTCTCTGAAATGAATACTCCTCTACTCCTGTGAATGTTCTTAACCTAACAAAGCTTAAAAACAAGCAGGAATAAAATTAATACAAAAATATTAATTTTAGGCCAAAAAACACCAAAAAATCACACTATTTAAGGAAAATGAAAAAATCACAATGTTAAATATCTAATAAAAATTCTAAACAAGGGCAGCACGGGGGGCTCAGCGGTTTTGCACCATCTCCAGCCCAGGCCTGACCCTGGAGACCCGGGATTGAGTCCCATGTCAGGCTCCCTGCGTGGAACCTGCTTCTCCCTCTGCCTATGTCTCTGCCTCTCTCTCTCTCTCTCTCTCTCTCTCTGTATCTCTCTCTCTGTGTCTCTCATTAATACATTAATAAATAAAATCTTTAAAAAAATTCTAAACAAGTCAAACAGCCAGAAATTGTGACACGTAATCAGAATAGCGTTCACTTAACAAAAACAGACCCAGAAATCTTAGAAATTATGGAATTATAAAACAATGCCATTAAAAGCTATTATAGTTATAAACATACATTTAACATTAAATAGGAATATAATAAGTTAAAAATGGAACATTTAAAAAAAACCAAAATTTTAAAATCTATTTAAAATACATTTTTATTGAATGACACTAAATGTAGATTAGACATTGTAGAAAAAAAAAAGCAAAGGAAAGGATCAATGATCTTGGAAACAGAGCAATACAATCTAACCAAAATGAAGAAAAAAGAAAACAAACAAACAAAAACTCCAAACCAAACAAAAACAGAACAACCCATAAATTGATCCTCTGAGACTATGGAATAAATTGAAGCAGTGTGAACTGATACAATAAGAGTCCTAGCATAAAAGGGAATACAGAAAGAGTTTTAGAATAAAGGCTGAAGAAGATAAAATTTGATTAAAAACACCTAATAAACAAAAATTATAAACCTATAAATTATAAAAGTTCAAAGAACTATGAACTGGAAACACAAACACAAAGAATATATAACTACATTTCCAAAAACCACCAGAGTGAAAAACAGAACACATTATATACAGAGAAACAGAGTGACTGAACAACTCCTAATGAATAATGAAAGCCAGAATGAAGAAACCTCCCCTCTTGTAAGTAGGGCCAGCCCTAATCCAGAGGCAGCCCATCCAGGCGTCTTCCTGAAATTTTAGCAACTAAAAGCATTCTGTTTACAATAAGAAAACCATTTCCCCCCACACCCTGATTGGAATGTCCCTGAATAGGTTCATGTTGACCCTCTGTGAAATCAATAACCTGAATGCTATGGGACTCCCGAGGTTCTTTTGTCTTTAAGCGGTTTTTTTTTTCCTTTTGCCTTTAAAAGATACCTGTAATTGCTAATCGGGGCTCTCTTCCTCTTCGGAGGCGGAGAGCCCGTTTGCGCAAACGTCCAATAAACCCTCTTGCTAATTGCATCTGCCTGTCTGGGGTCTGAGTCTCTGGGGCGTCCGCCGGGACACGTTGGCACCCGTGAGCCAGGGTCCAACATTTGGGGGCTCGTCCGGGATCCGAGACGCCCCAGGCTCAATCCTAAGACCGGTAGGAGGTAAGACCGAGCTCGCTAAATGTCATATCTGTCTCGTCCGTTTGTCTGACTGGCCGGGTCTGTGCCGGGTCTGTATTGTGCCTGCAGGACGCTGTACTCTGTATTTGGACCAGCGGGGGAGGCAGACGTGCCCGAGACCCCTGGTCCCCCTCCGGAGTCGGACTCCGGAGTGGTCTGGAAGAGGAACGGAGCCCCGGCACTCCCTCCTCTTCAGGGACGGTCGTTGTTCGCGACTGCTCCCATCTGAATCCGCCGCGCCAGTCCTGTCATTCGTGTGCGTCTGTTCGTTCTGTGTCTTTCTGGTCCCGCTCCGGAGTCGGACTCCGGAGTGGTCTGGAAGAGGGAGGGAGCCCGGCACCCCCTCCTCTTCGGGGAGGGTCGTTGTTGGCGACCGCTCCCATCTGAATCCGCCGTGCCGGTCCCGTCATCTGTGTGCATCTGTCTGTTCTGTGTCTTTCTTCCTGTCCTCCTCCTCCCCGCTCACCTCTTTTCTACACCCGCGGGGCAAACTGTAACCACCCCTTTAAGCCTCGCTCTAGATCACTGGAAAGAAGTCGCCGGCCGGGCACACAACCTTTCGGTTGAAGTCAGAAGACGAAGATGGGTCACCTTCTGCTCCTCAGAGTGGCCGACTCTCAACGTCGGGTGGCCCAGGAATGGAACTTTTAATATTGATATTATCTTGCAGGTGAAGGCCCCGGTCTTTCAGGCAGGACCCAATGGGCACCCTGATCAGCTCCTGCAGACTCCTCACCACAGAGGAGAGACCGCGGGTCTACAGAAAAACGTCCCCGGGGCGGATGGGAGGCCGCCCCAGCTGCCTAATGAAATCGAGGATGTTTTCCCCTTGGTTGGCCCGACCTGGGACTACGACACTGCTGCTGGGAGGGAGCGGCTCCGTCTCTATCGCCAGGTACTCCTAGCGGGTCTCAGAGGGGCAGGGCGACGCCCCACCAATTTGGCAAAGGTACATGCTATAGTGCAGGGAAAAGATGAGACGCAGGCAGGCTTTCTGGAAAGATTAATGGAGGGTTACCGTATGTATACTTAAAGAGAGAGAGAGAGAGGAAATGCAGTAAAGAACTGACTGGGATACTGGCCACCATAGTACAGGGCTCAGGGCAGAGTAAGTCAGGACAGAGTAAGGACCTGGGAGACAAGAAGACCACGGGTTGAACGAGACCAGTGTGCCTACTGCAAGGAAAAAGGACATTGGGTTAAAGATTGTCCAAAGAAGGGCCAAACGCAGGGACCTAAGAAGAAGCCCATTCCCGTTCTGTCCCTAGAGGATGAAGATTAGGGGTGTCAGGGCCAGGAACCCCCCCCCCCGAGCCTCGGATAACCCTTAAAGTGGGGGGGCCAACCAGTGACCTTCCTGGTTGCTACGGGAGCTCAACATTCAGTTTTAACTGAGGCAGAAGGACCCTTGAGCTCTATCTAAAAGATGCATTCTTTTGCCTAAAGTTAAGCTCTCAAAGCCAGCCTATTTTTGCCTTTGAATGGAAAGATCCTGAGACGGGATTCTCAGGACAACTCACTTGGACAAGGCTACCACAGGGATTCAAAAACTCCCCCACCTTGTTCAACGAAGCCTTGCATCAGGACTTGGCAGAATTCGGAGTTGGCCATCCGGACCTCGTTCTCCTGCAGTACGTGGATGATTTGCTCATAGCGGCTAAGACAGAACAGGATTGTGTAAAAGGTACGGGGGCCCTGCTCGAGAGACTGGGAGGACTGGGGTATAGGGCCTCCGCCAAAAAGGCCCAAATAGGCCAGAGACGAGTGACCTATCTGGGATATCTCCTGGAAGGAGGCCAGAGGTGGCTGACGGAGAGCCGCAAAAAGGCTGTAGCCCTGATCCCAGCACCCACTAGTGCCAGAGGGCTACGAGAGTTCCTCGGCAGTGCCGGGTTCTGCCGCCTCTGGGTACCCGGGTTTGCAGAGCTGGCGGCTCCCCTATATCCTCTCACGAAATCCAACACCCCCTACCAATGGGGAAAGGAGCAACAATTGGCTTTTGACAAAATAAAAAGTGCCTTATTGACTGCCACTGCCCTGAGCCTCCCAGATGTAACCAAGCCATTTGCGCTATATGCTGATAAACACCAAGGAATACCCAAAGGGGTCCTAACTCAGAAACTGGGACCCTGGAAAAGGCCCGTGGCATACTTTTCAAAAGAAAATTAGACAGTGGCTGCAGGATGGCCCCCATGTCTCCGAATAATAGTGGCTGTGGCAGTCCTGGTAAAAGACTCAGATAAGTTGGCCTTCAGCCAACCCCTCACTGTGGTGGCCCCCCCACGCCGTAGAGACAGTCATCCACCAGCCCCCTGATCGATGGCTCTCAAACGCCCGGGTCACCCATTATCAGGCCATGTTACTGAATTCTGAGCGGATACGGTTTGGAACGGCTACATCTCTAAACCCGGCCACCTTGCTTCCAGAAACCGAGTCCCCCTCCCTAGTAATGCATGATTGCCACCTAGCTGAGGTCCATGGCACCAGAGGGGACTTGACGGAACAGCCTTTGCCAGATGCTGAAGCAACCTGGTACACCGAGGGGAGTAGCTTTCTACGAAATGGTGAACTTAAAGCCGGGGCGGCCGTGGTAGATAATTCACTGTCCGGGGCATCAGCGAGGCATCGACCCAGTAGCAGAGGGGAACAGGATGGCCCATGAAACAGCCCGAGCCGCTGCACTAGGCCCACAGGAGGATGGACAGAAGCCTTCCCCACCAAACGAGAAACTGCCCAGGTGGTTGTCAAGAAAATCCTAGAAGAAATTTTCCCCTGGTTTGGACTGCCCAAGGTAATAGGGTCAGACAACGGCCCCGCCTTCGTCTCCCAGGTAAGTCAGTTGGTGGCCAGATTACTGGGGATAAATTAAAAATTACATTGTGCATACAGACCCCAGAGCTCAGGGCAGGTAGAAAGAATGAATAGAACAATTAAAGAGACCCTAACCAAATTGACATTGGAGACTGGCACTAGAGACTGGGTCCAACTCCTCCCTATGGTTCTGTTCCGAGTCCGGAACACTCCTGCGCGCTATGGGCTAACTCCTTACGAGATTCTCTATGGTGATCCCCCACCAGTGACGGACTTACTAGATTCTGCTATTGACCCTCTTGCTAACACTCCCGGTTTACAGGACAGGCTAAAGGCGCTCCAGATTATCCAGCGCCAGATCTGGAAACCCCTTGCGGGGCTGTCTACCGCCCCGGAGACACAACCTGTTCCAGATCGGTGACTCCGTCTATGTCAGGAGACATCAGTCCAGGACGCTTGAGCCCCGCTGGAAGGGCCCATTTACTGTACTACTGACCACCCCAACCGCCTTAAAGGTAGACAGCATTGCTGCTTGGGTCCACGCCTCACACGTCAAGCGTGCCCCATCAACGAGCACCGCTGACGCCAGCCAGGACGGACCGGGCAAGCCACCCCAATGGAAGCTCCACCGCACCCAAAACCCGCTCAAGATAAGACTTTCAAAAATTGTTCAATGACAGTTGTTATATTCTACCTCTCCTAGCGCTCTTCACCTCCGCCAAAGGTGACCCTCATGCCCTCAAAAGGTTAACCTGGCAGGTACTAACGTCTGGGGGTGACGAGGTCTGGTCTATAACTAAGACCGCCCCTGTGGGAACCTGGTGGCCTAACCTATATCCTGACCTATGCAAGCTAACCATAGGGGCCCCTAGCCCATGGGACCTAGAGGGATACTTGGACACCTCTAGAGCCCCTAACCGAGAAAGCCCTCCAGGGCGACTGGGATTAGACCCATGGGGAGGATGTGGCACGCCTGACAGAAGGGCCATGCTAAGCACTCTTCCCTTTTATGTCTGTCCCGGGTACCACAGAGATCGCAGGCTAAATCCCACCTGTGGAGGAGGGGAATACTTCTATTGTAAAAATTGGGGGTGCGAGACTAGGGAGACACAGGATGGGAGGCCCTCCTCCTCCTGGGATTACATCACTGTCAAGGCTAACTATACTCACCCAGGGTTACCAGGAACTCTGCAATACTACCGCCCCGATTTTAGGGACTGACTCTTACCTGGAGCCCAGCGGGAACTTGGTGGGCATGCAACAAAGGCCTCACCCCCTGTGTGTCAGCTAAGGTTCTAAATAGCTCAAACGACTTCTGTGTCATGGTGCAGATCATACCCAGGGTGTTCTATCACCCTGCTGAAACTCTAGAAAATCAGTATGATGAACATCCCACCCGTTTTTGGCGCGAACCTGTCTCCCTAACCCTAGCCGTTATGTTGGGACTAGGGGTCGCTACTGGGGTGGGTACTGGCGCAGCTGCTCTGATCCAGGGCTCACGACGTTATTTAGAACTCCAGGCAGCTGTAGATGAGGATCTACGGACACTAGAGCAGTCCGTTTCTAAGTTAGAACAGTCCCTCACCTCACTTTCAGAAGTAGCACTTCAAAACAGGAGAGGCTTGGATTTACTATTCCTGAAAGAGGGAGGACTGTGTGCGGCCCTGGGAGAGGAATGCTGTTTCTATGCAGGCCATTCTGGAGTCATCAGAGACTCCATGGCCAAACTCAGGGAAAGGTTAAATAAAAGACAAAGGGACCGGGAGGCCCAGCAGGGCTGGTTTGAAAGCTGGTTTAATCAGTCTCCCTGGTTAACCACCCTAATCTCTACCATTATGGGCCCTCTAGTTATCCTGCTCCTGCTGCTAACTTTCGGCCTCTGAGTCCTCAACTGGCCGCTCCAGTTCATCCGAGAAAGATTGTTTATTACCCAAGCTCTGGTATTAACTCAGCAATGTCGGGCCCTCCAAACTGAAAAAAATAAATGTTCCCTAAGATTTTAAGGTTAAAATCAGCCCAAACAAGAGGAGGGAATGAAGAAACCTCCCCCCTTGTAAGTAGGACCAGCCCTAATCCAGAGGCAGCCCATCCAGGTGCCTTCCTGAAATTTTAGCAACTAAAAGCATTCTGTTTACAATAAGAAAACCATTTCCCCCCACACCCTGATTGGAATGTCCCTGAATAGGTTCATGTTGACCCTCTGTGAAATCAATAACCTGAATGCTATGGGACTCCCGAGGTTCTTTTGTCTTTAAGCGGTTTTTTTTTTCCTTTTGCCTTTAAAAGATACCTGTAATTGCTAATCGGGGCTCTCTTCCTCTTCGGAGGCGGAGAGCCCGTTTGCGCAAACGTCCAATAAACCCTCTTGCTAATTGCATCTGCCTGTCTGGGGTCTGAGTCTCTGGGGCGTCCGCCGGGACACGTTGGCACCCGTGAGCCAGGGTCCAACAAGAAGATAATGGTAACCATGTTCAAGTAATAAAAGAAGAAAACTTGTCAATTTAGAATTCTATATCCAACAAAAACCTTCTTCAAAAAATAACATTGTAATATAAACATTTCCAGAAAAGAGAAGGTAGAGGACTCATTATAAACTGATCAAAACTAAAAGAAATATTAAAATAAATTCTTCAGTCAGAAAAAATATACCACATAAAACTTAGATCTTCCCCAAAGAATAAAAGTACCAGAAACTAAACATGTGAGTAAATACAAAATATTAGTTCTAATATTAAATTTTTAAAAAGATAATTATGCTATTGACTAAAAATTAAAATAATGCATTGTGAGGTTTATGATATATGCAGAAATAAATTGTTTGAAAATAATAGTATAAAGTACAAGGAGGAATGAAAGCATTATTTTTTAAGAATGTATCTTATACATTGTACATGAAGAGTATATTATTTCAAGATAGATTGTAATAAATTGAATATATGGTTTTTAAATATTAAAGCAACCATTAAAACCAGAAGAGTCATACCTAACTAATAAATAATGGAAACATTGAAAGTATGTATTATTTC
This sequence comes from Vulpes vulpes, assembly GCF_048418805.1. Classification (NCBI taxonomy): domain Eukaryota; kingdom Metazoa; phylum Chordata; class Mammalia; order Carnivora; family Canidae; genus Vulpes; species Vulpes vulpes. Next base: position 46,328,252 of record NC_132783.1, on the reverse strand, counting down.
ATTTTTTAAAAGATTTTATTTATTTATTTATTTATTTATTTATTTATTTATTTATGAGAGACACAAAGAGAGAGGCAGAGACATAGCCAGAGGGAGAAGCAAGCCTCCTGTGGGGAGCCTGATGTGGGACTCAATCCCAGAACTCTGGGATCACAGCCTGAGCCAAAGGCAGATGCTCAACCACTGAGCTCCTCATGTGTCCCTAAAAATATGTTTTAAAAAACAGAAAGAGGGAAAAATAAGAAACAGATGCAATAAATATTAAGCAAATTATAAGATGATATCCTGAACACCTGATATTTATTTTAATAGTAAATGATCTAACTATATAAATAAAAAGGCAAAGATTGTAAGATGAATACAAGAAACACACTTTAAAAATACATAGAGATATAACGTAAGTAAGAGAATGAATAATATATATAAACCCGGCAAACACTGAGCATAAGAAAGCTGAAAAAAGTTATAATAAAAACAGGGGAAAATTACCACAAAATAAACATATTATTAGAGACAACGATGAGAATTTCATAATGATAAGGAAGTAAAGTAACCAAGGAGGCGTAACAGTCCTTCATGGCTATGTACCAATAACAGAACTTCAAAATACATAAAGCAAAAACTAGTAGTAACGAGCAGAGAAATAGATAAATTCAGAATGATGATTGAAGTTTTTCACATTCTTTTCAGTAATTGATAAAACAACAACAAACATATCTATAAAGATAGAAAAATTTTAACAATATCAACCAAGTGGACCTACCTGATATTTATAGAATATTGTAACCTAAATAGCATAATCTTCATGTATATGTGGAACATTTAACAAAATATACCAAATCATCAAATTTTTTTAAAAATTGAAAACACAGACTATGTTCTCTTGCTACAGCAAAAATAAACTAGAAACCAATAATAGAAAGATGTTTGAGAATTTCCAAATATTTTTAAGTTAAATAAAGCATTTCTAAATATCCCATGGGTCAAAAAGAAATGAGACAAATTAGAACATATTTTAAATTAAATAAAAATGAAAACACAGCATTAAAAAAATCTGTTCAAAGGTAATTTTATAGCTTAAATATTTGTATCAAAAACAAACTAACAAAAATTTATATCAATTGTCTATGGCAAGAATTCACAATTTTTTTTTTTTTTTTGTAAAGAACCAGATGGGAAATACATTAGGCTTTGTAATCTACTGCTGTTCATACTAGGTCTGCCTTTGCAGTGTGAAAGCAACTTGAAAATCCTTTTCTCATTTTTGGCAAAGAGAACCAGAAATGTATAAAAGGGATAATGCAATTTGAACATCTGTGGTTTATCTTGTGAATAAAGTCATCATATTAACAGAATAATTGAGGAAAAAAGAAACACAAGATATCTCAATGGATGCAGAAATACCATTTGACAAAATTCAAGGCTCATGCATGTTAAAAACCCTGAGCAATTTAGAAATAGAAAAGAACATCCAGTGAAAGATCAATGAAAAACCTAAAACTATGATTATACTTCATGGTGAAAGGCTGAATTCTTTCACCTTAAGATTAGAATAAGTCAAGATATCTGTCTATCAAGATTGTGCTAGAAGTGAGGGGAGGAGTTAAGATGGCAGAGATGTAGGGGACCCTGGGCTTTCCTCATCACTTGAACACAGATGTATTGAGGCCAGAACACTTGGAACATCCAATAAATCAGTCTGAAGACTGAGAGAAGGATCTCCCCAGTTGGAGAAAGAGTGGAAAGTGACAAGTACGTGGAAGTGAATTGGGGAGAGAAAAATTATTGTGTCAGTGAGAGGTAGCCCTTTCCAGAGGGAGAGAAAAGGGATAGAAAGAGAGGGGTTGAGAGAGTGCAGTATCAGGTTCAAACAAGAAAACCTCTTAAGATCATGGACTGGAGAGCAAGGGGTACTGAATGTCACAGTTTTTTGTGTTTGTGTTGTAGTTGTTTGCTTTCTTTTACAAATAGCATGTGGAGTTCAAATTCTGAGGTTTTGGAATTGCAGGACTTTAACTAGAGTGTTGCTGAGTGTGACATAAGCTCTTAGAAAGAAGGCAGGTGCTGGGCCAGGAGTGGACAACAAGGTGTAGGGATCCCTGGTCACACTGGAAAAGAATGTTCCCCTTCCTGGAGTACCTCTGGAGGAGGTTCTATTGCCTCTCCAAGGACAAGAGATGCTGCAGGTGCCAGCAAATGGCCGTTTATTGGCAGGGGGCAGAGGCATGTAGAGAGACTAGATAACCTTGCCCTGCTTTTTGCTATGCTACACCATAGATTCCATGTGCTGAACAGGCATGGAATTGTTTTTCTGGGACAAAAGATACCAGACACAGCTCAGCAAGGCTCTCCTCAGGAAGAGAGGAGCAGGTCCGTGCAGTGTGGATCCTTAGAGATTTGGAGTTTTGAATCCCAGCTATGTGCCAAAGGTAAAACACAGGAGAGGTGTGGCACCAGGGGCACTGATGGGCCTTGCTGTTCTGTGAGGACTCCCTAAACAGTGAGGGGTGTGAGATCCCCCAATCTGGTTGAGAATAGGGTGGTGCCATTTTTCTGCTTGCCACCTTACCATGGTAGGACTTCAGAGAGCAATAGAGCAGCTCCCAGCAGAGGCGGGAGCCACTTACAGCAAACTCCACACCCCTGTGCTGGCACGTGCGTATATATTGTGCAGGTCTGACTGAGCCAGGGCAGTGGGCCAGCACAAGGAGCACCTCATGCGCCAAGTCATATAGCGCCTCAAAATATCGCCTGCAGTTCTGGCGGAAATAGAACAGGCTTTACTTTACTTTTGCTGTTTCTTTTCTTTTCCTTTTCTTTTCCTTTTCTTTTTCTCTTTTTTTCTTTGGAATCATACTTACAGTTTTTTTGCTGTTTGGTTTTTTTTTTTTAATTTCCTTCTCTCTTTCTCTCTCTCTCTCTCTCTCTCTCCTTTCTCTCTCTCTCTCTCTTTCCTATCTTTTTCTTTGCAATCAGACTTTTACTATTTTGATTGTCTGGGGTTTTTTGTTCTTTTTTCCTTTTTTTTTCTTTCTCTTTCTTTCTTTCGTTCTTTCTTTCTTTCTTTTTTTTTTTTTTTTTGGTTCAGACTTTTTTTTCCCTTTTTTTAATCCTTGTTTTAACAAACAAATCAAAACCCACCTAGTTAAAGACCCTGCCATTCCCCACTTCAAGCAAGAAGGAACTCTGACCACTGAAAAAGAGCAGCCAAAACATAAGAGCAGAGTGCAAACACCATACAGCAGAAACACCTCCTGAAGTGCCAGGAGCTGGACAGTGTATGTTACCTTTCTAAGAAAACATTATTTTGGGTGTGGGAAATATGACAAAGCTTTCAAAACATGCAAAAGACAAAAACTTAGCCAAAATGACAAGATAGTAGAACTCCTCTCAAAGGAAAGGTCGAGAAGAAGTCATAGCCAGAGACTTGCTCAAAATAGATACAGGCAATATATCTGAATAAGAATTTAGAATAATAGCCATAAGACTTTTGCTGGGCTTGATAAAAAGCATGTGGAAAGACCACAAATACACGGAGGTTAAAGAACATCCTACAAAAGAATGAATGGGTTAATCAGGAAATTAAAGAAGAATTTAAAAAATACATGGAAGCAAATTAAAGTGAAAATATGACAGTCCAAAACCTTTGGAATGCAGCAAAATCTGTCATAAGAGGGGAATATATAGCAATATAAGCCTTCCTCAAGAAGAAAGAAAAGGTCTCAAATACACAACCTAACCTTTTACCTAAAGGAGCTGGAAAAAGAACAGCAAATAAAACCTAGATCCAGCAAAAGAAGGGAAATAATAAATATTAGATCAGAAAGAAATGATATAGAAAATTTTAAAAATCAGTAGAACAGATCAACGAAACTAGGAGCTAGTGATTTGAAAGAATTAACAAAATTGATAAGCCCCTAGATAGACCTACTAGAAAGAAAAGAGAAAGGACTAAAACAAATAAAATCATGGGGGAATCCCTGGGTGGCTCAGTGGTTTAGCGCCTGTCTTTGGCCCAGGGCGTGATCCTGGAGTCCCAGGATCGAGTCCTGTGTCAGGCTCTCAGCATGGAGCTTGCTTCTCCCTCTACCTGTGTCATGCCCACCCACCCCCCTGTCTATCATGAATAAATAAAAAAAAATTTTCAAATAAAATAAAATCATGAATGAAAGTGGAAAGATCACAACCAACACCACAGAAATACAATTGTAAGAGATTATTATGAGCAATTATTTGCCCAAAAATATGGAATCTGGAAGAAATGGAAATTCCTAGAAACATATAATCTACTGAAATTGAATAGAAAATCTGAACACACCCAAAACCAGCAATGAAATTCAATCAATAATCAAAAATCTACCAACAAATGGCCAGATGGCTTCCAAGGGGAATTTCACCAAGCATTTAAAGAAGAATTAATATACATTTTTCTGAAATGATTCTGAGAAATAGAAATGGAAGGAAACCTTCCAAAATTATTCTATAAGGCCAGCATTATCTTGATCCCAAAACCAAAGACCTCACTGAAAAGAATTACAGATCAATATCCTTGATGAACATGGATGCAAAAATTCTCAAAAAGATACTAGCTAATTGAATCCACCAGTACATTAAAAGGATTATTTGCCATGATGAAATGAGATTTATTCTTGGGCTGCAGAGTTGGTTCAAATCTGCAAATCAATCAAAGTGATAAACCATATTAATAAAAGAAAAAATAAAAACCATATGATCCTCTCAATAGATGAGGAAAAAGCATTTGGCAGTCTAAAGCATCCTTTTTTGATTAAAAAAATAAATTAAGAAAGTAGGGATAGAAAAAACATACCTCAACATCATAAAGGCAATATATGAAAGACCCACACCTAATATGATCCTCACTGGAGAAAAACAGAGCTTTTCCCTAAGGTCAGGAACAGAACAGGGATGTCGATTCTCACCACTGTTGCTCAACATAGTACTGGGAATCCTAGCCTCAGCCATCAGACAACAAATATAAATAAAAGGCATCCATATCAACAGGAAAGAAGTTAAACTCACTTTTCATAGACAACATGATATTCCATGTAGAAAACTCCAAAGGCTCCACCAAAAAATTACTAGAACTGATACAGGAATCAGCCAAGTCCCAGGATATAAAAACAACATAGAGAAGTCTGTTGCATTCCTATACACCAATAATGAAGCAGCATAAAGCGAAATCAAGGAATTGATCCCATTTACAATTGCATCAAACACCATAACATCCTTGAAATAAACCTACAAAAAAAGAGGTAAAAGATATATACTCTAAAAACTGCAGAACATTTGTAAAAGAAATTGAGGAAGACACAAATAAATGGAAACACATTTCATACTCATGGATCAGAAGAAGAAATATTATTAAAATGTCTATACTATCCAAAGCAATCTACACATTCAATATAATCCATATCAAAATAACAACAGCACTTTTCACAGAGCTAGAACAAACAATTCTAAAATTTGTTTGGAACCAGAAAAGGCACCAAATACCCAAAGGAATGTTGAAAAGGAAAATCAAAGATGAAGGCATCAAAATTCTGGACTTCAGACTGTATTACAAAGCTGTAATCATTAAGACAGTATGGTACCAGCACAAAAACAGACACATAGATCAATGAAACAGAATGGGGAATGCAGAAATTGACCTTAAACATGGTCAACTAATCTTTGACAAAGCAAGAAAGAATATCCAATGTAAAAAAGACAGCCTTTCAGCAAATGGTATTGGAAAAACTAGGCAGCAATGTGCAGAAGAATGAAACTGGACCACTTTCTTGCACTATACACAAAAACAAATTCAAAATGGATGTTACATATAACTGTGAGACAAGAATCCATCAAAATTCTAGAAGAGAATATAGGCAACAATTTTTTTGACGTTGGCCACAGCAACTTCTTACTAGACAGGTCTCCAGACACAAGGGAATCAAAAGCAAAAATGAACTATAGGGACTTCATCAAAATAAAGAGCTTCTGCACAGCAAAGAAAACAATCAGCAAAACTAAAAGTCACCCCATGGAATGGGGAAGATATTTGCAAGTGACATATCAGATGAAGAGATTCTATCCAAATCTGTAAAGAACCTATCAAACTCAACACGCAAGAAACAAGTAATCCAGTTAAGAAATAGGCAGAAGACATGAACAGTAATTTCTCCAAAGAAGACATACAAATGGCTAATGGACACATGAAAAAATGCTCAACATCACTCATACCTAGGGAATTACAAATCAAAACCATAACAAAATAACACCTCACACCTGTCAGAATGTCTAAAATGAACAACTCAGGAAACAACAGATGTTGGCAAAAACATGGAGAAAGGGGAACCTGTTTACATTGCTGGTGGAAATGCAAACTGATACAGCCACTTTGGAGAGTATGGAGGTTCCTCAAAAAGTTAAAAATAGAATAGCACTATGACCCTGCAATTGCAGTGCTAGGTATTTATCCAAAGGACACATAAATAGTGATTTGGAGGGTCACATGCACCATAATGTTTATAACAGCACTATCCACAATAGACAAAATATGGAAAGAGTCCATCCATCCATCACCTAATGAATGGATAAAGAAGATGTGGTATGTATGTATATATACACAGTGGAATATTACTCAGTCACCAAAAAAATAATAAATAAAAAGAAATCTTGCCATCTACAAGGACAAGGATATGACTAAAGTGTATTATGTTAAGTGAAAGAAATCAGGGAGAGAAAGACAAATATCATATGATTTCACTCGTATGTGGAATTTAAGAAAGAAAACAGATGAACATAAGGAAGGAAAAATTAAATAATATGAAAACAGAAAGGGCAGCAAACCATAGAGACTCTTAACTATAGGAAAAAAACTGAGGGTTGCTATAAGGGAGGTGAGTGGGTGTATGGGATAAATAGATGATGGGTATTAAAGAGGGTACTTGTAATGAGTGCTGGGTGTTATAAGCAAGTGATGAAACACTAAATCCTACCCCTGAAACCAACACTACACTGTATGTTAACTAACTTGAATTTAAGTAAAATCTTAAAAAAAAGCAATAAAATATTATGCTAGAAGCTATAAATAGTATATTAAGGATAAAAAAATAGAAAAAAATGCACACATTTTAAAAAGGAAGAAATAAGGTTCTCTTTATATTCAAATGTCATGAGTATCTTAAGAAATCTACAAGAATTAAGTCATGAATTAAGCAAAGTCATACTGTTCAAAGATAATAGAAAAATTCAGTTGTATATATTTATATATTGACATTCAACAATTGAAATTTGAAATTAAATCAAAATGTTAAAAATAACATCAATATGTTAAATATATAGGTATAAAATATATACCTTATAAAATATATACCTTTTATACATATATTTAACAATATATGTATACAAATTTAAAACATTATTGAATGAAATTAAAGGAGACCCCCAAAATTGAGTGATATATCATATTGTTCATTGACAGGAAGATTCAATATTATTAAGATATCAATTTTCCCTAAATTGATTTATAGATTTTATACAAACCCAAACAAAACTACAGTGGAATTTTTAATAAAAATTGATAATCTGATTCTTAAATTTATATGGAAAAACAAATGACCCAGAATAGCCAAAACAACAAAATAAAAAGAAAAATTTATAGGATTTCACACTCTCTGATTTTAAGACATATCATAAGGATTTCATATTCAAGATTAATTATTCTTCTTACCATAACACACTGGCTGTGATTTCCTAAACAATTTAAGGGAGAATGGTGAGAATAATGTAATTCTTGTTTTTGAATTTACAGGCAGAAAATTCAGATTGACAGTATTGAGCAAATTAGCTACAGTGGCTTTTATTTTTTGTTTGTTTTAAAGATGTCACTTCTCAGTTTAAGGAAATCTATTCTCACACTGCTGGGTCCTTTTATTATAAATCGATGTTGAACTTGTCAAGTTTTTTCATATTTTAAGATAATATGACTTTTATTTTTGGTTTGTAAATATGGTGAATTATATTGATTTGTTTTTTAATTTGGACCAGGTTTGTATTCCTGGGGTACACCTTACTTGTTTGTGATGCATTAGTACTTTTATATTTTTCTGGATTCAACATATTAATATTTTATTGAGAATTTTTATGTCTATATTCATGAGGTATATTGGTCCGTAGTTTTATTTCTTGTAATATCTTTCTCTACTTCTAGCACTAGGGTAAGTGAAACTCATAACAAGAACAGATATTATTTTCTTCTTGTCTATTTTCTTTTTAACTTTTTTTAAGATTTATTTATTCATGAGAGACAGAGAGAGAGAGAGAGAGGAGGAGACACAGAGGGAGAAGCAGGCTCCATGCAGGGAGCCTGACATGGACTCGATCCCAGGTCTCTAGGATCACGCTCTGGGCTGAAGGCAGTGCTAAACTGCTGAGCCACCTGGCTGTCCACGTCTTGTCTATTTTCTGAATGAGATTTGCAGAATTTGGTTTATTTCTTCCATAAATGTATGAGTGAATTAACTCTGAACACATCTAAGCCTGATTTCTTCTTAAAAGATTTTTAATCACATATTAAATCTCTTCAGTGGATATAGGTCTATTAAGGTTATCAACTTTTTGAGTAAGTTTTGGTAATTTGTTCTTTTAAGAAATTGACCCATTTCATCCAGGTTCTCAAATCTATGGACATGGAATTGTTTGTCGGATCCCTTTCTAATAATTGTAATATCTATGGGCTGTGTAGTGCAACTCATTCAATACAAGTACAATAGTACAACTCATTCTTAAAGTTCATATACATACTCTCTCTTTTTTACTTGACCAGTCTAGCTAGAGATTTATAAGTAATTTTCAACAATTTCCGTAATTTTAAAATTTATATTCTCCATTTTTTTCTGTTTTCAATTTTATTGATTCTACTCTCCTCTCTTGCTTTGAGTTTAATTTCTCATATTTTACTTGTTTATTAAGGAAGATTTTTAGGTTATTGATTTGAGACCCTTCTTCTCTTCTGATATAAGTTTCTAATACTTTACATATCCTTCCAGTCACAGTTGCATCTCAGACATTTTAATATGTTTTCTTTTTATTTCATTCAGGTCAAAATATTTGGTAATTTCCCTCAAAACTTCCCATTTGACCACTGAGTTATTTATGAGTGTTTTATTTAATTTTCATGTTTGGGTTTCTAGATATCTTTTTGTTGTTGATTTTCAGTTTTATGTATTGTAAGCCAAGAACATACTTTGCATAATTATATATTCTTAGTTTACTATGGTTTGTTTAATGGCCCAGAAAATGGTCTAGTTGAATGTTTCAGACACACTTGAGGAAATGTATATTCTATTATTGTTGAGTAGAGTCAATTAGATCAATTTGATTGATTATATTATTCAGCTCTTCTATACCATTACTGATTTTCTATGTGTTTTATAATTTAAAGAGTGTTTAACTCTCCAAATACTTTTTTAAAAAATATTTTATTTATTTATTCATGAGAGACAGAGAGAGAGAGAGGCAGAGACACAGGCAGAAGAAGAAGCAGGCTACATGCAGGGAGCTTGATGTGGGACTCGATCCCAGGACTCCAGGATCATACCCTGGGCCGACAGCAGGTGCTAAACCACTGAACCACCCAGGGTTCTCTCTCCAAATACTTTTTATCACATATTATTTATTGTTTGATATAGAGCAGTGACTTTATTTCTTTGGATAAATTATAGTTTCAAATAAAAGTAGTTTTAAAAGCTAGTCTTAAATTATAATCTATATACTCTTACTATATTCTCTATGAAATTATTACTCAATGAAGTAAATTACTCAATGAAGTAGATTATTGTATTATTATTGCCTTATAGCTATTATTCTAAATCATCTACATAGATTGAGTAAATAATTTATGTATCAAATCACTTTCATATGTCTGTTTCCCTTATATGTTATGTAATATAGATTCAGACATATATGAATATATATTCAAGAAGAGGTAATTAGAACATCAGATTCTTTGTTAGTGGATCTACTTTCTTGCAAATCTTGTCAATATTCTTTTAAAAACTAAAACCCCTATTTTATCTTTATTTTGTACATAGAAATTAAATATCTAATCCAAATTTTATCCACATATTCAGCCTAATATACAAATACTAGGGTTTACAGAATCATGAGATATTTAATCTTATCATGACCTTATCATAACCTATTGCATTTTGGAAACAAGTCATAATCTCACTGGCAAATCAGAGCAAGGGAACATTCACTATATTCTCCATGTATTTTTAGTTGTATCTCTTTCATTGTTATAGTCATCTATATTACCCTAATGTGGGATAAAAAAGAACATATTATTAGGTGAAGTAAAATAGATGGTTCAAATGATTTACTTTTCTGGCACATGAATATAATTTCTATCTTCTTTTAAATTATTATTATATGAACAGTTAACAATATTCCCATTTAAGTTATCCAAGTTCCAAATGATTATATCAGTGATTGTAGAGTATATATATTTTAAGTCCTTTCAAGCTAAGAATTATATTTTGCCAAATATTGAACTTTGAAACACACACAAAAAAAGAGATTAAAGTGATTATTTGATACATATGCATTCACTTTTGGTTTGAAGTAAATAGTCATAAAGTAAATCAGTGAAAATCTTAATTCTTTTGAAGACAGCAACAGTTTGATTTTAGTTTATTAGTAGGTCTACTCTTCTACTAGACTTAGAACCCATTTTTGTTTAGGTTAACTCATAGTGAGAATATTCTGGTTTCCCACAGAAAAATAGCTGTTACTTCATTTTAATAGTTCTTCTTACAACTTCAAAATATTCTTCAATTCCACACTGCTTCCCCGCTGAACCCTCTGAGTTTATTTCCTTTTGATTTTTTACTTGCTCACTTTGCTCTGGCCAACCAGATCTTTTCACTATTCTTTGATTAGCAGGCCTCCCCTTTTAGGGTTTTCACACTTGCACTTCCCAGAATACTTAGAAATGCTCGGGACTTTTGTCCTGCTCTCAGATTTCTGTTAAAATATTATATTTAAAAAAATTAAAGATTTTATTTATTTATTTATGACAGACACAAAGAGAGACAGAGACATAAGCAGAGGGAGAAGCAGGCTCCCTGAGGGAAGCCCACGATAGGCACTTTATCCAGACCCTGGGATCACTCCCTCAGCCAAAGGCAGACACTCAACTGCTGGGCCACTCAGGCATCCCTCAAAGATCATCTAATCCGAGAGGCTTTACCAGATCATTTACTCTGCTTATTTTTTTGTTCATATTCTCTTATCATGACCTAACATATTATATGTGCATTTCCTATTTGTTTTCCATCTTGATTTCTATTAATATTCAATTTCCATGAGATCACAGACTGTCCATTTTGTTTACTTCTATAACCCCAGGGCCTAGAGTTCTACCAGCAGGTAGTAGACACTTAGGATATAAGTGTCTATATATTTATCTAAATAAATATCTAAAATATCTAAATATTTGATATATTTACTGGATGAATTAATGAGGGGAACATGCTCTGAACTGATGTAAATAAGTTTGCATTGATATTAATTGCTCACACACATACACTTTGAAGTATCATATATTTGTACACTTATACAAACCTATACAACCTGAGTTTTTCAAGACAAAGCTGTTGTGCCCAAGACTGCGAATCCAAGAAAGCACCCAGGAGCTGACACTGATCCAAACACATGAGGGTTTATTTGCAAGCTGAAGCTTGGGTCCAAGTATACCCAACACAGCAGAGCAGGGACTTGGACCCCGAGGTGGGTTTTAGCTTAGTTTTAAGGGCTGGTCTAGGGGACCTCCAGAAGGGGTGGAGGAATTTCTCAAGTTGTTTACATTCTGATATGGGGCTTTCAAGGGCATTGAGCTTTGTTCTTATTCTAATATGGGGCTTCCTGCCACTGGCTTGGGCTCTGTTTTTATTCCAATATGGGGCTTTCCAGCTGTTTTCTTCCTGTAAGAGCTGTAATGTAAATTTCAGCTCTTATTCACAGGGGCCTGGGATGGCTGTACTTGTGCTAACGCTGAACTTCAAGTTGTTGGACCCTGGCTCACGGGTGCCAACGTGTCCCGGCGGACGCCCCAGAGACTCAGACCCCAGACAGGCAGATGCAATTAGCAAGAGGGTTTATTGGACGTTTGCGCAAACGGGCTCTCCGCCTCCGAAGAGGAAGAGAGCCCCGATTAGCAGTTACAGGCATCTTTTAAAGGCAAAAAGACCGCTTAAAGGCAAAGAAACCGGGGGAGTCGCATAGCATTCAGGTTATTGATTTCACAGAGGGTCAACATGAACCTATTCAGGGACATTCCAATCAGGGTGTGGGGGGAAATGGTTTTCTTATTGTAAACAGAATGCTTTTAGTTGCTAAAATTTCAGGAAGGCACCTGGATGGGCTGCCTCTGGATTAGGGCTGGCCCTACTTACAAGGGGGGAGGTTTCTTCAAAGTGGAATGGCCTTAATATTCCCACCTCCACAAAAGCAAAAAACAGTGCATGCTTTCTCACATCCTTATCCATGATGCCTTTCATAAATCTTCTAAATACATCAATAACCATTCTAAAGAACAGCACAAAAAAAATAGCTAAATGGAAAATACAGATTTACGTAATATGTGGTCTCCATGTTAAATGTGCTACATTTTAAGGAGTATACTGCTTATGATGAGCATCAGGTGCTGTATGGAAGTTCTGAATCACTATATTATACACCTGAAAGTTATATTACATTGTATGTTAACTAACTGGGATTTAAATAAAAACTCTAAAAAATATTTAAATACTTTATAGATTTACTTGAAGTTTTAAAAATATTCCAAATATCTATGATATTATATTCAAGTACTCGTATAAATCCTTCAAGTATCTCCGCACAACATAAAACTTCATAAAACCCAAGTAGACAATCCATAAAGTAGAAGAATCTAGGTCTCAAAAGAAGATAACTTTCATTTAACCAGATATATAAAAAAAAAAAAAAAAGGAAGGAATCAGGCTGTGGTGAAGGCTGTTTTCCACTATAAGACTCTTAAACAAGGGATCACTCTTACCTAGGTGGGTCTATACTAAAACAGAAAGACTTTAGGAGGGCCCGTCTGTCTTGAGGAGAGTCCAAATCCTAACTCCCACTCCTACCTAGATAGAACTCCTTCCAAAGCATGCATACATGGCTCCAAAGAAGTACACAGCAATTAGGTTTGAAAACTAAACCTCCACAACTAACATTTGCATCTTTATCATGAAAGAAGAAAGAAAGAAGAAAAAGAAAGAAGAAACAAGAAAGAAAGAAAGAAAGAAAGAAAGAAAAAGAAAGAAAGAAAGAGAAAGAAGAGAAAGAAAGACCACAGTGAAGAACCCCCCCTCCCGCCCCTCCCCCCGTGAGTAGGACCAGCCCTAATCCGGAGGCAGCCCATACAGGTGCCTTCCTGGAATTTTAGCAACAAAAAGCATTCTGTTTGTCCGGGATAAGAAAACCATTTCCCCCCACGCCCTGATTGAAATGTCCCTGAATAGGTTCATGTTGACCTTCTGAGAAATCAATAACCTGAATGCTATGTGACTCCCGCGATTCTTTTGTCTTTAAGCAGTTTTTTTGCCTTTAAAAGATACCTGTAATTGCTAATCGGGGCTCTCTTCCTCCTCGGAGGTGGAGAGCCCGTTTGCGCAAACGTTCAATAAACCCTCTTGCTAATTGCATCTGCCTGTCTGGGGTCTGAGTCTCTGGGGCGTCCACCGGGACACGGTGGCACCCGTGAGCCAGGGTCCAACACACAGTACAATAGGTATTTACTGAATGTCTATTATGTGCAAAGTTAGGAGGGACTGAATAGCCTATAGAATAAATGAGTTATCTATTCAATCAACAATTATTGTCAAGCTCCTGCTACATCCAGATGTTGCTCAAAGCAAAACAGAGATAATTCCCTACCCTTAAAAAGCTTGAGAAGTAGATAAGGCTTCCTGAAGAGGAAAAAATTGTGAAGTTATGGTTATTGTAAGGGCATATTTATTGTGGTGTAATGTGAGCAGAAGAGCACTAGTGAGGACAAGCAGGGTAATTTTGGAAAATGGATCAGGTACCTTGTGCTTTAAATGGAATATAAGCGAGCTGTGGGAGATGCCAATGGAGCTGGATGTAGGGGCTGGGATTCACACTGTAGAGACTTTAAATGCAAAGTCCAAGGTTTTTGTACTGAACTTGCTGGTCCTGAAGAGCCAGTGGAGGTTTGTGAATAGGCAAGTAATTCTTTGAGGTCAGAATGAAACAAAGAATGGACTATTATATGTTGATATTATTTTAAAACATTAACTCGACTATATTTTGTTTTCATCTCAAAAGCCCTATATTAGACAGAAATTTGTCTCTTCACAAGCTACTAGAGAAAAAAATGAGACAATAAGCTTAGTGTCTATAACTCCTTCTATACTTAGAAGGTCCTTTCTTTTGTATGAGAGTTAGATCCTTTATGAGTTACTAGTATGTGGTTGAACTCTTTGACCTATTTATCATTTTGAAAGAAACTGCATTGGCTTTGTGAAATGTAGAATATATCCAGATCAACACAATGCCCGGCCCCTGCACCATGATGAAAAGCAATATTTGGGCATGTAATATTTATATTCCCTTCAACTTGTTTGCTCATTTTTCATTGTCAGTGCCCATGGAGATGAAAGAAATTAGTTTCATTATTAATGATTTTTAAATACAGACAAGCCTGGGCAGAGATGAACTCAGACAGATGCATGTGCACCAAAATGAATGCTACATTCAACTAGCACCTGTTAAGGGGCATTAATTAAAATGATACTTTGGATGATGTTCTTACAAGTCACTTCCTTGAGTCTATTATTTACTTACATCCATGTATGTTAAACTATCCCTACTAAAATGGTCACAGCAGAAAAATAAAATAGGTAATTTTTTCTGAAACCGTCTTTGTCTTTTGCTCACACAAACACACAGAGACAGGTTTGAATAGCAGATTTCTTTTGGGTTAAGACCTAAAATATTTGCATATGACTCAACTTGCTACTCTAATGTAGTATTCATTAATCTGTTGAGCTTTCTTGGAACATAAGAAGCTTCCAAATGAAAATAGTAAATGCTCATACTTCCGAGCATCTCCCCAGTATTTCATATTTTCCAGACAGATTTGCAAAATTTTCCCCCAAGTTACCTTTGCGATGGGTGCTTGAGCAGAATAAAAGGAAGAAAAGTTTACATTTAAAGCATTCCTAGAGGGAAAACTAACTTTAAAAACTATCATCTAAAAAAAAAAAAAAAAAAAAAAACTATCATCTATACATAATAAAATAATAATTTAATACAAAGAATTCCTAGAAATGCTAATCAACTTCCTGAAAATCATCAGGCTAAAACAATAATTTGTTCTTTATTATAATTCTGGCCTTTTTTGCAACTGAGTCCCTGAAGTAAATGATGTGGCATCTTCTTTACTAAAATGATCTTTTTGACCATTTCCATGAGACACACATTAAGTTGTTTTGAAAGTCACTTCTAATAACTTTGCCCTTTAGACCCAGGCTTGCAGAGATAATGAGTCAGGATTTGCTGAACATTTCATCTCTGCTTCAAGTTCTAGCATGGTCAGGTGATTGAATGACCCAGTCTAGTAAAACATAACTGCTCTTTCTTTATTCTTATTACAGTTGGGAAAGAAAAATCTCATTAGCTAACTGACTGGAGAACTCTGTATGGGAAATATGGCCCATCAATTGAGAAGCTTTAAAATTGTGGGACAGACGAAGAGATTCAGGAAAGTTCCAGTTGCTATTCAGTTGGAAGCTCATTTATCCCCTAGTAAATGCTGTCTCTAGAAACTGATATAAATTCATTGTATCCCTTCCTGAAAATTTTCTCAAAATGTTCCTACAACTCTAAAATGAAAGTAGAGGTGAAAGGGAATAGATCCTCAACTCATCTATTATTTTTAGTTATAAATTTAGCTTACTGAAAGAGTGATAGCTAAAATACAAATCTCCTACTTTAAATACTGGAGAATTTTAAAAAATCTAGCATCTACTGTCTACATGCTAATTGTGTTATGATTAGTGTGTATAGTCATTCCAATAATTCAGTTCAATCAATACCATTCAATATGTGACTTTGGGACAATTGAATGGATTTATTCATTCACACATTAATTAGTGTCCCCATACTATATTGGGGAGTGAAAATATAGAGAAAAATGATATGTGCTGCTGACCTTTAAATTGAAGAGACAGGAAAACAGCTAATAATTACAACACTGTATTAAGGACTGTAATAGAAAAATAAATACATATGTATACATATTTGATTGTATGTATAATTGTAGAGCTCTTATAGCTCTAATATTCATCAGAGATTTGCTTTATGATACTTTATTTTCACTGAAGTGATTAGTATTTATGTTTAATTTTAGGAGTGTTTGAATTTCACAAGAATACCTGAATTTCACACATCTTATATCTCAATGCAAGAATTCAAAATCCTTCCAGTTTTCTTGATAGTCCATCTTACAAAGAGGTGCCTTCAGCACAAAATACAAAGCTTACTCTTTGACCAGGGAAGACTTGAAGTGAAATTATCATGATGTCTGTCTCTAGCCCTCTCACAGAATGTCAAGAGACACAGTTGAAGTAGCCATGCCATTTTACAGGATTCCACAGTCTCAAGTCATACCATAAAAAGATTGGCCTGAGGTTATCCTGAGGCATCTGGTTGTGCCTGGTTGTGTAAATGAAGAGCATTTGACTAATGTCTTCTTCCTTGGCTGCCTTCCATAATGATGGCTCAGTGGATGGGGGAATTGCTTCCTATTCTGAGGGTGGGCACTTATCTCTGTTCTCCAGGTCAGAGTGCTCATGGGGAACATTAACTCATATGTGACAAGGGGAAATCTCTTTTTCTGGGAAAAGTCCATAAAGTGTCTCACTGCAATAGTCATTCTTCCAAACTCCTGGAAATGCCTATCTAAAGTTCCTCTCTCATCTGTTTAAATCACAACATGAGGAGAGCAGAGCATACTACCTTTCAGAAAAGACCATCTTTTCTCTACGTTGACATTCATAAATAAAAGGGCATAAATATTCTTGCTTCTGTTGCTTGAGATCACTAGTGAAAAAGCTTATCTTGATTTCATTATGTATATAAAGAAACATTTTAAGTAATCTTAAGATCTCCTCTTCCCACTTCTATTAATTCTTCAGCCCTTGCTTACATGTACTTTTCTACAGACTTCTGAGATACATGAACATTTATTAAATATGTATCAATTTTATTTTCATTATCCTAACCCTCATGATAACTTTCATTGTACTTATTCTTCTTTGTAAAACCTATGAGGATATGAGGAGGGGGATTTTACTTAATTTGTTCATGACTGTAACCACATATTGGGTACTTAAAAAATATGTTTTGAATAAATAATGCATAGATCAGCAAATCTAATGACAATAGCACCACGTCATTTGTATATATTAAAGTTGTATCAATTTCAAAGATTATAGAGTAATATATGAAAATCAAATGTTACAAAAGGTACATAATATATAGCAACTTATTCTCAAATGGTTTCAAAAAATTGTAATAATGTGCATATAGAGAATATGAGAAAGTAAACTTAAAATTTTATTAGTTGGTGAACCTGTATAACCCTTTTTACAATTTCTTGCTACTTTTTTTTGTTATTTTGACATTGATTTGATATAAACAATTGAATTTTTAGAATCTCAAAAATATTTTTAAAACTCCTACATTAACTTTTCTTTCTATCAGCAGCATAGAAAGCATATTTGGAAATACTATTAGGTATATTTTGTGCAAACGTATACAAGTTAAACCTCTTCAAAAATGACTTTGAATTATCAGAACATTCCATTCTATACGCATGCTAGATAATAAAGATATAATGCTATTTATTTTGAAGGGGTTTAGGACATGCCACCCCAAATATGCTGCATGGGTTTACAGATTATTTAGAGCTTGAAGACACAGGAAAGTGGCAAATGCAGGGGGAGGCTTTCTATGAACTCCTGGTATCTGCCTGGAGATAGATTCTCCAAAACCAATTAAATTGTCATCAATGCTCTCCTGGAGAGTTTCACCAACAAGGGAAGATGAAATCTTATCACAGGAAAGGAAACTAGAAGTTTACACCATACTCGGACAAGCTTTGTCACAAGCTATCATTCCTCCCACTTTTCTGCTAAGGACTCATTCATTTTTCCTAAGAGATCATTCACTCTCCCCTAAGTTGCCTAGGATGGTAGGGAAGCCTCCAAATCTGTGTTACAGATGTCACTTGTGTTGTCCTGTAAGGTCCCTTATTATATCATTTCTTCTGTTACTCTGCCTGTTGTCAGCTTACTTCATAGACCCATAGGACCTAGCAGTGTAGAAGAAAATTTTCTCCTCTATAGTTTCATTACATAAATACAAAATAATCAAAATATAAAATTAAAAGTGTTACAAAACAGTAAGAAAAGATGTGCTTGCCATGAATATATTCAACAAGTCTTCATGCGGCTTGGAGTTAAATAATCATTGAAATTCTGACAATTAGTTATGTAATCATGACCAAAGTGCTTAACTTCTCCATTAATGAAATCTTTGTTAAATACTAGGATATAATACGTCCTAGAAATACTACTTTTGTAACTTTCACTTCTCATTTATAACTCATTAGTTCTTAGGATAAGTAATACTCTCTGCTGAGAATTACTACATAAAATACATATTTTTTTACCTTAATGCAGTCTAATTGGAAATAAATATAAGGTCAAGTGCAAACCAAAAAAAAAAAAAAGAAAAAAATCAGAATTTTCATTAGTCAGTCAAGAAATACAGATACACAAACATACAGAGTCAAAACCACTACAGATTGTAGGCTGAGAGTCAAGTGCATTAAAATATTGGATATAAAGTCTAATCATGGGTGATTTTTGACATGAATTTTCCACTTTAATTTTCCTTACAGTACATGGTGGCAAACTTAACTTTCTGCCATGTATATCTAACCCATTCAGAAGTTATTTCCTCTTTGTGAAGTTTTTTTTTTTTAAGATTTTTTTAATTTATTCATGAGAGAGAGAGAGAGAGAGAGAGAGAGAGAGAGAGGCAGAGATACAGGCAGAGGGAGAAGCAGGTTCCATGCCGGGAGCCTGACATGGGACTTGATCCCGGATCTCCAGGATCACACCCTGGGCGGCAGGCAGCACTAAACTGCTGAGCCACCAGGGCTACCCTTTGGGAAGTTTTCTTAAGCTAAATTTTATTCACTACTTATTATAAACAAAGTCACATAATAAATGTATGTATTGAGGAAAATCTTTTAAATAGACCTTTTATATAAGATTGTATTTATTTATTTATTTATTTATTTATTTATTTATTTATAGATTATTTATTTATTTATTCATGAGATACACACAGAGAAAGGCAGAGACATAGGCGGAGGGAGAAGCAGGCTCCCTGAAGGGAGCCTGATTTGGGACTGAATCCCAGGACCCAAGGATCACGACCTGAGCCAAAGGCATACACTCAACCACTGAACCACCCCGGTGCCCAAGTAAGATTCTATTTTTATTCCCACTTTATAAATGGAGAAATCCAGCATAGGTCGGGGAAATCCCACAGACCAGAGTTTGAGTCCAGGCAGACTGGGTTTAAGAGTTTTCTCAATTGCTATACTCCAGTTGCTTCTCAATATATTTAGAATATTTAGAGTTATAGCTTGAAATTGGGTTATCCATATCCATATCCATATCCATCTCAGAGATGCTCCTATGGGCTCCCTAGAGCCCCATCCCAGTGCTAGGGTGGTTTCCATGGAGATAGGGCACTGAGATTCTCCATGAGGTTGGAAT
The DNA here is from genome assembly GCF_048418805.1 of Vulpes vulpes. Classification (NCBI taxonomy): domain Eukaryota; kingdom Metazoa; phylum Chordata; class Mammalia; order Carnivora; family Canidae; genus Vulpes; species Vulpes vulpes. Next base: position 46,308,351 of record NC_132783.1, on the reverse strand, counting down.
GGACTCTACCTCTGGGGGGGGGGGGTCTCCAGCCAGCATCCAGCCCCTCCCTGTCCCCAGGTTGGCGGCAGCACCGCTGAGAAAGCTGTATTTCCACCCAGTTCTGGGTATATCAGTGTGTCTTGCAGAATCTTGGATCATTAAAGATAAACATATTTAAAAAAAAAAAAAAAAAAAAAGTCCTTTAAAGTCCTTGTGACTATATTTGGAGATAGAAGAGAGTTTAAGGAAATTATAGGTGAGTCCTAATCCAGTATAGTTGATGTCCTTATAAGAAGGAAAGATTAGGACACAGACAACACAGCTTTGGGGATAATCATGAGGCCACAGCAAAAAGGTGGCCATCTGCAAGACAAGGAGTGAGGCCTCAGATGAAAGTAAACCTGCTCACACTTGATCTTAGACTTCTAACCTCCAGAACTGTGAGAAAATAAATTTCTGTTGTTTGTACCACAAAGTCTGTAGTATTTTGTTATGGCAGCCAGAGCAAACTATTATATATAGTCACCTATAATCCTAACTAATAAAAGTATACATTAACAACAATATCCTCCACATATGTAATACCTCAGAATATGACAACCAGAATCATTTTACATTTCAAGCTATGTGCCCTTGGAAAAATTATATGATCTGTCAAAGTCTCATTCTATCTATTCAATGGAAATAATGATTAAACCCCCTGACTAGAAATGCTGTGAAAAATAAATGAGATGAGACATGTAAACTTTTAGCACACAGTGTATTAAGTAGCAAGTGTACAATATATGTGGTCATTTTTCTTATTCACTAATTACACAATATGTTATTTCACAGGACCAGAATAAATTATCCCCTAATCAGATTTAATTATTGCTAATTCAGAAAGAAATTAATATGGTTTTACTCTCAATTTTTAGTGTTTATTTTTTCTAATATTTTTTCATGTATTTTCCTTTTTATAATTTTTTATGTGATGTTGAAAAAATCAGTATCAAGAATGTTGTCAAGAATATTGGCCTAAGTTCCACATAATAGATAATATAACTGAGTGCTGAAAAATATTAGTGGATGAGTGAAGAGCATATGTTAGGTCTTTCTTTCTCTGACATATGCTCTTTTTCTCTCTCTCTTTCTTTTTTTAGAAACCTTACATACACAGAATTAGGTTCATAGGATAATATCAGCATCATTACATCCAAGCCACCCTCTAATTTATTTTAATTGTATTTTATCTTTTCTTCATCCTCTTTTTCTCCAGTCCCATTCCTCTTGCCTTCCATTCCTATTTTTAGTGTATTGAATGATTTTACACATATTCCATTGCCAATTTTCTTATTTAGATGTAAATGTATCCTTGAAAACATGTAGAGTGTTTTGTGCAATGTGTTTGTGAGGGAGAGAGACTTGTGTTAAGTCTTCCATTATATGCATATATCACACTTAATTTATCATTTATTTATAGCAAGGGACACCTAGGTTGCTTGCAGTTCTTTGTTACAATAAAAAATGTTTTGAACTAAGTCATCTTTTGCACCCTTGGAGAGTTTCTTTATAACACATATGTGGAACAAACTTCCACTTAACCTTCCTTCCTTCCTTCTTTTTTCCTCATGTAGAATCACATTCCAGTTGTGGTCTAAGGCTCTGCTAGCATTCTCTGACTCACCACACTTCATTGTCTCTCATAGGGCTTCCCATTTATATATTTCTTCCATGATTAATACCATCTTGAGGGATGTCTGAGTGGCTCATCGATTGAGCGTCTGCCTTCGGTTCAGGGCGTGATCCCAGGATCCGGAATCGAGTTCTGCATGGGGCTCTCTGTGAGGAGCCTCTCTCTGTGTGTGTTATAAATAACTAAATAAATCTTTAAAAAAATAATACCTTGATATTTTCTCTTCAGACAACATTGAAAACACAAACTGTTAAGTGCTTTTTGTTTTCTTTTTTGATTAGTTTAATTCCAAGCATTATTATGTAACTCACTTTTATAATCTTTTCCATTTTTCTTACTCTTTTCATTTGTGTTTTAACCTTTTTCTGCTATATTTGTTAATATAAATAAATAACTATAATTATTTCAAAGCCTCTATCTGATGGTTCCAATATAAGGACCACTGATCTCTGGTCTAGTTCTATTGATTGATTTATAGCTTAATAATTAATTTTTTAATTATTTTTCTAATTTCTAATTTTTTTTAATTTTTTTTTATTTATTTATGATAGTCACAGAGAGAGAGAGAGGCAGAGACACAGGCGGAGGAAGAAGCAGGCTCCATGCACCGGGAGCCTGATATGGGATTCGATCCTGGGTCTCCAGGATCGCGCCCTGGGCCAAAGGCAGGCGCCAAACCGCTGCGCCACCCAGGGATCCCTCTAATTTTTTATTAAATGGTAAAATGTGTGTATAAAAGATTATTAGAACTTAGGTAAATCTAATTTATGTCTAGAAAAAGGTTATATCTTTCCTTTTATCTGTTGTTAGCATCATAATTGGAGTCCGTCTAATTAGAAATTGAGTTTGAGGCTTGTGCTGCCATAGTTATCTCCATACACCATGGATTTCATACGACTCCATATGGGGAAGATCTGTGTTCATTGTGCAATTTAATGGGTCTAAAATGCTGGCGGGGGGGCAGTTTCTCAGTGTTCCTAGTCCATTGTAAGGTTTCGGGAGTACCTAAGCAACTGCACCACATGTTTGATTATTCTCCTCTTCCAGCAGCTAATTGCCACCACTTTTTAGTTGACCCAGAGGACTCAGTGAGTTAGAAGTTTTCTTGGTCTCCTATTCTTGTCAATTTCAATACTCTGTTTACCTGAGACTCTAACTTTCTGTCTTCTTTCTCATGAAAGAACAATTCTTCCTTATACTGGTAAAGAGTCCTAAGTATGAGTATGTGTCCTGTCTCTTCCCCAGCAGCAAACAATCTTTGCTTTGAATCAAAGGATCCTCAACAATAGTGAGTTTCCTGCTCTTTCTTTTGAATCAGTGTGAAAAGGATGAGAGAAGGGGGGATCTTCCCTTTCCTCAGCAGCTTTGGGTAAGAGACATGGGGGAGTTTGTAGCTCTTTACTTAATGCCAGAGGGATTTTGTTTTTATCCTTCTCTCAATGGTAGTGGATGTTGTTCTGAGAGCATGGAGTAAAAGATTTTCTTCTTATCCCCCCCACCCCCAAGGAGAAGATAACTGTTGCTTTGCATGAAAGAAGAGTCTAGTACATAGACATTATTTAGTTCTGTCCTCTACCGTCAGACAATTACCACCTGCATGTTTGCATGCAGTTTATTCTGTATCTGTGTTCATGTCTACCACTTCTCTCTCCTACAATCTGCCAAAAGTATAACATCCAATATGTTCTGTATCTCCTCAAAGTGCTTATTATTTTTTTAATTCAGTTCACGTGCCTGCCTTACAATCTCAGCCATTTGTAAATTGTCTAATGGGTTAAAAAGATTATAATTATGTAATTTACATGTTTTTTGTTCTTGGTGTGGGAGCAACATCCTTTTATTATGGCTTTCTAAGTACAAGCAGGACTCAAGCTTTTTTTTTTTTTTATATTGCCAACTTTATAATTGACTGTGCTGCTCAGTTTAAAATTGTAAAAACTCATAACAAAAAATGAATTATTTATGCTTTTAAAATATTTCATTTTAATGTTTTATTTCTATTTATGCTTATTCTTTTTTTAAAAAAGATTATTTATTTATTTATTTTTAGAGACACACAGAGAGAGAGGCAGAGACACAGGCAGAGGGAGAAGCAGGCTCCATGCAGGGAGCCTGAGGTGGGACTCAATCCAGAGTCTCCAGGATCACACCCTAGGCTGCAGGTGGCGCTAAACCACTGCACCAACCAGGGCTGCCCTATTTATGCTTATTCTTAATTTCTCTATTTCTACTATATCATTAAATTGGTATGTATCTTTATTTTACTATATTTAACATTTTTTGTGATATGAAGCAGGTTAAAGTTTTAAAATATATATCATAACTCTTCACTTTGATTTACAAGTAGGAGAGAAGAGGCACAAAGAAGTTGAATAAATTTATCTAGATACAGGTTGGATTGATGGGGACAGCTCAATTTGTATTTCTACTAAATCCAATATTAGTATTCATGCATATCCTGGAAATTTTGTCAAATTAGGTCAGACTGACTATTTCCATGAGTAACTTAGAAGTCTCTCAGGAGTATACTTATACCAAGAGTTGAGAGTGAGGCAGACACATTTGATCTAGGAATAAAAGTTTAGTCATCAGAGACAGGGGACAAGGAGAATTTAGCATAATGTTTGTAACTCAAATTTATCTTCAGATTTACTCTTTCATGGGAGATGGGTCATTCCTTCAAAATCTTAAGGCATCCATCCAAAATTATACTGAAGGTCACAGCACAAGTTACTGAGCTAATGTATTTAAAAACCAAAGCATTGACAATTCAGTATTTTTATCTTCTCCCGATTGTAAGTGTAGTAGCAATTTCCTTTACAATTCTATATCGCTATATCTAAAGCTTTGTATCATATATAAATTTGATATACTCTTTTTATTTTCATCCAACAGATTGTCAAAAATAGTTATTGAATAATGAATGCATTAAATAAACTCTACATTTCCCAGTCATTTACCTCTGATGAATACGGACCATATTACTCCAAGACAATTCTCTCTCTCTCTCTCTTTTTTAAGATTTTATTTATTTATTCATGAGAAACACAGAGAGAGAGGCAGAGACATAGGCAGAGGAAAAGTAGGCTCCCCACAGGAAGCCCAATGTGGGACTCTATCCCAGGACCCCGGGATCATACCCTAAGCCTAAGGCAGAAGCTCAACCACTCAGCCATCCAGGTGTCCCAACAATTCTCTCTTGGATGAAATATCCCTTAAGTATACTTCATTATGATTTGACAACATATCTCAAGCCCAGCATTATATGGACACCACATACTCACGAAATCTTCTTGTGCCTATATCTGCTCTTGTTTCTCTTTCCTCACAATTGATTTAGAATCCAAGTGCAAATTTTCACAATAAATAATTTTTGTTTACTCTCATTTCACCCATTCCTATGATTCTTAACAAAGGATAGGAGAAATGGAATGTATCTGTGGTGAATGAAGGTAACAATGGCTACAAATAAAAGCCAAAAACTTTATTTCACAAAAGTTGTTTGTAAGATATTGTGTTATAAGCATTAAAGCTTTTGGTACCCCTGAGGATAAAAACGATACTCAAGCTGAGAGAGGAAAGCTGCCAGCTTCTATAAGGCTCATAAGATGATTTTATCAAACCAAGGCCTTTAAAAAGCACACACAAGAGTGGATAGTGACAGTAGCAATGGTGATACCCAGAGAGAGGTAATGACAGTGATGCCTGATGATAAATAGCATAGTGGGAGGTACAGAACCCACTAGAACGACCTCACTATGGGCGTTTAAGGAATGAACAGCTGTTACTAGAGGTTGCCAATGTATTGAAGACGTATAAAGTTGAATGATAAATAACTTCTGTTCACATCTAAAACATACCCTAGGAATGCCTAGAATTAATTAACTGGGCTGGGGAAACTTTTGAGGTACTAAAAGTCTTACAAAAGATATTGAAGAAATTACCAAGAAATATAAATTCACAAATGGCTAAAATAAGAGGTATAATCAGGACATTAGCTAAGATATATTTGTTATACATTTACTTTGTTCTAACTATAACTTGTTCTTGTTAGTAATTTTAAGAGTTAGTGGTATGAGATTTTCACTCTCTGCATTTTTCAGTAGCATTGTTCTTTATAACCTTCCTTTTTCCTACATAGCACTTACTCTTATGATAAAAATAATATTGCTATATTTTTAAAAGTAAAACAATGTTAGAATTATAAGGGACTTTGAGTATCACTTCATGACATCAACTTGTATTATAAAAAGATAATTTAAGCTAAGTATGCAATCCAAGTCACCCATCTGGTAAGTGAACAAAACTTAAGTCATACTGTCCAAGTACGGTGACACTACAATGTAACCTTTGAAATGCTATACCTTTTTAGAATAGCTATTTTTGACATGGGGAGTGAGTTTCAGAACCTTAATTTTACATAAGAGAAAATCATAAAAATTAAAATTGTCACAAACAAGATACACCACAAAAAGAACAAAAATGGATAAGAAAGCCTAAATCACATCCCCGTAGGCAGTATTTACAATGGAAATGTTTGAGAGCCAATTCAATGACTCCTAACTCCATTATGCATTTTGAAAATATGAAATAATTGTGATGGTGTGGACAAAAAAGTTGAACTTGTGAGGATATTTATTTGGAGATTTGTTGCCACACTGTACAGAGGGGAAAGAGTTGTCAGTACTTCCTTTACCATAAACTTAGTGACAGGGTTTTGAGGGAGCAATTCAGAGACTTTGAAATGGGTTCCTTGCAAGTAAGAGGCCAAGAAAACTGAGAACAGATTTAGGCAGGAGAAAAGGAAAGGGAAAAAAACAAAACAACACAACACAAACAACAACAACAATAACAAAAAACAAGCTGCAGTAAGTCCTGAAGCAGTAGGCTAGAGGTAACTGTGTTACGGCAATGCTCAACTACATAATTTTCTTGGGTTAAATGTTGTCTTTGTGTTTCCGAGGCACCACTGATGCCCCATCCAAAGGAGCAAGTGAATCTAGAACCACTAAATTCTCTCCAAGTGGATGATCAAAGAGACTGAAGGGAATCCCACATCATGAACCTGGGTGGAGTTAAATACCATCTAGCCAGGAGCTGAGATTGATCCTGTGAATCTGAGAAATACAAAACATTGCCAAGAGGTAAAAAGTTCCTGCCAATGGGATTTCCCCAAGAATACTCCACAAGAAACAAGCAGTAAAGTCTAAGTTAACCATATTCCAGTTCTAGAATATATGTAACCACCTGATTTCAAGTAAGAAGCACCTGATTTCTCTCTTCTCACTATTTCCCTCACCCAGTTAGAAGAGAAACAGGCTATATAGAGTGAAGCAGGAGGAGAAAGAAAACAGTAATAAAATGAAATAACCTAATGAAACAATGACAAATTATTTCAACAGATAATTCATGCAAATGCACACACAAAGACACGAAAAGTTTTTTTTTCTTAAATGGATTGTGCTTTTGGTTATCATTTTCCAAAAATCTTGGACTAGCCCAAGGTAACATTTTTTATTTTTATATTTTTTACTAGAATTTTTGTGATTTTACAAAGTACCTTAAGGTCTCTAAATCAATTTGAGTTAATTTTTGTATATGGTACAAAGTATGGTTCAAGGTTTTTTTTTGTTTGTTTATTCATTTGGATATTCAATTGTTCCAGCACCATTTTTTGACAAGTTCATATTTTTTATGTTGAATTGCATTGTAACTTGTAAAATCAGTTGATTGGGTATATATGCTTCTATTACTTGACTTTGTATTATGTTTCATAGACTTATTTGTCTACTTGCTGCCAACATTATCATGTCTTGTTTAATGTTACTTTAATGTCTTGAAGTCAGGTAGTGTAAGTTCTACAACTTTGTTTTCTATTTCCAAAGTTATTTGGCCTATTCTGTGTCCTTTGCATTTCCATGTGAGTACTAAAATTATCTGGCAAATTTCTCTAAAACCTTTCTGGAATTTTGACTGGTATTATGTTGAATCTATAGAACCACCTGGGGAAAACTGGCACTTAAAAATTTGGGATCTTAGAAAGCATGGGTGGCTCAGCTGGTTGAGCATTTGGCTCTTGGTTTTTGCTCAGGTTATGATCTCATGGGTGGTGAGATGGAGCCTGTGTCTGGCTACTTGTTCAGCAAGGAATCTGCTTGAAGATACTTCCCCCCTACCCTTCCTACTACTCTCTATATATCAAATAAATAAATAAATCTATTTAAAAATTAAAAATTAAAACTTTTGGATCCTTTGATCCAAGAAAATGATTTATCTACCTTTTTTTTAACCTCTTTTAGAAGTGCTATGAAGTTTTAAGCATTTAGGATTTTCACATATCATTTATCTATAAAATAGTACATATTTTTGATGTTATTATACATGTTATTTTTATTTTCAATTCTTTGTTGCTGGTATGTAGAAATAAAATAATTTTTATATTGATCTATATCTTGCAGCCTTGCCAGAATCACTTATTAGTTTCAGTAGCTTTTTTTTTTTTTTTTTGTAGATTCTACTGGATTTTCAATGTAGACAATTATGTCATCTTATGTCATCTGCATGTAGGGACCATTTAATTTGTTCACATTTAGTCTGGATTCCTTCTACTTTTTCTTTTCTTGACTTACTGCATTAGCAAGGACTTCCAAGGTAGAGGGAGAAAAAAACAAAAGCTTTAATACAAGTGGTGAAAAGGGCATTCTTGTTTGTTGTTTTTGTTTTGTTTTGTTTTTTTTATCTTAGGAGGAATGCATTCAACCTCTCACCATTAAGCTATAGCTTTTTCTTGTAGTTGCCTTTGATCAGGTAAAGAAAGTTCCTTTGTATTTCTGATTTGCTAAGAGTTTTATCAGACATGTCCATTATATTGTGTCTAGTGATTTTTCTGTATCTTCTGAAATCATCATGACTTTTTTTTTGCTTTTAGTCTGTTAAGATAAATTACATTGATCAATTTTTAACTGTTAAACCTTGCATTCCTTGAATAAACCCTACTTGATCATATTATCTTTTTTTTAACTGTCAGATTTGTTGTGTTAAAAATGTGTTTAGACCTTTTGCATCCATGTTCATTAGAGATTACTGTCTACACTTTTCAGATTTTTGTGTGATTCTATTTCAGAGTAATTCTGGGCTTAAATACTGATTTGAAAGGACACACGCACTCCAATGTTTATAGCAGTATTATCAACAATAGCCATGCTATATAGAAACAGCCCCAATGCCCATTGACTGATGCATGGATAAAGAAGGGATGGTAAACACACACACACACACACACACACACACACACACACACACACAATGGAATATTACTCAGCCATATAAAAGACTAAAATTTTGCCATTTGCAATGATATAGATGGAGCTAGAGAGTCTTATGAAGTAAATCAGTCAGAGAAAGAAACTATCATATGATTTCACTCATATGTGGAATTAGGAAATAAAGGAAATGAACACAGGGGGAATAAAGGGAGGCAAACCATAAAATAGATTCTTAACTATAGAGAACAAACTGAGAGATGCTGGAGGGGAGGTAGGTGGGAGGGGGATGGGCTAAATGGGTGATGGGTATTAAGGAGGGCACTCATTAAAATAAGCAATGGGTATTATATGCAAGTGATGAATCACTAAATTCTGTTCCTGAAACTAATATTACACTATGTGTTAACTAATGGGAATTTATATAAAACTTTGAAACAAAACAAATAAAATATATATAGATGTCATAAAAAAATAATTCATCTTCTTCCATTTTAAGAGAAATGCTGCCTATTATTCTTCCTGAAGTGTTTGTTAGAATTTCTCGGTGAAATTATTTTGGTGTGGAGATTTTCTGGAAATAAATTTTAAATGATTAAATTTATTGCATAGATACGGGGATACTTATTTATTTTTATCTAATAAACTTTGATAGTTTGTGTCTTTCAAGGATTTGGTCATTTCTTTAAGTTCTTGAATCTATTGGTATAAAGTTGCTAATAATATTCTTATATTACTCTTAATATCTGGAAAATCTATAGTGATGTCATCATTCTTATTCCCGATATTAGAATTCCCATCTTCTCTCTCTTTTACTTTTACCTCTCTTTTCCTGAATATTTTTACTTGTCTATAAACTTAATCTTTATAAGGAACCAGCTTTCCTTCCCCCCCCCCTTTTTTTTTGGTCTGTTTTTCATTTATTTCCACTCTGATCTTTAATACTTCTTTTTCTAATTTCTTTTGCTTTATTTAATGTTCTTTCACATAAAAATGTAAGGTGGAATGGAAAATGAAGTTATTAATTTGAGAAGTTTCTTCTGCTGTAATACATTCATCTAATGCTATACATTTCCCTATTGATAATAAATTTATTTGCACCTCATAAACTGAAATATGTTATAATGATAATTTCATTTAGCACAAGTACTTCTTAATTTGCTTTTTCTTCTTCTTCTTTGACCCAAGAGTTGTTTAGAAGTGTGTTCTTCAGTTCCAAAGCATTAAAGAGTTTCTCAACAGCTTTCTTTTGATAAGTAACTTGATTCCACCGTGACCACAGAACATACTTTGTATGACTTAAATCTTTTTAAATTTAGTACAACTTGTTTTACAGCACATAGCATTATCTATCTTGACACTTTATGTGCAGTTTAAAATATGAATTGCATTAAAATTTTGTTTTACTACACTTTTTAAAATAAAACTACTTTTCTTCTTTTTAAGATTATTTATTTATTCATGGAATACACAAAGAGAGAGGCAGAGACACAAGCAGAGGGAGAAGCAGGCTTCACGAAGGGAACCTGATGCGGGACTAGTTCCTGGGACTTCAGGATCATGCCCTGAGCTGAAGGCAAATGCTCAACTTCTGAGTCATCCAGACATCCCTAAAACTACTTTTCTAAATTAAAATTTTATTTTATTAAAATGTGTATTTTATAAAGTATGTATTCTGCTATTGTCAGTGGCATAGTCTATATATGTTATTTGGGTTAATTTTGTTGGCACTATTGTTGCTTTGGTTTTGTTACCTTTTTCTATCAATTTTTAAGATGATTATTCAACTATAGGTTTGGATTTGTCCATTTCTCAAAATTCTACTAATTATTGCTTCATTTATTTTGAAAGTGTTATTAGGTACATAAACTTAAAATTGTTAATCCTCTTAAATTAACTAACACTTTTACCATTATGTGCTAACTCTTGCTAATCTTTTTAGTATCTTTTGTTCTGAAATCAACTTTGATATTAATACAGCTGCTTTTGTCTTTTAAATTTAGTATATCATTTTCTATCGTTTTAATTAACATATTTCTGTTTTATATTAAAATAATAATATTTTTAGTAGGTAGTACATTGCCAGGTCTTTATTTTTTTTATCTAATTTGATAATCTCTGTCCTTTAATTTACTTTCAATATGATTATAAATTCCGTTGCCTTTAAGTCTATCATTTTGTTGTTTTTGCTTTGTTCTATTTGTTATTTTTTACACTTTCTGTTCCTTTTATATCTTCTTTAGGATTAAGATTTTGGTTTTGTTCTTTGTTTTGCTTTGTTTTGTTTTAGATTACCATTCTAGGTTTTTTGTTAACTTAATAGATATAACTCTGTGTTTCAGTATTCTACTCTATTCTATAAATCTACCTATTCATGGATTTATAGTATACATCTATAACTTATCACAGTCAATCTTTAACTATACTAAAGTAACTTCAAGTTGTACTCTTCTATACATACTATAAGAAATACACAGCAGTATATTTTAATTTCTCTCCTAATCATTGTGTAATTGTTGCCATACCATTCTACACAAACACACCTAATATGTATGTGTATATATATATATATATAAAATATATTGTCATTATTTTTGTTTTAAGTAGTCAAATATCTTTTAAGAAGATTTAAATAATATGGAATATATATTTTATGTATATATATTTATACATAAATATATACATGTACAGTTACCAATTCCAATGAATATATATTTTTATTTATATATATAAATATATATTTACACAGTTACCAATTCCAACGAACTTCATTCTAGTATAAATTTTCATCTGATAATATTTTCCTCCTGTTTGAATAGTTTATTTTAATATTTATTATAGTATAGTCCCACAAGTGGTAAATTCTTTCAGATTTTGTGTGTATAAAGACATTTAAACTTCGTTTTTGAAAACTATATTTTCCTGGTAAAAATGTCTACATTGAATTTTCCATTCTTTCAATAATTTAAAAATGTTGCTGTGTTGCCTCTTGTTTACATTGTTTCTATGAGAAATCTGATAACATTTTGTTTCTCCTCAGTACATAATGTGCTGCCAACATCCTTGTTTTTTTTGTCGTTGTCTAAGATTTTATTTATTCATGAGAGACAAAGAGAGAGAGGCAGAGACATAGGCAAAGGGAGAAGCAGGCTCCCTGTGGGGAGCCCGATGTGGGACTGGATCTCAGGGCCCCAGGATCACAACCTGAGCCAAAGGCAGATGTTCAAACGCTGAACCGCCCAGGTGCCCCAACATCCTTGTTTTTATCCTCAAATTTACTATATCTTTTTTTCTCTCTCTGGCTGCTTTAAAGGCTTTCACATTATCACTGGGTTTAAGCAATTTTATTACGATGTGAATTGGTGTAGTATTTTTCATGTTTTTTATGGTTGGGTTCTATAAGCTTTTTGTATCTGTAGATTTATTATTTTCCTTACATTTGGAAAAAAATTTGGATATTTTTCTACAAATATTTTCCATTTCCCTCGTCTTTTTAAAGGATACCAGTTACACGTATATCTGGCTATTTGGAGTCCTGATGTTCTATTCATTTTATTTAGTCTTTTTCCCCCCTGAATGTTTTACTCTTTACTAGTTTCTATTGCTACAAACTTATTAATCTCTTTTTCCATATTTAATACCTTGTTAATCTCATTCAGTGTAGTATTCTTCTTAGATATTATAATTTTTATTTCTTTTTTTTTTCTAAGATTTTGTGTATTCATGAGAGACACACAGAGAGGGAGAGAGAGAGGCAGGGACACAGGCAGAGGGAGAAGTAGGTTCCATGCAGGGAGCCTGATGCAGGACTTGATTCTGGGATCATGCCCTTGGCCAAAGGCAGGTGCTACCCAGGGATCCCGAATCTGGGTAGATTTTAAATGAAAGTTTTTATTCTTATTAGGAGTAGTATTTTCCTGCTTCTGTCAAGCTTCATAATACTCTTTGGCCTTAGTCTTGTGTTTCCACACAAGAGCTTCTAAAAACCCTTAGAATCTTCAGTACAGGAATGATAAGAGAGTCTTTTGTATGCTAATGAATGACTTGCCTGGGGTCCCTAGTTAGCTTCATGATGGGGGTGGTTTCCAGGAAAACCAAAATACAATTAGAGGATTAGAACTTTCAGTGCCTACCACTTACCTCCTCCAGGGAGAGGAGAGAGGCTGGAGATCCAATTAATTACCAGTAGCCAACAATTTAATCACCTGTGCCTAAACAAGGAAACCTCTATAAAACCAGTAAACTATGGGTTTTGGGAAGCTTCCAGGTTGTTGAACACAATCACATGCCAGGGGGATGGTACACGGCAAATAGAGCCAGAAGCTCTTGTACTTGGGATCTCGTTTTGGACCTCACTCTATGTAGTTATTCATTTGGCTGTTCATTTCTATCCGTTATAGTATTTTTTTTTTTTTTAGTGAACCAGTAAATATAGGCAAAGTATTTCCCTGAGTTCTATAAGTCAATATAGCAAATTATCAAATTGAGAAGGGGATTGTAGGGATCCCTGGGTGGCGCAGTGGTTTGGCGCCTGCCTTTGGCCCAGGGCGCGATCCTGGAGACCCGGGATCGAATCCCACATCAGGCTCCCGGTGCATGGAGCCTGCTTCTTCCTCCGCCTGTGTCTCTGCCTCTCTCTCTCTCTCTCTGTGACTATCATAAATAAGTAAATAAAAATAAAAAAAGATTAAAAAAAAAAAAAAAAGAGAAGGGGATTGTAGAAACCTCCAATTTATATCTGGTTGGTCATAGTACAAGTGACAATCTGGACTTGCAACTGGCATCTGAAGTGGAGAGTAGCCATATGGGACTGAGTTTTAAACTGTACAGTCTGTGCTAACTCCAAGTGGTTAGTATCAGAATTGAATTGTAGGACACCTTGTTGGTGTCCAGAGAGTTGGAGCACTGGTTGTTAATTTGGAAAAAAACCCCACACAACTGATGTCAGAAGTGCTGCATTTTGAAGACCTTCATATGATAGAGCTAAATCCAATAATGAAAAAAAAAAATCTTTGTAGAAATATGGCTTTGCTAAATTAGAACTAATAATATCCAGCCATCATGCTGAGGAAGTCATGGAATTAAAAATGTGTAACAAAACTATACTTGTTATTAAATGGGCGAACTAGTATTGACCCATGTTGAGAGAAAACTTTTCTTAATTCATTATATTTTAAGTTCAGAGAGATTCAGACACATCCCTGTATGGGCTTACTGAAAGTTGTCATTTCTGCAGAACCAATATTCCTCCCTATACTCACAGATAATGTTAGAGAAGAACTAAGAAGGAGAAAGAATAAAGACAATGGAGTATTCATGAAAGGAAGGAAAGGACCCTCCACAGAAATTGTTCATATAGCTTGAGATAAACAATGTAGTAGTGCAAGTCAGCATTATTTCCTCTACTTCACTTAAGTTTCTGGATAAACATTCTATAGGCCAAACTCCTCTGATTCCAGGAAACAGAAACCCAACCCATTTGACAAGCAGTTATAGCTAACTGGGGACAGAACAGCAACGTCTCCTTGGTCAGTTTAGTAAGAAATGTGGCTTTTTACCCCTTCCTAAAGTATATGCTAGTAATATTTGCTGGAAAAGAGAAAGGAGAAAATGCAGCAGAACATTCATGCGTGGTGAGGTGGGAGGTTTAAATATAATATGAGATAGAAAATTTAGAATGACTTGATTGGGTCTTAGAGTTGGCAGTGAGATTTTTCTAATGGGGAATAACTATTGAAAAGTCATGATTTTAGACTGAAATACCATGAAAAGTCTGATTTCATATAGGTAAAAGGAGATGTAGATGGCCCATGGTGGGTAGACATTATTACATTTTTAAAAGTCATTTCTTATTTATTTATAAACGAATGAATTGAAAATCTTCTTCTTTCTTTCTTTATTTACTTTGAAAATCTTCTTCTTTAAATGTGTTGTCAGTGTGTTTGTGTGTGGTTGACTGGTATGATTGCAATTGCTAGAAAAACATATCATCAAATCAATCTTATGTTCTCCTTTATAGAAATACCATATTCCAAATAATGTTAATTCATACTCCACAAACAAAATATAACTGTTTTTGTCTCAATAAACTTCATAATAGTAGTATTATTTCTTCACTCTATTAACCGTTATACAACACCAGATATTACACACATAGTATTTTAAAAAATTTACACAAGTAGATTGGTGTCTTTTTCCAGGTATCTCTTTGAATCAACAGTTATAAACTATTCAACACCATTAAGCATTTATTTATTTATTTATTTATTTATTAAATAAGGGCAGCCACCTGGGCTGCCCTTAAACACAAATTTAAATAGAATTTCGAATCTCAAAATTTTAAAGGCTAAGTTAAACAAAGATACACTATACATTACACTTTCACTGCAAAAGAACTTTGAATTCCTTTTAATAGAATTCCCAGAGTCTTTTGTATGTCTTAAAAGTATTGAATGGGTTACTATTTTTATTGCAGTCCTAAATGCAAAAAAAAAAAAAAGTTTGGAGCTATAGATAATAAGGAAGCATAAAAATCAATTACAAATATAACTTGGAGCAGCCCTGGTGGCCCAGCGGTTTAGCCCCTGCCTTCAGCCCAGGGTGTGATTCTGGAGACCCCGGATCAAGTCCCGCGTCGGGCTCCCTGCATGGAGACTGCTTCTCCCTCTGCCTGTGTCTTTGCTTCTCTCTCTCTATCTGTGTCTCATGAATAAATAAATAAAATCTTAAAAGAAAAAAAAAAGGTTATAACTGATGGTGGCTGTATCAAAATAATATTCCAAGATTTAACTCTTTCCATCATTTTGATTATTTTTTTTAAATCCAAGAGAGAGGAAAATAATGTTGTCTGAAGAAAAAGAAAAACTAACTGCTAAATAAAAATATATTTAAAGAATAAAAAAAAAGTAGTTGAACAATAGATGAAGTAATCAACAAGAGTCTCAAAGTATCAAAAATATGCAAATTATAATACATGTGTGTGTGTGCAGGTATGTATCTGTATGTGTGTCAAATTCCACAATGTATGCACAAATCACCCAAGTATATTTTATTGTAGGCCTGTCAGTCAAGCAAAAAGTTGCCAGTAGATGCAATATCTTGAACTAAATTATTTCTCTCCCAATAAAATTTAATAAATACATTGGTTAGAATATCTAAGTCATCATTTAACAAATAATGAGAAATGTACAAAGACCAAATAAATGAAGAAAATATGTGATTATTATTGAATAGAAACAACTTGAAATAAGGCAGGCACTGGCATATGGCAGAGTTAGGGAGTGACATATTTCACATCCAGAGGGACCAAAACAAGGAATATGACTATTTCTGAGATATGGATAAAAATGCAAATGGAACCATTGGACTAAATCCTGGGAGTAAGATAAATAATCTAAAACATACAGATGTCAATTTGGATAGTAAAGGTGATTAGTGTGATTTGATAATTGAACAGACAGCAAAGACAGAATCTGAAATCTTCTACATTCAGTTTCTGTAACATGTTGTTATTTGACTCAATTAACTTAAATTACTGAGATATAACTGAATAAGTTATATCATAAGGTAAGACTCATCAAAGCACATGCCAGTTAGTAAAGAAATTCAGATTTTTGTTAACTATAAATTAAGAGTTAATGGGAGTCTGTAAACAACATTTGATCCAAGAAACACAGCTTTCTCTTTTGTTAAGGAAGACTAATGGCTTAAAATGGCATCCTGCCTCACTGGTTAAACAACAGAATGAGAAGAACAGAACTGTGAATTTTAATTTTAAGTAATGATTCATCTCACATTAGGTGAGGCAATTAGGTTTGGTTTCCTTGAGTATAAAATGGAACAAATACTACCCAATTACCTTCGGGAATATTATAATGAGAAACTCAAGATTAATATTTATAAATAACCTCAAAAATATAAAGTTCTAGATAATACATATAAGAAATATTTTTAAATTCATGTTACTTGTAAAATAGGTTGCTAGTTTTATGCTACACTGTTGAACTTGCAACACCAAATGATGTGAGTGTATGAAAGTTGTCTTCACCTTTCTAGATAAAATGACTATGAGGCAAATTAAATTTATTCAAAGGATTTTGAAATTGCAAATTTTAAAACAGAATGACATTGGCCCAGGGATAGAAAAATTGGCCAGTGGAACAGAAAACACAACAAAAAAAAGACCCAAACATATAAGAAATGGAATATGTCAAATAATTACTGTAGTGCAGTAAAGAAAGGA
This sequence comes from Vulpes vulpes, assembly GCF_048418805.1. Taxonomy (NCBI): domain Eukaryota; kingdom Metazoa; phylum Chordata; class Mammalia; order Carnivora; family Canidae; genus Vulpes; species Vulpes vulpes. The sequence continues at coordinate 46,291,190 of NC_132783.1, read as the reverse complement.
TGGTCTTTTTAATAATGGTGCCAAATAATTACATATAATATGTGAAAATGCAACTGAACTATATTTACAAACATAAACTAAATTCCAGCATGATTGCAATTATACTTCTTATGGAAAACAGCCAAATATCTTCATGAGTTTGGAAGTAATCAGAAATTTTTTGCACATGAAGAAATAAATATTAACTTCAATGGAAAGGTTGATAATTTGGACCATATTAAAATTAAGAATTTCCATTTGTCAAAAAGATTCTATTCAGAGAGGAATAAGTAACCCACAGAGTTGATGAAAATATTTTCAAGTTATATCTGTTGAAGGGTTCACATCCAGAAAATATAAAGAACTCCCAATGAAAAAAAATTAAAAAATAGAAAAATAGGCAAAGTAATTAATCTTACAGTTCACAGAAAAGTTATCCAAAGGATTGCTAGCCATGTAAAAAGGTACTCAATCTTATTGGTCATCAGGTAAATATAATGCAACCACAGTGGGATAATTTCTACCAAGATAGCTCAAATTTAAAATTACTCTTATAAGCTGAATTATGTCCTACAAAATTCGTACATTGAAGTCCTAATCCCCCAGTACCTCAGACTATGATGATTAGGAGATAGGATCTTTAAAGATGTAAGTAATTAAATTAAAATGAGGTGATTAGGATAGGCCTTAATCCAGTATGACTGTTATCTTTATGAGACGAGATTAGGACATAGACACACATAGACAGAGGAAAGATCATGGGAAGATATGGAAGATGACCATGTATAAGCCAAGGAGAAGAAACCAACTTTGTGGACACTGATCTCAGACTTCCAAACTCCAGTCTGATGAGAAAATTAATTCTGTTGTATAAGCCACCCAGTCTATGGAATTTTTCTGGGATAGCCTTGGAAAACTAATATAATAACAATACCAACTGTTGGCAAAGTTGTAGAAAAAACTGTATCTTCACACAGCTGATGAGAAATTGGCACAACCACTCTGGAACATATTTGGTAGTATCTACTGAAGCAGAAAACATATCCTATAATCTAACTCCTTCACTCCTGAAGTGTAAAATGTTCACAATGGACATGAACAATAATATTCATACCAGAGCCAGTCTTAATAGCCCAAATAGGTCAGTTGAAAAGACAAATGGATTGTGGTTTGTATTTATTTATTTATTTATTTATTTATTTATTTATTTATTATTTATTTATTTATTTATTTATTTATTTTTACTGTGTATCCCTTTTGGAGATATTAAATAAAACATAATCATTACATACAAAAGCATAAATAAATCTTACAAACAATGCTGAGAAAAATGCCAGATATGAAAAAGCATACACTGCATAGTTTCATTTCCTGTGAAATTCAAATATAGGGGTGATTATAATGAAAGAAATTGAGATAGTGATTCCATTGGGGAGGAAAGAGCTAGTAACTAGGAGGGGGTAAGAGGTTACTCTGCATTACTGAAGTGTTTATCTCTTCATTTGGGTACTGGTGACATGACTATATGGGTTTTGCAAAAACTAAGTTGGAAATTTATGATTCATAAGCTTTTCTGTATGTATATTATTCTTCAGTATATAGTTCACCTCAAATTCAGAGTGAAACATTTCCAAAAATGTTTTAAGTCATTATGAAGTTTTGTTTGTAGCTTAAAAAAATACAAGGCAAACACATCACTCTATTCAAAACATCCTAAATTTATAATTTCTCCTTCAGAAAAAAAAACTGAAGACCTTCCTCAACTCATGCTATCCAAGTATCTACTACCTCTCTGACTTGACCTATACTGCATTCACCTTTGCTCATACAGGCCTCCTGGCCATTCCTCCAATATTCTAAGCTTGCTTTCACCTCAGGGCCTTTGCATAACCTCGGGGCTTAGTTTCTTACTTACGACAGGTGTCCGATCAGACATTACTTTCTAATGAGGTCCTCCTTGACCTCCCTATCTAACACAGTAACATAATAACCCTCCTCCACACATTCTCCATTCTCCTTTTTCTGCTTCATTCTAAGTAATTATTTAACACCATATTTATTGGATATTTATTCACTCTATGCCCCTAGCCTACTAACAGATAAGCCCTTCAAGGGCATGGAATTTTTTTTAAGATTTTATTTATTTATTCATGTGAGACACAGAGAGGCAGAGACATAGGCAGAGAGAGAAGCGGACTCCCTGTGGGGAGGCTGATACAGGACTCCATCCCAGGACCCCGGATCACACCCTAAGTCAAAGGTAGACACTCAACCACTGAGCCACTCAGGTGCCCCAAGGGCATGGATTTATTTTCTGCTTTTGTTTTCTTTCTTATTCCTTTATTTGAAATACTGCCTGATATGTAGTAGGTTGTCAGTAAGTATTTGCTTGAAGAGAATGAATTTATCAGTTTTTCTCTTATTATTAGGCTTCGGTACTATCTTACCACTTACAACTTTTAGGAAATGGAGAACTGTCAAAGAGAATAATTTGTGGGTTACTCTAAATTATAAATAAAGATAAAAATATCCCAAGTTAGCAAACATTTACTAATATTAATCTAATGTTTTGAATTAACACTTCAGTTTAATAGATCACAATGATCTTTGAAATACAGTTTGGTAGATAACCACCATATCAGAGAAAGAAAAATGTCATTGTTTATTTATCCTCAAAGTAGTTCTCTTATGCAAGTACAGACTGCATAACTGTCTTTCTCAAAAATTAAATAGTTTAAGCAATGTAATTCAAAATCAATTACTTATTAAAATTAAATGCAAAGGGACATTATAAAATGGTGGAACAAAGTAACAATTACCATTACCCTTGCTTCTATGAAAACAAATCTGATATATGTATATGTATACATATATGTGTATGTATACATATATATGTATATGTATATATTTGTATATATACATATATATGTATATATTTGTATAATTTGTATAATTATTCAGTATTTTTTTTATTTATTAAAGATTTATTTGTTTGTTTGTTTATTTGAGAAAGAGAGTGGGGGGGGAAATGGTCAGAGGGAGAGAGAGAATCTCAAGGAGACTCCATTGCTGAGCATAGAGCCAGACATAGGGCTTGATCTCAGGACCCTGAAATCATGAATTGAGCTGAAATCAAGAGCTGGTTGCTCAACTGACTGAGCCACTCAGATGCCCCATCATTCAGTATAATTTAGATGCTATTTCTTCTTTATGATCAATAAAAACATGATATGCATTATTTGAAAGAAAATTACTCTCTCTGATTCTACATATTTTGTCCAAAACTAATTTTATTCCTTCTACAACCATATCATATATCTCATTTGTTTCTTTACAGATATTATGCAGGATGTTTTATTAGCCCAGACACAAATTCTATATATGTTTGGAATTAAGATTTCCCTCTTCTAAGGAGTCCTATTAAAATGCTCTAGCCTCACCATTTGCTTCATGAGTTATTGTCCATAGGTAGTTCTCATTCATAGCTGGCTGATTTGTTTCTTCATTATGAACACTCCACCATCAGCACTCAGACTGTCCTTTTTCCCCTTGATCAGAATTGGTCCATGACCTGCTTGAAAGCATTTTCATGGAGCTACGGATAAACACAGCAGGTCACCTTCCACTGATTTATTATTTTTATTAGAATTTGAAATCATTACCATGGAAGAGTACACACCAGGTTATCTTGTTAAATCAAGATCAAGATTTAACTCAGTAAGACACTCTTATCTGGTGAAACTTGTGAAACTTTTGTCATTTTCATCTGTTTTGTTTCTTTTGCACTTAAATTTCTAGCTCATAGGCCTCTTATCTGATTTTTCTGTGTCCTTTGGGCACTTCATCAACTTCTCTTACTTATACAACTCGATCTTTTTTGTTTCTATATTTATATGTTGTATTGTAACCGGTCTCTTAGATTACAAATTGGGAATACTCCAGAAATGTTGGACATTTCTATGTCAATATTCTATGAATCATGATATATTGAAAAATCAGAAGACCAAGAGTCTGTGAGATTAAGCAGGTAGTATTATGTTTAGCATATAGTTCTATCCCAGACTATAATCTTTATGTGAACATGATCATCTTTGTCTTGTTCATGATATCTTAGTGATTACCTCAGGGCCTGTCACATAGACAGTGCTCAATAAATGTTTGTGAATGGATTCTGTTTGCTTGTTTTTATTTAACACTCATATGGCATATTCATACTTAAAATATTCTTAACTATCTATTTGTATATTGATTATTTAAATCTCTGACTAAATTCCAGTTGACATGTGGACTTTGGAATGGTCTTCTGGTCAGACTATGGGCTTTTATTTTTTATTTTTTAATTTTTTTTATTTTTTTAATAAATTAATTTTTATTGGTGTTCAAGTTACCAACATACAGAATAACACCCAGTGCTCATCCCGTCAAGTGTCCCCCTCAGTGCCCGTCACCCATTCGCACCCACCCCCCGCCCTCCTCTCCTTCGACCACCCCTAGTTCATTTCCCAGAGTTAGGAGTCTTTATGTTCTGTCTCCCTTCCTGATACACACATTTCTTCTCCCATCCTTTATATTCCCTTTCACTATTATTTATATTCCCCAAATGAATGAGAACATACACTGTTTGTCCTTCTCCGATTGACTTACTTCACTCAGCATAATACCCTCCAGTTCCATCCACGTTGAAGCAAATGGTGGGTATTTGTCGTTTCTAATGGCTGAGTAATATCCCATTGTATACATAAACCACATCTTCTTTATCCATTCATCTTTCGATGGACACCGAGGCTCCTTCCACAGTTTCGCTATTGTGGACATTGCTGCTAGAAACATCAGGGTGCAGGTGTCCCGGCGTTTCATTGCATCTGAATCTTTGGAGTAAATCCCCAACAGTGCAATTGCTGGGTCGTAGGGCAGGTCTATTTTTAACTCTTTGAGGAACCTCCACACAGTTTTCCAGAGTGGCTGCACCAGTTCACATTCCCACTAACAGTGTAAGAGGGTTCCCCTTTCTCCGCATCCTCTCCAACATTTGTGGTTTCCTGCCTTGTTAATTTTCCCCATTCTCACTGGTGTGAGGTGGTATCTCATTGAGGTTTTGATTTGTATTTCCCTGATGGCAAGTGATGCAGAGCATTTTCTCATGTGCATGTTGGCCATGTCCATGTCTTCCTCTGTGAGATTTCTGTTCATGTCTTTTGCCCATTTCATGATTGGATTGTTTGTTTCTTTGCTGTTGAGTTTAATAAGTTCTTTATAGATTTTTGGAAACTAGCCCTCTATCTGGTATGTCATTTGCAAATATCTTCTCCCATTCTGTAGGTTGTCTTTTAGTTTTGTTGACTGTATCGTTTGCTGTGCAAAAGCTTCTTATCTTGATGAAGTCCCAATAGTTCATTTTTGCTTTTGTTTCTTTTGCTTTTGTGGATGTATCTTGTAAGAAGTTACTGTGGCCAAGTTCAAAAAGGGTGTTGCCTGTGTTCTCTAGGATTTTGATGGAATCTTGTCTCACATTTAGATCTTTCATCCATTTTGAGTTTATCTTTGTGTATGGTGAAAGAGAGTGGTCCAGTTTCATTCTTCTGCATGTGGATGTCCAATTTTCCCAGCACCATTTATTGAAGAGACTGTCTTTCTTCCAATGGATAGTCTTTCCTCCTTTATCGAATATTAGTTGACCATAAAGTTCAGGGAGCACTTCTGGGTTTTCTATTCTGTTCCATTGATCTCTGTGTCTGTTTTTGTGCCAGTACCACACTGTCTTGATGACCACAGCTTTGTAGTACAACCTGAAATCTGGCATTGTGATGCCCCCCGCTATGGTTTTCTTTTTTAAAATTCCCCTGGCTATTTGGGGTCTTTTCTGATTCCACACAAATCTTCAAATAATTTGTTCTAACTTTCTGAAGAAAGTCCATGGTATTTTGATAGGGATTGCATTAAACGTGTAAATTGCCCTGGGTAACATTGACATTTTTACAATATTAATTCAGCCAATGTATGGGCATGGAATATTTTTCCATCTCTTTGTGTCTTCCTCAATTTCTTTCAGAAGTGTTCTATGGTTTTTAGGGTATAGATCCTTTACCTCTTTGGTTAGGTTTATTCCTAGGTATCTTATGCTTTTGGGTGCAATTGTAAATGGGATTGACTCCTTAATTTCTCTTTTTTCAGTCTCATTGTTAGTGTATAGAAATGCCACTGATTTCTGGGCATTGATTTTGTATCCTGCCATGCTACCAAATTGCTGTGTGAGTTCTAGCAATCTTGGGGTGGAGGCTTTTGGGTTTTCTACGTAGAGTATCATGTCATCGGCGAAGAGGGAGAGTTTGACTTCTTCTTTGCCAATTTGAATGCCTTTAATGTCTTTTTGTTGTCTGATTGCGGAGGCGAGGACTTCCAGTACTATGTTGAATAGCAGTGGTGAGAGTGGACATCCCTGTCTTGTTCCTGATCTTAGGGGAAAGGCTCCCAGTGCTTCCCCATTGAGAATGATATTTGCTGTGGGCTTTCCGTAGATGGCTTTTAAGATGTCGAGGAAATTTCCCTCTATCCCTACACTCTGAAGTGTTTTGATCAGGAATGGATGCTGTATTTTGTCAAATGCTTTCTCTGCATCTAATGAGAGGATCATATGGTTCTTGGTTTTTCTCTCGCTGATATGATGAATCACATTGATTGTTTTACGAGTGTTGAACCAGCCTTGTGTCCCGGGGATAAATCCTACTTGGTCATGGTGAATAATTTTCTTAATGTGTTGTTGGATCCTATTGGCTAGTACCTTGTTGAGAATTTTTGCATCCATCTTCATCAGGGATATTGGTCTGTAATTCTCCTTTTTGGTGGGGTCTTTGTCTGGTTTCGGAATTAAGGTGATGCTGGCCTCATAGAATGAATTTGGAAGTACTCCATCTCTTTCTATCTTTCCAAACAGCTTTAGTAGAATAGGTATGATTTCTTCTTTAAACGTTTTATAAAATTCCCCTGGGAAGCCATCTGGCCCTGGACTCTTGTGTCTTGGGAGGTTTTTGATGACTGCTTCAATTTCCTCCCTGGTTATTGGCCTGTTCAGGTTTTCTATTTATTCCTGCTCCAGTTTTGGTAGTTTGTGGCTTTCCAGGAATGCGTCCATTTCTTCTAGATTGCCTAATTTATTGGCGTACAGCTGTTCATAATATGTTTTTAAAATCGTTTGTATTTCCTTGGTGTTGGTAGTGATCTCTCCTTTCTCATTCATGATTTTATTAATTTGAGCCTTCTCTCTCTTCTTTTTAATAAGGTTGGCTAATGGTTTATCTATCTTATTAATTCTTTCAAAGAACCAACTCCTGGTTCTGTTGATCTGTTCCACAGTTTTTTTGGTCTCGATTTCATTGAGTTCTGCTTGAATTTTAATTAACTCTCTTCTTCTGCTGGGCGTGGGGTCCATTTGCTGTTTTTTCTCTAGCTCCTTTATGTGTAAGGTGAGCTTTTGTATTTGAGTTCTTTCCAGTGTTTGAATGGATGCTTGTATTGCGATGTATTTCCCCCTCAGGACTGCTTTTGCTGCATCCCAAAGATTTTGAATATTGTATCTTCATCCTCATTAGTTTCCATGAATCTTTTTAATTCTTCCTTAATTTCCTGGTTGACCCTTTCATCTTTTAGCAGGATGGTCCTTAACCTCCACGTGTTTGAGGTCCTTCCAAACATCTTGTTGTGAATTAGTTCTAATTTCAAGGCATTATGGTCTGAGAATATACAGGGGACTATCCCGATCCTTTGGTATCGGTTCAGACCCGATTTGTGACCCAGTATGTGGTCTATTCTGGAGAAAGTTCCATGTGCACTTGAGAAGAATGTGTATTCAGTTGAGTTTGTTGGATTCGTGCTCCCACCCCGCAGCCCCCTCCGTGGAGCCGCCGCCCGAGCCCCTCCGAGCTGCTCCGGGTCCCGCCGCGCGCTGCAGCCCTTAGGGAGCTCGGCGCATCTCCCGGGGCGCAGGTGCCTGTTAGTGTCCCAGGGAGCCCGAGGGCATCCCCGCCCTCCTGGGATCCTGCTCTAACTCCCTGCGGGCCCCTTTCCGCGGGGAAGGTTGGTGCAGCTCCTGCTCCTCCGGGACGGGGCTCTCCTGTCCTGGGGACACTCGCCCCAGCCTCAGCCCGGCTCCTCGCGGGGCCCCTCCCCCTCGGAGGCCTTTTGTTTCTTTATTTCTTTTTTCCCGTCTTCCTACCTGGATAGAAGCGCGAACTCTTCTCACTGTAGCGTTCCAGCTGTTCTCTCTTTAAATCTCAGGCCGAATTCGTAGATGTTCAGGATGATTTGAAGGTTATCTAGGTAATTTGTTGGGGACAGGTGACTTGGGGACCCTACTCTTCCACCATGTTGCCCCTCCTCCAGACTATGGGCTTTTAAATAAATGGATTCACAATTTTATTTCTCATTAAATAAATGGATTCACAATTTTATTTCTCATTAAATAAATGGATTCACAATTTTATTTCTCATTAAAATCTATATTTTTCTTCTAAAATATAATTCCTAATAAAATAAGAGAAAACACATCATTTTCTATCCATCTTTTCAACCTCTTATATAAGAGAAAAAGTAAGTCACAAAGAATTAACAATGACATTGGAGGAAATTATGGATGAAAAGATGAGTTAAAACATGAAAATCATTTTTTTACATTAACATGGAAAAATATCACTTGCAAATACAAAAACTGTCGCTCTGAAAATAGCAGCATCTCTCCTTATTATCCTATAATGGAAAAAGAAAAAGCAAGGACAAACTTTCAGTAATTTTCAAATAGAACTTCTTCTAACTTCTTTTGGAAAAATTGACTAGGCTGATACCTAGTCTTAAAAAAAAAGAAAAAGAAATACAGAATTCCCATACCTGTTAACTGCTTTGAGATAGATGTATAAACAACATAAAATAGTTTTCTTTCCTGTAAGAAAAGCATTTAAACACAAGAGAAATGAAGAATGCAAGAAAGGGCTTCAGAAGATTTATACAGTATTTTTGCCTTTTTTTATATTAATTAAGTGACCTCAGTTAAAGGCAAAGCATCCAGTTTTAAATTTCGGAATGTCTGCAAAGATTATATTTAAAAATCAAAATCCAAAAAAGAAAAAAAAAAAGAAAAAAAAATCAAAATCCAAATGGTCATATCAGCTATTAGGGGAGGGAACAAATTCAAGGGTAGATTCATTTAGCTTTTTGTTTCATCTGTTTCATTCATTAACTTTTTGCCTTTCTACTTCTTATTCCATATTTTTTTTTTTTAGTTTTTTAGTTTTTTTTTTTTTTTAGTTCTAAAGAGAGAGAGAGAAACTGCAGGAGAGGGAGAGAGATGTCTTACTGAACTACTGCTAATATTAAGTTTATTGATTGTCTTTTTGTTTTGTTTTTCTTGTCTTCTTTCTCTCCTTGTTGACATTAGACTATCAAAACAATTATTTTAGAATTGAAGATCTCTTTTACAATCAGATATAAAAACAAAGGATTATGTAAAAAATAAAAGATATGAAAAGTTGTTCTGTTTTTGTTTTGGTTATTTTTTATTGCTTAGCTAAAATGTAGAAAAGCAGGTATCTCCCAAGCCATGTCTAACTAAAAATATATCTTTCAAGGTGTCCTGCCTATGCTGCTGAGCCACAACAGCTACCCAGCAAAGCAACCAGCTGTGGAAAGTTCTAGGTAGTGCCAAGGAAAAAAGACCTGTCACTAGGTCTATGGAGATGTGGAGTCTGCATAAAGAAATCTTGCTAAAATCCAAGGAGATTAAAGAGGAAGATGATATTGAGGAACTGAATGGACATAAAGTATGGAAAGGTTTGACATTTGACAAATGTTCAAGGATTGTTTCAATAAATCATCCATGAACCTAACATTCCTACGCATCTGCATCTTATGGACCTTTGTGTATTTTTTAAAGATCTGACTCAATAAGGATGAATGTTGTTTTATTACTACATGATCAACTTTGTCATATTTATGTTGCCTGCAGTGTCTACAATGGTTTGTAAATTAGTACTCATTAAATATTTGTTTAGCTTAATTTAATTTAATTTAATTATTTAATTTAATTATAGATAGAATCTCTTACTAGCAATGGATGAAACTGGGAAAATAAATAATTTCCTTGCCTTTTTACTTTAAAATAACTTTGACACTTTTTAGGGGAGCAGGTTTACTTAACTAGCAAAACATTCATTTAATCACTCACTTAAATAAAAAAAGTAAACATTTTCAAATACATTTTTTCAAGTTTCTTACATTTTTCTATTTAGCTAATTTTGGTATTTAACCAGTTTTGTTATTAGATTAAATTTGATTGATATTGAAAATTACTATTTATGTATTAGGAAGAAAATTTTATTCTAGATAAAATTTTATCAGGCTTAAAGATAATCATTCTGACACCACTACTTGTTTGCTCAGAAACAGAGAATGGTTTTCCTTATTAATATGGGATATCTAAGAATAAAAAAATATTAGATACTAACTTCAGTATCTCTGGCTATGTTAAAAAAAAAGGGACAATTTCATAGTGCTGTATCATAAAAGTGAATCCCAGCAAAATGGAAATATTTAGCATGATCTTTCTGCTAGGCAACTTAAATGATACTATTAATGTATTGTGCCGTTTTTTCAATTTTTTATTTTGGGTGTTGATAACAAAGTAGTTGTTACTACACAAAACACTGCTATCCCACAAACATCCAAATGTTGATATGCCTCAATTTTATTCATATTCCTCTTTTATCATAACCTAGCACAATTTGAAAAATGCTATTATCAAAGTTATCACATAACTAGACTCTTTTATTAAAATACAGTGATATGAAGAAACTAAATAAAAACAAACACAATACAAAAATTAAGGACTCTGATACAAATTTTTCTTTGCAAAAGGTGTCTCTTACTTATGATAGAATTATGTGCCAAAGGCTTAAATAATATACATATATTTACTACTCTTGAGAAATCTATTACATTTCATTATCCAGAAAGGGGAGCATTGACTGAGAAGAATGTTGCTTTTGGATTAGACTTTGTCCTTGGGTCACACTTTTACCATCCCCCATTTCCAAGAATGTCAACTGCTTAATGTACATCATTGTTTTGTTCCTAATAAGTAAAATGTTCCCTATTGAATCTCAGGTTGATTGATGTCAGCAGAGGATAGAGATATAAGAATATATAATCTTTTTTGGTGTAAAAACTTGACCTTTATTTGTTTGTTCTGTCTCATGTCTACTTTATTAGAAGAAGCCAATTGACCCATCATGCACCCTCTCGTACCCTCAAGGTTGTGTGCATAATTTCCCCCTCCTGGATGGGAAGCAGAAAACAGTTTTGTTTCTAACAAAAAGATCTCCCTAACCAGGGTAAAGGGAGACAGAGACAAAGAGACTATTTTTGTGTGTTTTGATATATTCATTCTATTTCTTTTTTCTTTCTTTAATTACATTGTTAGTAAAGGGCTAATTTGAGAGTAGGAAGGAAAAGATGACAGATCCAAAAGATCAGGAACTGAGCTAAAGCAGTGGACTAGCACAGGGCAGCTACCCAGAAGATTTTGTGTGAGGGCCTCATAAAAATACCAGATGGGTGGCAGTGCTAATGTTCAGGAGTACAGGAACTTCATATTGCTACACAGCATGCCTTCCCCAGTTGCCTGCTCTCAAACTAACAATAGTAGAAAAGATATTAGATTTACATTACCAAACTTCCTTCTCCCTGCTTCTATTCATCCATGAAGTCACTTTCCAGCAACATATCTCAAGGAATCTAAAAGAGCAAAGCAAACACCCTGTTCTAAATACTGATATCTGAAAAATGTGGCTGCTGTTTGAGCCATATGTGTAAAGTGGAATCCATTTGTGTTACCATGCCAAAATTAATAACATCAAGATGAAGTGTTTGCTTTTAAACGATTTTATATATTTATTCATGAGAGACAGAGAGAGAGAGACAGAGAGAGACAGAGACACAGGCAGAGGGAGAAGCAGGCTCCATGCAGGGAACCTGACATGGGACTCTATCCTGGGTCCCCAGGATCACACCCTGGGCTGAAGGTGGCACTAAACTGCTGAGCCACCTTGGCTGCCCAAGATGAAATATTTGAAGAAGTTATAGTTACAACTACATATGAGAAATGCATACAACTGGTTGGTGACAATCTGTCTTAACCAACTAAATTATCTTATATAGTATGAATGTTGGATGAACAGAGATAAAGTAGGTCATTTAATCTCATGTCATATCTCAAATGACTAAGCTGTATTTCTGGCTCTCTACCTCATTTGCTTTGCATCTCAGACTTGGATCTGATTTTATTACAAGGCCATATTGCTCAGATGAAGATAATATCCAAATAGTTGGATCTGTAAAGCCAGCATTGGCAGGCCAAGTCTTTATCAAGACAGCATCTCATTCTGATTCTTCTGTTTCTGACTTGGCAATTTAAAAGATCTTGTAATCACTTTGCGGCCATCTGAATAATCCAGAATAAACTCCTTATTTTAAGGTAGCTGATCAGCAGCCTTAATCACATTTCTAAAATTAATTCCTTTTTGTCATATAACATATTTAAAGGTTCTAGGGATTAGCATGTTAACATCTTGGAGAACGATTATTCTCCTTATCATTCTCCTATACTATTGAAGGCTTTTCTAAGAATTGACATAACATTTCATATTCATAAAATAAGTTGTCATTTGCATGGTACATAGATGACCAATTTCCATCATACAAATATTTGATAACTTCAAACAGTATGAAACAGTATGACTAATTCTAGACCTGGCTGTGCTATTATAGATGTGATTTCTAACAATTGTTACACATGATGGCTCTAGGATTAGATGAAGTTTGAACTTCAGGGAGACAGTCTACTGGTTTATAATTGGAGAGAGTGGGAAGTCAGGGAACAAAGGGTCCTCATTAATATAATAAATAGAATATATTCCAACTATCAATTTTATTTCTACTATTTTTCTCTTTTTTTTTCTTTTGAAGAATTTCCAGGCTTAAAATAGTCCCCCTTATTCCTAAGATCTAAACATTCTTGTAATAAACTGTTCAAAACACTGAAAGATTGAGCTTAAATTATATAGGATTTCTAACTTTTTAAATCTTAAGTGACTTTTGCTCTGGAGTGCCTTAAAACAATGAACGACTAAGCTTAAAATATTTATATTCACGTTTGCCGTATGTTGATACATCTGCTGTATTCCATCATCAGTTATGGAATCTAAAAGAAATAAACCCTATTAACCTCCTTCTTCATTTTTCAACTGTAAAAAAAATAATGATAATTAGAGCCTAGAATTTCTCTTACTTTCTAGAACATTTGAGCGTGTTTCAGTTTCTTTGCTATAAGACTATGGAGTACCAGGTTTTCTTCCCAAGTTGTTTACACACGCACACTCACAAACACACGCACGCGCGCACACACACACACACACACACACACACCTTGTTTGATATTTACCTTTCTCTAATATATCAGGCTACTATTTGAATGTACATATCCATTAAATGTGGCTAATATTCTTCTATTCTTTCAAGATAGGCAGATTTTAGTGTTGACATAGCCAAGTGGTCTAAGATAGGCAGATTTCAGTTTTCCTTCAAGAAAATATAAAGGAACTTCAAAATTTTACTTATTTAGTGAATTATTGAGGATATATTCCACATATCCAAATGTTTAAATAAGACAAAGAAGAAATGTTTATTAGGTGAGTCTTTAGACAATTGTGTGTAGTTTTTCCTCCATATAAATATTGTTGTCAAGAGCTATTCCTCATACTTTCCACCCAGAGTCTATCTAGTCTTACCTACATACCATCTCTCAAGGTCTTTTTATCCATAACCTCTGTTGTTTCACTTGAAATTAACACTCATTTAAGATGTAGATTTTTTAAATAAATCAGACTGCTTTGAGTTTATCTTCTCTGAAGTTACTGAAATGTCAGAAAACAGGTCAATATTAGGATGGAGGTCTGAATGCAATAAAGGACAACATTTTGGCATAGAAGCCCTAGTCCAGTCTGCACCCAGGGCAGGAGTCTGATCTGTCATTGACAACAGTACCCTCAGAACTTTCTCTAAAAGTTCTTAAATAATCCCCATGTTACTGAATATGATAACTACTTGAGTAAAAAGGGCATGTATGAATATGTAAAATTGCTCAACTAAACCAGAACCTCTTGTGATTGGTAACTCAGTGCTCATGGCTGAATGAGGGCACATACTTGCTTTTGTATTGGTTTGCTTTTCCCTCTGAGTTTATTTCATTTCTTTTAGGGATATAGCTCAAAATCCAAATAAGCTTGACTACTACTTGATCTAAAATGGAAGACATTAGTGAGTACAGAAGGAGACTGAGATGTGAACCAGCGCAGTGATCCTAAACAAAACGTTATCTTCTTTTAGAAAATGTTTTTAAATGTTTGGGGGAATAATTTTTGTCACAATAATCAGCAGATGATTCTTTTTGCATTTTGGGGGGTCAGGACTGTTAGGAAATCTACAATGTACAGAGCAGCAAATAATGTATTTTCCTATTCCCTGTCTAGGTGTTATATATACATTGTTTGTAATCCCCATAAAAACTTGGTAAGTATTGTTAACTCTATTTACAATTTGAGAAACTGAGGTTCAAAGAGGATATATGAGCCTTCCAAAATTCATACTGAGGTCACTCTGGTCTCCCATCTGACCTACTAGTGCTTCTAGTCTGTCACACTGCCTCATTTTTCAGCACAAATTCTACTTATCCTTTCTAAAATTACCTTTTCATTTTCATTTATTTTACATAAGACTTTTTGTGCTTATTTTTACCAGTATAGATGTCTACCACTGATGTGCTATCCTCCCATCTTTTTGTAATTAATTGTGCCACATAGAGATGCAAACTTCTATTTTCATTCTGTATAATATATCAATAAATAATTGATGCAAAAAACTGCTATAAAATGGAAGCCAAATTAACAAATTCTAGTTTTTCAAATGTAGTACTAATGATTTATCATATGGTAGACAGGGCACTAATAAAATTTTTACATGGATTTCTGGCTTCATTTTCTGGAGCACTAAAATTTTATCATTTCATCTCATAAACCTTTAGATGGTTATCATCTAAGCAGAGATATTCTACAACATTTCAAAAATACATAATTTTACATTCAGGGTCATTTTATATCTACCATAAATGCATACCTTCTTTCAATATTTTTATGCTAAAATATAACTTAATTTCCATCTTTTCTCTTACAATTCAAAATTATGGATATTTACTGTAATATGACATGGTTCTGATAAACATGAATTTTTTCCACATTATAAAACATAGGCTTCTCAAATACAATACTTCTCAAATTTTCTTCTCTTTTGAAAATGATCTAGTATCAAAATTTAGAATTTCAAAGCATTTTTTAGGCTAATGTAGTTTTACAAAATCACTGAATCACATGAGTAATTTTGTTAGTAGAAAGAGATACAGTGCACAAAGTTAGAGGAGAAGGTAAAGTGCCCACTGCTATAGTACTCCAGGCTTTCCCCTCAATTGCCTCTAAGAACATGTATCTCTTCCCTCTTTTCCATCCTTCGTCTTCTCTCTCTCTCTCGCCCTTTCTCTGTCTCTCTCTCTTTCTCTTTTCCTCCCTCTCAACTCTTTTTTGGCCCTATTTGATGAGCAGCAATCAAGATGGATGTCTAATGATGATGGCACTCTGGGAGTCAGGCCCAGGAAGAAAAATAAATTAATATCTGCCTGAGCACATGAAAATTTCCAGTTGACTTTCTTCTTTGATTCTTTTTCCTGATCTTATGGCAATTTTATTTGCTCTGTGTGACAAGTCAGTGCCATTTCCACTGGCAGCACTGTAAGTGGTATTTATGCTTGCTCATGAATGTTCAGCAGTGACCTTCATGCCTAGAACATTTTCATCTTCTCCCAAATTTTCTTTATTTGTGATTGAAGAACTCCCCAAATCTATATCACCTGCATCTGATGCTAAATGATAATTTGTTTCCAAATTTACCTACTTGTATTGTTCAATTTTATGCAGCTTGGGAGCTGAAAGAATGTTTCTTTTCTTTCTGATATGAATATAAACTACAAAATCTAAATGCTGGGTAGTGTGGAATGCCAAAGAACAATAGCTCTGTGCTTAGTAATTCCATCCCCATACTGAGATTCGCTCATCCTTGGTTTTATTTCTACTTTTGTGATTGACTTTTATTAAGACTAAACAATCTGCAGAACCTTTGCTACAAGCCCATTTACTCTTTTTAAATGCAGAAATAATAAATACTCAAAAAAGTAATCTACTGCAGTTTAGTGTAATATTCAGTGTTTCTTTCATTGCATGATTTTTCAATCATAATTAGTTTTTCTTCTTATAGAGCACTATTTAATTTCCTGCAGTGAAGCACTGAACATTCCATAAACATATCTTCAGAAAGACTGAGGAGAACATCCATAGAGTAGGTAAGAATATGCCTTCTTCACACAAACATGTTGCCATGATGTACCTACTGTGCAAAGTCAATGTACCTACTGTGAGAGAATGTGGAGATGGAGAGCAGATAAGAGCAAAAGGGAAAGGCTAGAGCCCTGTCAATAACCTTATTCTTATTCGTCTCTCCCAGGATCTAAAATATGAATGATAGCAGCCAGTATTTACTGAATTATTGCAATGTGCCTGTATCATGGCAAGCCTTTTATACATGCTAACCATTTATTCTCCACAATAATTCTAAGAAGTTAATATTTTATCTGAACTTTAATAATAAAATAAGTACAAGTTTATCCGAAAAAAGGATAAGTTTATCTGAAAAAAAAGTATAAGTTTATCTGAAAAAAAAAGTATAAGTTTATCTGAAAGTTTATCTGAACTTTAATTAATAAAATAAGTATAAGAAGTTTCATAAACTGCTTTCTAAGGTCTACTAGATTCTAAATATCTGACTTTCAATAAGAACTCAGATCAATTCAATCCCAAAGCCAGAAGCTATTCTGGCTCAACTTCATAAAACCATGTCTGCATACTTAGTACTCAGATGTTGTCTTTCAGTACTAGGAAAATTCCTCTTCAGAGCCAAGTAGAATTTGGGAATCCCTAAGTGAAATCGTCAATGACTCATATTATGCCTCTCTTTCTGCTAGTCATAGTTCTAATGCCAGGGATCTCCTCTGGTCTCTTGTAACCCAGCACTAAAAAAAAATCATGCATACCATTTTCGTAATATGAATTTGGAGCTCATTTCCTGAATATAGCACCTTATAGCACTTTCTAGAACTACATGTATTGTAGTTTATTTCTTTCAGTTCCCAGGTATGGTCTTCCTATACAATACCAGATCCTTTTGATGCCACTAGAACATCTTTCTGGGGGCACTGCATCATTCTGGCTTTCTGACTCCCATGAGTCCTCTTTCTTGCCTATATTTCTTCCTGTCATTTACAAGTTAGGTGTCTTAGACTTATTTCAAAAACCAAATGGATCTTTCAAATTCCTGGATACCTAGCTCTTCCAATGGAGTCTATTTTTAATATGTGCTTAAGTCTTCACAAACTTTTATTCTTTATACTCCAGAAACTGGGCAGGTATTGAAGATATGATGGGAAATATGATAACAAACAACTGTGCCTTTCTGGAAATAACAGTCTAGTGAGGGAATAAAAAGAACAAAGAAAATGAGAAACGTAGAAGTTAGCAAAAGTACTATTAAAACAAAATGGATGCCCTGATAGGGAAAGTGAGTTAGATGAGTATTGATTTAATAGTGTGGTTAGGAAAGCCTTTTCTGAGGAAGTGGAATTTAAACTGAAGCAACAAAAATATATCTGCAATATATGTAAGGAGTAAGGAAAGATTATTGCAAAGAGAAGAATCTATGTGCACAGGGATACTTGAATGAGAATGAACTCAGCATGTTCAAAGAACTGAAAGGATGCTGGTGTGGTGCACCAATAAGTAGAATTAGGTGAGCCTCAATGTTCATCAACAGATGAATGGATAATGCGGATGTGGTATACACACACACACACACACACACACACACACACACAATGGGATATTACTCAGTCATTAGAAAGGATGAATACCCACCATTTGCTTTGACATGGATGGAACTGGAGGGTGTTATGCAGAGTGAAGTAATTCAATTGGAGGACAATCATTATGTGGTTTCACTCATACAGAAAATATAAGAAATAGTGAAAGGGATTATAAGGGAAAGGAGGGAAAATGAGTGGGAAAAATTAGAGAGGGTGACAAAACATGAGAGACTCCTAATTCTGGGAAGCGAATAAGGGGAAGTGGAATGGGAGGTGGGCAGGGGGATGGGGTGACTGGGTGATGGGCACTGAGGAGGGCACTTGACAGGATGAGCACTAGGTGTTATACTATATGTTGGCAAACCAAACATATATACTGCCAACAGGTGCAGTTAAATGAGGTTTCGGATTTCCAGTTCTGACAATCTCATCATACCAATACTCTCTGCATCAATATTTAATTCTTAAAGTGTCAGGAAATAATCTTAATAGCATCCATATCTCAGAGTAAATCTTCTTGAAGCAGAGGGAGTAACTTAGTTAAACATGTGATTCTTAAGCACAGCCATTTAATCTAGAAAATATTCCTGAAATTTGAAGGTAATATTTGAAGACATATCCTAAAATTCTTCTGTTGAGATAATTCCCACATTGTTTTCATTTTTAAGAAAATGACCATCTAAAGTAGAATCATGCTAAAAATGTTTGTATTGTTTTGTTTTAAAACAATGTTTTTACCATATCAGTTCCAGCATTCTTAGCAACTCATCCAGATCTTGTAGTGTTTATTGAAATTTGGCATATTGAGTATCTCTTAATTATAGGTATAATCTTTTTGGCTATTTGACTTCTCTTTCATGTTTTATAGTCATCAGGAATATTTTGCAAAAGATCTAAGGCTGTCTTAATATCTGAATTTTTATTGGATTTGCACCTTGCTTGTTTATTGGGCTGGGATTTCTCCCAACAGCAAAATATGCCTTTTTTATGGCAATAATTATCACTAAATTTGTTAATTGATATTGTGTATATCTAAGTAGGAAGAGCCTCTTAGTAAATATTTGGGAATGAGTGAGTTAAAAATGATTAAATGCAAGATTTGACACCACAATTTAAAAATTCCACTTTTATTTTTTTTTAATTTTTTATTTATTTATGATAGTCACACAGAGAGAGAGAGAGGCAGAGATACAGGCAGAGGGAGAAGCAGGCTCCATGCACCGGGAGCCTGATGTGGGATTCGATCCCAGGTCTCCAGGATCGCACCCTGGGCCAAAGGCAGGCGCCAAACCGCTGCGCCACCCAGGGATCCCAAAAATTCCACTTTTAATCTAACATATACAAGTAACATATCACCTCTATGAAGCTAGTTGGATTATGTCATCCTTAGAATACAGGGATGGTACTCAACAATAACCTCAAATGTATTTAAATTTAAAAAAAAGAAAAAGAAAAAGAAGAGAAAAATTTCTCATAACTTACTTCCCTTCTTCTAAATGCCCACATGATCAGCTGTTGCTTCAAAAAAAGTTTTTCCCTACATACTCATCAGAACGGTTAACACCAAGTTCCAGCAAAATTGTAAAGAAATGGGATCACTTATGTACTACTGGTAAGAATGTCAAATGGTACAACTACTCTTGGAAATAGTTGGCTGTTTCTTACAAAAGTAGACATGCAAGTATTATATGAGGAAGCAATTACTCTCTTGAGCATTTTTTTCAGGGGAGGGAGGATAAAGGAAACTTATGTTCACACAAAAACCTGTACACAAATATTCCCAGCAACATTTGTGTTATATGTATTTATAATATATGGAAATGTTTAAATAAACTATGTCATATCCTTGCCATGGAATCCTACTCAGCAATAAAAACAAATGAAACACTGAAACACCCAACAACTTGGATGAATATCCAGGAAATTATACTCAGTGAAAAAAGACAATCCTAAAAGGTAATATACTATGCAAATTAGATATTTCATTTTTAAAAAACAGTACTAAATACACTCTTCTCTGCCTACAACTGCATACTAGGTAAGGCATTTAAAAATCAAGTCAAAGAGTAATTCTGAATTAAAAAAATAATTAAGCTTTATCAGACTCTCACTGTGTTGTTCTTATTTTTCTCATTTTGACCTGCCTAATACAAATCCATACACAGGCCTTTGGATACTGCTTATTTGGAATAATTTAAGTTCCAACATCCAGCTGAACAATTTTCCTAAAAATACTGAGTATGTAGGTCCCAAAATGATCTTAGCTTATCTATTCACTGTGTACAGAGACAGCTGGCTCTCTCATAGTCTATTCTACTTCCCACCTTTTCCATTTCTCCTTGCCCTCTCTCCTTTTACTCCTTCTTATCTTTCTTTTCTTCTTCCTCTTTCTTTACCTTTTCCTTCTTCTTCTCCTCTCTCCTCTTCTTCTCCCTCTTCTTCTCCTCCTTCTCCTCTTTTTCCTCCTCTTCTTTCTCCTTCTCCTTCTCCTCCTCCTTCTTCTTCTTCTTCCACCAGAGGAACCCTGGTTTGGGGCTAGACAGAAGAGCTCCCTCCTGTACAGATATGTGTTGTCATATAACTAAGCTCTGAACAATGTGATAGAAATGGAAATAGTGTGTACAACCTCAGGAAATGTCCTTAAAGAGAGATTATAACCTGCTATTACCCCTTTTTTTCCTGCTGAATGGAATGCAGACATCTTGAAAGAAATTAAATAAGTCATATTAGACAATTACGTAAAAGATACATGTTTGAGATGAAAGATTTCTAAAACAGAGTGAGGTTAGGCCCATTATAATCACAGAGTAGCCATTCCAACTCTGAACTTCCTACATTCATGTGAGAAAAAAACAAACTACCTATTAAGATGTTGCCAATTATGCAGATCAATCTAAATCAAACAAAATATGGTTCAAATGCTTTACTTTGAATTTATTCAAAATTTAGAATATCATATTTTTGTTGTGTACTGCAAACAAGTCTAGCAAACATTTTTAAGTAGAACTCCCTCTATTCTGATATATGTATATTCATATGTTCTCATGTACATTGCAACTGTGAAGTTAACATTAACATAGTTATCTCCTATAGTCACAACTTAAATATGCAGGTGTACCTTGTTTTATTGATATTTGTTTTATTGTGCTTCAAAGGTACTGTGCATATTGAAAATTAAAGACATTAATGGAAGAAGTCACTGCAGATGTGGTAGAAACAGTAAGAAAACAAGAATCAGAAATAGAGCCTGAAGTTGGGACTGAACTTCTGCAATCTCATGATGAAACTGATGGATGACGAGTTGCTTCTTATGGATGAGCAATGAAAGTAGTTTCTTGAGATGGAATCTATACCTGAAGATGCTGTGAAGATTGATTGCTGAAATGATAACAAAAGATTTAAAATATTATACAAACTTAGTTGATAAGCAACAGAAGGGTTTGAGAGGACTTCAATTTTTTTATTTTTTTAATTATTTTTTTTGGACTTCAATTTTTTAAAGATTTTATTTATTTATTCATGAGAAACAGAGAGGGAGAGAGAGAGAGGGAGAGAAAAGAAAGAGGTAGAGACACTGGCAGAGGGAGAAGCAGGCTCCATGCAGGGGGGCCGAAGTGGGATTAAATCCCAGTCTCCAGGATCATGCCCTGGGCCAAAGGCAGCGCTAAACCACTGAGCCACCCAGGCTGTCCCTTTGACTTCAATTTTGAAAGAAGTTCTACTGTGGGTAAAATGCTATCCAACACCATCACATGCTACAGAAAAACCATTCATGAAAGGAAGAGGTAATCAACAAGACAAATATCAGTGCTTTCCTGTTTTAAGAAATTGCCACAGCCATTCCAGCCTTAAGTAACCACTCTCCAATCATTCAGGAGCCATCAACATTGAGTCAATATCTTCTACCAGCAAAAAGATTAGGACTTGTTGAAAGCTCAGATAATGGTTAGCATTTTTTAGCAGTATTTTTAAATTAAGGTACGTTCATTGCTTTTTTAGACATAATGCTGTTGCACATTTAATAGACTACAGTATACTGCAAACATAACATTTACATGCCTGGGAAATTTTAAAAAATGATTTGACTAGCTTTATTGCAATATTTTCTTTATTGTGGTGGCTTGCAACCAAACCCACAATATATCTGCGGTATACCTGTGTAAATTATTATTGTTGTTGTTTTTTAATCATCCTGAAGACAAATGAAAGGCAATGTGTGTAGCAGGAAGAATGTTAGCTATGTCTTGCTGTCTATCACATAATTTTCTGTTTCTTCAGTTTTGTTTTTTTTCTGTCTCAATCCATATAGGAAGGGCATAAAAACTAAATGAGACATTTATATCCCAAAACAGGAGCTCATTTTTTGTAATAGGACTAAAACATGCACAGAAATAGGTATAACTCATGATAGAAAACAGACAGTGCTCTCAGAGCAGGGCTATGGGAGTTTGCAGAAAACAGTTTCTTCTGTTTGGGAAAAGCAGGGGAGATTTAGGGACAGATGAGCTCATCAACCACATGCAAGTCAGGGCCTTGCAGACAAATGAAGCAGAAACAATCCTAGCAGAAACAGCTACATTGGCCCTTTGGCAAAGTTTAGATGAAGCTGTTTCAGTGAGGAGGAGGATTTCAGGGTAGAGAAAAAAATTGCCTGGACTGCTATTTTGGAAGGGAAGAGAAGACATTTGGAGGATTTCTTCAAGAGTGAAATTCCTGTGGATTTTGTGTGTCTACTTAACAGATTATTATTCATTTGGGATGACCTTAGAGACTGATTTTTTTCCCTTGTCATTAATGTGTTGGAAAAAAGAGAAAGTATTTGTACCTGCAGGGGGATTTTCGTCTTTTCAGAAATGGAATAGTGACTGTAGGAGACACTGTCAATCTGCTAAAAGTGAATGATGACCAATTCTGAGCTCCAGGAGAGCTGGCAGAGAGGTTTGTGAGACAGATATGGTAACCATGGAAAAGAGGAGTAATTACCTCTGGGTCACGTCACAGAGAGTAAGCATTTTTCCAGGCTAAGCTACAGATATGCTTTAGGAAGGCGATTATAAAAAGTTCAGAAAGAGTGGGTGGTGAGGGGCAGCAGGCGTTGTGAGCAGCTTCCCGGACAAGTAGGCTCAGTGTATGCAAAAGTTCCAGGGTTGACTTCACAAATGCAGAAGCAATACAGCTGGTAGCTGTGAGCCAATAGTCACCTAGAAGCCTAAGGGAAATAGAACTTAGAGTAAAAAAAATACATGAAGGAAATAAAAAAAGATGATTTTTATGTTATGCTAGAGAAAATAAAAAAACAAGGTACGATGAAAGAAAATGTTAGAAAACAAGAAGTACTGCCTCCTCTAGATGTAAACACTTCTGTTTGGGAGGTTTGGGGTGAGAAAGAAGGAAAATGGATTTTATAAGGAAAATAGGAATGGTTTGAAACAACTAGAATTATAAAAGACATATAATGCTTTATAAAAGAGATTCAAAAATTTCTAAAATAGAGAAACATGGTGTAGAGCAAAAATTGAGAATAGTGGAAAATAGATGTGTATTAAATACAGAAAGTTTAAGGAAAAAATTTAAACATGGAATAATAATAAAAGCTAATATTTGAATAATACTTATATACTTGTTCTGTGCCAAGCATATTCTGAGTAATTTACGAATGTTAACATATTTATTCATACAATAATGCTAGGAGGTAAGTACTCTCCTCATTATACATGGGAAAAATGAGGAACAAAAGAGGTAAAAATAAGGACTAGAGTTTCAAATACACAGTCTAACCATTAAGACTATTGCCTTAGGGGCACCTGAATGGCACAATTGGTTAAACATCCAAATTTTGGTTTCAGCTGAAGTAGTGTTCTCAGGATTGTGACATGGAGCCCCAGGTCTGGCTCCGCACTCAGTGAGGAGTCTACTTGAAAGTCTCTCTCCCTCTCTCTCTGCCCCTCTTTCTCCTGCTCTCTCTCTCTCTCTCTCTCTCTCTCTCACCCTAACAAATAAATAAATCTTTTAAAAAAAGAACATTGCTTTTAATCTCAATGAAATAATACTTTACACCCAGTAGGGTGCCCATTATAAATAACAACAGCAGCAGCAGCAGAAAGTAACAATTGTTGGTGAGGATGTGAAAATCTAGAACCCTTGGGCATTGCTGGCAGAATGTAAAATAGTGCAGATACTGGATAAAAATGTGGAAGTTCCTCAAAACCTTAAACAGAATTACCATTTGATACCGTAATTCTATTTCTGGTTCCATACTCAAAATAATTTAAAACATGGACTCAAATAGATATTGAACATCTAGGTTTCTAATAGAACTCTCAAAATCCAGAAGGTGGAAGTAACTCAAATATCCATTGAAAGGATAAACAAATGTGATGTACACACACACACACACACACACAGGAATATTATTTGGCCTTCACAAGGAAGAAGGAAGGAAATTCTGACACATACGACAGAAGGGATGAGCCTTGAAGTCATTATGCAAAATGAAATAAACCAATCCCAAAGGACAAGTATTATATGATTTCACTTATATAAGGTACACAGAGTAGTCAAATTCATAGACAGAGTGTAAAAAGGTGGTTGCCTGGGTATGGGGATGTGGTTGGAGAGAGGTGTAGATTTAGTGTTTAATGGATAGAATTTCAGTTAGGGAAGAGGAAGAAAGATCTAGAGATTGATAGTGGTGATAGTTTCATAACAATGCAAATATACTTAATATCACAGAATTGTACATTTAAAAAATGGCTAAAATGGTAATTCACAACTTTTTAAAAAGAATATCGATTTTCTCCAAATTGAATTGACTGTTGTCAGAACTTAGAGGCTAAAAAACATAAATAATAAGGACTGAGGAAAACAGACAGGAATACGAAAGGGAATAAACATGTGAGTTATCTGTATTTGTGAGGACCACATATATGTTGTAGTTACAAAAGAATAATAAATACTGAATGAACACATAAAAAACAGAAGAGTTTGTCTTATTTTTCTGACATGTGTTATGTGTTCATAACACATACTTGGGGAAAAAAAGACTATTTTAAAGGAAAATTCAAAAAGCTATGAATGGCTACAGTCAGTAAAGAACAAATGTGAGCTCAATCTAGAGCATTCATTCTTTTACCGCACAGCATAATAGACTTAAATCACTTCACAAATAAAAATTCACATTTGATGACCAATCTGCTATGGACTTTTCCCATATATTACAATTAATGCAACACCTGGACCAAATTTCTTTGTGATGATGCACTGCAATTGCACTGTAAGTGTTAAACACCTTTCAGAGCCTCTGATTCCTTACTCGAAATGTGATTTCCACTGATGGAGTCTTGCTGTATTCCAGAAGCTTTCCAGACTTTGATTTAATTTTGAATGTTACTCATAGAAAGACCCATCTATGAATCTGCATTTATAAATGGATATTTCTTCAGATTTTCTGCTTTTATCTAGAGTACAGCTTTTATCTAGAGCACTGAATATATTGATTATAAAAACATGTAAATTTAGATTTGGTTTATAAAACTGTAATAGAAGAGATCATCAGGCGTTTTCATTTTTTACCCTAGAGCAGTCTGAAATTAAGAAAAAAGAGACATAGAAAGATAACATATGGCTTTGAAATGATGCATTTATTTTGTACTTGCTAATTAAGCACACATGGTAACTAAAATGCACACAGTGCATAATATGTGCCAGGGTACTTTTCAAAGAATTTCACATAACTATGTTAATCTTCACAATAATTCTATGAGGTAAGTGCTATTATTCCCATTTTATAGATAAAAAAAAAAAACAAATAACCTTCTCATACCGATTAAGCAGCAAAGCTAAGATTTGAATACAGAAGTCTAGCTCCAGAGTTAGTGTGGGTCACTGTAAATCAGGACATATTTAAGCCTTAGCCATAGGCTCCCTACTGAAATTTCACTGCCTTAAGGGCACATCAAAGCAAAGAGTCTCCTTTGCTGGGCCCATGAAGATGCACATAATCAGGCTGGCAGCAGAAAATACAGCTTTCTCAGATACTAGCATATTTGCAAAATGAGTTGAGCCATAGGAGTGACACTCTTCTGGGTCTCTCATTTGGCTATCTAAGTGGATATACATGTACCTACCCTTTGAGTGGTAGTAGAGAGGACTGTTTCACTAGGGCAACATACATTTCTAACATAGGAAATTCTTTCAGAGGGGTGTTACCAAGTTTCATTCACCAAATATGCTTCATGAAATCATAGTTCCACAGCTTTTTTTCACTTAATGTATTTGAATCCTTTAAATGTGTTCAGTAATTATGTTGTTATTTAAGAAGAGGATTCAGATTAAATAATGTGATCTGAATTCTATTTTATAAACAAGAGTGTATAAGAAATAATATATTTACCTATTTTAAAAATCAAGTCAAACTCAATTACTGAGCTACTCATCTAATAGTTTGGCAGGAAATTGAACATTAGCTATTACCAGGGTCTCTTGACTACTCACCTATAATCCATGGTTGCACAAGAATACAAAAGGTTTAGAAGGTTCCAGCAAAAGGTGTGGGGATTATTGCTCATGTTAACTCCAACATGGTAACTACCCACATCTTCACTGTCCTAGGTCATGTGATCTCCTATGATAGGCTACAACTCCATGGCTTTTGTGCCAAGCTTGTGCCACATGACTTATTTCCTAATGTTTAAAGCCCTGGGACCTAGGTTCTTACTAGCAGCCTAATTCTCTGGGTTTTTAATGTGTCAAAGGTGATGTCATGGAGGATACATCCCTAGTCTTCCCAGGACCTGCTGATTTCAGTCAGGACTATTTCCCAGTCTGGGAAATTTTCCCATTTATGTCTCTGTTCAAAACTCTTTTCCCCTGTAGGGCACTATCATCCTTTCTTTAATAACTTCAGACTTTCACAAAGAGAGAAAGAGAAGAGAAATTAATCACATGAAGAATCTTCTGCTTTGGGCCAAGGGATAAGAAATCAGAATGGATCTGGCTACTTGCC
This sequence comes from Vulpes vulpes, assembly GCF_048418805.1. Classification (NCBI taxonomy): domain Eukaryota; kingdom Metazoa; phylum Chordata; class Mammalia; order Carnivora; family Canidae; genus Vulpes; species Vulpes vulpes. The sequence continues at coordinate 46,264,149 of NC_132783.1, read as the reverse complement.
TAAAAGAGGAGAAGAGGACATTGCAAAAGAGTAAAAATGAGATCAAACCTCAATAAATTATTCTGTCACAAAAATTAAACACATTTCTTTCCTGTAGTACTTCTCAGCATATTTAACCTCTGCCTATGTATCATTAATCTACACAGCAGATACGCTTTTAAGATATGCTTGTGCAGCAGAAGCAGATATGCTTGTGCTTTTAAGTAGTTTTCCAAAAACTTTTGTCCATAATTTTCTCCCTATTCTTTTTCTAAAGATCATCTTTCAAGAACTAGTATGGAAAATGTTTCTTATAGAAAATGTTCTTACTGTATGGACTTACAGGGTTCTAAACAGTTTGGTTTTCCTAAACTTCACAGGTTCCCACTGCCTTGTCTCCCAGAGAGCATAAGAGCATCTAGCTTACTATGTGGATGTTTATTTCCATTTTTTTTTATTTCCATATTTTTATACTGAAAAAAAAAAGAGATGGAAATATAAAGAAAGTTAATATACATTCTCTTCAAAGTTCATTCAGAGGTAATAAATGATGTGTTTTGTTCCAAAGCCAGCCTTTTCTGAGGACTGTGTGCCTTTTCAGGATGAACAAAGTAACAGGTGAGAGGAGATGTGCTATTTGACAATTCTGTCATGCTTCATCTAAGGGATGATAAAAACTGAGTTCAGGCAAGCTTCCTTCTTCTAAATCACTGGGTTTGTTGAAAGCTAAACAAAAGGGAAAATAGAAACATTTCTTTTTCCTATGCTTCAAGGAAAATAAAACTAAAAAAATAAAAATAAAAAGAACACAGAAGAAATTTGCAGTATGTAGCAAAAGGAAGTCATCTGTTGTGCATTCTTTGGATTAAGACTTAGTGATGTATTGAAAATGTTGGATAATTCATGGTCTGAAATGCTAAGTCTCCTGTGCTTTGCAACTTGAATTCAGGACTGTGGCTTTTGTTTTCTTTTAGTGGCATTACTGTTTCAAAAAATAATAATTATAGTAAGGGCTTATAGTATGCCTTTGGTCAATTATGGTCGATTAAAAAAATTAAAAAGAAAGAAAGGAGAAAAAGATCACTTGCCTAGTGACGTTTTCAGTCAGACACTAAGGCGGAAATAACTACAGGGTGTGAAAGGCCCTCTGCTAGACTAGTGGAGTACAATGTTGGTCAGATATGGGTCTTACTTACATGAATCGCAAAACCTCATTTAAGGCACAGAGACTACTAATATAGAGTAGATTATTCTAAAGTAGAAAATTGGATGGAAATAAAAGAGCATAGAATAGGTAAAAAAAAAAGGTGGGGGGCGGGTCTTACTTTTTGTTCAGGGAAATAGTAAACAAGATTTAGTGAGAAAAGGGGAAGTCAAGGACAAGGAGACCATTCCATTCTAGTATTAGAGAAGAAAGCCAAACCTTAAGTGTATGTGGCAACATATCCAGAACACAGACATTTCCATTTCTACTCAATTTATTCTAGCAAAAGCTTAAATAAAAGTAAGAGTGACTGGTCTTACACATTTTGTGCTTTTATATTGTTCCATAACACTTCTCTCATCTACCTTTATTTTCTCCTCATCAATAAGTTTTAAGTTTTTCTTTTGTTTCAAATGTGAAACACTGGGGGCGGGGGGAGGAATCATGTATTATGAAACTTGTTTTTTACAGAGGAAATTAGATATTTGCCACTGTTTAATATCTTACCACTGAATTTTTCTCTCCTTTCATCCAAATCCATACCCATAAATAGCATTTGAACATAGTATAGGGTGGAGGTGATATGTGAATAAATCAAACAGAAGATGTGCTTAATGGCAATCCTATCAAATAATTTAATCTTGGTACTCTACATTCCTAGACATTTCTCTAATAGGACCCACATCTCAGTGGCCCAGCTCCCCTGCGTTCCCCAGACATAGATCTGCTTGTTGTGACCATCAACCAATATAGCTCTCCAGTGCGAAACCACTCAAGCTTTCCAATGCTTCATCAAATGGCTTTTCAAGCTCCTAGTATTTCAAGTTTCTTCATTATTAGCAAGGATAAGATATTTTCCTGCTTTCTTTCCTTCCTGGTAGCTGCTACTACTGACTTTGGCTTTGGGGACTTTAATCTCCCAAACCAGACTGTGTGGTGCAACACTATCTTCCCAGATCAATCATCCCCATCCCATCTAGGCTGGCCTTGAAAACACAGAGACTCTGTCATGTATCTTCATTTCTCTCATCATTTACCACAATATTTATTTTTTTTTCTATTCAATATGTTTCTTTATTTTCTCTTTTCCTCAGGAAAATGTAAGTTTGATGAGACCAGGAACTTCATCTGTGTCAGAGTCTGACACATAATGAAGTATCAAAATAATAAATTTTGTTTAATAACTTAATAAGGAAAGGATATTTATTTCACTTTCCTTATCCTAGTACTTTTTATTCTATGCATCTTTCGTGTTTAAAATTTCAAGTGCACTCATAGCAATTACTACCATAAAATAAACAAAAGTAAAAACAAACAAAACTTAAAAATGCTCAAAGGTTTGACAAAGTTGTAACAAGTGTGTGTCATTTTCTTTTTTTTTTCTAAAAACATAAATCAAATTTCTGTAGACTCCTTTTTATGTAATTGAGGCTTACTTGTCCTTTTCACTTCACCTTTGGGGACTTCTTTCCTTTTTCTCATTTTCAGAATTTCATTAAGAAGGTACAACTTGAGTCTTTAAATTTAAACATGCAATTAGCATTACTCTGTGTCTCAACTTTGTTTCCCAACTCAGCATACAGATTTGCTTCTTCCACTATTCTCCCTGGAAAGCTGTGTGGAGTCCCTCTTGAGGATTTGTCTCCTCCTTTCTCTGGTGATTAACATTAGGGGCATCTTGGTGTCACCGCCTTGTAGTGAAAGTTCCATGATTCCCATGGGTATTTAAAGAATCATCCAGAGGATCTGAGATGCTTGCTCTCAGCAATGTATTGGAGTGAAATAATGGCTCTATCAGTCCCATCCCATCAATATTGAACTACTGAATTTGTTTTTCATATAACAGCCCAAGGCATTATTGCTGCCAAAATAACAGGAAAGAAATGTTGCACTGAATTGAATTAACTGGGAAACTTTCCTCATTAGCACTAGCAAATCCCTCTTCTTGAACTGGCTTTGATTTATGTCCGATCCTGGTACCTAAGGTGCTAGTGACGAAAAATGCTCAGATCATTAATTCCATATTGAAGCAGTATATGTTGTGCTGATAATCTAGACTATAGGAGCTGAGACTCACCCAACCAGGGGTCTCGGCAAATTTTCTTGAATTTCTTCAGATAAATTAACCTCATATGATACAGCAAAATTGATGCATCTGCAACAATTTCCTGATCTTTGAGAAAATAGAGGGAAGAAATTCTTAATACCAACTTAAACTAGTGAGTGCAATGATCCTAAAACATTATTAATTGGGTTTTTGGCATAGCAGGTTGACAATCCTAAATTAAATATTTTTTACTCCAAATACAATATTTAAAGATATATAGATATCTTAAATATGCAGGTGACCCTTGAACATGAAGTTAGGGGCTCTAACCCCACACACAATAAAAAAATCAACATATAACTTTTGATTCCACCCATATAACTTTTGATTCCTTAATTATTAATAGCCTACTGTTGATTGGAAACCTTACTGATAACATAACAGTTAACAATATTTTGTATGTTCTGTGTATTATATACTATATTTTTACAATAAAGTAAGCTAGAGAAAAGAAAGTGTTATTAAGAAAATCCAAGGGAGGTGGGGAAAATACATTTACAGTACTATACTGTTTATATATTTTTTTAATCATGTATAATTGGACACACACAGTTCAAGCTTGTGTTGTTCAAGGGTCAACTAGACTTAGGCTTTCCTGGCCCTGTGTCTTTCTGTTATCTTTCTTATTGCTTCGTGCTTTTCTTTTCCTTTTTTTTTTTTAAAGATTTTATTTATTTATTCATGAGAGACACATTGAGAGAGAGAGGCAGAAACATAGGAGGAGGGAGAAGTGGGCTCCCTGCAGGAAGCCTGATGTGGGACTCATCCTGAGACTCCAGGATCATGCCCTGGGCCGAAGGCAGGCGCCAAACCACTGAGCCACCCAGGGATCCCGCTTCGTGCTTTTCTAATGTGCTCAGGAAGACATTTATCTTCAGAGGGTCATCAGTAAATTCTTGGGTTGACCATTTATTTTGTAGGTGGGCATTATCTACTTTTAATCTGTGACTACTTTGTTAATTCTATAAGATATAAAAGATGAGTAGTTTTCTTTTTTCGTTTTTACTGCCTATAGTTTTCTTTCTTCTCTTCCTTCCTGAATATCTCTGCTCCATTTACCAGTTGAAATATCATTTTCAATCTCTCTTGGTGGTTGTTCCACCTAACAAATCCACTGATCCCTTTCATTCTGGAATATTCTGTAAGAATCCATGGCTATGATGGCTTCTATTTTAAGTTTTGATTTATTTGTTTTTGGTGTTTTAGTGTTGCAGTCTCATCTTAATACATCTTGTTCTTGGTAATTCTTAATAAGACATTTTGTGCCAGGACTGAATACATTGTCTGTTTGGCACCTACACTACTGGTAAAGCTTTTTGAGTTAATAAGCCCACTTGCCAAAACATTTAGGGAATGATAGAAAATTAGTTACCTTTATGAACATTTTGGAATTGCTATTAGTTATTATTTTGATTATTTACTAAATAACAAAGAATCCTTGGTTTATAATTACAGAGATGCTCAGCATATTGTCATGGGGATAAATTATTTGCTGGGTTCAGATTTTGTATTTCAATCTGAAGTCTATAAAATGTAATCTGACGATTGAAATTAGATGCTCAAAATTAGTGGTAACAAATATTTAGTTAAGTTTATTAGAAATAAAAAGTTACATAGTACTTTTTCTATTGATATTTCAGCATGATTTTTAAACTGTTAAATGATACATATTTATATTATACATTTGAATAATATGTGAATTTAAGAAAATATTTAATTAAAAGATATTATTTCTCAAAAATATTTGAATAAGTAGTTAATGATAATTAAGTTAAACACATGTTATTTGTAGACAGTGAAAATGATTGTCATGGCTATGCCATTAAAATTAAAAATTATGTACATTAAAAGATAAGCCAAAATTAAAACATCAAAATGCTATCACATTTCACTAACTTTTGTAGCTGTATTCTGTCTGCATTGTTTAGTTTTCATGACACAGAATATTTCAATTTAATCTGCAAATATTCTTTATATCAGTACAGATATATTATGTTCTTAGAACTGGATTTTCTATTTCTTACTCAGATGGAATCCCATACTATGAGAGAGAGATTGACTTGCTTGAATTGAGGGAAAGTTACAATAGTCACATCTATGGGAGTGGATTTCCTTACAAAGCAGATTAAAACTCTTAGTTTTTCATACCATAGTCACAATTGTTGGACATTCTTTTCTTTATACAATATATTGAAATGTCAAATAATAAGACCTCATATAAAACCTTATACTTGTGATATAAAATGCTTACTACCTTAAGGAAAATAATGAAAAAAAAAGTATGTCTTCTTCACTTAAATAATTGTCATGTTACTCTGATAATTTTCATGGTTAAATCTTCTTCCATTAGGTTAGTGTGGTCTTTCTTCCATTTACTAAAACAACAGTTTTCGAACACTTTTGCTTATGAACCACCTAATAGTTTTTTAAAATGGTATACTCTCACAGGTTTTTGTGTGATCTAAAATTTTATATTTTAATAATTACCAGGATAAAATTTCTAGCAATTATGCATTATATCTCTGCTTTAAATATATCTTCATCAAAGTCTTTTGAGGTACAAATTTAGGACATACAATTTACCTAAAATATCCAGCAATTTTCAATCTTTGTTATACAAAGCAGCCAAATGGGACTATTCTGTCTGAAAATGCATGCTTTTATTTTAAAATTTTAATCCTTGTGTTAATATGCATTACAGAGAAAATAATTTTTCCTCTTGAATGTTAATTCTAGGATAGATAGATTTTATATATATAAATAGAATGTCCTAAGTTTGTGGCATATATGAAATTTGGTACTCTTTCCAATTTTTTAATGCTCTATTTGCTTTGTCTCACAGAACTCACCTCAGTGGGAATGTATTCTTAAAACACCTCTTGTTTGGTTTCCTGGAGCTAGTCAGAAGGAACATTCTGCCTATGTTGTAGAAAATAGAAGAGAATGAAGATAAGAGCCAAGCTAGTAAAACAGTCAAATTGTTGCTGCAGCACTGATGCAGGTAACAGTGTGATGCCCTGGACTTGAATAGAGCAGTAAAGATGAAGAGAAATGGGCATACTTCAGAGATCTATTCAAAGAATGATCAACAGAATGTATTCATTGCTTGGACAAGTCAAATTTAGCTCCTCGGGTTCTGGCTTGGGAAGCTGAATAGTTTATGGTGCCATTTACCAAATCAGGAAGCAAGTGATTCAATGGGCCTGGCAAGAAGAAAAGACAGTGAGTTCAGTTTGGGAATTAGTCTTGAGGTCCTCCAAGTAGAGATCTAAGTAGTGAGTCATACAGGTCTGAGCCTCAGAAAAATCTTAGAGGAGACTGGTGTTGTTTCACTTGTTCATGAATGTATGAATGTGAGTGATCCACCTTTACTGAGTAGCATCAGACATTGTACTAAGTACAGATAAAATATGGATAAGATAAATGCATACCTTCAAAGCATTATAATCTTCTACCTGTAATAAAAGTTAAAGAAATGTAACCACTGGAGGTGATATGAGATTATATGAATGAGATGGAGTCTACTGGGGCAATTAACATCATTAAATCTGTCCAAAAATAGGATGCCTGAGTGGCTCAGTGGTTGAGCATCTGCCTTTGGCTCAGGGCGTGATCCTGGGATCCAGGATCGAATCCCACATCGGGCTCCCTGCATGGAACCTGCTTCTATCTCTGCCTATGTCTCTTCCTCTCTCTCTTTGTGTCTCTCGTAAATAAATAAATAAAATCTCTTAAAAAAAGGAAAAAATATTTATAAAAAATCTGCCCCAAAATGAAATCAAGGCAAGAGGGAGGAGCAAGAGAGCTTTGATCTAGGAGCATTAGTCAATAAAGCTTACAGAGAACAACATGTAGAAATAAATTTAGAAGAGAAAAAAAATGGCAGATTTAGAAATAGTAATTCCAAATGCATATTGTTTTTTAATACAGTTATAGAAATAAGTGATTATGTTCCAAATGAAGGCTAGGGCCAAATAATAAAGTTATATGAATTTTATAGCTAGGTTTTTGTATTTGAAAAACTACTTGGCACTAGTAAGCATAGAAATAATAGAGACAAGGGAAAAAGAAGGGAAACTAATGCAAGATATCCACCAAAAGATGTACGTGGAAGCAGATGAGAGGTATTAAGGTGTCAAGAGAATGGGATTTGGCTCCTGATTGACAGAGGACTCTAAGGTAGTTCCTCAATTTCTTAGCAAATAATGTTGATCTCAATTTCCAGGCTGAGGATAAAATTTTGCAAAAACACCATATGAAGTTCAGATTTATATTTATTTAGTTTGAGCTGACAGAACTGTCTCTGGTAAACAGTTGTTTATTTAACTGGAAATTAAAATTATCAGTGTTAGTGAACTCTATAGTAAAAATGAAATCAAGCAAAAAGTGAGAAAAGAGAGAGAGAAAAAAAATAAAGGCTAGTCATGGCAAAGATAAGAATTTAAAGCAGAGAGGGAAAAGAACCATACCTATTCAATTAATTGTGTATTTTTCAGTCTATTTTGATTTTATGTCATCATCATCATTCATGAAATATTTAATTTTATACACAAAAAAGAGCCATGAACAATAATTACCTCTGAAGTATACTTACACCACACTTAACAAATGCAACCTCTAAATATTTCTTCCATGATAAATACTCAATCTTTTTCCCCCCTGATTTTAAGTGAAGAGGTATAAATCAAACATGCTTCTCAAGTCCTAGAAAAATATCAATTATCAATTCCTAGGATATTATCACAAGAGGTCTCTTTTGTTTTAGAACTATTCGTTTTCATTCATCATTCCTATTATAGACAGCTGTTTCTGTAGGATAGATATACTCAGAATCAGAATTGTTGAGTCACAGAACAGGCCTACACTTAATATGGCTAAAAATTGCCACACTGCTCTCCTGAAGCTCTTAACCAGCTCTTAACCCTTTATAGCCCTGTTGGGAGCATTAAGGAAATGGTGAAACCAGAGGACCTTCTTTAAAAAATAAAGAGCAAACACAAATATAAAATCAAATATCAAAATGAATATATATTTAAAATAAGAGAAGTTACAACAAATTTCAATCTATGTAAAGTTGAGAAGTATAAGAATATCATGACATCTATGAAAAAATTTCTATTATTTAGCCATTTAGTATCTCATAAAATACACTTTCTCTAATTTTTTTGACATATTACTTTTTATTTTCCACATGTTGGCAATGATTAAATACGACTTTCAGTCAATAATGGCAGCCTTCCTGGATAAGTATTTTTGGCTGCATGTTTTTCTCATTAAGTACCCTGTATATATCATGCCAGCCCTTTCTGGCCTGCCAGGTCTCTGTGGAGAGGTCTGCTATTCATCTGATATTTCTCCCCCTATTCGTTAAGAATCTCTTGTCTTGAGCTGCTTTAAGAATTTTCTTGTTACCTTTGACATTTGCAAGTTTCACTATCAAATGTCTAGGTGTTGAGTGGTTTTTATTGATTTTGGTGGGTGTCCTCTCTATCTCTTGGATCTGAATGTCTGTTTCCTTCCACAGATTTGGGAATTTCTCAGCTATGATTTGTTCAAATATCCTTTGCAGTCCTCTCTCTCTCTCTCAGCCTCTTCTGGAATCCCAATTAGACATATATTTTTCCTTCTCAAGCTACCATTTATTTCCCTAAGCCTTTTCCTTGTGGGCTCTTTCACTTTTTTCCTCAGCTTCCTTCTTTACCATCAACTTGTCTTCTATGTCACTCATTCTCTCTTCCACCTCATTAACCCTAGCAGTGAGAGCATCCAGTTTGGATTGCATCTCAGTTAAAGTTATTTTAAATTTGGCTTGATTAGATCTCAATTATACAGTAATGAAGTCTCTAGAGTCCTTTACACTTTTTTTCCAGAGCCATCAGTCACTTTATAATTGTACTTCTGAATTAAATTTCTGATATCGTATTTAAATCCACGTTCAGTAACTCTGTGGCAGACAGCATTGTTTCTGGTTCTTTCTTTTGTGGTGAATTCTTCCTTCTAGTCATTTTGTCCAGCACAGAGTGGCTATATGACCAAGCTGACTCAAAACTATCAACCACAACCTAAGTAAAATACACCTTACATGATTCTGAAGAGGTCAGAGACCAGAAAATAAAATGAAAAGAGGAACAGAACAAAATAAAAGGGCCACAAAAGTGAAAAAACAATCTTAAAACAAAATAGTTAAAATAAGAAAAAACAAAAACAAAGAAGAAAAATAAAAACAAAAGAAGTGATTGTGGTGGAGAGAAAGTAGTGGTGGAGGAGAATATAATCTCCGTGAGGGGATCTAGAGGGTGATCCTCTTGGTTCTGAGTGTATTTTGTTTTGTATGTTAGAAAATGATCATTCCCAAATTTATATAAACCAGCAATACTTATATAAAGACTCAACATCGACCAAAAAAAACATAAATGAGATAAAAGAGAGGGGGTAGAATGGGAAGGAAGAGAGAATATAGTCTCACACAATGAATCAACACGGTGTTCTACTCAGTTCTGGGTGTATTTTGGTCTTGTGTTAGAAGGTACTAACTTCCACCACTGTAAAACAAAATGATACAGAAAAAATTAAAAACAAAAACACATATCTTGTATATCTACCAAAATTAAATTAAACACATTGAAGGCAATCCAGAAGTGAAAAATATATCTAAGACATGTAATTGTAGAAATATGAAAGTCAAAAAGGAAAATGCTTAAAAATGGAGAGTTGGTAAAATATTATAGTTAAGGAAGGAAAAGAGAAAAAATATTGGAAATTTTTAACCTGATATAAAAACAAGTCATAATGAAAAAAAAAAAAGCAGAAAAAAGAAAAAAGAAAAGAAAAGAAATAAAAGACCCTCTAGTTCTGTATATTTTCCCTCAGTCCTGGAGCTTTCCAATGCTGCTTGTTCAGTAAACTTGTTTTTCCTTTATACTTCCAGAGTTCTTCTGGAGGAGGGTCTGCTGTGCTTATTCTCAGGTATCTGTGCCAGGGTGGAGATACCCCACCCTCTGCCAGGGGCTGGGCTCAGTATGAGCTGTTTATCCTGTGAGGTCTTTGTTCTCTAGTGGCCCTGCCTCTCCCAGGCACAAGGCGAAACAAAGAAGAAGGGAAAAAAAAAAGGCAGCAGCCAGATTTCCAGCTCTGGAGTCAAGCTCTCCAAGAGTAACTAACTGCAGTCTCCTAGTCCATACTGGACTAGATGCTCCTGGGGGCAGGCATGGGTGCATTGGTCTGCACAGCTTGCTGGGTGCCCAGCATCAGGAGAGTTCTTGCTTTCCTGTGCCCTCCCTGCTTCTGCCTGTCCCAAAGGTAATGGAGGATAGCTGGCTTTGTCCACTTTGGCTCCCTCAGATCCAGGGTCCTGTGCTGCTGCACCCATGCTCCTGGGGACTGGCTCTCCAGAAGGGAACAGAGGACTGCCACCTCTCTCTGTTGCCAGGCTGTAGGGTAAAGCAGCTCCAGAGCTGGCCCACATAACAAGTAGGCTTCTCCCAAATGCCCTGGAGGGCTGTGGTGCTCTTTATTAAGATGGGACCAGAGTTTGCAGTGAGCTTTCCTCCAGTTGCATTGAGCTTTCCCCAGGTGTCCCCTCCTCTTATCTTTTTTTTTTTTAATTTTTGTAAGATTTATCTGTTTATTCATGAGAGACAGAGAGAAAGAGAGGCAGAGACATAGGCAGAGGGAGAAGCAGGCTCCCCAAGGGGAGCTGGATGAAGAACTCCATTCCAGGACTCCAGGATCATTCCCTGAGCCAAAGGCAGATGCTCAACTGCTGAGCCACCCAGGCACCCCAAGACTCCAGGAATCTTCATGCTTCTCTGCCCCTCCCGAGATTCTGCCCAATTTCCCTGCTAAGCACTTTTTCCTTAGGGAAAACTCAGAGGCAGATTTTTAAAGTTCCCACTTCACTGGGGCTGGGCTTTTGTGCCCCAGAGGCTTTTACTGCTCCACTTTATTTAGCCTTGCTATCACAGTTCCCCTTCCCCACTTTATTTCTTTTTTAATTTTTTTCACCTTCCTACATTGTTAGAAGTGAAAACTTTTCTCCCTGTAGCATTCCAGCTGTTCTCTCTTTACATCTCAGGTCAAATTCATAGGTGTTCAGGATGTTTTGAAAGTTATCTAGGTAAGTTTGTGGGATCCGATGAGTTGAGGACCCCTACTCTTCTCCCATCTTGCCTTGTAGAACTTTCTGCCAATAATGGAAAGATAATTTAACCTTTCTTGACTGGTTAAGTAAAATTATGGTTGAGATGTACAAAGTATGGAATCTTTTAGTACTGGTACCGAGTTTTGTTTCTAAAATTTTGACAGATTCTATTTAATATAATTCTTATAAAAAATGAAAAACATGTATGATATGTTTGTTATAGTTAACAGTGAATTATGAAGTATATTTCTGCAGGAGAAAACTTTTGTCAATGAGAATAAAATTATCTTTTCATTATTTTATACATTTAATGATTGGAATAATTTTCCATAGACCTGATTCTAGCTCATGCCTTTATATATTTTATGCTTCTTCATATCCTCATACTTTCAGTGCTTGATGTTCTAGTATACATTCACATTATTGTGGTAAAACCTCTGTTTAGCATTTTCAAGTCATGATAAAGGTGGTAGGATATTTCTGGAACCATTCTGACAGTGGAATGAATAGCAATAACTTAACTATATATTAAGGTGGGGTTTTTGGCTATATAGTCTTTGATCACATCTTCATATGACAATAATTTGTAATATCATTTTCTATAGAGAATATATTATAAATTTAAAAATATATATTCAACTAAGTCCAAAGTAAATGTATCCCCAAATTAACTTCCACCTACCCAGATACCAAATGTCTACAGTTACTCCAATAGTACTTGACACAAAGCCAGTCAAATGTGAGAGTAAATGTCCTACATACTGTTTGCAAATTTTAAATTAGGAATGCTGCTATGGAAATTAAGCATAGCCAATATAAACAAGACCTGAAAATAATTGTTGTAAAGGTTGGTTCACAACCAACCCAAGAAACATTGAACATCAGACATTGGAAAGGATGCTAGAGAAACTACTATACTTTGTTCAACAATGAAGATATATAGTTATTTGCTTTTTGGCAGTAATAACTTGTATAACATTAACAAATATTTTTATGTAGAACAGTATCTTGAAAAAAAAACAATGTGTTTTCTAAATACAGAAACTTATGAGGAAGATATAGAACTGATTTGGTTGTGGTGCTCATTATTTGTTTATTGAATCTAACAAATTGCAATAATTTCCCAGTTGAAATAGAAGCTAAAGTTGTCATTATATCTAAATATTTTACATGTATTCTAAGTTATATAATGTTATTTTAACACTGATTTTTACTCTCAAAAGTGCCGAGTTCTGATGATATAAATGATATGAAAACATTAGCAAATAAAATAAGCAATAAGCAAACAAAACAAAATACTAGAAAATGAAATTTGCAGTCTTCATGATGTTTCACTAAAATTTACGTACCATTATCTTATGGTATTTATTACTAGTCACTCTCGCTTTGCTTCAGATTTCAACGAGTGACTTTGGGGTTAAAGATGCCATTTTCTATAATCTCTAATGTATCCATCTACCCTACACGATGGAGCAACAATTTTTTAATGGAGGACATTAAATCAGTCTTCCCTTTGGCACTAAGTGTGAACCTCTTCTCCTGACTAGTCCTTATGAATGCATCAGCCCCTCAGAATGAGCGATTGTTCTACTTTATGGTGTGTATATATATATATATGTATATATATATATATATCACAACTTAGGGAATATATATGGTATATATATATATATCACAACTTAGGGAATTTCTGACATATCTGTTATTTTCTAAATTATAAAATCAGTAATGCAGTTATGAAGATAAAATGGTAATATATCAAATATTCAAAGAAAATGAAGGTAAGCCTATGTAAATTTGAGCCATAGCCAAGTGAAGAATATGACAAACTCAATTTTCTTGATTTTCTACTTGTTTCATGCATATATAAAGCATCTGTTGGACTAGAAAGCTGTAAGTAAAGGAATTTTAGGTAGAATACAGGCAAAATTTCCCTTCCAGATAGAACAGATCTAGACAGGTAATTCTTAGTACAGTTGCAAAGCTAAAGTAATTAGAAAATTTGTGGGACAATTATTTTCTGAGTTGAATTTCACAACCAAAGTTACTTAATGGTTCTTCACTCAAAGTTTGAAGTAGGGAATATAGAAAGATAATAGAGAAATAACAAAAATAAGGAACATAGGTGATAAAGAAAAGTTGTGTACAACTGAGACTCAGCTAAAATATTTGACCTAGTGTTGAAAATCTCTATTGAAAATCAAGTTGACATCTGTGACTCCTACCCCATGTACAAATCTGTTTTGTGCTGAGAGCCCCTGGCCTCATATGCAAACCCTTACCATAGCTTATACCTGCTGGGCTTTTTATTGACCATATCAGAGAATAGTCCCACCATGTCTGGATAATGAGAATATCAGTTTGATACCATTGGCTAGGGGGGAAAAAAGCCTCTGTTTAAAATATAGCAGCAGCCTGGAGAGTGAGAATACAATGCAAATAAATTCCAAATCCTCCAGGTTTCCTCATGCATGGGTGGTTAGTCCTCGTATAGTTGAAAATTGTGTTAGTAGGTAATTTAGCAGAACATCTAAGAATGCGTATTTTATTAAGGGAGGATTATACCTCTTCTTCCTCAGAGATTAAATAGTGATTTGTGGCTCTGACAGTAAATTCCAATGTGTTTTTAATTTTTTTATAAGTTACTTAAAGGAATCCACTCGTGTGTGTGTGTGTGTGTGTGTGTGTGTGTGTGTATGTGTAAAGTCAATGACAAAGTAGAGACTGACCAGAATAGGTTTTAAATAGCTTTTACAAAGTGATGATTACTGGCATATTGAAATAATAATTTGATTAAGATCATTTTTAGAGGCAGGTAAGATTGTGAATAGTTGACTGACAATTTATGCAAGAGGTTAAATTTCCTTTCTCTTACTTTGTGGGGTCACAGAGATATCCTCATTACCACCAGGTAACCAGAGAGAAGGGGTGAAACTTTTCAAAATGCACCCAGAAGACAGAATTTCAAATAGAAAATAGGAGTCAAATTGAATTCAGGGTTCTATGCAATTGAAATCTGAGCTTAAATTCAACTATTGTAGGATCCTACACATGCAATTGGTGTTAGGAATTCATCTAGCTTAGTCAATTAAAATCTAGTCTCAAGGTGAGCTGTCGTCAGTATTAATAATTTCCACATCAATGGCATGTTTATATTATTCTCTCCTTAAAAAGAACACCATTAAAATATAAAGAAGCTCATCATTAAAAAGCAAAGCTATATAGTAACATGTTGGTAAATCAAAGATAACCAATTCCCTGCATTGGTTGTAATAAGTAAACAATGAAAATCTGAAAATTCTAAACAAAATAATATTAATAGAGAGTGTTATGGATAACATGAAACTGTAGCAACTGTCCTAAATATACTTCCTTTCTTAGGCAAATTTGCTGACAATCTCTTGATTTTCTATCTGCCGATATCCTTTTTTTTTTTTTTAAAGATTTTATTTCTTTATTCATGAGAGACACACAGAGAGAGAGAGAGAGGCAGAGACACAGGCAGAGGGAGAAGCAGGCTCTATGCAGGGAGCCCGATGCGGGACTTGATCCAGGGACTCCAGGATCATGCCCTGGGCCAAAGGCAGGCACTAAACCACTGAGCCATCAAGGGATCTCTGATGATATCCTTTTAACCAACTTCTATTTTGTTGTGTCTCCATCACTTGATTAAAACAAATCTTGCTCAAGTTGCCAGTTATAATACACATTGTAAAATCTAAAGAATACATTTTTATCCTTATGCCATTGATCACTTTCTCCATCTTTACATATGCTCTTATTTTGGCTTTTGTAATGAAGACTGTCCTACTTTCCTCCTCCCTCTACCTGTGCTAAATGTTTGAATTACTTAGAGTTCAATCAAGGGTTTTATTCTGTAACTGCTCTTTCCCTAAAGTGTTCCCAAATGCTTTAACAGGATTGCGATCCTGTTTAACAGGAATTTAACAGGAATGCGATCTATATGTTTACATTTCCCAAATTTACATTTTAAAAACAAACTTACATCAGCAGTAAACTCATATATTCAAATGTCTTTTTGTCATAGCCTGTTGAAGTTTCAATGGGAATCTCAGATATAAAATGTCCTTAGAAGAATTCTTGACTTTGGAAGAGCCTGGGTAGCACAGTCAGCTAAGTGTCCAACTCTTGGTTTCAGCTCAGGGAATGATCTAGGGTAATGAGATCAAGCCCTGCATCAGGCTCCATGCTCAGCATGGAATCAGCTTGAGATTCTCCCTCTCCCTCTGCCCCCACTCTCAGCTTATGCTTTCTCTCTCTCTCAAATAAATAAATAGATCTTTAAAAAAAGAACTCACGACTCTATTTTTTCTCTGAAATTTCTGCCTCCCCTAGACTTCTCTAAGTCAGCAAATAGCACCATAATTAACAACACTTCACAAGCCATAAACCTGAAACTCATCCTGATTCTTGTATTCCTTATCTCACATACCTAATAAAATGATGCAAATCATATTTCCCAAGTCTATCATACGGCCATCTATTTATCTCCAACTTGACTGCCATCATTGTAAGCCAAGTCATCATTAGTTCTTACTTAGCAAAACTACTTTCTGATTCCAGCATTTCTGTTTTCACTTTCCTTAAACTGATTGTGAACATAGCAGCCAGCGCAATATTTTTAAACTTGAACTAGAACTTGCTTAAAACCTTCTAACTGCATCTCATTGGATTAGAATGAAACAACAATATTTTGGCATGCCTTATATCATCCTTTCTGATTTGATGCTGCCAATCTCTCCTTTATACCTCTACATTTCACTCTGTTTTTCTATTTTTCAAATATACCAAATTCTCTCTCAGTCAGTCTGCGCACATTTCAGTACTTGTTTGTTTTAGTTGCCGTGCCTTTTTTTCTTTTAACATGTATGCCAATTAATTAATTTTTGTTAGTTTGTTCAAATTGAATAGGAAATAGGCATTTTTCAGGCAATTATTGACCTATTAAAATGACCTTGAAACTACCAATTTATTTTATCTAAAGTGATGTTATTGGGCAGATATCTTGAGACTAAAAACAAATTTTTCTAGACTCTAGGCTGAGAATTATTATAAATGTCATTACCATGAAAGATAGAGGTGAATATAATAAACAAAAAGACATCAGTGATTTGGTGTTCCTACTCAGTATAAAGATAAATGTACCAAGAAAAACCACAAAAGTCATAGTTAAATTTTCGAAAAGGTTGCTGTCTAGCAGAGTTATAGAAAACTGCTTACCACTGATCTATTTTCTTAGGAGAGAAAGAAGAAAAAGAAGCCAGCAAAACAGGCTTTAATAAAGCATTGTATTCATTTGTTTTCTTCCTTACCTCCCCTCTAATGTACATCTCTCAAATTGAAGACAAAATATATCAATTAGCAATTTAAAGCATTCACTGAATTTCAAAGAAAAAAAAAGCTATTTTTAAGGTATAATTACCAAAAATGACTGCGTACCAGTGACACTGGTGACCTCTTTGACCGCAAAATGATTCATACTTTACATACAACGTTGTTCTGACTAAGCTGTTGTATGGAAAGAGCGCTTTTGTGAGTATTTAGTCACATTTCAACTATTTTTCATGGTGTAGTTCGTGTCTTTCTTTTCCAACAATGCTCTTAGAGACCATTCCAATCTCTATGTGGACTTCTGAATCATTCTGCTCTGTCTACCAGGATGGCCATCTGATCACCTCTTGCTTTATCTGTTTGTAAAATAATTTACAAATTGATTTTTCTCCAGTGGCATTCTAAATTCATTGAGAACAATAAAGTAGGGATTTTTGGTTTATTTAATACTTCTTCTAATGCTACCTAGTATTAAGCATTTGTTTTATAATAAATTAATATGATTAATTCAGGACGTGATTACTGAGTTCTGCTGGGAGAAAAAAAAATGTACCACTGGATGCTGGAATATACCATATTAATAGATATTAGGCACTCAATATATGTCAAGTGTTATTCTTTGTGTTTTACATTTAAAAATTATTTAATTCTCACTGTAAAATTATGGCATAGACACCATTATTACTCCCCCACCCAAATTTACAGGTGAATAAACTAAGACAAAATCACACTAAATAATATGCTGAAGATTACAGAGCTTATAGGGACACCTGCATGGCTCAGTGGTTGAGCATCTGCCTTTGGCTCAGGTCATGACCCCGGGGTCCTGGGAACAAGTGCCACAGCAGGCTCACCAGAGAGAGCCTGCTTCTCACTCTGCCTATGTTTCTCCCTCTCTTTCTCTCTGTGTCTCTCATGGATAAATAAATGAAATCTTTTAAAAAAAGATTATAGACCTTATAATTAATAGGGTCAAGATTTGGGTCCATGGAGTCTCACTCGTTGTATTATTAACTTGTATTGCACTTGTAATCTTGTGATGAGCACAACTGAATGAACAGTTACAAGGCAGCATAAATACTTTAATGGTAAGGACAGTACTTTAACAGAGAGAAAAAGGAAAACACTTAATGTAGATCTATGGGTCAAAGGTCTATACACTTTGCACATATAAGCTATATTAATGGGGGGGAGGGGCACCAGGGTGGCTCAGTCAGTTAAGCATCTGATGTGGCTGAGGTCATGATCTCAGGGTAGGATAGAGCCCCGTGCAGACTCCATACTCAGCAGAGAGTCTTCTTGTCCCTCTCCCTCTGCCCTTCCCCCACTTGTGCTTGCTCTCTCTGTCTCTTCCAAATAAATAAATAAAATCTTATAAATAAATAAATAAATAATAAATAAATAAATAAATTTTTGTGTGTATGTGTGTTTGTATATATATAGAGAGAGAGAAAGAAAAAGTTGAATTTGTGTGTATATATATATACAAATTATATTGAATATATGAATTATACACACACACTATCTTAGTCCTTATAGATAGTTTTGTTTCTAGCTTTTACATAAAAGCAGTTCTCCATGTAAGCTATTTAAAAATGGCTTAACAATAAAAACGAAATCACTGCCTTGTCACCACCAAAATCTTATCATCTACATTTTCCTAAAGAATTCCTAGGGAAAATGTTAGAATTGGATTATTTTACAATGCAAAACATATTCTTCTTAAATTATAAAAAGAAATAATTTATTTTTGCTTACAAGATCAGATAAAGATGTTGCATATACTCAAAGATTTGTCTTCTGATTTAGTAATCTTATCTATAGTATTTACCAGTAAAAATACTCCAAAGTTATGTAAACCATATTAATCTTTTAGTGTTTTACAAAAGTGGCACTAGGATATTTAACAATTACACTTAATTTTTCAAATTTGAAAGTTTATATAGTATTTTTATATTTGAAAGTTTATAAATATGCCAAGAGTTTGGCATATTTGTTATCTGTGAGAATATCCAGAATTTCACACTCAGCTCTTCTCTCAGCATTCCTTAAACCCAAGGAATAAATTATTACCGTGAGGTTATTTTCATTATTCATTCACTGCTTGTGTATTTAAACGCTGACAGTATAAAAGTAATTCTACCATTGGGAATCCAGAGACAAGTGGAGAAGAGATTCTTTGATTTTGTTAAGCCTTTTTAGGTTAAAAATCAGTACTGCCTAAATCTGAACCTTGATGTCTTCCCAAATGCACCAGGGAAGAAAATCCTGATGTGTACAGAGGAAAGCTGATGTGAAGGATGAGCCATAGATGGATGATAAAAATAATGCTCTGAGCAGGATTGCTGCGTTGCACAACTCTAGAAGGCACAGTCACATTGTCTCCCATGGAAATAATGCTCCCTGGAGTTGTGTAGTTCACAGCATGCTTAACCTGGCAGCCCTGTCGAAAACTTCACTTTATGCTCCAAATAACAATACCAATGAGTTCACTTTAGAAACATGAAAACATCAAACAAACAAGGCTACTCCTCTTAGCTTCAGAAGCAGACTTTTAAGATAATAAGAAAAAGCATATCATTATGAAATTCAACATTTACATTACAGACCATTAATGATTACTTTAAGAGACTGTTTTTAAGAAACCATGCCTGCTGGGGAACTGGGGAACATGGAGCCAAACTTCTGTGAATGATTTCATCTTGCTCTCCAATAAAGCTTTTAATTATGGATACTTTTTAAAGTGCATTACATTAATTAGCCATTTGCTCAGCAGGCTGCTTCCCAGGGCTCCTTCCAGCTCCTCTGACTCTGTGGCAGAACCTGGCAGTCACTACAGCAAGAGTAAGAGTTCAGATGTTTGAAAACAGAATTCAATGATCTTTTGCCAACATGAAGAAGATAGATATGAGCATAAGGAAAAGAATGTATTGCTCTGCAAAAACACTGCTTCATTTCTCAAACACAGAGGGAGGGCAGAGAAGAATAAATTGCATTGGGCAGCTTCTCAGGCTTAAAATAGAGGTTTACAAGGCAGTTCCTTTTTTTTTTTGGTACCATACATCATTACTTTAATATTATTTGGATAGGAAACTGATTTAACTCAATTATCCTTAACTGAATTTAGGACATTTTAGTCACGCAAACAGGAAAGGAAGAGTAGAGTAGCATGAGAGTTATTAGGACTGAGGCAGAGAAGAAATGTTCCACCCACCCAGCTGCCCACTAGTACCATTACTCTTTCCCCCATCCATAATTACATCTATCTACAATTTTATTCTCTTCCCCGAGACACATAATCCAACTGTAGAAGCCATCTTTCTAAAGCCAGAACACATTGAGAAAGCTTCATAATTTCAAGTGCCCTGTTGAAAATGCTGGATTTTTCTCCCCAGAACTGTTTCCTCTTGACTGATTTCAATTCCCAAGTTAGGAGCCTCAAAGTCTTGGTTTGTAAATATATTCAGTGATACCTCTCTTACATTGCAAAAGCATGGATTTGTTACAGGAAATCTGGCTTAAAAGAAAAAAAAATAAATCAAACAAAATGTGGAAACACCTGGAACTTTAGAAGGCAGGGCTATTTGCAAGGACCAAATTTGATGTCAATTGGCAATACTTGGTAAAGCTAAGTTTCACATCTGCTTTGTGCTATTCCTGGAGCCATCTCTGCTAATGTCAACTTCTCTCTGTTGTATCCTCCCTATGCTCCCTATGCTCCCTACACAAGGAGGGTGATATTTATAGTAAGGGCATGAAATAGCCACCTTATCCAATGTATAAGATCTACATGTCTTGGTTTTATATTGTAGCATCATCCTAGGTAATTCGCTTATTTAAAATATCAGTTAATTGGGCCTTGAATGTGAGAAGCACTAGGTTCATATATGACCTATAGAATTCTGTTGGGATGGATGGGCATAGCTCAGAAAGGGTGTCATAGTAGAAATTTAGGAATATATATAATCCTAAATTATATATATAATATATAATAATATTATATATTATATATTTATTTATATTATATATATATAAACTATTAAATGAGGTGAAAGAATAAAGTATATATCAAGTAAGTTCCCTCTTGCCAAATCATTTCAATTTGCGCCATATGCCAACAATGATGATGGATTTTCTGGACAAAGCTTGCTTAGTAGAGATTGTCTCAACATTTCAAGGGTAGATTTCAGAAACTGACTGTGTAAATGACCTTGCCTTTGAGAGAAGGCAAATGGACTATTCCATTGGTCCCATGGATAGCTCCTCCAAAGTACCTCTGGTGCTCTGACGGCCCCAGGACCAGAAGAATTGAGCTGAATCCATTGGGTGTAGTTTCCCTGGTTTTAGTACTCATAGCCCTTGGACATGGACTAATACTTTCCATTTTAGTGATCCCTCACTGTTTGACCCTAACCTGTTTCAATTGGAGACAAAGGAGAATGCAGTCCTTTTATCCATCCGGTCTCTGCACGAGGCACAAGAATAGATAATAATAAGAGAAAATGCCTGAGATGTGAAAAATGGAACATAGTTTAAAAAAGGCTTATTGCACATGATCATTTGCCAGTATCTTCCAACAAATGTGTTAAGGAAGAATTATTAACTCCATTTTTTAAATGAGGAAACTGAGACATGAAGAGGTTAAAGGTTTGTTTAGGTTCATACAAAAACTACATGGCAGAATGGAAGCTCAAATGCAAGCACTACATTTCTAAATTCAGTGTTCACTTAATTCATTGCATACCTCTGTGCTTACATGAAACTTGAAAGAATTCCACATTATCCTAAAGAATTCTGAGAAATCTCATAGTGACCCAAAAGAAAAGGGAGAAGAGATATGCCAATAAGCTAATGTATGATTTCCATGTTTCTGTGAAGAACTCTTTTCTCATTTGACAGGAACACTGAGAAACTAGAGAAGAGTCACAATGAAAGAATAGAATTAGACTAATTGTTTTTAGTGCACTAAAATATGTCTCAAAAACAAAGCTGAGCTGAGGCTGTATGTATGGTGATGCACAATCATAACTATCATGACACACAGAGTGGAGTCATTGGGGTCATTAAAGTTTGTGGGGCAGTGAGGGTGAAGCTTATTGACAACAATTGTTTGGTTTCTTCCCAGGTTTCTCAACTTTATGAGTTTCTTAACGTTTTTGATTCTGGATAATTTTTAAATTATCTAACTACAGTTTTAACATATCTATTAATTACTATTTTGCCTTAAAATAGCAGTAGAAAGATGTTATTAGATATCTTGAGTACTTATGTGATCATTGCCCTTCTTTAAAAATGCTTCTACTTTGCATAAAAAGATATTTGTTTCAAAATATATATTTCACTCTACTCTCGTTTTAAATTCCAATGCTTTAGAAGTGGATTTTAATAAATTGAAGTTAACATCCCCTACATTCTCTCTCATGTCTTGTTTTATCTCTTCTCTAATTTCTTTTTGGATGTTGCTTTATAACTATCTTCTCCTAATACTCCTGCTAGGTTTGCAAAAATATACAATATTAAAAATACAAAACTAACAAAAGAGAATCTGTTTCTCTTCACTGCTTTATCTCTCAAATTACCACTATATTTTTTATCTTTCTATTAGCAAATATATTGAAAATGTGGATTCCATTTTTCCTCAGCATTTTGCCTTCCATTACACTATGGGTGACCCTGATGCCTATGGAATCTGATGTTAGTGGGTAACCTTTCAATCAATGCTGATTTCTCTTCTTTCTATAAGCTCTCTATCTAAAATCTCAAAAACTAGCCACTTTGACAATGGCTTGTCAGTCTATATCTTTAGTGCTAAGCTCCATTCTGTGCATTTCTTTCTTATACTTCCTGGCCATTGATTTATCTCTAAAATATTTCTCAAGACAGTCCATTTCAACTTGCTTCTCTAAAACCCACCAACAGGGGATCCTGGGTGGCTCAGTGGCTGAATGTATGTCTTTGACTCAGGTCGCGATCCCAAGGTCCCAGGTTGAAGTCCTGCATCAGGCTCCTCACAGGGAGCCTGCTTCTCTCTCTGCCTATGTCTCTGTCTCTCTGTGTGTGTCTCTCATGAATGAATAAATAAAATATTTAAAATAATAATAATAATAATAATAATAATAATAATAATAAAACCCACCAACATTTCTCACTCTAATAGCAACAATTACTTACTTAATATCTTTGTTTCCATGTCTCTTTCTTCCATGACAAAGACAGAATCTTTCTAAAATGTCAAAATAAGTCTGAAATGCTCTTAAAATCCCTCAGTAATATCTGAAAAAGGAAAGAATTTAAAATACAAAGATGTTTATGAGATAATATTAAGTAAAACAGTAAAAATACTGTATGCAATGTTAGAATAAGTAGGCAAGTGTTATGCATGCATCTGGCAGTAACACACAAATTTCTAAATAATTGTGTATTATTGTGGAGGATGCCAAAATATATTTTAATGTTATTTTTTCTATCATTTTTAACTTTAAAATTAAATAATAAAAATATGTATTTGATAGCTAAATCGCCTAACGTACTTAGTCTAACTGCCTCAACAAACACAGGAAATTCTTTCAAAGTCAAACTCAACTTAATTTTTCTGAGAGGGTAGCCCAGGTGGCTCAGGTGGCTCAGTGCCACCTTCAGTCCGGGGCCTGATCCTGGAAATCCAGGATCGAGTCCCACGTCAGGATCCCTGCATGGAGCCTGCTTCTCCCTCTGCCTGTGTCTCTGCCTCTGTGTGTGTGTGTCTGTCATGAATGAATGAATGAATGAATAAATAAATAAATAAATAAATAATTTTTAAAAGTTTTTCTCCCAGAAATACAAACAACAAAAATTAATTTCATCTAAGTATACTATGCTATTCAACCTTCTAAAACTATACCTTGTTAATTTCTCTTCCTATAGTTGGCACATGAAACCCATTTTTCAAGACTGTCTTTTATTTCTGTCCTAGATTTCACCCAAATTTTCCAGGCAGTGAGGTTCTATTTCATCTATGTTTCTTTTTTTTTTTAAGATTTTATTTATTTATTCATGACAGACACAGAGAGAGAGAGAGAGAGAAGTAGAGATAGAGAGACAAAGAGAGAGAGAAGCAGAGACACAGGCAGAGGGAGAAGCAGGCTCCATGAAGGGAGACTGACATGGGACTCGATCCAGGGTCTCCAGGATCATACCCTGGGCTGAAGGCGGCGCTCAACCGCTGGGCCACTGGGGCTGCCCTCATCTATGTTTCTAATGCTCTTTTCAGTCATAAAAAAAGAGAAGAAAATTCTGTCATTTGTGAAACATTGCTGGGCTTTGAGTGCATTGTGCTAATGAAATAATTCAGACAGAGAAAGACAAATAGTGAACCTCATTTATTTAAGGAATCTAAAAACAAAACAAATTCACAAATGCAAAGAACAGATTGGTGGTTGCCAGAGATGAAATATGGGGTGGAGGAGGTAGTGAGGGAAATGAGTGAAGGTAGGCAAATGATACAAACTTCCAGTTATAAGATACATGTCCTGGGGATGTAATGTTCAGTATGGTGACTATAGCTAATAAAACTATATTGTATATTTGAAAGTTGCCAAGACAGTAGATCTTAAAAGTTTTCATCACAGTATAGAGGTTCCTCAAAAGATTAAAAATAGAAATACCATTTGATGCAGTAAATCAACTACTGGTACTTATCCAAAGAAAAGGATAACACTAATTCAAAAACACATGCATCTCTATGTTTACTGCAGCATAATCTACATAGCCAAGATATGGAAGTAACTTAAGTGCCCATGGATAGATAAATGGATAAAGAAGATGTGGTATATATGTACCGTGGAATATTACTCAATTACTCAGCCATTGAAAAAAAAGAATGAGATCATACCATTTGTAACAACATGGATGGACTTAGAGGGTATTATGCTAAGTGAATAAGTCAGACAAAAAAAAGGCAAATACCACATGAGTTCACTTATATGTGGAATCTAAAAAACAAGACAAATTAACAAACCAAAAAGCAGAAGCAGACTCATAAATACAGGGAACAAACTGTAGGTTGCAGGAGAGGAGAGGGTGGAGAGATGGGCAAAATGAGTGAAGGCAAATGGAAGGATTCCAGTTATAGAATGAATAAGTCACAGGGAATGAAAGGTACAGCAGCATAGGGAGCACAGTCAATAATATTGTAATAGCACTGTGTGGAGACAGATGCTAGCTACACTTGTGAGCACAGTGTAATGTATAGACTTGACAAATCAATGTGTTATATGTCTGAAACTAACGTAACATCATATGTGAAGTATATATCAATGAATTTTTTTAATTAAAGAATAATAAAGGAAAAATGTTCATCACAAGAAGAAAATATATAACCACGTAAAGTGCCAGATATTGACTAAACTTTTTGTGGTAATCATATCTAAATATTATGTTGTATATCTTAAATTAATATGTTATTTGTCAATTTCATCTCAGTAAAACCGGAAAAAAGGAAAAACAAGTCTTTGGCATATAGGCTCCATCACTGGACCATGACTTCTTTGAAATGAAGAATCTTAACTATTCATTTTTAAATCTCTCTTTTAACTCAAAATGTCCCCCAAATGTTTATTTTCCCTCCACCAAACTTTCTATCCCTCTTACCTCTAAACTCAGTTTACAGCATAGCATTTGGATTATAGTTGGTGCTGGAGCTTTCTGCTGAAATGCTGTAGTCCCTGAGACTTATAATGGTTATAAGTTGGAACAGAAGTAATATCAAGAAAGAAAGAAAGAAAGAAGAAAAGAAAAAAGAAAAGAAAAGAAAAGAAAAGAAAAGAAAAGAAGAAAAGAAAAAGAAAAAGAAAAAGAAAAAGAAAAAGAAAAAGAAAAGAAAAGAAAAGAAAAGAAAAAAAGAAAGAAAAGAAGAAAGAAAGAAAGGCCCAAGAAGACTCCAGTCTAATGTGTAGAAGAGCTAATCTTACAGAATCTTTTCATTTCTTATTATAGAATTACTAATTACTAAATCTCAGAAAGATATCAAAGAACTACAATAAGGACACATGAAAGGTAAGAAACCAATGAACAAACCCTATCCTTGTCAAGCTATACTGGAGAATACAGGTTTCCTTGATGAAGGACTATTCTGTCCTCAGCACATTTCTGAAGTGCTTAGTATAGTGGTTGCCTCTTCATTTGTGCTTAATGAATATTAAGCATTATTATAATTATTATTAAGTCCCTATAGTATGTCATCAACAGCTTTTTCTAAACATATGATTCAGTTTTTGAATTACTGTTCTGAATTGTTCGATTTCAATCCCAGAAAGACCTCTGCCAAAATTTTAATACGAGTTATCATCCTGTAACTAAAACTCATCCTACCTATTTTGCCTTAACTTTAAAGTTAACAGAAAAAGTCACCTTTTTGAAAGGTAATTCCTGAGTTCATGTCCAATTTTATTCGAAATCTTCATCCAGATCTTAAATCATATTATTATTAGTTTCCTTAAATCCTGTATGTCTTGGTAACCAAGCCACAAGGTGAAGTTATAAAAATTTGATAATTACATTCTATGTTTATTGAAATAGCTTTTCTTCAAAAGCAAAACCAAAAATAAATAAATAAATAAATAAATAAATAAATAAATAAATAAACAAACCACACATTGTTGACTCTGTGAGAAAGGTTCAGTAAAAGTTAAAAATAGAAAATTCAGAAAATTCATAAGGAACAACATTCATGAAGCATATTTTAAAGTGATTTTAAAATAGAACTAGATCTAAAAAAAAATAGAACTGGATCTGATTTGGAAATCTATTCTGAATGCCTTATTCAAAAAACAATTTAAGAACCAACTTAGAGCTCCAAATATTGGCAAGTTCTACACAGCATAGATTTTTTTTCTGGAAAATTAATTAAATAAGGCATGATGGGATTTGGTTAGATTTGTTTCCTCAGTTTTCAAAACAATATGGTCTTAGATCTTAAAGGTTTGGATTATGTTCTATGAGAGAAAAGCAAGTTTCCAATTCTTGATTAAGGGTGAGAAGAATGTTTTAAATATATTCTGTATGGGACTTCATGAAGAAAGCATTTAAAGGACAATAAATTAAACATGCTAATGCATAAGAAATTGGATTTAAAGTCTATGTTAATTGAAAGGCACAGGAAGCACTTACTAAAAGTCTGGCTTTGAATTTGGCCACAACTTCAGTAGTTTTAATTATTTTTTACTGTTAGGTTATTAACTCAAGGTACATTTGAAATATTGCTTAATTTCCTTCAACATTAAGTCATAGTTTGTCTTTTGCCTCTTATTATGGATAGAGAGAAAGAACACATGTAAGAATGAATGCAGAGCATGAGAATGAAGGAGGCACAAAGGAAGTAAATAGGAAACGTGGAGCTACTAATCATCATAAGGAGAGATTTAGGATAGGTACATTGAGGCCTTATTATCTAAGTCATTTTTCATTTGGTGTATTTGACTTGTTTAACAAGAGCATTTTTATATCATCTTAGTCCATGAGTTTTCTCAGCCAGAAAATACTACAACTGTAACTCACTTTCCTTGGAGGTTCAGACCAAATCATGAGAACCTAGTTTAATAAGAGCCTTTTTTTGTGTGTGAGATGTAATTTTGTCTTAAGTAGAACTATACACTTGTATCTTAGTGCCTCCATCTCCAAAAGAAGGCAAAGGCACTCTGTCACCTACTTTCAAGTACACAGAATCAATAAGGCACATTTAGATCTCTATAAACTTAGGGAACATTATGATTTTTCAAGCACTTCCCTTCACACGGAATCTCTCAATAAGTGATAAGTTATTACCATTCCAATCCACACGCTTATATAGCCACTCTCTTTTCATCTCCTCAGTCTTTCTTTTTATTTTTCCTTTAATGCACTGTGTTATCAGCACTTTTATTTTCTTTTTTTTTTAAATGGTTTTTTTTTTATTTTTAATTTTATTTATTTATGATAGGCACACAGTGAGAGAGAGAGAGAGAGGCAGAGACACAGGCAGAGGGAGAAGCAGGCTCCATGCACCGGGGGCCTGACGTGGGATTCGATCCCGGGTCTCCAGGATTGCGCCCTGGGCCAAAGGCAGGCGCTAAACCACTGCGCCACCCAGGGATCCCAGCACTTTTATTTTCATGTAGTTTGTCCACACTCTTACTTTCTTTATTCCTCTGTGTTGTGCTACTGCAACACATCATTGCCATCAGATATGTAGTGCCTACTATGTAAAAGGCATTTCCAAAGGGCGGAATAAAGTAAGTTTGAGGGAAATCCACTTCTCTTCCACAAGTTCAGAAGCATGACACAACACCACTTAATCATCAGGAGTTACAGAAAATCTTCTTTAAAATGAGCCCCTTTAGGGACGTCTGGGTGGCTCAGTGGTTGAGCATCTGCCTTTGGCTCAGGGTGTGCTCCTAGGGTCCTGGGATCGAGTCCCTCATCGGGCTCTTCGTAGGGACTCTGCCTCTCCCTCTGCCTTTGCCTCTGCCTCTCTGTGTGTCTCATAAATAAATATATAAAATCTAAATAAAATAAAATAAAATAAAATAAAATAAAATAAAATAAGAGTGCCCTTAAAAATGAAAATTTTACATGGTAGATCTCCCTTTTCTATGACCACATATGATTAATATCACATCCTCCTTGTTCCTCACTACAAACAGATAGGTAAACCTATTCCTACTTGAAAGGAACATTCAACACACCTCTCAATGAATGGGAGTCATATCTACCCATACACTCCAGTACACTTTTTTCCCTTCTCATTTGTCCTTAGAAAGTTGAAGGACATTTCTCATTTTAATCATATTGCTCTCCCCAGTTCACAGGAATGACATAGCCTTTAAAAGCTAGAAATAAAGTGCACACTATGTTACTTTAACAAAGTTCATTCCTTCAGGCAAAACAGCAAAAGGACTGTGGGACAATTTATTTCAATCTCTTTACCATATGTCTCCCAAGCATTGATACCCAGCTTCTCATGAACAATGGCTAATCTTCATATATACCTGACATGTACTCTTAGGAGCTTTCCTTCTCCACCATTTAAAGAGTATGTTATGGGATATCAAGATATTTTAATTTGATCCATTGCCCACTGATATTTTTAGATTCTTTTCTCTTCTTACCCAATTACCATATTTACCAGAGTTGGGTATTTTCTTCCATTTTTAAATTATTGCTATATTCTACCTTACATTCTTTTCACAGAGCTTTCCGTACAGTACGATCTTCCTAAATGCATTTATTCCAACACAGTAAGGGGAAGGAAACCTATGATAAATCCTTACAAGGATATCAGGCATGCGGGGGAGCATGATAAAAACAACAACAACAACAACAACAAATATTTCATCAGTGGGCTTTAAAAGTGTCAAGGTCATGAAAGATAAGGGAAGACTGAGGGACTGCTACAGATTTGAAGAGACTAAGGAGACTGGTGCCTGGGTGGCATTGGTTAAGCATCTTACTCTTGGTTTCAGCTGAGGTCTTGATCTCAGAATCTTGATTACAGGGTCATAATCTCAGAGTCGTGAGATTGAGTCCCCACATCACACACTGCACTTACTGTGGAATCTGCTTGAGATTCTCTCCCTCTCTCTCTCTCTGCCCAAGATAAATAAATAAATATTTTTTTTAAAAAAAAGGAGAGTGTAAGGAGGAATAACAAGTACATGATCCTTGATACGATTCTGGAACACAAGGACATCAGTAGAAAAAATTATGACAGTCAATGAGGTCAGTACATTAATAGTTAATATTATTGTATCAATGTTAATTTTCTGTTCTTAACCACTGTCTTATGATTATATAAGATGTTAAAATTAGGGAAAGTGAGTGAAATAGAAGAACATTGTTTAGACAGTTTTTGTGCAGTTTTTCTGTATGTCCAACATGAGTACAAAATTTTAAAAATAATAAATAAAATGAAAATATGCAGAAACCAAGGTCATGTTCTAAAAGTTTGCATTGAAGCCTGACTTTCAGGAAAAGTGTAGAATCTAGAGAGTAAAATGATTAGACAAATATATGGAGAACTTGTTTCCATAATAATCAAGCTTCACTTATTAGTGAAACCACCTAACGAGTTATCTAACAAGTTCTGGAGAAATAGCATAATAAAGGGCAAAGCCTGGAGAGTAGAAAGCAGGGAACCATGGTTTCTCACTATTTTCTTCAACATTCTCAGCCACAGGGCAAAAAAAAGAAAGCTCGGGTAAACAGCAAGCTACCTACAGTCATTTGTGAGTGCTTGCCCCTACCCCAGTTTAGTTTGTCCTTTTTAAAAGTAAAAATTTAAATTTGGTCACTGTAACATTATATCTTTTACTTGGAAGAATTGAAACACTTACTAATGCTAACATTTATGGAGATTAAAAAATACCCCACTCTCAGAATCCCAGTTATGATACAAGGTAAAAACAAACAAACCCTCCAGTAATTCACACAATGTCTTCTATGCAGTGATGACCTAAAATGAACAGAAAATTTGAGATATACTCATTTGGAGTGATAAAATATGAGTATTCTTAGAAAAGTCTTAGTTGTTAATAGCATATTAAGTTTGCTTAGCATAACAGATTCTTATTTTATACCATAATGACATCCCTATAAAATATCAATATATCCAATTTTTATGTGATGAGAGTGCAATTTCACAAATTTTATTATTGGCATAATCTACACCTGGCAGAAACTGATATTTGGCTTAAGTGCAGAGGATCTCTAAAGGCATGGTAAATTGGATGTAAGGGAAGAAGGTGATGTACAATTCTTCCTTGGTTTCCATGTAGGACTGCAAGCCTGCAAGCCTGACATGATAATGTCTTCCAGGTTTTCAAGAGAAATTTGAAATTTTATCAAATAAAATTTGATCAACCAAAAAGTTAGCATCTTGTTTCTACTCTGACTCAGTTGATAAAGGAATTTTTAAAATATATATTTCTAGATATCATACTACATTAATTTCCTCACCATTTCTCACTTAAAGACCCACTAGGAGATGAAAGTGTGGATGTCTTACAATATCTATTGTGAAATACGGGAAAACATTTTATATCATGTAAATGTTACGTGATATTTCTTAATATTAAGGATTACAAAAACTTCATTTTTTAGAAGTAAAGCACAAAATGCTAAATTTTATGCATTGAACAAAACGTCTATGGGCTCCCAATTCAACATACGAGTTATACTTTCTGCAAAATTTCCTAATAATTTTTTAATTATTATTAAAGAAGGAGGAGGAAGAAGAGGAAAAGGAAAAGGAGGAGAAGAACCTCTTGTTCTAATTTATTTCTCAACTGTGTCATTGGTTTTTACCATTTTCGACTGAGAGAATGCATGTGGAATGAAGAATAAAATAATAAATAAATAATAAAATTCTGTATTAGGTAAGGAATTATAATTATATTTTATGAAAAAAATAATGTTTGTCTTAAAACTTTTGTCCCAGCAGTTCATTAAACACCCCAGTATATTATCTATATTAACCATAGGAGTAAAAGAGTATACAAGGTTCCAAATACAGAGGTACGTTAGCTTCTATGATTTGCACCTCTTTGCTTACAAAAACAAATGTGAGGAAATAAATTAGTTGTAGTAATGATATTAAAAAATATTGTTCTGTATTAGAAGCAAGTTTAATAAAATAGAAAAAATGCATACTTCAATTTAGTCTTCAAATCAGGGCTGATAAATTAATGTATATAATATGTAAGAACATGTATTTCAAAACAATTATCAAGTAAGTCAGAACAGAAATATTGAGAGATTAACACTTTGCCCAACACACTGGACATTTTGCTATGAGATAAAATGAATAACTATATCATTGATATCACTTTCCAGACACAATTGAAATACCAGAAAATTGAAAAATACCAGAAAATACCAGAAATACCAATTTTCAATTGAAAATTGAAAACTGGTGGAAAAAAATTAAGCAAATGTATACTTGTCATTGCATTTCTGTATAGGCAAGGATTAAAAATTAAGATCTTATTTTGTGTAGATAAAGTTGGATATATGGCTCTGGGATCGAACCACAATCTCTCACAGTTCATAGAGTCTCTTGTGATGAATTTTCTCTACCTCAACCCTTCTAAAAAAGGGAAATCTCAAGCAGCTTTTAATTCCCCACTTATTTTAAAACTTCCCACTCTGACTTCAGAGCCAGACTGACTAGGTGCTGAATTCTGTCACTTACTCTGAGATCAAGTAACTTATTTAACTTTCTTGGTCTCAGTCTCTTAATATATAAATACTGAGTACTTAAAGTACTTACTTCTTAGATGATGAATATCTAAAATTGATTCCATTAACAAGGAGTATTTTTAGATTTTGTGCTTTCAATGAACACAGCTATTTTTCAAACAAAAAAGAAAATTCTATTCTTCATTGCCTCCTGCTAAATGTTAATTTGACATATATGGAATATTTTCTCTGTAGGTTTGATAATATTGAAGAGATTTATTATTCTCTTGATTTGTTTAATTCCAGAGATAGCCTATCCCATATATATGTACAAACTGTATACTGAAAGCTAAATATTCATCAATTATATATTTAATTCTTAATATACCAATGTGTAATATTTTCAACAATGTAATTGCTATTATCCAAATATATTATCTTTTGACAAATTGGATTCTGTTTTAGATATTACCAGTAATATTTCTTAGCAATAGTATTACTTGGGAACCTGTACCAGGTACTGAGCTAAGCATATCTCACACATTATTGCATTGGTGAAATCTGAAGAGAAATTTGGAGTGAGTGACCTGAGTTCAAATCTTGACTCTACTACTCCCTGGTTGATTGACTAAGAGGAAATTATGTTAACTCCCTGTGTCTTTATTTGCATATCTGTTAATGTGGATTCCCCATATAAGGTTGCTATAAGGATTAACTGAGTTAAATAGAGCTTTGGGATCAGTTTTTGGCACAGTGGCACAGAAATGGTTGTTATTATTATTTTTTTATTATTATATTTTAACTGAAAATTTGTTTTCAGAATCACTGTAATAGGCCCAATAGCAAATTTTGCAGTGAGAAAACCTGAATTTCAGTCCCAGATAATAGATTCTAATATCTTTTATTACTTTGGTTGAGTCACATTACATCACTGAGCCTGAATTCATTCATCCATAAAATATGAATAGCAACATCTGACTAATAGGTCCAATATCACCATCAAAGCAGAATAATGTAAGAATAGTTCCTCATAAGGGATAAAGCCTTTATGAAAATATAAATATATACAGAAATATATATAGATACATATCTTATTATCTAAACAGAGAAAAATAAATATTGTTTATATCTTGACTTTTTTTCATAACATTTCCCCCAGGTCCATTCCCCACTCCTATCAATGGAGGGCTTCAAAACTATGAACCCTGAATCACAATGGTTCTTCTATGTTTAAAGATACAAGAAATATTGAAAGCAGCCGCTCTCTATAATTTGGAACAAGTTCTTCCATGTACAAAAATTTTAAAGAAAATATATGCATTTCCAAATTCACAGGGGATAAAATGATAGCATTTTTTCAAGCGTGAAATTGTCTCATATATTTTTTCTTAAGTCTTTCTTTCCTGCCACTCTGTCTACTAGGGAATCTGAAAGTGACAAAATGAATTGTTATCAAACACACATTAATTAAAAGCCTCAGACCCAGCCATCCTTCTTTCCTAGCAGCAAATTTTCTGATTGATACATGTACTTGTGGTATCTCTCTTATATTCTGCAGATAAAATGTCATTTTTTCTTGCCATTTAACGATTATGACACCAGGTAGAAATGTTTCAGGCTAAGGCATCATCCTCAAGAAGAACCACTCAGTGTAGGTGTTTCCCACACTAGGCAGAAGGATTTTTCAGTAATTAAGGTAGGATTTTTACCAATCCGAGTAGAAATTTCTGAAAACAAAGGGAGATATTTTTTACTTGAGGTAGAAAAATATTTAAGTGAGTATGTAAAGTGAATTATGTAGCTAACCAAAACCTCATTTTGTTTTCAGCAACTCTGGAAACCTTATAGCAGTATTCTGATTTTTAAAAAGCTTAGTCACTAAGTTACTAGTGGAAGTTCATCATATATGACTAATAGATTTTTTCTCTTATCTTTCCAGTGGAGAAGAGAAAATTTTGACAATAATTCAGATTTTATATTAACTTCATTTTGGTGGAAACTTGTGATTGGATGATGCATTTGGTTACGTAATTCTTATAAATCTTTTCTCATTGTGTACTAATGGAAGTAGAAAAGGCTGTTCTTTCTTTGGACATTCTGAACTGGTAAAAGCATGAAATTTCTTTGAAGTTTTCTGCTTCATTTTTAAAATTCATGTAAACTTTGTATAGTGTTCTTTAATATATGTGAATCTTTTTTAAAAGAAAAAAGATCAAATTAAACAGTTTTGTTAAATTGAAGATAGTTGTACACCAGGAAGATGTCATGTTTATCATGCTTCGAGACAATGTCCTCAAATTTTAGTGTCCATACAAATCTCCCAAGTAATCTTAAGAGATTCAAACTCGGTCTTGAAGAGGGCCTAAGATCTATATTTCTGGAGGCTTTCATGAGACAAAGAAAATGCTGGCTCACAGATTATATTTCTGAGTAGCAAAATTTTAAGGGAAAATTAAAAAACAATCCAGAGAAGTCTCATGTATTCTTAAATCATATAGAAACTTACAGGTAATGTATAGGCATAGTGATTTTTGAATTGTAAACAAAACATGAAAATTTCTCACTTCAATTACATTCTAGCTACTTATTTAAATAATTTCAATTACTCAAAGTTCATTAGTGTCCATCAGTTTACACATATTCTTTAGGTTTTAATTTAGTGTTACATTATATTGAGCAGACTCCTTTGTGCCTTTCTGAGTAATCCACCTTATTCCTCTGAATGAAGCCAGTTCCAACACACCCCCCTTACTGGGGTCTAAAAATCAAAGTCATAATCACCAGTTTGTAAAGTTCCAAAAAGAGTAAATGATGGAGTCAGAATTTGAATCCACCCTTACTCCAGAACCTGGCCATATACTCTTACATGATAATTTTTTTGAAACCTTAAGTTGCAAAAGTATTGCAAATGGAAAAAGTTAATATAGTATATTAAATATATTTTCCTGATCTTATGTTAAAGCCAGTCAAGGGTGGCTCAACTGGCACCCCACCTGGGTGGCTCAGTTGGTTAAGTGTTTGCCTTCAGCTCAGATCATGTTCTCAGGGTCCTGGGATCTAGTCCCACATCGGGCTCCCTCCTCAACAGGGTGCCTGCTTCTCTCTCTTCCTCTGCCTGCCTCTCCCCCTGCTTGTGCTCTCTCTGTGTGTCAAATAAATAAATAAAAATCTTAAAAGAAAAAGCCAGTTGATAGCACACATCTTTATAAGTACCTAACATGCTGAAAGTATGTTGAACTGAATATATTTGTTTTGGGTATGTCCTAAAATAACACAATAGAATTCCATAATATTTGATGGACAGATAATGGATAATATCCAGTCTCAGAAACCCTGAATAGTTATTAACCTATTACAAAATTCCGGATAACCATATTATGAGAAGAATGAGGCTCTGAATTCACACTGAAAACCCTCGTTAAGCCATTTTAGAAGAACTCTAGCATTTTGAATAGCTTCAAATACACTTGTTGCATTTTCCTGGTCTGGGCAATAAATATTTATCTATTTTGTCTTTTTATCAGAGATTATTTATCTTATACATAGTACCTTTAAAATCACTGTTTTGTGGGGAGGGGTATTGAGTTTTCTAAAAATTCAACTATTTTTTAGTATTCGTAAAATACTTGGGAAGTGTGAGAAAATTCTCTCTTACACAACTACACTTTCTCCAAATCTTTAAATAGCTTCTGAAAGCTTAGTTTGTGCAATTATATCAGTGACAGCAAAGGAAGGGAGACGTTCAAAGACTGGCTCAATCAAACCACTAAACCAGGCAAGTGGAAAATTGCATTTTGTTGCCTTGAGTTAGGTAAGCTATTACCTGAATATGTATGCACATATTTATTTCTATGTTTATTAATTTGAAGTCCTTCATTTCTCTTTTAGCCTTTCTGTAGCCCTTATTTAAACAGGTTGGTATTTTTGGTTTCATTTATTTAATCCTTAGATGTCATTCCTCACAGTGAGGTTTCTTTCATCTTCTTTCAACATCATTTAATATTAGTGAAGGGTGCCCACCTATGGAGCTCAGTGTATTAGTCATACTAAGAAAAGTTCTGTATGAACCCATGAACCCTCCAGAAATATTGGAACTAAACTGGATAACATGAACTCAAATGAATACAGGGCTGATGTGCATATAGTTGGATAGCAATGTACAATGGATGATTCCATTTTTGATTATTTGTGTGTCTTCATGTACAACCAGTGTGTGCTATTGGTCATTGTACATAACCTAGAACCCACAGGTCCTTGAACTGATTTGGGGGTTCCATAAATTAGCTGAAGTTGGGTGAGATTTGTAAATATTTGTTCATGCGTATATTTCTTCAGAGATACTGTTGCTTTCAGGAACTTCTCAAGGAAGTTTTAAATCCCCAGAAAAGATTAAGAATCACTGTCTTAACCAAGAGATATCTAGCTTGGTATTTAAGTGTGTGCTTCAGCAGGCTAACAGATAACATGAAAATGCAAGCTAAGGCCAGATGTAGAAGAGAGTGTCAAATATTTCCAGTAGTCCTAAAGATCCTTAAGAGGGCAAAAAATACTAGCATTTGTTGAACTACTACTATAAGTCAGACACTGTGTTGCATGAATTTCATACTCATTAAATTTTGACTACAATTTTGTGAGATGATAAAGGATTCTCCTTTACTCCACTTCACAGCTGAAAAAAATTGGTGTCAGAAAAATTAAATACCTAGCAATTAGACCTCAACATTTATTGATGCAATTATCTGCACTAGCCACTGTTTCATGCATTATTTCATTTAATCTTTACAGCAACCCTATGAAGAAAGCGTCATTTTTATTTAATAGGTGTGTAAACTAAAATTTAGAAGTTTGTGTTGCTTACTCAAAACTGCACAATTAAGGAATGGCAGAACCAAGATAAAATCAAACAACAAATGCAATAAGTGCTATGTCCATCATCATTATAACAGATATGACTAAAAATTCATACTGTTTTTACTAAAGCACAACTGCTAAGTAGGTAATAATGATAATTCACAATCATATCCTACCAAAATGATTTTACATCTTAAAAGGGATTAACAAGTAAAGAGAATGAATTTTTTAGAAGACCTATAAGAATTAGGCCAAACTCTTAAGATGAAAGATGAATTCAAGCATACTTTCACAAGCTTAGATTTTCAAATTGAAAGGAAAGAACCTTGATACAATCTAACCCAGCCACTTCCTCATGTTGAGTCTTCTCTATGACCATCATACCAGCATCCAACTCTTGCTTAAGATTCTCAATGGGTAGGAAACTCACTCTCTCTCAAATAGCCCATAATAACATTTTTAATTTTTATAATGATGAAAATTATATAGGGAATAAATTATGTCCTGAACTGGAATATAATTCAACCAGGTTTGGCACCCCAAGCCTGTACTGATTCAGAGCAGGCATACGTTCTCTTCCAATTTTCATTCCCCTTAAGCATCCATCCCCTCTTACTTAGGTTTAATATATCTCCATTTGTTTCAAGATTGTTTTTACTCACAGAAAACATGGGTGCAAAATGTCAAAGATGTGTATTCTGTGTTGTTGACTGCCAACAGCAAGGTGATCCCTTCTTTGATTTTCTTCTACCATATGTGATTTTTAAGAGTCTTTTTTTTTTTTTTTTTTTTGGTGCACTTGACATTATGTGTACACCGTACTTCCTGTATTCATCAAACATTTATTGCTCCCTACTTTATAACACGTACTCTGTTGAGTGAAGAAGACATAAAGACACATTTTCTTCTCTCAAGGAGACCATAATCTAGTAGAAGAGACAGGTCAGCAGACCTACGTCAGTGGAAATAACAGCTTCTCTGAGAGTACAGCATACAAGCAGTATGCTCCCAGAGGAGATGAGTGCTGGGATGCTTACTGGTGTCCTTCATAACATCATCCTCACAATGACATGTCAGTCTCCTATATTTGTACTGATTTCTAAGACTTTCTTATAATTTTTGTTTCAAGTCTTCCTGTCCATTTAGAGTCTAAATTTATCTGAGAGCTACTTTTGCAGTCAGATGGGTCTCTTTGGGAAACTGATCCTTTCCTTACTCATCAGAATCATTTGTAATTGCAGAAATAGAATTTCATTTGTGATAACATTTTTATCTTTTAGAAGTTTCATAACACATTGTGATTCATGATTCTCATGTTTGTTTTGTTGATTAAAAAAATCAGAAAAATAATTTCTCCTTCCCTTCCAATATCCCTATTCATTTCTCTAATATTTTCCTGTGTGATAATTGTCAGGGTCACTCTCAATTGGCACACTGGCATATACAAGTGAACAGATAACACAGGGGGAAATGTTGGCAGTGGATTATGAAGAAACTAAACACAAATTTCCAATAAAAATGTATTCTTTTCCCCAGTGTGTAAAAAAATACAAAGAATAAAAGATGCTTTCAAATTTTTAATCTATGTCCTCAAGTTTTGATCATGATTGATCAGAGAATTGATTATCTAGTGATATCTTAAGCTTTCTATTGACTCATTTTTATCTGTGTAGGCCTTGTGCAATCTGATATTCTCCTTTATTTTCCAGGACATATTTGCAGCATAATACACTTCCAGAATATATTAGAAACTCAAGCTTCCAGACAAATCATGTAGAAGCCTTCTGTATCCTGTGGCTCTGCCTATGCCACCTGAAGTCTTCATAGATAGAATCTTTTCAACCATATTTAATAAAAAAAAATCACTAGAATTCTCAACCATCATCTTCTTTCATGTCATCACAATTTAAATTTTAGAGAAAAATATAGCTTTTTCTCCAAATAATAAGTATAGTATAGTAATCCAGATCCATCTATGTACTTTCTTTCAAATAACTGAAAGAGCTTTCATCAATATTATCCCATCCTGAAGATGGAAGTATTAGTTTTACGGTTACCATATTTTCTCTTCAAACATGCCTATGACATTCCTATTCTTGTTTTAAAACTAAGTAACTGTCCTATCTTCCAAACAAAAAATTACATAATATTTTGCCTTTATCTCCTTTTA
The DNA here is from genome assembly GCF_048418805.1 of Vulpes vulpes. Classification (NCBI taxonomy): domain Eukaryota; kingdom Metazoa; phylum Chordata; class Mammalia; order Carnivora; family Canidae; genus Vulpes; species Vulpes vulpes. The sequence goes on along the minus strand of NC_132783.1, from coordinate 46,225,157 downwards.
CTTATCACACATTTTGTTACCTAATATGATCATATGCCGCTTATAATATATTTCAGACTGTATCACCATCACATTGTTAAAAATCCTTCCACAAGAACCTATCTCTCTTGGAGAATTAACTTTTAGCACTCTGAATTCTATATTTTACCTCTTATCTATTTTGAGCTGTATAATCTAGCAAAAGTCACTAAATGGCATAAAAACGTGTTTATCATACACTGATTATATATATAATAAGTTATCCTATATACTTCTTAAAATTGAAAACATTATTTAGGTTCATTTTTCTATACCCCAGAGGACATACAAAATCAAACTGTCCCTTTGCTTTGATTTAGTCCCTTATGACAACTTATTCTCATCCTTAAATGTATTAAACATACATGTGATATCTGGGAAAAAGTAATTTTCTATCTTCCTTCTTCCCTGATGGAATCCAGCCACTGTGTGTAGGCTTCACCTCCTAAGTAAATTCTGGGGCATGTTGTCACCTAAATCAAAAAAGAGGAAGTTCTCTCCTGAGTTTGAAAACTTATAACTTTTCTAAATCTCATTAGAATGAATTCTGTTTGAGAACAGGCAAAGAAGGGGTGGAAGATGACAAAATAAGCTCCGAAAAGGAAAGCACTAAAGCAAGCAATCTGGTGTCATTAATGTGAGAGCTGTCAGAAGTGTAGCTTGTAATAACAGGAACAGATAGTGCCTTTTTCAAAGCCTGAACTTAAAGCTTCAACAGTAAGCAGGGAAATGACATTTACATTGAGATGTAAATTGCAGCCAATGACACTGTTCATTTATGTAAGATGAGTTTATTTTGGTGTTTGGAAATATAAATTGAAATCCCGTGTTTTCTCTTAGAAGGACTTACTGCATAGAAAGTAAAACTTAAACTTGTCCCTGACACATCAGGAAAATGTAAAGGCCATTTTATTGCTGAAATGTACTAATGCAGTGCAAAAGTAATCCTGTTTAAGAGGAAATCTAAATTAGTAAGATTATTTCTAAGTTCCCTTGGAAAGGCCATTGCTTTTGAGGCAATGGGAAATCTATAAAACAGCAAAGCCTTCCACACAGAAAATGCACACAGTTTTCCGTTATCCCTGAACATTAGGTAAACAGCTTCACAATTGTGTGCCCTGGGGACAAGTGATGCATTTCAAAGAACTAAGAGACTGAAAGAGAATTTGAAATGCTATTTAACTTCAATTCCTATCTCCTGGCATAACTAGATTATGGGTTTATTTTTATCCATACAAATTCCCAGAGAAGATGATTCTTTAATCCTTGTGGTATTGTATCAAAGCAGTCACAACCTTTATCATAAGAAAGTTTCAAAGATCAACCCTAACCCTAACTCCTTCCATCTCGTACCTTGACTAAAGGTACTAAAACCTTCCTTAATGGAAGTCCAAAATAATGATTAATTACCATATCCTATGCATTTGTATTTGCCCCTTCAAATGCTCTCTGCATGATTCTATCACAGCACCCACCACATTGGACAAAAGTTACCCCATCTCTCTCACCTACTGTACTGGGTACTCTGATGGCACATAGTGTGCCTTCATAGTGCCTCGCTCAAAATCTAGAACCTAGTCAACATTCTACAGAGGTTGAATCACTTGTTGTTTGTTATGTTTCATACACTATATTTAAGCTAAATATTTTCAAGCATTTCAGATATTAAGAGGAGTTACTTCTGAGACCTTTGGAATTCAGCAACATACTTTGCCAACAGCACCACAATAAATGCTTTGTGGTTATGATAATAATGCAAAATACAGTTTATGAGTTGCTCTGCCATTATTTTCAAGACCTGTCAAGTTGTCATGTTATTCTGCCTAGAGTTCAGTCTTTGTGGCTGACTGATATATAAACCATGATTGAAGTTATTTGGGGGCAAACAAGTGCTGCTAGGTATAAATCACACTATTCATGTGATCCCACCCCAAACTCCTGCTATAAGTCCCAATTATGTTGGAATAAAAATGATCAGAATAATAAAAGAAAGCAAATATTAATAACAGGAGTCATTAAAGAAGATAGAGATAATGTCAAAGCTCTTCCAGAGGTCATATTCTAATCACTTGAGATGGTGGCAGCTGATCAGACCAGCCCCCTCTGTCACTTTTTCCACTTTGGCATCCTGAGAGACTTTGGCAAATCTTGTGTCAGCCTTCCTACAGCCTTGCTGTCCCTTGCTACAGCAGTATTCCAAAATAACATGGAATTCTCCCACGTTCATGATCAAAATGATTAGTTCATTCATTCAACTAATATTTTTTTAAGTTATTGTCATACATCAGACATTTTTTTGACAATTAGACAATTCATTAAAAAGACATTTTTTTTTTTACTATGGAGCTTACACTTAGTACAGCCAGACAATAAACAAACATTCAATAAATATATAGTATATTAGATGGTGATAAGAATTATGAAGGAAAATAAACAGGCTAAAGTGACCATATAAGTCATTGTGTAAAATAGGAGACTTTTGAACATAAAAGGAAGGGTTTCGTTTTAAGTATTTTATTTATTTATTTATGAGAGACACAGAGACATAGGCAGAGGGAGAAGCAGATTTTCTGAACGGAGCCCAGTGGGACTTGATCCTGGACCCCAGGATCATGCCCTGAGCCAAAGGAAGACACTCAACTACTGAGCCACCCAGGAGTCCCAACGGAGAGTTTTTGTAATAACACTAAGAGACATAAACCAGAAGTGTCCTATGTAACCAGGGAATGTAGTTACTGTAGTTGAGGGACATGAGAAATATGAAGGGTACAAGAAAATGGCTTAATTCTTAGGATCTAGAGGTCTGAAAATTATGTAGCTAGCCAACAGGTATTGAATAGCAGGGACTGTTTACAACAGTTTCTCCCTAGTAACTCATTTAATCATTACCATAACATTATGAAGTAGGCATTATTATTATTTTTATTTGATGGCTTGGGAAACATATGCAAATAGATTTTAGAGCAGGGTTTTCTGAGGCATCTTTCTCTCATTACCCTCTGGTTCTCTTGCCTCCTCTAGATCCCTTTCCCCACTAGTCTGAAGTACCCAGATTCACAATTTCCCTCTCCAGGCCTCTGCATATGATTGCATAAGACATCTAAATACAGTAAATTAAAGTAAACATACTGAATTCTGACCATAATTACTGTGTGTGTGAAACTAGGAATTACCATTTTTGTGGGTCCTCCTTAGTGGTTCAGTTCCTTAGAGCCTCTAGTGCTTTGGGGACAAAACTATGTGTTTGTTTTGTTTTGTTATCCCCGTATCTCTACACATTGAGATTTGACACATTGCTTTCAATATCATACTCACTGTTTTTCACAAAAATAAAAATAAAAATAAATTTTTGAATGTGTGTGCAATATATTCTTTCATATTTCAAAATAATGTGTGCCACCAAGATAAAGCAGTCTGATATAGAAATATTAAACAAAAAAGAAAATACAAAGTTTTATTTGTTATATAAATCTTTGCATAAACCGTGGGTATTAATGGGAATTGGAAGAAAAGTAAAATTGAAATTGAAGTAGATTTATTAGTATTGCAGGATTGTGAGTAATTTTTAATGAGTTTGCATTGTTATTAGAAGATTGCACAATAGATTTTTTTTAAATCACTGAGCACAAGACTTAGTCATGTCTTAGAGTCACCAGAGAGGCAATTTATAGTCCTTAATTTTCTAGAGGCTATGTATATTACATGGTCCTCTTTTATAATATACTTGGAATGGCTTAAGTTCTTATTATCAGTTAACCATTTCAAACTTACATAAAATAACTTTGAGAAAGAGAACAGAGTAGAAAAATTGTTAAAGGCTTTGATGAAATCAGTAATGAGTGTAGACTATGATGAAGTAGTGTAACAGAAACATTTTTCAAGTAATATTCTATGGCTTGATATCCAGTTGATTTGTGTATTTCGAGGGATATCTGGAGAATTTTCTGGTACCCAGAAGACAGATAGATACACGATACTGAGATAAATAAGTGTCTGATAGTTCTTCACCGATAAAATTTGAAGGTTATGTGTGTCCTACTGCTCAGTTTTGTATTAATCACTGTGAAGCTATAATAATCTTTATATAACTCATCAAGTTGAACCTATAGAAAAAAATATATTTTAATTTGCTCCTTCAATGTATTTAAAATGGCAATTATTTAAATAAATACCATTAATAAATCTGAATATTTTATTAATATATTAACATTTAGTATATATTTTAAATCACAGTTCTTCATAAAAAGAAGTAATTTTTTAACACAAGTAAGATTAGAGGGTTGAAATAAAGAAGTTAAGAAATTTTACATGTATTATCTTTGCATAGAGACTATAAATTTTGTCATTCAGTACTTAGAAAAATAGGTCTTTGGTTTTGATGTTTGAAAAAATACTGTATACCTATGTTCATTTTTTTTAATGCCACCTTATCTGTGCTGTACAGGAAATTGAGAAAGTGCTTTTTACCAGTGTTCTATTATAGAAGATAATGAATAAAAGCAGATACTGACCTGTGAGTGGAAAGGTCATTGCAAGATATTTGTATGTAAGTGCTTTGGAAAAGGAATAATAATACTTATATGTAGACATTGAGTAGTATTTGGTTCAAAATGCCCATTAAATTTAAACAAATGTTATGCTAGGCCTTGGGATACAGCTTTTAAGGTGTATTATTTTCCAAATATTACTAAACTTTGTCAGCTTCAGCAAGTCAAATAATGTAAGCCATTCACAAGATGAATAATGCTTAAGGATCCCCCTGCTCCACAGTCTTTGAGTAAGTCTTAGGAAGCCAGAAGCCAGGAAGAATAAGATCCAGTCTGAAGCTGATCTTATTTAACTGGCCAAGAGCATGGAAGAGCATTTTCTGAGGGGACTTCTTCATTCAGATAAACTATTGAAGCCAATTTGTTCTTGACAATTCTCTCCTTAGTTCAAGAAATCTACCCATACTGTTAGATTGAGTAACTCAACCGTAATTAAGCATCCATTTGAATCTCTTAATCGGCCCTTTCTACGTCCAGAGCCTGGTTTTGGAGAATGAAGAGTTAGGGAAGGAAGACGCAAAATCACATCCATTTCTATTTTCATCCTTTGAGTGCAGACTTTTTCTCAAGAGTTAATATAGTTCAATTAGGACAATGCTAACATATACCCCAACCCCAAATCTCAAAACCGATAATCATTTGGTTGACACTTTTACCAGAATGAAGATTGGCACAAGAATAACCTTGGAAATGAACTCCATAGAAACTGATTATAGTGCCACTGTTTGCCACTAGATGCATGTGAATGAGGAAATGATTTACACATGCATCAGTGTTTTACAAGACATTTTTCTATAAAATTAACAGTGGTGTTTATGGATAATTTGAGCTAAATAGCTAGTAAGCAAGAAAAATAAAAAGTTCAAGGTAAACCAATACTTTTGATGTAATAGAAATGAGAGTGTTCCAATGCATTTAACCTCAGTATGTAAGCTTTACTAACAAGAACATTTGCTTAGTCTTTTCTATTAGGTTTTATTGCTACATTGATTGTGAAACTATAATAAAACCTTGCTGAGACTTTATAACCAAATAAAATGTACTGATAAATGAATCATGTATCACATAATGCATAATGGGTGATGGCAACTACTTTTTAAAGACCTCAGCAAATATATCAATCAATAGATAGCCTAAACACTGTGTTAGGCACAACTGGCATCATAAAAGATGCAAATTTATTCAACACAATCTGTAATATTGAGTACATGTTATAGAAATATCCCTAATACCTCAAGAAATATAAGTGACACATGATGGCAAAGATAATAAACAATAGAAGAACTCATGATATTTTAGTAAAAATAGGTTTAATGACAAAGAATACGCCTGAGTTAGACAATGAAGCATGAGACTTTGGAGAGGTAAAACTAGGAAAGAAAGGTAGTAGAGGATACTATGCACCACATCACTGACTGGTGACAGACTGGAAGGAAATTGTTACAGGGAAAAAAAGACTAAGATTAGCCTTAGCATAATTAAGGAACCTAGGTGAAAGAGGAAGACAAGAAGTCTAATGTGGATATTAATAGGCACCAAAGGGGAAAGTATATGAAAATATGTATGACCTCATTATGAAGAAAGAAATAAAAGTAAAACCATAGTGAATGCCCTCCTTGCAAACATTATAGTGCAAAAATTAGAAAATGTGATAATACCAAATACTGGTGAGAATGCTGGAGACCAAATGTGCTTGTACATTAATGATGGAAGCATAGACTAGTGCAGTTGTTATTTCAGAAATTAATGAAATAGCACTAGCCCACCCTATCACTAAGAAATTCACTCCTACTTTCATACCTCAGAGAAACTACCACACAAATACCATGTAACCATACTGTTGTCACTGCTGTGGTTGTTGTTGTTACAATATTATGACAATAGGGAGTGGAAAGTAATGTTTTGGGTTTTGTTGTTTGTTTTTTTAAGACTAATTTTAGATGGGGAGGGGCAGAGGGAGAGGGAGAGAGAAGCCCAAGCAGACCCCATTCTGAGTGTGGAGCCCAATGCAGGGCTTGATTTCAGGACCCTGAGATCACAACCTGAGCCAAAACCAGGAGTCAGATTCTTAACCACCTGTGCCACCCAGGCATCCCCAAAATACTAAATGTCTAAATAAGGAACTTAGTAGAGGCCTGAGTAAAATACAAGTAAAATGTGATAGAAATATATCTGAAGAGATATAAAGCAAACACAAGGAGTAGAAACTTACAGTGGGAAGAGTGTAAACTCAGTAGGATTCTGAGGTGAAGAAAAACAAAATTAAGTGATTTGAAGAAATGAAGATAAAAGATGAAAATGGAGATCAAAAAGGGGTCCATAAACTGGGAAGCATTCAACTCTTTCCTTGGGGTACCCCAAGGAAAGGCAAATGGCCAGCCTCTATATTTTCTTGGCATATAGTTGTAATTCTATGAAAAAGGAATCAAATTTGGTTTGACATTATCTTATATATATTTTTAACAAGTACTTTATAAAACATGACTGAAATCAGCAGGATTATAAGCCTAGAACTTTTGTGTTTTTCTTTTCCTTAAATAGATCTGAAAAAGGCATGGGAAATGGGCTGGGTTCAGAGCCCGCATTGTTTAAGAGGCAAGGGCTCTGGGCTGAAAGATGCTAATGCCAAAGCCGATGGGAAGAAATGGGTGAAACCAGATTGAAACAGTGGGAAGAAAATTTGGGGCAGGCAAATCTGTGCGATTCTAGCCCTTTCCACATGCACATTAAAAGTTAATACTGAAGATTCTTGACTGCTGACAAACATTTATCTTTCAACTCTGAGTTGCAAACTGCTGTATTGTGTTTGATTTAAGGCACAAATGGAGGTTTCTACAGGTTCCTCTCACCTGCATGGAGCTGGCATAAATGAGGAAAAAGAGCTTTTGTTTTACCTTTTCACATCTTCTTAAAAAGAAAATAGAGATCACTAAAAAGCTATGGAAAGAGGTAAGAGGGTGTAATAAAATGGGTATCATTTTTCTTTCATGCCTCCACATGGTAACTCCTTTATGTAAATCATCCCTTTATTGCCTGACTCCTTTGGCTGAGTCTTGAGAAAAGAAGTGGCAAAGACCAGACCACTAAAAGTAGCCACCACATAGTGGTGGCCATGAAGGAGGATTGTTGCAGGCTGATTGAACTACAGGATGATGACAGAGGCTGTAGATCCCAGCTTTGTTAAAATCAGAGGAACTCAGGCATCTTTAATTTAACTGATTCAGAATCTGCATGCTACCTGAGCAGTGGCATGAAAACCCACTGCAAGTTCTTCCTCCTGCTTCTGCTCTGCTCAAATCCACCCTATGACATTTTTGGGGCCATGTCCCTCTCCCTTTTAAACCGCATCCTTGGCTCTTGGCCTAAAATTTCATCCTCTACCTCAATTCCCATCATAATCCCCTCATTTTTAACATTCTGATTCTATTATAATGGTTAATGCCCTGGGCATCATTCTGTTTCTGTGGAACAAGTCCACCCTTTATTCCTCCCTTGAAGCATGCAAGTATTTGAGGAGTTGTGAAAATACTGGGTTGATGCTTTCATGAAGGGCATCAATGGCAAAATAAATATAGAGGAGACTCCAGAGTCTAAGGTCTTTTTTGTATGAGAATTGAAGTGGAATCTTCTTTGCTTTTCTTCAAATTATATGGACTATGAATTGGTCTCATCATATGAACGACCAGAATTCACAACACTGCTTGAGTAGCCTCTCACCGTGTCACTAAGGAAAGGGAATTTCAGGACACTGTATGAACTCAAAATGATGTCACAAAAATCATTATGATTATTGACTTTCATGTGAGTTGCTTACAATTTTACACCTAATTACTATGCTGTACAATAATGATTATGTAGATCATTAAATGTTTCATTAACATTTTATGTCTTTTATTTGATTAGTACAGCAAAATCTACTCATGTGTGCTCCGTGTTCATAGTTTATTAAATGTACAACATAGTTTCCTGCCCATAGAGCTTGATTTCCCTTAATCCAGACATTAGGAAATTTTAAAAGTATGTAGTCTTTTTTTTTTCTAATTTCCTTTGTGTGCCTTATTTTGGAGCAAAGAGAAATAATTATCAGAGTTACCTGAAATTTCATATGAATATAATGCATTAAAAGCTGACTTAAAGCATTTTGAGAAAATGAATAATTTGGGTAATGTTATAAATGAATTAAGTCTTTTGGCATCTCAGCTCTAGAACTCTTAGTGGCATATATCATGAGTGCAAATATCCTCATTCTGAGTTGTACAGTTCAATTAATTTGACTGTGTTAATTGGCAGCATACATTCTTTATGGTGACAATAAAGAGAAGCATGTCCTTCTAAACAACATAAAGTAACCTTGGCTTGAGAACTTTATAATAATTTATTCATTCTTCTTAATAAATCTAACAGAACTCTATTTTACAGTTTGAAACATTTCATGCACTTGATAAAATGTTGATTTCACATAATTGATTTATGGTAATTAATTCAAATTCAGGCCCAATTACTAATCTTTTTTCTTCTAGTAGAATCACTCCAAACATCACCAGATATAAACCATCTTAAGAGAGTAACTTAAATTGAGATGAAATAACTTGCTCTGTTAAATTAATAATTCAGTGGAGATTATATTTGAGTTCTCAAGCTGGTAAACCCTAGTTCTTGCTCAGCTTTTGAATTTCCTAATGGACTTCAACAAAATGGATCTGTAACCCTCTGCTCATGCGCATTATTCTAAATACCCTTTATGTATCAATTATATTGTCATTCTGCTTTGCTTGCTTGTTGATATTCTTAGTTTCTCTAAATAATTTGAACACTTAAAAAAAATAGTTCCAAGTCTACTGTGACCTCTTAGCTCATTAATACAATCTAATTTTCATTAATACTTGATTTACATAAGAATTTATCCTCAACACCCCATGCAGTTTGAGTTATTTCCCCCCCCCATTTTTGACTTGGCTACTTGTAACAATGAAAGGAAGAAATTTTTAATTTGTTGTAATCCTAAAACATCTTATCTTTATCATTGTCACATAGATTATAATGATGCAAATTCCATTTGTTGCAAGAATATGAAAACAGTTGCAAACAATAAAATACAGCACTTGAAATTTTAAAAAATATATATACACAGTGCATTTCTGTGTTTGCCACTCCTAAATAACAATATGAAAACAAATAGACTGAATTATCCCTTTAAAGATAAGAAAATACAATCACAAGAGGATAAAGAAACAATATAAACTGACTCTCCTTAAAGAGCTTTAAGTAATTAGCAGCTCAGCATTAATACAGAAAAACAAGGGGGCTTGATCACCACAATGGTTAACTTTATGTGTCAACTTGATTAGACCATGGTAACCAGCTGTTTGGTCAAACTCTGGATATTTCTGTAAAGGAATTTTTTAGGATGTGATTAATATTTACAAGCAGTTGACTTTAAATAAAGTAGATTACTCTCCATAATGTGGATTGGCTCTATCATAAGTTGCAATGCTTAAAAGACTAAGGTTTCCTGAAGAAGAAGAAATTTTGCCTCAAGATGGCAACATAAAAATTCTGAGTTTCCAGCCTCAACTCAAGACTGCGAAATCAACTCTTACCTGAAATAACCAACCAGCCAGCTTGCCCTATTGATTTTGGATAGCCATTTGCCATCTCTGAGAATGACATGAACTGACTCCTTAAAATATAGATATATTTAGCTGATTAGTATATCAAAATCTCTTTAAAATAATTCATAAACAACTCACCATTTCATAGGCTGAATCTGCGAAGAAGAAATTCAGATATATTTACTTAAAAAGTATCTTCTAAGGATGTCCCTGAATGCATGACATTTGCTGCTTGTCTGTTTTGAAAATCTTTGTATTTATAGAGTATCTGTCATTTACATTTAAATGAAGACGCCAATTACAGAACAATTCCACTGAATAAAAACTTATTCCTCATTGATGACGCTTTGGTTGTTTCTTTGTACCAAGGCAGCTATGGCATCAAGCATTTCCTGTGCAACTCATAGGAGCTTAGCATTATTTGAATCTAATATAAATATCCCTATAAATCCTAAGTGAAGGAAGTCATTTTCAAAATCTTGGTCCAAATACAGTGATCTATGGTTGAATCAAGGCAATGCTGAGTACAACATGATGTCTGCTGTGCAGACTTATCCTATGCAGTTACTTCCATCCTCATTGGCCTACAAGTATCCCAGGGAAATCAATTAAAAAGGAAAAGAAGGGGTGCCTGGGTGGCTCAGTGGGTTGAGTGTCAGCCTTCAGCCCAGCTCATGATCCCGGGGTCCTGGGAGGAAGCCCCACATCTGGCTTTCTGCTTGGCCAGCCTGTTTCTCCCTCTCCCTCTGCTACTCCCTCTGCTTATGTTCTCTGTCCCTTAAATAAATAAAAATAAATAAATAAAAAGGAAAATAACTTAAGAGTTCATTCACATAATGCTTTCCCTGGGATACAAGAGCAAAGAAACAAATGATTACAGATGCAGGAAAAAAATGGATTCTCTTCAATGCAATGGTATGGCATTGGCCACACACTATACAACTCTATAACAGGAGGTGCAGGTGACAACAATAGTGGTGGCATCAGCATCTGAGACGGGCTTAAGTATAGGTGTTGGCAGTTAGGGTTGCAGTATCTCTATCTTTGCTCTAGCAGTTTCCTTTCATTGAAGTTTCTTGGAGGTATAACACAGTTTTGGACCTCCTAGGGAGCTACTTTGCAGCAGTTCTCACCACTTTGATGACAAAAGGATCCAACATTCAGGTGATCCTGATCCTGCAGTCAGGAGACTGAGGTAGTTGAGAAGTCAACTCAACTACCAGCCCTAGTGGCAGGAATAAAGGTTTCTTCACAAGGCTTATGGAAAATAGGGCCTTCTGAATGTACTTTAATCTTTAGTTAGTCTCAACCCTTCGTCTGTCACAGCATACTTACTTCCTCATTACTTTCCCACATGCTTCTATGATGCTTTGTTATACTCCTTCAATGAGCACATCACACTTTTACTTGCTTAGTGCCTGCCTCCTTTCCTCATTCATAATTGGCAGGAGAACATTTACCTGGCTTGTCTTGTTTACTGTTTTACCTCCAAAGCCTGGCATATAACAGGTGTTCAAAACCTGTTTGTTGGGATGCCTGGGAGGCTCAGTGGTTGAGCATCTGCCTTTGGCTCAGGGTGTGATTCTGCTGTCCCAGAATTGAGTTCCACATCAGGTTCCCTGCATGGAGCCTGCTTCTTCTTCTGCCTCTGTCTCTCTCTGTCTGTCTCTCTCTGTCTCTCTCTCTCATGAATAAATAAATAAATCTTAAAAAAACCTGAATATTAAGTTAATGAAAAGAATGTATTGGCCAGGTGAATGCCAACATCCCCAAAGGTCTTCCATATGCAAACAAAGCCACCTTCAATATAATAGAATATTCTATGGCACATAAATAGGGGCTGAGCTCTATCTCCTAATTAGACGTAGGAAGCCTATGAGAGACTTAAACTATGACCACAGTCAGGGTTTACACTCATGCATATAGATGGCCACAATGGTATTGGAGAGGACAATGGTAGAACTAGAGCAAGTCAGATGGTCAGGAAACCCAACTTACCCATGAGGTAAAATCACTTTTAAACCAAATGTTTCCTTGGCCCTTATATACACGGACCTTGCATAATGTTAATTATACAAATTGCCCCCAGATTTGTTGAAAAGATAATGCAGAAGGATGCTGATAGAAAATGTTCAGAGGGCTGAATGAGAAGCTCCTTGCCTTTCAGTTCTTCAAGGGACAGCACCAGCTATAACACTGTTCACTTTAAGACTTAAGAGACAGATCTTCATGAGCTCTTTGTACATCTACCTCCCAGCCTACTTCTGTGGCATCAATATTGTTTCCACAATTGGCATAAGAAAACAAGCCCCTTTGTTTTGAGCAAACTTTTCCCCTGAAACTCTCTTAAATGGCTACTTTCTGGTGTTCCTCCTCACATCATGGATATTATTAGAATAGAAATGGGTTTTTCCTTTTTTATTTCACAGAAACATGGAGGCAATGGGAAGATAATTTATATATTCTCCCTACACTATACTTCCCAATATATCTGCATTTAGAAACACAGACTCTGATGTTTTTCTTCTCACAGAGATGAACTCCCCCACTTCTTCCCAGGATTCCACTCTCTCTCTCACTTGTTTGCCACTCCTCTATCTTCTTGTTCTCAGTAAATAATATCACCATCCAGCTTCTCAGGCTTCATTTAGCCCTCGATTCTTTGTTCTCCCTTACCCTACAGTTTCCAATCCAATAAGCCCTGCAAGCTCTGTCCCTGAACTATATGCCTAAGCATTCACCTTTTGCTACTTCCTCTGCCACCACTCTAGCCCAACCACCATCAAAGACTCCAGTGTGATAGCTTCCTTCCAGATCTTCCTCATGCTGATCACAACTCCAGAACTTATTTTTCATACAGCAGCAGATATTTGTAGTATTCAGCTGAGTACATTAGTTCAATGCTCAAAACTCTCCAATGACCCAAACCCTCCTTTACTGAAACAAAATCTTCACCATTTCACATGGCCTACAAAATCCTACAAGATCTCATCCCTCTTTTTATCTGTATCAACAATACATAATTCTGATCTCATGGATTCACATTAAAAGCAAAGGGCATTTTCATCTTCCTTTCTCATTTCTGCCTCAAGATCTTTCTTATCCCACTGCCTAAAATATCCAGACCGAAGACCTTAAAATGACTCATTTTTCTCAGCTTACTGAGGATTTTGCTTCAATGTTAAATATTCAGAGTTCAATCAAAGAAGCAATAAATAATTTTTTTAAGAGAGGAAATTTGTAGGGGAATGCCTTATGTGATTATGAGGCTGGTTTATTGAGTCTAAAGTTTGTAGGGCAGGCCATCAGAAAGGGAAGTTCATGAGTGGAAAGAGAACTCCACAACCATGAAATTGTTGCCATAGGCAGAATTGTTCTTATCCCCCAGGAAAGATTGATTTTAATTTGATTTTAAGGCCTCACAACTGATTAAGTCAGGTCCATCCAGAATAATTAGTGACTTAAAGTCAGTTGATGAGCAACTTTAATTACAGGAGCATCTAGATTACTACTTGGCTCAATAACTGGGGGCAGTAGATTAGCTAAATTAACATACCAAAAAGGTATCATAGTCATTTGTTCAGAGAGATCTTCCATAAGTATTATGGCCATATCAGGACCCTGCCAATCTCTTCATTCTCTGAGTCTATCACCTGCTTTATTTCTTTTGTCATAGCATATATCTCAAGCTGACATTATGTATTTATGATCCTCCAGGAGCTCTAAGAAATCAGGGACTTTGTTTCATTCACCATTCTACCATCATTTATGATTTTTTTTAAATTTTTTAATGAATGAACAAATTAACCAATGAAATGATCAGGGGGGGATCTTCAGGGTATGATGTAATTAATTCTCTACTCAAAACTCTGTCCTCATTGCTTGGTAATGAATATTGTTAGACGTTTAAAGGACTTGTCGGCGAGGAGAAAATTTAAAGGTGTTTTCTCTATAACCTGAAATTAGACAATGAAGACCAGTCATGATATGTTTTATTTTATTTTATTTTTTAAAGGGACTTGATTTCTAATGTATGATTGTTTCACTATGATCGGGATTTCTAACATCTGTAAACATTTTTCTCTATAACTCAAATCGTACCCTTTTGACTATGAAAGAACATCCTTTGTAGGTATAGAAATTAACAATGTAATTTTTAGTTTGAAAGGAAAAAGGAGAAGAAAGGAAGGAAGGAAAGAAGGAAGGGGAAGGGCCTAAAACAAATTCACGGTCCATTTCAACTATTTTGTTTCTTTGCTTATTTTTCTCTTTAGCTTCAAAGAGCAACAGAGAAAATTATATTGCTATTTATAATTGTTGTGTCTTTATTTCAAATAAGTGTCTTTAAAAATACAAACAACATTGGTATCGATAAATTTCACATTATTCAGTTACCCATTAAAAGTAATGGCCTGTGTGTTCTGAAAAGGGTGAGTTGGGGAAATGATGTTAATTCAACTGATTTGTAGCATATACTGAGATTCTATTATGTGAAAGACACAAAATAGGTAGTGTGAGGGATACAAAAAAAATGGCCACTGCTTATCTGGATCTCATATTTATTACATGTATAAATCTTTCTCTTGTTTTTTCCTGGATTTACTAAGTACAAATTCCCTTTACCATACTTACATTTGTTTTGCAATAAACTTTAGCTAAATAAATAAATAAATAAATAACGAGATAAATAATCACAAACCCAGTTAAAATATGATCTTTGCACAGGGGCCCTATAAAAACCATTGTTGATGTGGTATGTTTGGACATAAAAATTAAAACCCAAAGCAAAACAAACAAATTCTGAGGCCCTTGAAAAGAAAAAAGCTGTGGATATACTGAAAATAAATACTTTATCAACCAATTCTCTGAGTGGATGAATGGATGAATTATTTCCAGGGAACAGTAAGCTGGGTCCTTTCAATGGTACAGCATGTCTCTTTCAGGCCACTCAAGGCTTATTCAGAAAAGGAAGTTGCTGTCTATAAACTATACCAGAGAGTCAAGGAATCAAAGCACTTCCCTATTTCACTCACCAGGAGGGTATGGCAGATTGAGAATGTTTCAGAAGAAAGCAAAGGTCTCCTTGAATCATAGCCGGTGTAGAAAATGGGAGATGCTAAGAAAAACTCCTTTGAGACCATCAGTACACAAAGATTCTTAGCAGACCAAAAGTCAGGGTTCTCAAATAAATGATTCTCAGTGGTCTAACCCCTTACATCAAATTCCTACTAAAAGAATTCCAAAGCTTACATGATTGCCTTCCCAAAGCATATTAATTCTTTCCATCCTTATTTAACTCTGTGAAGTAAATACTATGTTATTATCATTTTATAGGTGAGAAAATTATATATAACAAAATCAGGCAATTTGCCCAATATAACAAAGCTTAGAAGTAGGGGAAGAAGATCCCAGGCAAACTTCAGAGGATAAGCTCTTAATCACTCTATAATATTTCTTTTATAAGGTCATTTAGGTATCCTCATTGTATTCAGAAAAACTTTCTTCATTTACAACATTTATCACATCTTATAATTATACTTCTAGTTGTTCTCATTGATTTATTATCTGTCTGTGCCTGTGGTCTCTGGTACCCTGGGCCGTATCTATATAATGTACTTTCTGGCACTAAGAAAAATCATCAAAAAGATGTCTTAATTATATGAATGAATAAATGAGGAGACAAATGCAGAAAAAATTACAGAAAATTGTTTTACCTGATATCATCATTTTTCAATAAAAACAATTGCAAGCAAAACTTGCTTTGGTACCAAATTGATCTAGGAATTTTTGTTCAGTTGATGGTCATTTCAAGGGGCACACTTAAAGGGATTTCATGGCACCCATCATTTACTCACTATATTCAATGAACCACAGCAATGTTTTACTGCCTAAATAGAACTGATGCTTCTTTTTAATTATAAGGCAAATTTCTTATATATTAATGCATACTGCTTTTACATCTATTCAACCTACACTACCCATACCTCTTCCCTCTTACTCTTGGCAGGTTATATCCTGAATTATATTCACAATGATTCAGTTCCTCAGTCAACATGAGAAACACAGTCCTGATAATATTGGCCTCAATATGGAAAAATATATATCTTTTTATAAATTAATCAAAGCTATAAAGAAAAATTTGTGGTGATGTTTAAAAAGAATTTAAAAAAAGTATAAGAAAGTAAAAACAAGAAAGATATGAGAGAAAAGCAAGACCTTGGAGGTATCAAAAGAAAATTTTCCTTCTGATCTACTTCAGCTAGCCAGTGACAATCTTTTTATTATTGCCAATTTCTCAGACCCTCACTTTTAATGATTTTTTTTTTAATTTGAGGATATCCTGTGCCCCTTATTAGACTGCAAATGCCTTAATGTTAATGGAAGGAACTATCTTCTATATATGTGGAGAGGCTTAAACACTGGAAAATGGTCAGGTCTCATGGGAGAGAATATACATATAATATGCATACATGTGCATATGCATTCAACATACATCTTGAGGCCTATACATGGTCAGTGCATAGGAGGAATACTGAACAGCAAATAGGAAGAGACAATTCATAGGCACAGGAGCTATGAAGGAGCTGTGTGGGTGAGACAAAGAAGAAAGTGTCCTGGGTATTCCCAAGAAAGATAGAAACATGCCTAAAACAAATTTTAGATACACTTCTGCATGATTTACCTGCATTCAACTTTTGAGAAAACATTTAATAATACCTCAGTTATTCTCTGATATCTCTGAGTTCCGGCTGCTCTTTTTTATTTTTTTTCTTCTTTTCTTTCTTTTTTTTATTTACTTTTTTATGTGGGCTCCATGCCCAGTGTGGACCTTAACGCAGGGCTTGAACTCTCGACCATGGGATCAAGATATAGGCTGAGATCAAAAGTCAGATGCTTAACAGACTGTGCCACCCAGGTGCCACAGCCTGCTCTTTACCCACTATAGAATTTGGGTAGTGAAGGAGGTGGGGAGCTCTGTGTGATTGACACATGATTCCATTCCTTAGTACTTTTTATAGGTCAGGTATCTTAATATTGGTTTTAGACTCAATAAATTATTTGAAAGTAAAGAGGAGTAAGAAAGCTGGCCTGAACAGACACTAATAAGGTCTCATTCTGAGACCAGACTTTTTTTTAAATATAAATTTATTTTTTATTGGTGTTCAATTTGCCAACATATAGAATAACACCCAGTGCCCATCCCATCAAGTGCCCCCCTCAGTGCCTGTCACCCAGTCACCCCCACCCCCTGCCCACTTTCCCCTCCACCCCCCCTAGTTCGTTTCCCAGAGTTATGAGAGACAGACTTTAAAGCCTATGACCTGTTACAAAGTTCCAATATTTGTAGAAAGTTTATCAAATGGAAGTTGATATGCACTGCTGCCAATATCTTCTACCTCCTTGTAAATCAACAAGGCCTGTCTTAACTGAAAAATGACCAAAACCTATTTATTAGTCAACATATTGAATTATTGCTTTCTCATTTTCAGAAATTACTTTAGATCACTTAATTATCCTATAGATAGGTCAAAGGCTAGCAATCTATGACCCATGGACTGAGTACCATTTACTTAAGCTTTAAAAATGTGTTTGTAAAATCATTTAGGCAGCAAACATCTCAGAAGCAGAGACTCTAATATTCAATTTGCTTATACCTAACACTATTTGAGTACTATGAATATTAAGCAATTACAAAATGATATTATATGCATATGTCCGAAAATGTGAATGAAACGATTTTCCTAGCTGAGGAACTCAGCTTTCAGAGCACAGAAACACAGCTCATTCCTTCTCATTTGTTACATGTGGGCATGCCATTACTTTATAGCTATTCTGATGGCTTAGGAACAGATATACCAAAATACAGTGTTATTAGAAACACATCAGTGCTAGGGAAGAATTTTGAAGATAGATATGATTTAGGCAAGAGATAAGAGTGTAGATATATGTCAGTGAATTTTGTCCAAGCAGTGCTACCATGTCATATAGTTCTATAGCACAAAAGTGAAACTGAAATTCTGCTGTAGGGAGAACAATTTGCAAAGACTAAATGTAAACAACATTCATATTTTACCTCTTGGATTTGTTCAACTCAGCAGCAGCACCAGACAGCCCATCCTAAATTTTCTCTGAAGCCCAGCCACAGATTTGCAATTTAGGCATCAAAGATTGTTTTAGGCCTATGGAGCCAAATCCTTTTCTGAGTTTGGGATCAGGCCACCTTAACACTGATTCTCAAGAGTCCTGAAGGTCACTAGCTTTCTGTGCCTTGCTTTTGCTGATCCAGCACTTAAAATTTTCATTTCCATTTTGAAACCAATAAATCAGCATATCTTGCCAGAGGAGTTTTAACCTCTTAAGATGCAATCAAATTGCTCAGTCAGAATGACTCCTGAAAATTGATCTGCACATTGCTAAGAATGGAAGAGAACTTCCATGTTTCTAAGGAATATATATTGGTGATTTATAAAATAATGCTAGCTGGATCCTGCAGGATTAAGTAATGCTGTTATAATTAGAAAGATCTAAGATTATTTGTTCAAATACAGCAGAAAGTTGTCTATCAGTGATATTGGCCAATTGTAGACAGTTAGATAACCAATGTGTTTGCTGATATGTTGTTTAGTTATTATCTTCATGTCATTCTGAATGTTTACTGTCTTTGATCATTGTTAAGAACCATAAAAACAAAATGTGACTTTAATTTCTAAAGTACCTCTCTTAGTGTTTTATATAACATACCAAAGGCTTTGAAGTTGCTTTTGGTTTGTATGGTGTTTGGGGAAGAAAGAAGTACATAATTTCATTATTCTTAACCTGCATTCTCTAGTTTGACCCAATAAACTAGCAATAGATAATTTTCTCCAAAATTATGTATTTGAATAAAACAATTTGAATTTTAACATATTGATTTTCTCATTCAGTGTGTGAGTAATATTATCAGTTTATTGTTCTCAAATTTCTCCGCTCCAATCTTGTCCGATTTCTTTGGTCAGGGCTGGCCTCATAAGGGAATCCTAAAAGATCATTCATCTCTCTGCTTGAACATTGGGAGGGAGTTGAGAAATGACCACCTCTCTTGAGACCCTACATCTCTCTTTAATGAAGCAATATCTATCTAATTAATTTAATCAGACTATTATAGAGATTAGCAAGGTAACATGTCCCAAGTGTCCAGTGTTATTTAGAGAAAGGCTTTATGTATATGGAAGGAATAGCAGGATTTTATCTATGCATTATTCCCTCAGCCCTTAAACGCACTGCTTTTCAGCTTTAGAGCTCAGAATCAAGTGAGCATAATGTCAATGTAAGACTCAGATAAAAGAACAAGTGAATCATCAATCACTAAAATCACTAAGTAATATCAGAAACATGAACATGACAAATAAGTCTGCTATTAGGAATCTCAGAATGACATTTTTTTTTCTTACAGAGTTTAATACTAATTTCTCCCCTTTCAACTGCTGAAATCTGGCATATAAACTGTAATCTATGCATGTTTTGTTAAACCAGCAAGGCAGTTAGTATTGTTTCTCTCTTTCCATAGAACGGAATGTAAACCTCCACCATTGTAAGTAGGGTAATCAGGTAAGTGCAACGGAATAATCCTTGCCTTTAAATTTTTCATTGTTGTGAATGGAAAATAATAACATGCTTTTTGTTACTGTTGTTATCACCAACTCATGTTCTGTTTAAAGGCAATTATTGCTAAAATATAAATGGGTAAAGGGAATAGAATAATGAAAGGAGTCATTAAAAGAGTTTTGTGAGCAAGTCTAGTAAAGACAGCTGCAATGCATTAAATTATACTTTAATTATTTCAAAGTTTTCCTCAGAATACTTAAGGGAGAATTGCAGAAATATTGGAGAGGAAAGGCCAAGCTGTGCGAGGCATTCTGAATGAAAATATAATAAGGTTCTCTACCTCCATTATTTTTCCATGTGTTTTCTGTAGCCCATAGTGGAAGGATAGGAAAGAATGGATACTACTCCCAACCCTAAGCCTCAGTTCTTGGTTGCAAAAGCCTTAAAAATATGCTGTCCTTTTGCATTTACTCCATAATTATCGTATGGGCTCTTTATGGAAGGAGATATGAAAAAATCTAAAGAATAGTCTCCTAATTTGCCCAGAAGCGTTTTCACTCCATCAGAAACTATGCAAATTCCTTCTTGGTCCCTCAAGAGTTGGAGAAGTTAAAGCTGGTATTAGGAGAAACTTCACTCTTGTTCATTTTTATGAGGCTTTTAAGGAGCCTATGTATAAAGAGAGAAATATCAGCACTGAGTAGGGGGCCAGGTCTGACTGGTTCCAAGTTGATTGCTAAATGTTCTGATATTTTACAAGTTAATTGTGAAACCATTGGTAGCTTTAAATTGGGCTTGGTAGGACTAGTTACACCATGGAAATTGATAAATACAACACATCAGCATCCACTGATGCTGGACTCCATTTTAGAAGGACTTTAGAAGGACTAAAAGGACTCCATTTTAGAAAGGCTCCATCTCTGCTGTTTCTTCTGCTAGACCCCATCTACTCACGTTCCATATTTTGACTCTGAATAAGCCAAAGAAGCTATGTTCCCACTTCAAGGAGGAAGCAAGAAAGTTAATCATTCTCTGAATTTTGTCCTAGGCCCCAAACCCCTGATAATACCCTAGTGCCATATCCTAAACATGTTCTAGGACATTTGCTTCAAACAAACCTTAGCTGAAACTGGTATCAAACACCCCTACCTTCATCAATCTATTAAATAACACCTATTGTTCACCTGACACTTGACTTTCATTGAACCCTACTATGCGTTCCTGAAGGAACACATACCCTAGACTCTTTCCCAATGTAAACACTTAGCTCTAAGCAGTGATGAGACTCATTCTTCCTTCTTCTCTGAGTGTCCCAGACAATCCATCTGCTGCTATTCTCTGTCACTCATGCTATTCAATAAACCCTGTTTTCACGCTCTCTGGCTCACATTTGATTTTTATCCTATGTGAAGCCAAGAATCCTCTTGGTCCTGTGGAACCTCGCCTAGGTTCTCAGACTCAGCCTGTCTGCATCACCACCATGATGGAAAGAGAGATACCTAGCATACTAGTGATAGCCATGTGGACTTATGTACTTTAGTAAAGACACTTGAGTATAAGAGGATTAGTGTAGATACTGGCTACTCCTAAGATGATTATCACAGAAGCTTTCGGAAAGGTGATGAACAGCAGGAGGACACAGAACACAATGCAAGAAAAAAATATGCATACAAGTGGCTCAAAAATACACTTTAACAACTTGTGATCATCAGTACCCATCCCAAGATAGGAAACTGCCTTTAAATACCACCATGCTTAATCGTCTTAATTAAATGTTGCACAAAATTGCATGTAATTTAACCAAATTTAACTAAATCTCTCTCCCCACCCCCAAACTATTCTCTTAGTGGTATTCTACAGCCAAGATTTCAAAAAATCCTTTTAGGTGTTCTTAAAGCAAAATCAACCTGAACGTTCTAGACATCACTGCCTCAGGCTTTTGCAAACAGTAGCCTAAATACATATCTGAGAAAATTTAGTTTTGTATTTAGTTTTGTATTGAGTGGACAGTAGTAGCAAGATACATAACCAATACAGATTTGAAATTAGAGTTAGCATTTATACACTGGTTATTATGTATCCCAAGTATTAAGATACTAAATGTTCATAAGAGCCTGTGAAGTAACTGCTGCCATTTTACAGATGAAAAGCAAAAACAAACAAACAAAAAATGAAAGCCTAAGTCACAGGGAATTTAATTATCTTGCTAATATTTTATAGCAGCAAATTTGGACTAAGCTATAAACCCAGGTCTGGCTCCAAAAGGTAAGAACTTCACCATTATACCAATGCTGGAACCATCATGGAACCAGCATGGTTCCATCATGGAACCATGATGTTTGTGACATTCAGAAGTTCTACTGTTTAAGAATGTTCCAATTCAATTGTTCCTTTTACTAGAATGCAATGTTTATTATATTATTTTTTTAAATAAGCAATATTAGTTTATATGTAGGGATTCTGACATTTTTATAAATTGCTATGATTATTATACTCCCCTGCATAAATGTGAATTTACTCTAATTCAGTCTGATTTAATAGATGGTTAAGAATTTACTAGAAACTACATACTCTACTGAGAATTACGAAAAACAGAAAAGGAGTATGAAGCAGTATATCAGTAAGTAACATGATATCTGCATCAGGCTTCATTACAATAGAAGTTGAAGGCCAGCACTTACTCACTTATAAAACTGGAACAAGTGAAATACAATAAAGTGTTTTCTCCAAGAAAGTTCGTACAAGAGACACTATTAAATCTACATGCAATCCATAAAGATTCCTAGAGAAAAAAAAAATAAGACAAAACAATTAAACATTAGCAAAACAAATAAGAAATAAAACATCACTTTGACATAGTGTGTTATTATATAATTACATAAAGGTGAATAAAATAAATTATGACAATACTCAAAAGACTTTTTAAGGAAAGTTGATACTGAGGGAAAAAGAAAAAAAAAATCTAGACTAGATAAGAAATGAAGGAAACATTACACAGAATCTTGAATGAAAAAGAGAGGTGTATAATGTAAGAAGAAAGCAGAGCTATAATACAAAGCTGGGAATAAGAGAGAGACTTGAAATTAAAATTCAAGAAGTGCCAGTATTTCTTTCGGTGGGCTGAAGCAACTGAACCAAAAGTACTGACAACTCTCAGGGTAGACAAACAAACAATTTATATTCAGTGAAAAAAAATGTTTGAGTTAAATTGATGAAAATATATTTTGAAAGTATATTTGGACATTAGATTGCCTTTAATGATTGTTTTTACTACATTAACTTTAATTTGAATTAAAATAATAACAAAGGGATCCCTGGGTGGCTCAGCAGTTTAGCGCCTGTCTTCTGCCCAGGGCGTGATCCTGGAGTCCCGGGATCGAGTTTCCTGTCGGGCTCCCTGCATGGAGCCTGCTTCTCCCTCTGCCTGTGTCTCTGCCCACCCTCACCCCCTGCCCCGTGTCTCTCATGAATAAATAAATAAAATCTTTTAAAAAATAAATAAAAAATAAAATAATAACAAAATGATTGAATCTAAAGGATTATAAAATCGGTTTCCTAATTTGTATTCATGTTTAGGAATGATTAAAGAGATACTAGGCATTCAGAAGATGAAGAAAGAAAGCAGGACCCATGGTGTCACCTTGAGGAAGTAATTAACTCAGAAAAGAAATGATGGAATTGAGGTGTAGCAAAGTATTTTCCAATGAACAATGGATTCAATGCTCTTTGAAAGTCCAGAAGTATACACAAGAGAATAAGGTCAAAATGCAATATATGGGAAGAGAAATTCTAGAGGAATCAGGCAATTTTCATGACAGAGTGGATGCTTTTTGGATCCTGTAAGGACATTTATTGACAAATTGTTAATAAAAAGCACTGATAAAATCCTGAAGCCTATTATCAAATTGAATTTTATTTATTTTCAGTCATATATACACAGTGATTAGGCTAATGGCATAATGTATTTGTAGAGTAAGCAACTCTAACCATTGGAACAGATAAAACCTGAAATTTCAAAGGCTTAACAAAAATTTGTATATTATATGTCCAATCTAATGTGGGTCATCAAACTTCCTCTACTTTGTAGTTACACCTTCTGTAATGCTTGGCTTCCAGAGTCACCACAGTAAAGAATGTCTGATCTGGGTGACTCAGCAGTTGAGCATCTGCCTCTGGCTCAGGGTGTGATTCCGGGATTCCTGGATGGAGTCCCACATTGGGCTCCTTGCATGGAGCCTGCTTCTCCTCCCTTTCCCTGTGTCTCTGCCTCTGTCTGTGTGTCTCTCATGAAAAATAAATAAAATCTTAAAAAAAAAAATAAGGTCCAGGCCAAGAAACAGTACACATAACTGTCCACATCTTACTGGCCAAAACTCAATTTCAATGACACAACCTAACAGCAAGGAAAGCAGACTTTTCTTATGTGCCCAGGAAGAGAATAAGTGACAAACAGCATTACTTCTGCCAACATATATTATTAAGATATAAGACACAATAATAAATTTATGCTTGGAACACATTCTGCTTTCACTACTTGTGACTCAAAGAGAAAATCAAGAAATGGGATAAACTGGAAAAATTAATCAACAGTGTCTTCACTATGAATCTAAAAGATCCCTGAGGAGAGCAGAATCTAGTTAATGGGTGATGAGTCAGTCTTTACAGAGAGGAGAATGCTATTAACATAAAACACACACACACCCCCACACACAAACGTATGTACATACACATACACGTGTGTGGGTTGTGTGCATGTGTGTGTTAGGCTCGGTGTCCCTGTACCAATCTACATGCACAACTGGCCTCTCTTAAGACTTACCAAGAGGCCATCTGATGTAGAATTACCTGATTATTTTAGGATAAAAGTATACCATAAGAAATAACTTGATATCCTTTCTAAGATTCTTCAAAATTTGTCTCTAATCTGCATTCAGTTTTGCCACCTACTGCTTAGTTCTTATACCTAGCCCTCTCATGTTCTTAAAACCTTTATTATAAAAAGAAATTTACCCTCAGGACAATGCATTCATAAATCTGAATACTCATGGCCATCACTTTTTCCAGAAAAAAAAAAAAAAAGCCTAATGTAATTACTAGGTTTCCTACCCTTTAGAAGAGAGAGAGGTAGTCAACAAACCTATAGTTGTATTTTATGTTTTACAGAGAGGGAAGGAGACAAAAAGGGAGAAGGAGGGAGAGGGGGAAAGAGGAAGGGAAAGAGCTGACTGACTTAGATCAGACAACTCTATCCCCATAATAATTGAACCACGGATGGACACATTATCCAAAGAGGCCAATTTGGGTCACACCTGGAAATTTTCTGAAACTACCAAGAAAGACGTAGTTTCTCTCAGTTTGCCGTCCTGGGATTATGTAAGACAGTAGACAGAGAAAGCTCTTGTTTCATGATATACAGAAAACTTCAAAATGAATTCAACAAAGGTAAGTAAAATAGCTGAGAGAAGGGCAAAGAGAGAAAGAAGGGAGAAGATTCAGGGGGAAAGAGAGAGAACCTGAATCCTATTTTCTGCCATGACTGAAGCCATTCCTAAACTTTTCAATTATTGAGCTAATAAATTCCTGCATGCTACCTCAGCAATTCACATAAAGGGTTTTATATATATATATATATATAAAACCCTTTATGTGATATATATATATATATATATATATATATATTAGATGCATATCTATTTAAGAATAAAACTTTTTAAAAGTTTACAAGAGAAAGATGTACATAAGCAGAAACAAACAGTGAAACAAAACAAATTTTAAAAAGAAGTATTTTAAGATGTTTCTTATGTGAAGTAGCACTTAAAATGCTTTGTATTTATACAGTTCTTTGTACTTAAATTTTTTCCTATAAATTTTTTAAGCTTAATATAATCATATAATAGTTATTATCGTCACACTCTACAAGAAGTAAACTCATGACTCACAGAAGGAAAATGATTTGCTCAAGGTCATGTAATAAGAAATTGAGCAATAATTCAAGCCAATGTCCTCATTTCCACTGTGTGAATACAAAATGTTCATCTTAGAGAACTGTGAACTCTAAGTTAAACATAATAACATACAGTCAAGAGAATTTACTTCCACCTCAAAAACTAATTATAGAGAAGTCATCTTAGTTGCCTTGGTCTGAGTTCACTTGAAAGAAGAGCCTGAGATAAGGACTTGGATGCAGGTATTTTATCCAGGAAGGGATCCCAGAGGGCTGGAATGAAGGAGAAGAGAAAAAGACATAGGGAAAGAAAAAATAATACAGGAGAAATTGTTCTTGTCATCAATGTGGGCATCTGGTGCTCAACCCCACTTGGGATCACCTGATGTTATTTTAGGTACTCAAAACTTGTGCCTGAAGGATTGGAAGTTGCAGCTTTTATCTATCAACCCTGAATTCCTGCTAATGGCCACACCTCCACCAGCTCTTTGATAGCACACCGGCAAGTGGGCCAAGAGTGCTTGTCCCTGCTACTTAGAGAAAAACCTGAGACAGAGTTGGGAAAGCCTCAGCATGCTAGTGAAGAGCCCTCACAGGTACAGCAGGAGTCAGAGGTGAGATACAGGGATGCAGGACAAGACATCAACATCTGCTATAGTCTTTCCCATAATGGACTGGCATTAAAATCAATGTGCTATCATTACTCTGAGATCTGATATACACCTGGTAACTACAGAGAGAAAGCACAATGGAAAAGTCTATACCAGCTATCACAGAAAATAGATAACATATTTTTCCTCCTTATCAATTAAAGTTCAGCATACATCTCTTTAAAACAGTTTGCAGTTTCCAAGAGATTCAATCTCCAGCTTGAATGGTAAATAGAGCTATTCATAAGCAAAGAATGAAAATGAGTAAGAAAAAGATCAAATTATTATATATAAATATAAATATGTTTTATTTCTGTCTTTAATCAGAAGTTCTAGCAGATATCACCACTACAAATGACTAAAATACCTCATAGACTAAACTTCTAGCATCTATATCAGGAGGACTTATTTTGGACAGTAGAAAATATAAATATATCTGAAGAGAAATACAAGGATTTATCACATTTTATGTTACATATTAAATATAAAATAAATTATTTAATCATAAATTTAAATTATGTACAGAATAAAATTTATATAGTTACAGAAGAAATTTGGATGTAGAAACTTTTCTATTTAAAATATTCTATTTTCTGGGATCCCTGGGTGGCGCAGCGGTTTGGCGCCTGCCTTTGGCCCAGGGCGATCCTGGAGACCCGGGATCGAATCCCATGTCGGGCTCCCGGTGCATGGAGCCTGCTTCTCCCTCTGCCTGTGTCTCTGCCTCTCTCTCTCTCTCTCTCTCTGTGACTATCATAAATAAATTTAAAAAAAAATTTAAAAATATTCTATTTTCTTTATGAAAGTCTTCATAAGCATCAATACTTTCACAATATTTGTAATATTTGCAAAAAAGTCAGGACAAAACAAACAGAGATTTCTAATGGGTAAGTCATTTATTAGTAGTTAAAACATTTTCTGATATGATGTTAAGCATGCCAGTTACTCAAATTTCCATTCTATACTGAATTATGCTCTTCTAGTCCTCAGGAGTTAATGTTCAAGATCACATAATAACAACTAGAAATCATTTAGACACACTTCCTATGATAATTTAACTTGAAATAAATCAAGCTAAGCAAATCAGTGGAAAACTATTAATTGCACTAGCATTTAAAATGTTACAAAATTTTTAATCAAAATACTGGAAATGAGATTGATGTTATGAATGTTTTCTACTAAAGTACAAAAGCCTCACACAGAGATTATAAATCTAAAAATAAGAAGATTCAGGAATTTCCAATATATTCAAGTATATATGTATAAGTATTATTCATATATGTTTTTAAAATATACATTAACTCTATGGAGGTATAATTTATATTCAACAAAATATACCCATTTTGAACGCACAGTTTGACAAGTTTTGGCAAATGTATTCCAGTAACTACCACCATAGTCAGATATAAGAACATTTTTATGACCTCAAAAAAGTTGCCTTATATCTTCAGCTAGTCAGCTTCACACCATCACAACATGGCTGGCTCCAGGCTACCACTCTTATATATTTTTGGTCACTGTAGATTATCTTTGCCTGATGAAAACTTGTATACAAATAGAGTTGCATGTATTATATTTTTTGTTTGGCTGATGTAAGACCCCGGAACACAGAATAAAATTAGACTGGGAATCACTATCCTCCTCACTGAAGAATGACATAGAGTATGGAATCTCCCCTAGGGAATGGCAGGTTCCTTGTTCCAAATTTTCACTTGGTAGATCTCCCTTCCACTTGGGAAGGCTCTGAAAAAAATAAAATTTGCTTCTAAATTATTATAGTTTCTACTTCCTTTTAGTCCTTGTTTTAAAATCTGTCAAAATCTAGACAGTATTCTTTTTGGGATAGACAGTACTTTGATTCATCTATGAACAATGAACAAAACACTTCATAGCATTAACAGGCAAAACTGATCAAAGGGTATCACATAACAATGTATTTCCTGTCAAAACTCAAACAATATCCTAATGCTACCTGCACATATTTCAGTTCTCTACCTGAAGAGAGGAAATTTCAGTTTTGTCAGGGGATCCTGAACTCTGAGCAAGAGTTGCTTGATGATGATGATCAGAAAAAAGGAAAAGGGGGCTGAATGAAGGTGCAACAAGTGGGAAAGTAGTAATCTAAACTTTTTAGATTTTGCTGTGGTCAAGGGTTTGGGTCTCCAACTACCCCCAAATCTGCTGAGTTATATCGTTGCAAATTCTCATTTTACATGTTGTGTGACTATTTTTTCCTTAATCTAGTGGAGAGGGATACATATATAGAAAGGGCAAATCATCTGGTTTTCTATACAAGTAAATTTTAAATATGAAATATGCCTATGTTATTTATTTATTCTCCCTCACTGAAAACATGTAAATGTCTTAGGTTATGGTGAACTTTGAAATATCTTATTTATGAATGATATTTATAATCTTAGCATCCTTTATTCCCATAGAAAAGGAAAAATCATTATGGGATTAGGATTATGGAATTTGAAGACAATTTGGAGAGGACACCCAAGTTTTCTAATAATAATCTATATGATGATTCATGCAAGGTGAATACCTTGTCTTAATACTTGAGGACTCCTCCAGAACTTTCTTAGATTTTATTTTTTAGGGTATTTTTCCAAATTGTTATTTATGTAATAATTGAAATCTCCAAGTCTTAAGAAAATCTGATGAATTCTGTCATTGTCATTTAGTTTGAAGATCTCTATCCCTATTCATCTTGACCTTGCTCTTCCTCTTCTGAAAACACCTACTATTTCCCTACTTAGCTCCTCTCTTTATCTCCTCTTTTCAATGCAACACAAGGGTCATTGTTAAAGTCCCATGAGCATATAGTTAGGCACAGAAAAATGTGTAGAAGAGAACAGAGGAGAAATTGGAGTCATTGGCATGCATGAAGATTAAAACAGCTTCCATACTCAGGGAGATGGAGAAGAAATAAAGATGAAGAATAGAGAAAACTGAGAACAGTCATGTAGCCAATTGAAAGATCATTAGAAAAGTGGTAGCAGTGAAGATTGGTGAGATATATGGTACCAGATCTTGGATATCTATCACTGCCAGGCTAAGGAGTTGGGTATAAATCTATAGATAATTGGCAGTTGAACCCTTTTGAGCAAGAAGGGAGTGTGAAAAACACCAAGCTTTGTTTTAGAGAGATTAATCTGGAGGATACCTGTAACATGGATTTTCTATGTGCAGACTTTCTTATATGGCTATCTAATGCACCCTAAAATGCTTCAGTTGAGTGTGTTATGTGGATGTATGTGTGTATAAGTTCACTTTCATCTATACTTTAAGAGCAGTTGATTAATTTGAATGATCCCAATCAGGGACACCTACTCCAAAATTTGTTGGTCAGCTAGCTGGAGTTCAAATCCTAGAAATGACTATAAGGTCTTCCATTATCTTTAGCTCCAACTACTGTAGTGGATTTGTTAACTAATACAAAAGATGTCAGATGTTAAGAATACTTTTGCATTGGTGAAATGTATCAAAGTATCTTGATTTGTCAAGCAGGTTATACTTTTTAGAACAGTACCCTAGGCCCAATACTATTGATTCAACCCTTGGTTCAGACATTTAACAAGAGACTCAATCACTGTATTCCAACCAGGACAACTAAATTCTGCTCCTAGAAGATTGTCACATAAGCTTTGAGTTAACCTTTGTGTGGATTCTCACCAGAATGCCTAAAAGAAAAATGAGCTAATAAGAAACACTTATGACTGTTTTGACTATTATGACTTTTTTAAAAGATATTTTATTTATTTATTCATGAGAGACACAGAGAGAGAGAGGCAGAGACACAGGCAGAGGGAGGCTCCTTCTGGAGCCGGCTCCATGCAGGGAGCCTGATGTGGACTTGATCCCAGTACTCCAAGATCACACCCTGGGCCAGAGACAGGTGCTAAACTGCTGAGCCACCCAGGGATCCCCACCATCATGACTGTTTTTGTCACTGTTTCCTAAAAGATGTTTCCATAAGTAGCAGTAATCTGATACTCATCTTTATCATATTTACTTGCAGGTGTAGCATTTTAAAAAAGCAAACTTGTGGCTCTCACTTAACTATTAGAGATGACTGATATCTATTTTTAAAAACAAAAACAAACACATCAAAGAAACATTGATAATTGTGAATGGCCACATTGGCTTGGGCCAGCATGCAACATATTGAAGATGTAAGGTCAATTTTGAAAACACGTGAACACGTGAAAACACGTATCTCTGTGAGGGAATGATGGTGAACTAGTCCTATTTGGGAATAGAAATATTTGGAAAAGGCTCAAGTCAAAGTCTCTGCAAATTTTAAACCAAAGAAACTTAACCTCAGATTCCACTGACCTTTCCAATTTAAGAAATAAATTTTATTCAATAATATCAAATTAAGGACATTTTAAAATGTAAAACATATGAATCTCACATTTTATTTAGTAATTTTGATTAAAATAATAAGAATTAGTAAGAAAGTAGAACTGGAAGAATAAAGTAATTAAACAGAAAGAAATATGACAGAATTTAAAAGACTGCCAGTGGTTTATCTAGAGGCAAATACTACAGGCCCTCTGGAAGAGTATCTGGCAGTGTGGGATGATGGAACTTCACTGTGTTATAGAAACACAGCTGCACATCCTGTTCTGTATAAAATGCTATGCTAGGGTGACAGATTGCACGTAGGTGCAGTGTATACTCAGTTTGTTCTAATAAAGGACAATTTTATGTTTTGCCATTTCTAACATAGTTTAGCCCATTCTGAAAATTACTCTCTCTCCTCTCCAAGGAACAGCAAGAGAATTTTGGACTGGAATATTTTCCTTAAGAAAAAATAAATATGCAATTGTAGATTTAGAAGAAAGGAAGGTAAATATGTATCTCACTCTATATGTTCATCACTTAATAATCTTTTTCCCCAAATTTTGACTGGCTCTATGGTAAGCAGGATAAAAACTTCTTATACAAGATGATTCCAAAAATATGAAAAAAAAACCCTCTTCCATGCAAAGCATTTCTAAAGTACTTAACATTATTAACGTGTTTTGAGATGAAGAAATTAGCTGAAGCTTTATAGTTTAGCATATAAAATTCTGCCTGGAGCATAGTAGGTATCAGTGAATCAATCATGTTAAATTTAAATGTACATATTGGAGCAAGAAGTAGAGTAAAAGGTAATCAGCTCCTATTTACAAATCAATACAGATTAATTTATTGCATTAGCAACAGTTTCTTCTTATGAGAATTAGTTTGAAGGAAAGAAAAGCAAGGTGGAGTATATCTGAACCCTGTACAATTTCCTAGCAGTGGCAAAGTGGGCAGGTGGACTCAGGGAACTGTCAAAAAGCTAATGGTTATGACCCAACTTCACTAATATCAAGTTTGAATTATCATAATACTAGAAAACATTGCAAATGTTTACATATATATATATATTAATTCTTACTTACAGAAGGAAATAAAATGCATGACTGGCAACCAACTTGCTTAAGTCCTCCTAATTATTTTTCAAACATTCCTATTCTAGTTAGTTATTGAAGGTTAATATAAATTCAATTTTAGTCTTTAATTTTTGTTTATCTTTTGGCTTCCTATTGATAGGAATACAGCAATTCAGTTCAGAAGTCATAGTTAATTGTTGCAAGTTGGATCTGGCAAATCTGTCTCTGGATTTTATATAACGATAAGAAACATTTTTTATATCTATACTTCTAGAATAAAAACTTTGGCACGATAGACATTCACTCAATAAAGACAAATTTTAAGGTGATGGTATCTTTTTCTCTTGCAACTATAGAACAAAGAAAGGACATATTTCCAAAACAAGGGCATTTAAACATGCTATAATACTGTAAATATGATCAAAAATATATATATACATATATACATATGTGTATGTGTTATACATAAATATAATTTTGCAATTAATTGCATATTTATTAATGAAAAACATAAGAGACTTCAGTAATAGCAGTGATCCCTGAAAGATGAAAAGCAAACAAGCTGAGTCCTACAATAAGCTTACTGCCTAGGAAAGTATCCAGGCTGCAGGACAGACAGAAGGGGCCCAAAAAGAGCCAAGCAGTCTCCTTACATGGAGAAAAAGAAATATGGCTAGAAGTCACAGAGCAAAGGAACACAGGGGATACAGGTAGAGAGAGAACTTGAGACATCTTCAGAAGCTCCCCCTCAAGTATTCAGCCATACACTGCTGCAGAAATGCAAGGAAACTGAGACTAAGAAGAGGGCTGCCCCCAAAAGCTTCCAGTAGTTAATTCTCAACTGGGGCATTTTTTTCTCCTGAGGATACATTTGGTAATACCTCCAGATATCTTTGCTGTCATAAGCTGTGGGGAGGGTGCTACTGCCATCAAGTAGGGGTCAAGGATGCTGCTAAACATGCTGCAGTGCATGGGAGATTCATGGGAGATAATTCACGGTTGTGAATTAGCAGCACCAAGGTTGAGAAACTCTGTTTTGAAGAAAACAAGTATGGAGGGCTCACAGAGGGCTGGAATATACTCATACATTTTCTGCAGAAAACCTCATAATTCACAGACCTTCAAATAGAACAGTGAGCAATGAGATAAATGGACCCAAGATTAGATACCGACCTAGTCTCATCTAACAAAACATAGAGCACCTGCCAACAAAATTTTAAACTATTTCCAAATAACTTAACCACAGTGTAAGACAAATCTCAGTAATATTTTCAGACATACAAAACATCCAACACATGACAAGATAAAATGTACCATATATGAATCCAAAATAAGTAAATAAATTACCAAGCATTCAAAGAAATAAAAATATATGACTCATGAAGAAGAGAAAAATAATTAATCAAAACTGTCTCAGAAATGACATAGCTGATAGAATTTACAGTTCAAGCATTAAAATGATTACTACAAATGAATTCCGTATATTCAAAAAACTAGAGGAAAGACTGACATATTAAGTAGACATGATGATGTAAATTAAAAATAAAATAAAATAAAAGACCCAAACTGAACTTCTAGAAATGAGAATAACAGTTTGATATAAAAATTATACTAGAAAGGATTAAAAAAGAGACCTTGTAGGAGAAAAAAAAAGTGAATTTGAAGACTTAGTAATAAAAATCACTGGAAATGAAACACACAGAAAACATTACTTTAAAAAAAATGAAAAGAACATGAATTGAACTGTGGGAAAATTTTATGAGGCCAAATATTTTTTTAATTGGAGACTCCAAAGGAGAGGAGGAGATACTGTGAGAACTGAGAAAAAACAACAACAGCAACAAACCTGAAAACATAATGGTCAAAATGTTTGAAATCTGATGAAAAATAAAACTTCATATACCCCAAAATCTCTACAAACTCCAAGCAAAAGAGAAAAAAAAGAAAGCTACACTAAGGCATATCATCACCGAATTGCTTAAAACCAATGATAAAGAAAGAAATCTTAAAAGCAGCCAGAGACAATGATCTATTATATACAAAAGAAACAAGATAAGGATGATAGAGGAGTTCCCATCATAAATCATGTAAGATAGAAGACAGTAGAAAAACACACTTAAAATACTAAAAGAATTAGGGTGGCCTGGATGGCTCATTTAGTTAAGCATGCATGCCTTTGGCTCAGGTCATGGGATTGAGCCCTGCATTGGACTTTCTGCTCAGCAGGGAGTCTATTTCTCCCTCTGCTCCTAGTGCTTGCTCTCTTGCTCTCTCTCTTTCTCTGTCTCTCTCAAATAAAATAAATAAATAAATACAGTACTGAAAGAAAAGTACAGTCAACATAGAATTTTACCCAGAGAATATAACTTTTAAAATTGAGCGTGAAATAAAGGCTAAATGCTTAATAATAAATCTGACAAAAA
The DNA here is from genome assembly GCF_048418805.1 of Vulpes vulpes. Classification (NCBI taxonomy): domain Eukaryota; kingdom Metazoa; phylum Chordata; class Mammalia; order Carnivora; family Canidae; genus Vulpes; species Vulpes vulpes. The sequence continues at coordinate 46,190,949 of NC_132783.1, read as the reverse complement.
GTGTGCAAGACCTGTGCACTGAAAACTACAAAACATTACTGAAAGAAATCAAGAGGATCTAAATAAATTGAGATAGATATTCATTTATCATAAGTACTAATATTGTTAAGATGTATTTATCTTTCCCAATTTCATCTATAGACCAATGTAATTTCAATCGAATTCTGATCATAGGTTTTGTATAAATTGACAAGATCCTTCTAAAATATAAATGTAAGAAGTACCTAAAAGTACAAAGTATCTAACATAACCAAAATAAAAATAAATAAATAAGTACTTAAAATAAGAAGACTGAAGGACTAACTGATTTCTAAAATTATTATAAAGCTATAAATTATTACAATGCAGGTAGTGTGGTACTGGCATCAAAATACACAAGCAGATTAATAGTACAGAATAGAAAATCTAGAAATAGATTCCAAAATTTGTGAACAACTGATTTTTGACAAAGGTGCAAAAGCAATTCAGTAGAGAAATCACAGTTTTTCTAATAATAAATGGTACTGAAAATTGGATAGCCCTAAAAAAAAATAATTACAATCCATACCTTATAATATAAATAGTTCATAAACTTATAAAATCTAAAACTTACAGAATTAAACATAGGGAAAAAAAACCTCAGTGATCATGAGTAGGAAATGATTTCTTTTCTTTTTTTTTTTTTTAAGATTATATTTATTTATTCATTAGAGACACAGAGAGTGAGAGAATAGGCAGAGGGAGAAACAGCCTCCCTGGCAGGGAGCCCGATGCGGAGTCCTAGGACTCCAGGATCACACCCTGAGCCAAAGGCAAATGCTCAACCACTGAGCCACCCAGGTGCCCCGGAAATGATTTAAGAATAGCAACATAGCAACAAAAGCATGACTCATAAATAAAATATTGGTATGTTGGACTACATAGATGTAAGAACTTCTCTGTAAAAGACACCATCAGAAGATTGCAAAAACAAGCTACAGACTAGGAGAAACATACTTGCAAAGCATATATCTGATAAAAGATTTGTGTACAGAATGTATAAATAGCAGTCATAACTCAATAATAAAAGTTTAATTAAAAATGCACAGAAGACTTGAACAGACTTCATGAAAGAAGATACATGAGTGTATCAAATTAGCCCATGAATAGATCTCTCCTATCAGTGTGTCAGTAACCCTTAAGGAAATGAAACATTAAAGCCACAAGAAGATAGCTTCACATTCCTGTTATGAGGCCTATAATACCAAAGACTAATAATACAAAGTAGTGGTGAGGAAAGTGGTGAAAGTGGAACTAGTTCCATTGCTGATGGAAATAGTACCACCACTTTGGAAAACAGTTTGGCAGTTTCCTAAAATTATAAACACATATCTACTGTATTACCCAGCCATTAGCTGTAGATAGTTTCCCAGGGAAATTAAACATATTTCCATGCAAAGACTTGTATACAAATATCATAGCAAGTTATTTATAATACCCTCAACTGGAAATGACCCAGATATCCATCAACAGGTACATCAATAAACAAATTGTGGTATTGTTTCAATGGTATTGTCTTCAATGGAAATCTAGTCAGCAATAAAATGGAATAAACAAGTTATATAACTGACAACATGAATGATTTCAAAACAATTATGCTGAGTGAAAGAAACCAGACAAAAACCAGTACTAACTATACCTTTTTCTAGAATTCTAGAAAATACAAGCTAACCTATATGTTAAAAAAGCAAAACAGTTATTTTCTGGGGATAAGGAATGGGTAAAAAGGGTTAGGAGAGGGGATCACAGAGCAGCAAGAGGAACCTGGGGGAAGACTGATAAGTATATTCATTTTGATTGTGACTTTATACACACACATGTTTTACAGTTAAAACATGTGAAGTTTATTGTATATCAATTAATCATCTCAATAAAACTGTTGTAAAAAAAACAACCTCCAGCTTCTGTGAGATAATTACATAAACCTGTAGAATTTACTTTGCAGGCATCCTGCTATATAGCTCATATTCCTTTCAAACTTATAGAAAAGGGGATCCCTGGGTGGCTCAGCGGTTAGACGCCTGCCTTTGGCCCAGGGCATGATCCTGGAGTCCCGGGATCGAGTTCTGCGTCAGGCTCCCGGCAGGGAGCCTGCTTCTCCCTCTGCCTGTGTCTCTGCCTCTCTCTCTCTCTATGTCTATCATGAATAAATAAAAAATTTAAAAAAAACTTACAGAAAAGAATGAATTAAGAGTAAAATTACATGGCAAAAAAAATCAAAGGATGTAGTTTAAAATAATTTCTTTTTGCTCTTGAAAGAAACCACAAACACTGAACAACAGAATAACAGTTCCTAGAATATTACTGAGTTCAAAATCACAGGAAATAATATAAGAGAGAAACATTAAATCTAACTGCAAATTGATCAGTGAATAGAAAAGCAGAATCAGGAAATGGTAAATTTCTTAACATGTCCCTTTTTTCTGCTCTTGAAGTGAAGATTGCCTAAGTACAAACTGAAAAAAAAAGAAATATTTTCTACTGCTAGGAAAATTTTAACATAGTCATTTAGAAGTAACTAAGGAAGGGGTTGGAAAGAAATTAAATGCTTGAATCTATTCAGAGGGCTCTCTATAAGTAGCAAATACCCACAGGTCCTAAAGGGCTTCAAACACAATGTGACCTGCCTTATAAATGCCCGAATAGTGAAGGAAAGGTCCTAGACCATTGGTGAATTTTTGTGCAACAAAATGAAGATTATTGAGGAGGAGGAGCGAGATGGCAGAAGAGTAGGGTCCCCAAGTCACCTGTCCCCACCAAATTACCTAGATAACCTTCAAATCATCCTGAAAATCTACGAATTCGGCCTGAGATTTAAAGAGAGAACAGCTGGAATGCTACACTGAGAAGAGTTCGCGCTTCTATCAAGGTAGGAAGACGGGGAAAAAGAAATAAAGACACAAAAGGCCTCCAAGGGGGAGGGGCCCTGCGAGGAGCCGGGCTGAGGCCGGGGCGAGTGTCCCCAGGACAGGAGAGCCCCGTCCCGGAGGAGCAGGAGCTGCACCGACCTTCCCCTCGGAAAAGCCTCCCGGGGAATTGAAGCAGGATCCCCAGAAAGGCGGGGATGCCCTCGGGCTCCCGGGGACACTAACAGGCACCTGCGCCCCGGGAGAGTGCGACGAGCTCCCCAAGGGCAGCAGCGCACACGGGGGGACCCGGAGCAGCTCGGAGGGGCTCGGGCGGCGGCTCCGCGGAGGGGGCTGCGGGGCGGGAGCGCGAATCCAACAGCGCAGGCCCCGGAGCACAGGGCGCCGGGACACAGCCCAGGATCCGGCCTTCCCAGGGACAGGCAGAGGCCGGGAGGGCCCAGGACAGCAAGGACGCTCCTGCCCCGAGCTGAGCAGATCGGCGGCCCCGCCCCGGAGCCTCCAGGCCCTGCAGACGGAGAGCCCCGGAGTTACTGCGGGGGCTGACTCCAGGGCTGCAGAGCTGGCCCCGCCACTGCAGTTGTTCCTCCTGGGGCCTCACGGGGTAAACAACCCCCTGAGCCCTGCACCAGGCAGGGGGCAGAGCAGCTCCCCCAAGTGCTGACACCTGAAAATCAGCACAGCAGGCCCCTCCCCCAGAAGACCAGCGAGGCGGACCAGTTCCAGGGGAAGTCAAGGGACTTAAAGTATACAGAATCAGAAGACACAACCCCCGTGGTTTTTTTTCCTTTTTGATTTCTGATTGCTTCCCCCACCCTTTTTTCCCCTTTCTTTCTTTTTCTTTCTCTTTTTCTTCTGTTTTTTCCTTTTTTTCTGCCTTTTTTCTTTTTAATTTTTCTCTTTTCTTTCCTTCTTTCTCTCTCTTTTTCTCCTTTTCCCAATACAACTTGTTTTTGGCCACTCTGCACTGAGCAAAATGACTAGAAGGAAAACCTCACCTCAAAAAAAAGAATCAGAAACTGTCCTCTCTCCCACAGAGTTACAAAATCTGGATTACAATTCAATGTCAGAAAGCCAATTCAGAAGCACTATTATACAGCTACTGGTGGCTCTAGAAAAAAGCATAAAGAACTCAAGAGACTTCATGACTGCAGAATTTAGATCCAATCAGGCAGAAATTAAAAAATCAATGGAATGAGATGCAATCCAAACTAGAAGTCCTAACGATGAGGGTTAATGAGGTGGAAGAACGGGTGAGTGACATAGAAGACAAGTTGATGGCAAAGAGGGAAACTGAGGAAAAAAGGGAGACCAATTAAAAGACCATGAAGATACGTTAAGGGAAATAAACGACAGCCTGAGGAAGAAAAACCTACGTTTAATTGGGGTTCCCGAGGGCGCCGAAAGGGACAGAGGGCCAGAATATGTATTTAAACAAATCATAGCTGAAAACCTTCATAATCTGGGAAGGAAAACAGGCATTCAGATCCAGGAAATAGAGAGATCCCCCCCCCCCCGCCCAAAATCAATAAAAACCGTTCAACACCTCGACATTTAATAGTTAAGCTAGCAAATTCCAAAGATAAAGAGAAGATCCTTAAGGCAGCAAGAGACAATATATCCCTGACTTTTATGGGGAGGAATATTAGGGTAACAGCAGACCTCTCCACAGAGACCTGGCAGGCCAAAAAGGGCTGGCAAGAGATATTCAGGGTCCTAAATGAGAAGAACATGCAACCAAGAATACTTTATCCAGCAAGGCTCACATTCAAAATGGAAGGAGAGATAAAGAGCTTCCAAGACAGGCAGGAACTGAAAGAATATGTGACCTACAAACCAGCTCTGCAAGAAATTTTAAGGGGGACTCTTAAAATTCCCCTTTAAGAAGAAGTTCAGTGGGACAATCCACAAAAACAAGGACTGAATAGATATCATGATGACACTAAACTCATATCTTTCAATAGTAACTCTGAACGTGAACGGGCTTAATGACCCCATCAAAAGGCTCAGGGTTTCAGACTGGATAAAAAAGCAGGACCCATCTATTTGCTGTCTACAAGAGACTCATTTTAGACAGAAGGACACCTATAGCCTGAAAATAAAAGGTTGGAGAACCATTTACCATTCAAATGGTCCTCAAAAGAAAGCAGGGGTAGCCATCCCAATATCAGATAAACTAAAATTTACCCCGAAGATTGTAGTGAGAGATGAAGAGGGACACTATATCATACTTAAAGGATCTATCCAACAAGAGGACTTAACAATCCTCAATATATATGCCCCGAATGTGGGAGCTGCCAAATATTTAAACCAATTAATAACCAAAGTGAAGAAATACTTAGATAATAATATACTTATACTTGGTGACTTCAATCTAGCTCTTTCTACCCTCGATAGGTCTTCTAAGCACAACATCTCCAAAGAAACGAGAGCTTTAAATGATACACTGGACCAGATGGATTTCACAGATATCTACAGAACTTTACATCCAAACGCAACTGAATACACATTCTTCTCAAGTGCACATGGAACGTTCTCCAGATTAGACCACATACTGGGTCACAAATCGGGTCTGAACCGATACCAAAAGATTGGGATCGTCCCCTGCATATTCTCAGACCATAATACCTTGAAATTAGAGCTAAATCACAACAAGAAGTTTGGAAGGACCTCAAACATGTGGAGGTTAAGGACCATCCTGCTAAAAGATGACAGGGTCAACCAGGAAATTAAGGAAGAATTAAAAAGACTCATGGAAACTAATGAGAATGAAGATACAACCATTCAAAATCTTTGGGATGCAGCAAAAGCAGTCCTGAGGGGGAAATACATCACAATACAAGCATCCATTCAAAAACTGGAAAGAACTCAAATACAGAAGCTAACCTTACACATAAAGGAGCTAGAGAAAAAACAGCAGATGGACCCTACACCCAGCAGAAGAAGAGAGTTACTTAAAATTCGAGCAGAATTCAACGAAATCGAGACCAGAAGAACTGTGGAACAGATCAACAGAACCAGGAGTTGGTTCTTTGAAAGAATTAATAAGATAGATAAACCATTAGCCAACCTTATTAAAAAGAAGAAAGAGAAGGCTCAAATTAATAAAATCATGAATGAGAAAGGAGAGATCACTACCAACACCAAGGAAATACAAACTATTTTAAAAACATATTATGAACAGCTCTACGCCAATAAATTAGGCAATCTAGAAGAAATGGACGCATTCCTGGAAAGCCACAAACTACCAAAACTGGAACGGGAAGAAATAGAAAACCTGAACAGGCCAATAACCAGGGAGGAAATTGAAGCAGTCATCAAAAACCTCCCAAGACACAAGAGTCCAGGGCCAGATGGCTTCCCAGGTGAATTCTATCAAACGTTTAAACAAGAAATCATACCTATACTACTAAAGCTGTTTGGAAAGATAGAAAGAGATGGAGTATTTCCAAATTCGTTCTATGAGGCCAGCATCACCTTAGTTCCAAAACCAGACAAAGACCCCACCAAAAAGGAGAATTACAGACCAATATCCCTGATGAACATGGATGCAAAAATTCTCAACAAGATACTAGCTAATAGGATCCAACAACACATTAAGGAAATTATTCACCATGACCAAGTAGGATTTATCCCCGGGACACAAGGCTGGTTCAACACTCGTAAAACAATCAATGTGATTCATCATATCAGCAAGAGAAAAACCAAGAACCATATGATCCTCTCATTAGATGCAGAGAAAGCATTTGACAAAATACAGCATCCATTCCTGATCAAACTCTTCAGAGTGTAGGGATAGAGGGAACTTTCCTCGACATCTTAAAAGCCATCTACGAAAAGCCCTCAGCAAATATCATTCTCAATGGGGAAGCACTGGGAGCCTTTTCCCCTAAGATCAGGAACAAGACAGGGATGTCCACTATCACCACTGCTATTCAACATAGTACTGCTATTCAACACCTAGCCTCAGCAATCAGACAACAAAAAGACATTAAAGGCATTCAAATTGGCAAAGAAGAAGTCAAACTCTCCCTCTTCACCGATGACATGATACTCTACATAGAAAAGCCAAAAGTCTCCACCCCAAGATTGCTAGAACTCACACAGCAATTTGGTAGCGTGGCAGGATACAAAATCAATGCCCAGAAATCAATGGCATTTCTATACACTAACAATGAGACTGAAGAAAGAGAAATTAAGGAGTCAATCCCATCTACAATTGCACCCAAAAGCATAAGATACCTCGGAATAAACCTAACCAAAGACGTAAAGGATCTATACCCTAAAAACTATAGAACACTTCTGAAAGAAATTGAGGAAGACACAAAGAGATGGAAAAATATTCCATGCTCATGGATTGGCAGAATTAATATTGTGAAAATGTCAATGTTACCCAGGCAATTTACACGTTTAATGTAATCCCTATCAAAATACCATGGACTTTCTTCAGATACTTAGAACAAATTATTTTTAGATTTGTGTGGAATCAGAAAAGACCCTGAATAGCCAGGGGAATTTAAAAAAAAAAAGAAAGCCATAGCTGGAGGCATCACAATGCCAGATTTCAGGTTGTACTACAAAGCTGTGGTCATCAAGACAGTGTGGTACTGGCACAAAAACAGACACATAGATCAATGGAACAGAATAGAGAACCCAGAAGTGCTCCCTGAACTTTATGGTCAACTAATATTCGATAAAGGAGGAAAGACTATCCATTGGAAGAAAGAAAGTCTCTTCAATAAATGGTGCTGGGAAAATTGGACATCCACATGCAGAAGAATGAAACTAGACCACTTTCTTTCACCATACACAAAGATAAACTCAAAATGGATGAAAGATCTAAATGTGAGACAAGATTCCATCAAAATCAAAAACAGGCGACGCCCTTTTTGAACTTGGCCACAGTAACTTCTTGCAAGATTTATCCACGAAGGCAAAAGAAACAAAAGCAAAAATGAACTATTGGGACTTCATCAATATAAGAAGCTTTTGCACAGCAAAGGATACAGTCAACAAAACTAAAAGACAACCTACAGAATGGGAGAAGATATTTGCAAATGACATATCAGATAAAGGGCTAGTTTCCAAGATCTATAAAGAACTTATTAAACCAACAGCAAAGAAACAAACAATCCAATCATGAAATGGGCAAAAGACATGAAGAGAAATGTCACAGAGGAAGACATGGACATGGCCAACATGCACATGAGAAAATGCTCTGCATCACTCGCCATCAGGGAAATACAAATCAAAACCACAATGAGATACCACCTCACACCAGTGAGAATGGGGAAAATTAACAAGGCAGGAAACCACAAATGTTGGAGAGGATGCAGAGAAAAGGGAACCCTCTTACACTGTTGGTGGGAATGTGATCTGGTGCAGCCACTCTGGAAAACTGTGTGGAGGTTCCTCAAAGAGTTAAAAATAGACCTGCCCTATGACCCAGCAATTGCACTGTTGGGATTTACCCCAAAGAATCAGAAGCAATGAAACGCCGGGACACCTGCACCCCGATGTTTATAGCAGCAAAGTCCACAATAGCCAAACTGTGGAAGGAGCCTCAGTGTCCATCGAAAGATGAATGGATAAAGAAGATGTGGTTTATGTATAGAATGGAATATTACTCAGCCATTAGAAACTACAAATACCCATCATTTGCTTCAACGTGGATGGAACTGGAGGGTATTATGCTGAGTGAAATAAGTCAATCGGAGAAGGACAAAGAGTGTATGTTCTCATTCATTTGGGGAATATAAATAATAGTGAAAGGGAATATAAAGGAAGGGAGAAGAAATGTGTGAGAAATATCAGAAAGGGAGACAGAACATTAAGACTCCTAACTCTGGGAAACGAACTAGGGGTGGTGGAAGGGGAGGAGGCCGGGGGGTGGGGGTGAATGGGTGACGGGCCCTGAGGGGGACACTTGACGGGATGAGCACTGGGTGTTATTCTGTATGTTGGTAAATTGAAAACCAATAAAAAATTAATTTATTAAAAAAACAAAACAAAACAAAATGAAGATTATTCTAATGGAAGACACCATGAAATTGCTACAAATAAAATATCTAGATGAATTTATATAGTACTCTAAGTGCTTTAAGCTAGGGGTTGGGGGACCGAGGTCTTATTCACTGTTTTTGTTTTTTTGGGGGTTTTGTAGCCAATGCCAAACACATATATACTAGTAGTACTCAACAAATTTTGGGTAGAATATGTGGTTCATTTTTATTTATTTATCTTTAATTTGTAAATCTTAGCAGCAGCCAGGTTTTACCAAATCAAGGTCTTATATCAGGCAATGCTGGTATAATAGTAATAATAATAATAAATCTCTCTTCTCTAGCAGCATATTTCTGATCTTCCATAAATAAGTGAGAGTAACAAACTGAATACAGGACAGCATAAGAGAAACCAAATACAACAGAGATATCACCAAGACAACCAGAATAGAGAGGTTCATTAAGACAGAGGCTAAAAGGCTTAGAGTTAAAGCATGACAGAAAAGCAATAAAGTCATAGAGAGGGCCAATAACTTCCAAATTAGTAAATCAATCTGATGCAAAGATTCAAAAGGCCTTTCATAAATCCAAGGTGTTACACTACTGAGAATAGCAATACTACATAGCAAGGGAATAATGCAATAGTCAAAAGTAGTCAGATAGGAAGCTGGGAGATCTTGGTAATAAATGGTAGTGGAATTGTGAAAGTACAAGGCATAGCAAAGAAATTGTGGAAATAGAAGATCTGATGAAAGGTTGCCCAGAACACAAGGACTGAAAGTTTGGTAAGGAGAGTAGAGGATATCAGTCTGGGCACCACTTTTTAGGGATATCAGGGGTAGGGCACACACATGTATTAGCTGAGGGTTAGAATTGTTTAAGACTGAAGTAAATGAGTTTTATTTTTACCATTGAAACATATGTAAATATGAATTGCCTAGATGCAGAAAGAAAAAAACATGTAGGTAGTCAGAAGCTGAGGAGACCAGAATTCTGATCATTTCAACATATCTTCTGTACCTAATGCAGCCATAAAATGGTTCTTCATCACACCTTATAATAGTTTCCTAGAGCTGTCATAACAAATTACCAAGACCTGGGTGACTTCAAATGAGAAATTTATTTTCTCACAATCCTGGAGTTCACAAGCACAAAAATTAAGCTGTTGGCAGGACCACTCTGGTTTCAGAGGCTCCAGGGGAGGATATGTTTCTTGTCTCATCCAGCTTCTGGTGGCTGCAGGCATTCTGTGACCATATCACTCTAATCCCTTCCTCCAGGGTCATTCTCTGTGTTCCTCTCTGACTCTTCTCCTTCTCTGAGTTTTCTCCTCCATGTGTCTGTTTTATAAAGGATACATGTGGCTGCATTTACGGCTCACCCAGATCACCCAGGATAATCTCCTCTCAAGAAATATTAAGTAATACTCATTCTTTTGCTATATTATGTGTGTGATACTCCTAAATTCTGGAAATTATGACCTATCTTTTGTGGGAACTACTATTCAACCCAGTACATACCAACTCTCTGAAAAAAATGTGTGTGTGTGTATGGTATGTAGCCATAATTTACAAATAACAATAAAATACATAATACTTTTTATTGTAAATTCCATTAATTTTCATGAAATGTTTTCACTGATCTTTGCTGAATTCTTGTATCCATAGCCAAACTACCATTTCAATTAGCAAAGAATGTTGGTTAACATTTTAGTTTATATTAATAAGATGAGGGTAAAATAATGAAGACAAATGTGAGAACTTTATTCATTCACCAATGCAGTGAGCAAATTTCTGCTGAACTGACAGATTTTTAATTCTGAAAGGGTATTTCCTCACATATTTTTATTCTAGTCACAATGTAACAGCTACAGGAAGCACATCTTTGAAGTTTAATCATTTTCTCCATCAAGTTCTTAAGTCCAGACAATTAACAAAACAATAAGTCAAGTCCTGATTTGTAGCATTTACTGGATTTCAGTAAGTATTTCAACATTTGTTGTAAATATTCCTATCATGACTGAACTCAAACTGCTAATGTGAAACCACTAAAAGAATTGGAAAGAAATATTTGGTAGCACATAATTATACAGTACATTCTCCATTTAGATACCATAAAGACCTCAAGAATATACATAATAGTACAATACACTAAAATAATTAAGAAGTTATAAAGTTTGATTTGTTTTCAATGTAATTTTAAGTTTTAATTTTCATTTTCAATAATGGCTACATCTAACAACTGATTTGCAATATTCCTGAAAATTTAAGGAATTTCTCTCACTAATTATTATGAGCTGGTTTCAACATATTACAGTGTAACATGATGAGAAAGAATCAGAAGAAATGTCTTCAAATCTTTACATCGTTTACACTGAAGTTAATCAAAGGTTACCACTTAGAGCAGGTACATCTTAAAATCTTTCAATCTTTTCCAGGACTATTGATACAACTCCCACTCAGGGCTGGCCCCAAGGAAAAACACTCACTTTTATATTAAAGGTCTCAATAATTCAATTATAATAAGCAGAACAAGAAGCCAACTTTCCTGCTCTACATTTTGAAAAGTTTCAGCTGTGCCTACTGATGAGTCTCCAGGTGAATTTCCTGAGAGAGCTCACTGATGAATTCTAATTATGCCTAATTCCATATTCACCAACAAATTCAGTTTTATTGTGTGGCATTAGGCAAGTCACTTCCTTTTTCCTAGCAGTTTCTTAATCTACAAAATGTGGATGTCCTACCTCACAAGGGTGTAGTAAAGTATAACAAATTAAAAAATATTACATATCCAAAATGCAATTGCACCATTAAAAACAGTAATTAAGAAAATTAGTAGGAAACTATGACAACTCCTTTGGAACCGAGCCATTAATTTTTAAATAAGGAAAGAAGAAACATAAAGGAACAGCCTCATCATGATCTTTTATAACCTCTCTTTTGGGAGAAAGGAATCATGCAACAGTTACTCTCTCACAGAGGAAAATAGAGAAAGGCATGTGACCCCAGCCTATTTCTATTATGCTAGCATCTGCAATCATTAGGTTCAAGTGGCATTTTAAAAAATTATTTTCTGCAAAAGAGTCCCAAGGAAACAATAATTATCATTTAATGGGATTCACAGTGGCACAATAAATATCACTGCTCTCCCCCACCTGAGTTCTGAACCAATTGAGAAAGGCAGATGGGCACCAAAATATCTTCTTTATTACTGGTTATGGAAAATGTGGCTTTTATTGGAGAGTAAGTGGGCTTTCCTAGAATGAACACTACAATAAAACAGACTCACTATGACAAAGGCAAAAGAGGATCACTACATACTCTGTCCTAAAATGAGGCCCTTGATAACTTAGAACATGTGGGATTTAGACAGGGTATATACTTCCTGATAGAGGAGAGATAGAGAGACAGAGACCCCTCATACCTAGTTTCTCCTTCTAAGTTTGCCCATCAGGTAGTCCCTCCTCTTCATTGGGGGATAGAGGCACAGAAAATCCCAGGATGTTATGCCAAAGAACCTCCCTCTACAGGAAGGAACCTTCAGGAGTAGAGAAAGCACATCTTTCCCGACCTTATCTCACAATCACTCAAAATTATTGGTGCAGGAAAAAAGAGAGAGGTAAGAGTGTCAGTACTAGATGCACAGAGAAGTCAAGCAACTTAAGTAGGGTCACACGGCCAGCAGTGGCATATGACTGGACAACATGCTCTTTCAATGCAGAAATTATACCTTATTGACTATTTAATAACAGTAGCTTAATAATAGCTTGACACACTGTAAACATTTGTGGAAGGAAAAAAGGGAGGAAACATGGATAGAAACTCAAACCCAGATTTGAATGGATCCTCTTACCACTCTTCATTGCTCAGTGTGATATTATAGCTGGGATTTGATGACCTCTGAAATCTTATTACTAAGAAAGGAGCTACTTTTGAATGATCATATTCTTATCCTTAAGAAGAGTAATTCTTTCTAAGGGCAATGTGCTCAGTGTTCCAACTAGCTCAGATATTATAGTGGCTGCATGTTGAGATGATATATAATCTCATGGGTCCTCAAACCAGACTGAAAAAAAAATGAATTACACCTAATACATAATGGTGTTTATAATCATACTTAAGATCAGCATGTTCTGCCATAAATAATAGTGTAACTACAAGCTTTCATTAGCATATTTTAGGCATCCTTTTTTCAACAATATACAAGAATAGGGTTGTCATTCTTTTGCTGTTTGTTAAAGGTTGTTCTTACAACATTGACAAACATTGATATATGGGATTTATCCCTTTAACTCATATATTCAAGAGATGATTCTCCATCATCTCAATAGCTGTATAAGCAAACAATAAATACTGTTAAAGAATCACATGCAGGTGTGCTTCGTGGCTCAGTTGGCAAGGCATCTGATTGTTGGTTTCAGCTCAGGGCATGATCTCATGAGTCCATGCTCAGCTTGGAGTCTGCCTGAGATTCTCTCCTCTCCCTCTGCCCCTGCTCATGGTGCCTCTCTCTTAATAAATAAATAAATAAATAAATAAATAAATAAATAAATAAATAAATAAATAAATCTTTAAAAAAAATCACAAACAATCTGTTGATCAAAAAAATTCAGGCAAGCAGAAAAGAATCCTGGAGCTCAAGCAGTTTTCTCCTATTCACATTTTCTGGGATTAAGGGGTATCTACTTACAAAGAAAAACTAAACCCTTGGTATGTATAATGAGTATATAAATATTTAAGTAAAATATCAAAGTGCTTTATATTAGAGAAACAGATACCAAATCCTTTTAAACTCCATATTTGGTAAATGTGAATCCTTTTTTGAAGTTTCTCACATAGATGTGCTATTAGGCCTGCATTTTACTTTTTTTTTTAAGATTATTTATTTATTTATTCATGAGAGACGCAGAGAGAGAGAGGCAGAGACATAGGCAGTGGGAGAAGCAGGCTCCCTGCAGGGAGCCCGATGCAGGACTCAATCCCTAGACCTGGGATCATGACCTGAGCCAAAGACAGGTGCTCAACCACTGAGCCACCCAGGTGTCCCCAGACCTGCATTTTCAAGTCTACTCTGTTAATGAGTAGCAGCACTACCTTAGACAGACAGTAGTTCTCACCTGGGTCTCAGTTACAGATTTTGATTGTAAGGATATTAATCATGAACATGGTTACATGAAGACTGAGGCCCGGACTGACTGACCTCTTATCTTTAATAGCCTTAAAATATTGTGATCTATGATTAACTGTAAAAAGTTGCAATTTCAGACAAGTGGGGTCCAAGGCAGTTAAGTGGGAAAATTGCTGTTCTCATCCTACTGCCCTCCTGTCCCCACAGCAGCTTCAGAAGTGGGGCTACCTGGCCCTGATTAGCGTGTCAGCTGAGTCAGCATCTGCTGCAGTGATATGGAGGCTTATGCCTACACGAGCCCTGATCTTCTGTGCAGGCAAGACCATCCCCTTCAGTGCAGTTACACTCCACAGTCAGGCCTGCATTTCAGTTCTGCCTTGATAAAATTTATTCAAATCATATTAGTCTGTCAATCCCACCTCCTCAGTAACAGATTCTCATTCCTGCTGTAATAAATTGCCACAAATTTAGTGACCTAAAACATCACAGATTTATTCTTTTTAGTTCTTTAAGAAGTTCCACATGGTTGTCTGTACTAAAATCAAGATATTAACAGAGATGTGTACCTTGATGGAGGCTCTGGAGGAGTAATCTCATCTAAAGGCCAGGCCACCCTTAGCCCTTGGCTCATTCACACCCTCTCCTCAAGCTAGCTGCATCACAGCTCCCTGGCACCTTTTCCATTGTCAGAATGCCCTCTAACCACAGACAGGACAGATTCTCCATTTTAAGGATCCATGTGATTAGATTAAGTCCACCTGGATAATTAAGGATAATCTCCTCATCTCAAAGGCCCTACTCTTAATCACACCTGCAATGTCCTTTTTGTTATTGTATTGGTCCAGCTTCTCCAAAGAAACAGAGCCAATGGAATGTGGTGTATGTGTGTGTGTGTGTGTGTGTGTGTGTGTGTGTGTGTGACAGAGAGACTGAGGAAGAACAAGGGAGAAACAGACTTATTTTAGGAAATTGGATAATACAATTGTGTGGACTGGCAAGCCTAAATTCTGCAAGATACATGGGCAGGCTGAAAACACAGGGAAGAGCTGATGCTGGACCTTGACTCCAAAGGCAATCAGAAGGGAGAATTCCCTCTTCCTCAAGAAACTTCCATCTCTTTTCTCTTTAGACCTTCAATCAATTATATGAGGTCCAGCTACTTAATGGAGGTTAATCTACTTTATTAAAAGTCCACTGATTTGAATGTTGATCTCAACTAAGATACACCTTCACAACAACATCTAAACATAGTTTGATCAACTATCTGGTTACCACTGGCTAACCAAGTTGACACAAAATAAACCATCAGGACACGTAAAGTAAGATATCCACAGGTTCCAGGGATTAAAACAGAGTGATCTTTCAGAGGAGGGAATGTTATTCCGTATGACATCTCTATGAAACTTCCCTTGACCATTCTAGTCACCGCTCGTTAGATTGTGCCTTGCACTATTGGTGTTTTTGTTCCCGATTATTAGGTTACTCATTCATTACTGTCTTTTCCAAATCTGATTGTTTTAAATGTGCTTTGACAATTTTAAACTTCCTGAAAGAAAACTTTCTGCTTTATTTGTCCTGTGTTTTCTCACTCTTTCCCTATCATATTCACAGTACAGAGTATACAGCAGTTAGCATATTTCTTAGTTATTTCTTTTAAGCAGACATGTTTTTAGTTTTCAAGACACACTAAGTTCTATCTTTTTTTAACCCAAATTGAGGACCAGAAAGATCAAGTGAACACCTAAGGTGACATAGCATAAGATAAGCATTCAGGATCAAACAGTACTCTATCACCTCAAGTTAGATGCTTAAAAGTAATAATCTTTCAACAATCATTAAATAACAGACAAGGACATTGTGCATGGGTATGTATTTCCCACGATTTATCAGTATGAAAGAATACAGTTTTCATAACCAGGTTCATATATCATTCTGAAAAAAAAACAAGATAACATAAAGAATATTCTAAATACCAAGGCACCTTATGATTCAGCATTATAAGTTTTGTAACTTTAAATTCTTATTGTTATGTACTGCTAGTTTTTAACATGGGTTAGTTCAAAGTAGTTTACAGCCACAAAGTCTTGTTGAAGTCTTCCCTATTCTCTCAATGTTTTAGTGATAACCAAGATAAAAAGAAAACTTGATGATCATTCATGCCCACTGAAGATACTTTGATTCCTTTACATCTGAATCACTGAAATCTGACTGGTATTAAAGAATTTTTTTGCTCAATATTTAGATACCATTGAGGTTAATCACCAAATCTTCAAGAATTTACAGCTGGACTAAGAGAAAAAACAAGCAAAGCAAATCAAAGCAAAACGAAAGCAATACACATAGAGAGTTTCTAATTTCCCACAGTGAAAAAAAGATAATAGAATCAATTTTCTAAGTGAGCTGGAAAATAAAAGATGTTCTCATTTGACTTGAGGACATAGAACCCTTCTTTAGTTAAAAAATGATACCATCCTCATACAGACACAGTCTGAATCTAAAATTCCATAATGTATTGAAGCAAATAATATTCACATTTGCTATGGGTTGAATTGTGTTACCCCCAAATTCATATATGGAAGCCCTAACCCTCAATGTGACTGGACCTAAACATACAGTCTTTAGGAGGTAATTAAGGTTAAATGAGGTCAGAAGGATAAGGCCATAATCTGATAGGACTGCAGGTTTATAAGAAAGGGGTTACTAAGAAGAGGGTTTCTATTGCCCCTCTCTGCCATATGATGACATAGTGAGAAGATAACTACCTATAAGCCAAGAAGAGAATTCTCACCAGAAGTCAAAAATCTGCTAAAAATGTGGTCTTGGACTTCCCAGCCTCCACAACTATGAAAAAATAAAAATCTGTTGTGTAAGCCACCCTGTCTATAGTATTTTGTTATGGCAGCTCAAGAAAACTAATATAACATTTAATTTATGAAATGGCTTCAGTGAAAACCTGATACAATTAATCACAACAATTTGTGCACATAATTCTTTCTTCAACAGTGATAAAGAAATCTTTAATAAAACAGAAGGGAATACTACTGCAAAAACATAAATTAGACACTGACCTTAAGCTTTTCACAAAAATTAACTCAAAATGGATCAGAGACCTCATGTAAAATACAAAACCATGAAACTTCTACAAGACAATATCGGAGAAAATCAAGGTGATCTTTAGTTTGACAATGATTTCTTAGAAACAACTTCAAAGACATGAAAAGGGAAGATTGATAAACTGGACTTCATTATAATTAAAAAGTGGAAATACAAGGAAAAAGTGGAAATACAAGGAAAGGGAAAATTTCTTTGTTCTGCTCTGCAAAACACACTGTTCTCAAAATGAAACAACAAGCTACAGACTGTTGGAAAAATCTTTACAGAACTTGTAGTTAATGCAGGCTGTGTTCAAATATATGTATGTAGATACTCTTAAAAATTAACACTA